>NC_081303.1:18145000-18770000 GCF_030435805.1 Mustela lutreola | reverse complement strand
CTGGAACCTAAGACTTCACAAGTCTTTGCCTGTTTCTCACCCGATTCCTGCTCGTTCTTCCAGAGTAGCTGTTCTGCACCCTTCCCAAACCTCTCTAGCACACACTGGACTTAGAATATTCAATTAATTATTTTTAAATTGTTGCTCAATGTCTGTGACAGTAGACTAGCTTTTGAGTTCTGTGAGGTGGTGACGTCATCTGATTTACTCATGCCATCTCCTCAAGCCTAGGGCATGGAGGTAGACCGTCTTCACAGGGACTTCACCCCAAATTAATGAAGCTCGAGGTTGTTCAGCTTTATACATCTCGGAGATGGCCCTTCCCTAAGCAGTTCTTTCTATCTTCATCCACCCCACTTTCTTTTTTTCTACTCTTGACTTTAAAGAAGACAAGTTCTCCTACTTCTTCTTGGTCCCCTTCCTTGTCTAGGATTTGCCCTCCCCAGATATGTTCTTTTGATTCCTTCATCTTTCTCTTCCCTTGCTCTTTTCCTTCTGCCTGCAAATATGTCTGAAAAGATCTTGCTTTGGCGTCATATGGACCTGGTAGTGAAGCTTGGCTCTTCTTGCTCAGCTGTGGAACTGGGACACGTCTTCGACTTCTGTAAGTAAGACTTAATGTCTTCGTTTGGAAAACCAGAGTGCTACTATCTATGGATCTGCATTGTTGTGAAAAATAAATTGAACTGGTGTTTGCAAAATCCCCAGCAAAAAGTATGGCATATAGTAAATAAATAAAATTTCCTGCCCCAAATCCTAAATAAATACATAAAAATAAAACCCTGCCTTCCCTAGGTCCCACCACCTTCTCCAGCTAAAATCAGGCAGGAACTCCTTCATTTTTCTGCACCCAAACTAGAAACTTCCCTGTATCCACATGCAGCCCCTTCTCTTCCTCTCCATCATAATTCTCTTCTCAGGCCCCTTTCTGTACCTTCTGAGGGGCAGCATTTGATCAATTAAACTCTTTCTTTCCTTTAATTGCAACTCCTTCTAGAGGACCAGTCTTTCCTGATTAGATCAGCTTTCAAACACACTCAAGACCATCTTACAACAAAACAAAACAAACAACACAAACACACACAATAACAACAACAAAACCAGAAAACCCCCAAACCTTCTTTCCTGACCTCCTGTTTCCTTCCAGTTATGCTGTCTGATCTCTCTCTTCCCCGTGTTGCCAGAAACATCTAAATGGACTCTTTCTGCTTCCTTTCCTCTTAATCACGCCCACGTTCACCCCCGTGCCCAGGGCCCCCATCCCACCACTAGAACCGCACCTGCCCATGGTTGCTGAACCTTATCACCAAGTCCAACAACCGTGTCTCAGACCATAGCTCGCTTGACCTCTGGGTAGCACTGGACACATGGCTGTTTCCTCTTTCCTGAAAGCTTCGCTTCCCTGGCCTTTTGCAGTCCTGTGTTATCCTTCTGTCTCTCTGGCTCTTTCACAGACCTCTTAATGTGCCTTGTAAGTAGGCTCGGTCATTGTTTACACTAGTTTTCCTGAACTCTTTCTAACAACTCAGACATTCTTAATGACGGGCCTTCCCGGTATGGCTCTCCCTTCCTGTGATTCTCTTCTCCCTCCCCTCCGCCCCCCACTTCTTGCACAAAGCTTCCTGCTGCTCCACTTCACGTCCCAGCCCAGAAGCTTCTCTCCCTCCTGTAAGTCTTCCCTCCCGTCCTTAGATCTGGCTCAGGCATCCCCGCTGGGTGCTTTCACATCAGCCCGTGCTTCCCCTGCTGTCCCACTTATCACGCACTCCGTAACTACCAAATTATGGTTTCTTGGCTCAAATGGCCCTTTCACTGCAAGTTCTGAGGGCTTCGTTGTGGCTGTTTCTAGCACACCTCGTGGAACGCCTGGTTCCCCTAATGGGCGTGTGAATGAGCGAATGAATGAGTGGAGGCTCACATTCATGGCTGTGTTGGGTTGGGAGTTTGTACACGTTGTATTTTTCATGCTACACAGTCTTACCTGGGCGAACTCTGTCAAGCCTGTTCTCCAAGCATCAGCTTCGTCCCCTGCCAGACTGGGAGAAGTACAGCGACATTCCTGAAAGGGCTTGCGGGCGTTCTCTCTTTTTCAATCCTCACAAGGGCCCAACAAAGCGGAGACTTCGATGATGGGAGATAATGTCTGTCTCTTGTCTTCCGTGGGGTTGGAGAGGTGCCCTAGCAGTGTTATCGTGACCAGCACCAGCAAGGGAGGCAGAAAGGTAGTTTTCTTGATCTGTAACTGGAGTCAGGTGGCTCACAAAGCGCCTGTTTCTGCTCGATGGAAAACAACACAAAAATCTGACACAAGCAACAAACTTCAGCTTGCCATTCGGAGTATTTGCTCTCTTCCAGACAGAGGACGTCCTGCCAAGTTACTCTTCCAAGCCACTTTGAATTTACTCTTTTTGATGAATGCACAGTGTTTTTGGGTTCTCCCCCCGCCCTTCCCACAGGAGACGGCTTTTGGCCTGTGGTCCTCATGTCCTCCCTGCATTCACTGATCGCGTCCATGGCTCTTGTCATGTGTGAACTAGTCACCGCTCAGAGACTGCCTTGCTGGACCAGCTCCACGTTGGCTCTCGCGGGCACTGAGTCTCCTTGGAGCTTGCACAGCTTCGGCTGGTGTTCGGTCCAGTCACTGCCCTGTGGCCTCTGCTACAGGGGCCCCTTCTGCAGGCAATGACAGTCTCCTGGCGGGCAGGCGAGCTCTCAGATCTGAGTTCCTCAGAGCCTGTGGAAACTTCTGGAGTCCATCTGTAAGAACTTGGAGGAGAGAGGTGTGGCAAAATAGAGCATCTGCAGGGCATTTTTATGGGCAGATTTTATGACCTGTTTTCTGATGTATTTGTATATTAGCAGTTAAAAAAGAAATCGTTAAAACTGAGTGAATGATTCTCCGGTCATCTCTGTGCCTCATCATCCCGTGTTAGTGCTTCACGCTCTCTTCGATTCCCCTTTTATCTTGGGTTTCTACTCCCTCCTCTCAGGGCTTTAAACCCAGGGTTGGAATGAGGGTACGTGGGGTCCTGAGCCAACCTCTCCTATGGGTCTAACCTGTGCTACTCTCCTCTTCCTTCCCTGGCACAGGAGCAATTTTATTTCCATCCTGCCTGATGGGAAACAGCCTCACATCATGTTCTGCTTTCTCCATACTCCGTATCTTAGAGAACTATATGTCTTGTCTTTTTTTTTTTTTTTTTAAGATTTTATTCATTTATTTGATAGAAAGATCACAAGCAGGCAGAGAGGCAGAGGGAAGCAGGCTCCCTGCCGAGCAGAGAGCCCGATGCGGGGGTCGATCCCAGGACCTTGGGATCATGACCTGAGCCGAAGGCAGAGGCTTTAACCCACTGAGCCCCCAGGAGTCCCTATATGTCTTGTCTTAAGGTGATCATATGTCCTGGTTTTTGTCTGTGGTGAGCATGGTTATGCTCATTGTATTTGTGTAATTAATAGGCATGCCCCCCTTCACTCTCAAAAATGTACTGGCTTGGAGGGTAAACTTCATGGCTACCCTACGTCTGTTAAGCACTTTACACTCAGGCCTCCAAACTGAGATTTCTTTTCAATTTAAAGCTTAACTGTGGCAATTCCATCAAAACCCTTTTCTCTCAAGTTCCTGGCTCTTGCAACTAAGAGTCTTGGTTTTTTATGACGATTATTCCAGTGTAGGGCACTACCACATCTATTTTGAAAGACAAAGATACCCAATGACTTTTTTTTTTTTTTTTTTTTTTTACGATTTTACTTATTTATTTGACAGAGACACAGCAAGAGAGGGAACACAAACAGGGGAGAGTGGGGGTGTGGGGCGGAAAGCAGGCTTCCTGTGATGGGGGGCTTGATCCCAGGACTCCCCGATCATGACCTGAGCTAAAGGCAGACACTTAATGACTGAGCCTCCCAGGCGCCCCCTCCCCGTGACTTTCTAATTAGAAATGAAACTGGTTCACAAAGGTAAAGACAGACATTTTTATTTTTTTTATTTATTTTTTTATTTTTTTATTTTTTTTTTTAAGATTTTATTTATTTATTTGACAGAGAGAAATCACAAGTAGATGGAGAGGCAGGCAGAGAGAGAGAGAGGGAACAGGCTCCCTGCTGAGCAGAGAGCGCTATGCGGGACTCGATCCCAAGACCCTGAGATCATGACCCGAGCCGAAGGCAGCGGCTTAACCCACTGAGCCACCCAGGCGCCCAAAGACAGACATTTAAATATGTTGATAGCAGGAGGCGCCACGAATCCCTGGGACGATCCTGGGCAGCTCCTTGTCCTGGGTCACACCTGTGGGCCTCGGATGCCCAGGTGATCCCCTCCCTCAGCATTTAGAACTGTTGACATTTTGTCCTCTTAACAAGTTTTAGAAACGAAAAACAAAACAAAACAAAAACAACATTCTTGACAGAGCCATTTTTAATCAGTGCAGTAACTTCCTTCTAGGCTGTGTCTGCCCATCCCCTGAGGACAGTCTGTAGAAGGAAATAGCTCTTATTTGAGTAGAGGAGAATGTGTTGAGGGTTAAGACAATTTATAACCTATATTTTCATATAAAAACATTAGCTGAATGTATAGGCTATCAAGGGGTGTTGTTTTCCGAATCTACGTGGTAACCCTGCTCACCTTACTCTGATTGGAAACTCTCCTTGGCAATATGCATGACATGGATTTAAAAAAAATGAAAAAGATGTGTTCATTGTTAAATCATTTGGGAGGAAAATTCTAATTAATCTTAATTAAAACATGTAATTTGATAAGCAAGATCTTTTAAAACAAAGTATCCAGAGGCTAAACCATTAAAACACAGCACCTCAGAAGTTTTTTAGAAGAGGCTAGGAACCCTGTGAAGGTAACAGAATGGCTTTAGTGACTGAATTTCAGTGTGTACTTTCAGGCTTTCTTCTGGTAGTAGTGAAGGATTAGTCCTGAGGCATTCACCCCTTCCTGTAGTTTGTCTTATAACAGGTTGTTTTTTTTGTCAGGGTGGTTAACGTGGATTAGGGTAGGGAATGCATTACAAATATTACTTTGGCCTAATTAGAAACACAGGTTCACCAGTGGACTCAGGGGACAGAGGACTCTACATTAAAGGACAGGCAGTGACCACCAAAGATTGATGAAGAGTGACCAGGGCCCCCTATAGTCATTATTACTATGGCTTCCTCAACATTTCTCCCTCCTATCACTGCAGTCCTTGAGCCCCAAGTAGAGCTTGTCTCCAAGGGTACCTGTGTGTTTAAGAGGTAGGGTCTTCAAGCAGATGTGGGGCAGTGGGGCTTGGACAGTCAGGGCTGGTCTCACATTATGGCTGCCCTTCTCTCTTGCTTCTGCAGTTCATGAGCTTAAGTCCCTTCCTATCTGTCTTCCTTCCCCCTCCCTCCACATCCACAGATGGGGTGGCTGCGTTCCGCGCCTTCTTGAAGACAGAGTTCAGCGAGGAGAACCTGGAATTCTGGCTGGCCTGTGAGGAGTTCAAGAAGACCAGGTCAACTGCAAAGCTGGTTTCCAAGGCCCATAGGATCTTTGAGGAGTTTGTGGATGTGCAGGCTCCGAGGGAGGTGTGTTGGTGGTGGCAAGAGTCTTCTATCCATGGATCCATTGCACTCCTTCTTGGGGTTTGAGCCAGTCTTGATGAGTACTGTCTTCTAAACTGAGCCTTACCTCTCTGATGGCTCTTAATGGGGGGGAGGGGGGAGGAACACTTTAAAGGTGCAGAGCCTGGGACTTCTAAAAAATTGTTCTGTAAGGGAGTGTTTTAGCTGTCAAGCACGCGCCTGTAGGACCTGTGTTTCTATAGGGATTCTGCAAGGACAGATGCCGTTGAATCCATATTAGTTTCCTAGTGGAAGGCAGCAAGCCTTAGTGGGAGGAGCATCCACTTGTTCCCAGCTGTGTCGTCTTGGCCAAGTTAGCTAGTCTCTCTGAATCACGTTTTCCCCAGTGTAGAAGAGTATAATACCCCGTATCATTCAAGACTACTCTTGAGTATTAGGGATAAAGCACCTGGTCAACATCTGTCACTGCTCCTTAATGAGTAATTATAGTCATTTCTATTATCTTATGATAACTTACTAAAATAATAAAATGAATTTCTATGTATGGCTGCGCTGAGTTATAAAACAGAATTTTACTTGGGAAGGTTTTATAGAAGAAAAATATTTGCTATCTATGAGTTTTGGTGCATTATATCCCTGAAGCTCTTCAATTATCCTTTGACTTGAGATGGAGGAGGACTTTGGCCAGTGGCCAGGACATTGTAGGCTCCTTATAATACTGCTTGGAACAGAGACGTCCATTATAACCATAGTCTCTCCTCTTGGGGCATTTGTTTCCTTAGTAGTTAAGAAAGAACAAGAGGGCAAGCTTACTTTAAGGAATCCACATTAATACTTACCTTCAGTGTTACCCTTTTCCTGGCATGGTGAAGCCTCCTGGCTTAGAAATTAAGTGATTTGGGATTTTGCCTTGGCTCTGTTACCAACTCTCTATAGTACTTTAACCAGCTTTTCAGTATCTCCTTTCTTCAGTGTCCTTATCTGTAAATTGGGATGAGGAATATTGGGTCTTCAGACTTCTCGGGATTCTTGCTGGGATCGAAGGGGATGACCTCTAAGAAAACAGTTTGAAAAGTATGAATAAGCTTACATGTGTAAGACACTGTCATTAATAATTATTGTACAGCTAGGAGCAGCTGCCAGACACCTTGGCCCTTGAGGGCCTGTGACCATGCTTTCTGTTTGTGTCTCCAGGTAAACATAGACTTCCAGACCCGAGAAGCCACGAGGAAGAACATGCAAGAGCCATCCCTGACTTGCTTTGATCAAGCCCAGGGAAAAGTACACAGCCTCATGGAGAAAGACTCTTATCCCAGGTTCCTGAGGTCCAAAATGTACTTAGATTTGCTGTCCCAAAGCCAGAGGAGGCTCAGTTAGACCTCAGATGGGGACTCTTGGAGATCACTGGCTTTTCCCCTCCCTTTGCTGCCAAGACCATATTCTAACATGATATGTCATAGGTGTTCAAAAAGCAATGGCACTTAGGTTGGGAGCCTGGGGATGAGAAATGGATGAAAGGCCATTCCAAAGTAAGATCCAGTCATCAGAGCTTGGACTCTTCCATTTACCCATGTTTGTGTTTCGGTTAGTGGTAGCACCTTGCTGCTATTACCCTTTTATTGGGTCAGCAAATTGCCCTCCATAATGCCTTGGGTCATTGCCGCTGAGAAGGCAGATTTGCTATGCTGGGCTATGTGTAAATAATGCAAATGCAATTTCCACCACCTCCACACCCTCCTCAGTTAGGATTCCTGACTCTAACTTGTACCATACCCCTGTGAGGAAGAGCTTAAAGACTCTGGCTCATGTTTGTGATTTGCTGTCACAATGTAATGACCAGTCCTGGGTGCTGGGACCTCACCATGGAGAGAGGTCTCTGGGGAATCCCAGGTATCTAGCACTGTCGTTAACGGGTGGCCTTGGGAGAAGAGGCAAACTCCATGGCTATTTCTTCCATTTCCATTGGACCAGTATGAGGAGCTGTGATCACTGCCCATCTTAGCCTAGGAAATTCACAAGACTTTTTTACCCTCACAATTCCAGGGAGGGTCTTGGGAGATGCCTTTCATGAGTTCTGGTGTGGATCTGCTTTTAAGAAGGATACAGCTTGCAAATCTTCTTCAGTTCTACCAAGAAATATTCCAGAAGTCAAATGACCAGGGAACATAGCACCAGTAGACTTTTGTGCAATGGGGCACCATATATCCTTTCTGTTGCTTACTATATTCTCTGCCCTCACCTCCCTGAGGCATCACACATCATGATCTCTTAGACTGACAGACAGCTCGACAAAGGGAGGTGAATTCCCATAGCATGGACAGCTCTCATGGTGCCTAATACTTTACTTGTCTCTCCCTGTCCCCCCTTCCATGCAGGTCATGTAATTATGATGGGGGAGAATGGGAATTTAGGCTGTAACTCTCCAGCTTGCTTCCTGGGAGCATGCTTTCTTAGAAAGGTCTCTCTCATGAGGGCCACCCTTGGCTAATCAGCAACTTCCTTCTTGATCTCTGACTTTTTGGGATTGAACATGGAACAGGAGGTGAGGCTAAGATCACTGTGAACATCTGGCTGTGGAGAATCTTCCTAAAATGCTTTCACGGTACCCTGCGACTGCTTTTGGAGCTGTGTCAGGAAACCCTTCCTTGGAGGACAAGCATAAAGCTCTAGCTGACTGAGAAAAAGTGGACTTTGGCACAAGTCTGTAACGCCCAAGATGTGACTCCTCAGCAGAGAGACCAGAAAGTGGAAGAGGAATCTGGAAGAGGTCAGTCTCCAGCTGGACCAAATCATGGAGAATATGGTGGAAGTACTATTGGGATGATTCACAGCCAATGGATTTGGATTCATTGCAGATCTCCAAAACTTTCAGCTTGACTCAATGGAAGAACTACGATTAGGCACAAACTCTGGAGTTCTGGTGACTGAGAACTGGGCTGAAGCATTCTCCCTGTGTGGGGCGATGGGCCTCTTTAGATGCACCAGATTCCAGCGTTTCATTCCTTTCCAGACACTCTGTGAAACTCTTCCTTCTTTGGCTGCAGCTAGTCAAGTCCAAGGGGGCTCTTGAGTCGCCCTGGTTTTAGGGTCCATTGCCCTGCCATGACACGTTATATCTGTAAGCGAGGGTTGGCGAGTCTGTCTGAACCACCAAGGAGAGCGAGAACACATGCCACCTGGCCCTCACACTGAAGCATCCTGTGAAATCTCACATTCAAGGACTCTGAAGCCTTGAACGGGTGTTCCTAGTTAGATCAGGTAGTGTCCCCCTACCCCCAATGGTAAAAAAGCATTCTTAGCTAAAGCTGCCAGAATTAATTTAATGATCAAATTCTTGAACAGGGTATTTTAAACATTGTTTACACATGAAATGTGCAACTGCTGCCAACTCTACTGTTGAATATGAGGTGCATGTAAGTCAGAACAGCACAGAGCTCCCGAAAAATGGAATGTTTAAGAGGGGCCTTTTTACTGCTTCCACTGTCCCCAGAAGTCTGCACAAGAGTGTTGGGCCGTGGCCTCCCCTGAGGCCTGGAGTTCTTGCCAATGGAATGAAGGCTGCAGATGGCGATGTCATGGCGCCCGGTGACTCCCCCCCATGATGGGGAGGCGTGAAGGACCAAGCTTGGGTGTCCTGAATTTTGCCGCTATGGGAGGGTATGTGGGCGTGTGTCTGTGTGTAGAGGAACGTGATAGCTCTATTTATGGTACTCCCGTGGAGTGTCTGCGTGCGTGCGTGCTTATGTGACCACTGTGAGCGTGAGTCCAGTACCCCACAGAGATGGTCTTCCCATGCGGTGGAGCTGTCCTCACCCGCTTTCTGTCCTGCTTTCCACAAAAGGCACGGAGCTCTCTGCTCCGATGCCTAAGTTCAGGCACTTAGGTCATGCCAACCCAGATTTTGGTCTGTGATGAAACAAAGAAAAATGTTTACAACATCTAGAGCAATATCAAAGCATACCTCATCCCCGACCTTCCATGTCTCCCCGTCCTGCCCTCTCTCCTAGTTCCTCTTCCTTGGGTCCTCGCCTGCCCCATTATGTGGGCATCTGCAGGGGCCCCTTCCGTGTAAGGTCTTCCTTTAATCCTCATGCCGGGCTCGTGCTGTGGACTGCCTTCTGGGCTCAAGGCATGCTCTGGGCCTGGGCACTTTGAAGACCCAGGGCAAGCCAGGGCAGGAGGCCAGGCAGAGCGGTGGATTTTAGGACTGCTCTCCACCCCACAAGTGGGTTTTCGGCCCCACTTGAGTGTCAGCCTGTTTTTAAGCCAGTGGGAGATGACCTGTTGCCTTGGGCAAACCAAACAGAACCTAATCTATGACAACCCTTCACAGTCGCAGGGTGCCTGTGGGGTGAGGACGCTCAGCATCCTCGGAGCGTGCCCAGGGCTTACTGGGAAAGCCTGTTACAAGTGCTAATTCCCAGGACGCACACCCAGAGATGCTGATCCGAAAGTCTTGTGGGGGGGCACCCAGAAAACTGCAGTTTTAGTAAGTTCCCATGCAGTAGGCTTGGAAAGAAGATGGTCTAAGAGAGTGGCTCGCAGCCCTGGCGGCTCCTAGGAATCCCCTGGCGAGTTTTCAGACCTAAATGTCTAGGTCCCACCCCAGAACAGCTTGGGGATGGGACCCACGGCAGCAGTTGTTTGTTTACAGCGACCCGGGTGATTCCGCGTGGATGAGGTCAGGAAGCACCGGCCTGGGGAGTGAGAAGGAGCACGGCCGAGATTAACGGGGGGCTAGGCCTAGAGGGTAGAGCGCACGCAGAGGCAAACAGGCACAATAATGGGGAACCTGCCAGCCTTGAGTCAGACTCTGGGGGGCTGCACCCTGTGCTGTCTCAGTCCGACGTGCTCCTTTGAGATGAAAATGGTTTTGCCCCAGTTGCACAGGGCATGAGGCAGCGATCGGGTCGGCCGATGACAGGGAGCTCTGGAGGGTGTCTGGAGGGAGCTCTGGAGAGGTTTCCCTACGCAGCCAGCCGAGTCTCTCATTCGCAGTGCTTCCTCCAAGCTCGCCTCCTGGGCCTCTCCATCCTTCATGAGTGTTCATGCCCTCTGGTCATTAGCCTTAGGTCGTGCCTCTGTGTCCAATGCCCTCTGGTCATTAGCCTTAGGTCGTGCCTCTGTGTTCAAGGCCACGCGACAGGGTAGGTGGAACTCAGGCAGTGGGCCAAGGGTGTGTCCCATCCTGGGACTGTCATGCCCTTTGGGGCTTTCTTTTCCAAGGCCACAGTGGGGTTTCAGTTCCTGCGCTAAGCCCTCACGATTCCCTCTTCGGTCTCAGGCTGGATGGGCAGCTGGAAGATTCCCAGTGGATTTTCTTCTTTGGTGCTCGCCCCAGAACTTGCTGCTCGGAGCAAACCAAAGCTGTGAAATGGTGTTCTGCCCAGGCAGCCGGCCCAGCCTCTGGGTAGGGCGAGGGCCTGGGTCCTTTTCCTTGGCGGGGCCAGGGTGACCCCATCCCCCTGGGCCCTGGACTGTGAGGGAAAGTCATGAACCCATTGTGTCAAGAGGGTAGGAGTGGGGAAGACTGAAGAGGAAGGAACAGGACGGGAAAGGCAAGCGGCTGACGTGGCGTCCGCTTCTCCACGAAGCAGAAGGGACAGTGAAAAGCAGCACGTTCAGGGGCAAGACGGCCCCCATTGACATGAGTGCCCAGAGCTCTCCTGACCCTGGGTGTGCCTACGCCCAAGCCAAGCAGAGGAATTCCACGTTCCATCTGACGCTGTCCTGCAGTCGGCCGAGGGTCACCCTCTAAGTAGGTGTCTCTCCGGGTCAGAAGCAAGGGAGGCGGAGAGCCACCCCTGCCTCTGAGAACCTGTGCCACTCGGCATGAGGCTGTGGAGGAAGCTGCTGAGAGCAGCCACGTCTCCCGGTCCCCCTGGCCTCTCAGGACCCCACAGGATGCTGTGGGCCCGGATGGGAGACGGCAGGACGGGGCCGCCAGCCTTCCCAGGCGTGAGGTCCAGGCCGGCTCGGTGCACCGTGCCCTTGGTGGTGGTTCCTCCCTTCGGACCCTTCTGCTGCCGTCCCTCTGCCGCGTGCAGGGAGAGGGGGCCGCGTGGCCGGGTCACAGGGCGTGCACGGGAGATGCGCGACAGCTCATCTGCCGTAGGAACCGCTTGGCTGATGGAGTCCTCATTGAGTTGTTTCATTCCTGTGCAAAGTGGAATCCTGTCATTCGCCTCGACTATACACAAGGCTGTGAGAACATAATAAACAGAGAGCCTGAACATGCGGCCCTCTGCTCTCTGCCCACACTTCTGGCCCGCTGGTTCTTTGTGACGAGACAATCCACCTGACACGTGGACTCCCCGCCGGGGTGGGGTGGGTGGGGTGGGGGTGGTGGCCGGCAGGGGGCTGCCCGGCGGGGAAAGCAGCCACGTGGGTGGAACTGGGGTGGCAGTGGTTTGGGGTCGTGTGGGGGGTGGAGGGTGACTTGGGGCCCACAAGGCTGGCCCTGGAACGGTCAAGTGCCGAGCAAACACGAGGTGGTGTTTTTATCAGCACCACCTACTGCTTGACATGCAGGGAGAGAAAAGGCGGAGGGATGGTTTATGTGTTTGTTCATCTGGGGCTGTCTGAAAACCGAGTGGGCTGCTCTTGCTTCTAACGGCACTTGGCTTTCTACAATCAGCGTGTCCCCGAGGAGCGTGCTTTAGTCATCAGGCCTTGGCGTGTCTCTGGTGATCGGGTCCCGTGGAGAGGACTGGAGGAGAATGAGGTGTAGTGTCTGCTTGTGAGACTCATCTGTCAGGTGTGGGCATAACGTGGACATGCATCAAATCTTAGTGATCCAAATAAGTAAAATGCACCAGAGAGGGTCTATCTAGAAAGGAAAGCTGATGATTCTTTTTTGTTTGTTTTGTTTTTTTTCAAAGTATTTATTTATTTGACAGAGAGAGAGAGAGAGAGAGAGATCACAAGCAGGCAGAGAGAGAGGGGGAAGCAGGCTCCCCGCCGAGCAGAGAGCCCAATGCTGGGCTCGATCCCAAGACCCTGATACCATGACCCAAGCCGAAGGCAGAGGCTTAACCCACTGAGCCACCCAGGCGCCCCTGTGATGTTTCTTCAAAGGTGAACGCTTTGGGTTAAATGATAAAGCCTCTTGCAACTCAAATGTTGGCTTCTGGGTTCCAGTTTGGTGGTCTTGGCTATGCATGAATGGTAGCAGCCCGGGCTGGTGCAGACTGGAGGCTGCCGGCGGGGTGGGCGTGGGACTGGCTCCTCTCTTTCCAGTGTTCCCCTTTGGCGCCCCCCACCCCTATTGCCACTTGGGCTTCTGACTCCTCCAGGACTGAGAGGAGCAGGGAAGGGAGCCAGGGGCCTCCCTGACGCACGTGCCTTCTGAGACAGGCCTCAGGCTCTCCGGGCCTAAGAGAACTCCGTTGGGTCCTTCCTGGGTTCACTGGAGACCCTGTCTCTGAGGAGTCCTCCCCCTCATATCCCCAGCTCCCCCAAACAGGCTAGTGGCTTGTCCCGCCCATCCCGGGAAGTGCCCTACCTTCTCTCCGCTGTGGTCTGTTTTGGAGAGCTCCTCAGATGACCCCATGCCAGTCTCCTCTCAGAGCACCACAGCGGGTCCATTGGGAGCATCTGGGGCTTCCTTGTCCCCAGAATTACAAGGCCACAGCTGCTCTGCCTTTCCTCTGCAGCCAGGGCCCCCCGGCCAGCCCATATTGCTCATGTTTTTGATTTTTCAAGCTGGGATCAGGTTTCCAAGCCTCCCTCTCGGAGGCACCCACTGTACCACTCTCCTGGGGGTGAAGTGAGAGGCAGGCCCTCAGCCCCATGGGAGGGGGAGCTAGACTCACCCTGTGCTAAAAGCTCTTTCCAAAAACCGTCACACATTCTCTCTAGCCCCTGAGCTTTTCCTCTGTGGGACAGGTTTTATAGGCCCCTCGCGGATTTTTACTCCCTCCCTTTGGATCTGAGATCTGTCTCCAGGCCTTGACAGATCCTCTTTCAGAGGAAAACACTTAACACTATGCTGAGCATCTCATTAAGCACAGTAAATGTGGGGAAAACAAGCCCAATCCCTTCTGGTCCTATTGTCCACATCAACAAAGTGGCCAGAGGAAAACAAGAGTACTCATTGATGTAACTCCCTCCTGAGGCTGCATTTCTTTGTTGAGGTCTGTCCTTGTCTCCTGTCCAGTTGTTACGGGGCAAAGCCATTCCGAAGGCTAGAAGAAAAGTGTGGGGACCCGTCATGGGTGCTGCCTCCCCTGTCCGTGACGGATTCTAGAGCACAGAGCGGGGGCCCAAGTCCCTGCCCCACATCACAGTGGCTGCGTGTCCGGCCATGGAAACAGAAAACCACAAGCCTGCGAGAACTGTCTTTGTCCCGCGTTCCCTGAGCACACTCTTCCTGCTCATTTGGGCTCGGACGCTAGACTGCTTGAGTTGGAAGCCAGCTGTGAACTCTTACACGTGGTCGGAGCCTAGGAAAGTTATTTCCCTGTGCCTCCATTTCCTCATCTGAAAAACTAAACTAAGAACAGAGTCAACCAGTTGGGGCTGTTGTGCAGACAATGTACGTAGTAGGCCCCGGGCAGGTGCTAGCTGCTGTCTTCTCTCTCCCCGGGCTCACAGGGACTCAAGCCAGCACCTTCATTCAGAGCTCACCTGCTTTTTGGTGGAAGCTAAAGGATACTACTCAAAGCAAGTGATGGTACACGACTAGTGTCTCCTCCTTCCCTGCTAAATCATCAACGTCCTGAAGATGGTCTGCCTTGTTCCTTACTCCAGTCCCTAGCTATTTCTAGAATATTATATCTACATATTTACATATCTACATATTTACCTTTACATATCTACAATATTTCTAGAATATTATATCTACAAATGTTTTTGAGCTGCCCTTATAGATTAAGCCCTTGGGTAGGCTGGAGGCAGAGACCAGAAATGTACCCCCGGGACCCTCAGAGAACTTCCTTAGCTCTCCCAGGAACTTACCCCGTCACAACACAGGCATGAGGCTTACCAAATGGGGGCTACAGAAAGCGAGGCCGGACTAATGGACTAACTGTACTAACAGACGTGGCCATACTAGTAGAAGACACTTAGGGGCCAGGAACTTTACAGAGCAATTTAGATGCTCCATCTAGTCGGAGGCCCACAATAGTGCTTTCAGGTAGGGTGTGGATTTGCTAGGCTTCCTATCACATAATACCACAGACTGAGCAGCTTAAACAACAGAAAGGTGTTCCCTCCCCATTCTGCAGTCCAAGATCAAGGTGCAGGCAAGATTAAGTTCTTCTGAGGCCTCTCTCCTTTGCTTGTAGAAGGCCACCTTCTTGCTGTGCCTCACATGGCCTTTCCCTGGAGACCTTAACCCTTGGTCTCTTCCTCTTGTAAAAGCACCAGTCAGGTTGGATTTGGGCTGACCCCAACAGCCTCATTTTAATCTAATCATCTCTCTGAAGGCCTATCTCCAAATTGAGTCATATTCTGAAATATTGGGGGGGTGGTTAGGGCATCAACATACGAATCAGGGGAGACACAGTTCAGCCCATAACAGGTAGATACTGTTTGGGGGTTATTATCCCCATATACAGATACAGAAACTGAAGCAGGAGAGCTCAAGTGCCAAAGGCAAGGTCATGCGACCTGCAGGTGGCAGAATCGGAGTTAGAACCCCAGCTCCGCTAGCGAATCCAGGACAGGTCCTGCTTTGTAGAGGGGAATGCAGGGCCGGGGTGGGGTGCATAGGTGCAGGGGAGAGGAACAGATGCCGGAGCTGAGATCCCCCCAGGGTGGGAAGGATGCATGTCAATGTCAGCGCAGGCCGAGGGAGAGGTGCGGGGAGATGTGAAAACGAGGGTCAGTTCTTTATCTTTTGCTCGTTCAAAAATCTGGGCTCCTGGAGAAGCTGAAGGCGTGGTGGAAAGTGATGGTGGCTGACATGCACCACCAAGCCGGCTGGAAATTGGATTAGCCAATTATCTGCCCGAGCTGTTCCCGAGCTGCTGCGCATTCAGGTGCAGCTGGGCTAGTTTGTTTTGTTTCTGCCCTGCTCTTTGTAATATCTCTCCATTAGGAGGGCGATCAGTTCACTGCCATCTCACAGGGCACCTTCTTCCAGGGGGAGGCTGAGTCACAGCCCCACCCCCAACCCCCAGATAAGCATAGTCTTTGTCTCTTACAGCTGCGGCCTGAGGGGGTGGGAGAGCACATTCTTGGGGTTCGGGCTCCCGGGGCTTCCCCCCCGAGGAACAAAGAGCCCCGTCCCCCCAGACAGTAAGACCCGTCTTGCAGGCACCCAAATGGACAGGGGCTCTCCTCTTAATACACATGGCAGGAAAGAAAATGGGGATTTGGATGCCTGAGATTGAATCCTGAAACTGTTACTTATTCTGGGTGTGTGACCCTGGGGAAGGAATTTGGCCTCTCCTAGTCTGTTTTCCTGTTAGCAAAAAGGGGATAATAGTACCCACGTTTCCAGGCAATGTGAGGTCTGCAGATGAGATGGGCAGAGCACCTGGGCAGGAGCTGGTCTGTGTAGGTGTCCTCAGAATAGTAGCCACAACTATTGGAGATCCAAACTCTGGTTTGCAGTCATCCCAGAGCCTGTCCTGGGGTGGTCGGCAAGTTTATCACAGTAGGTAGAATATAAACTGTATTTGAAAAACAGGACCTCTGTCCCTAGAAAGAAAACAAGGTGCCTTTCATTCAACAGGGGGTTTGACCCAGCCAGAGTACTAGGACCCCTCCTTACATGCCCTATGACCTAAATAGAATAGGGACCACTCTCACTTGTCATGCAGGCTTTCCAAGGAGACACACAAAATGCAAACAAATTAACTGAACTTTGAGTTGGAAGAGTCTGAAAACAAAATCCCACGTCGTGCAAAACCAAACCAACTGCTCGGCCCTTCTGGTATGCTCTGACCTAGTTTATGCCGGAGCCAGGATTAGACTTTTGACTTGTAGCCTTCGGAGAAACACGGGAAATGTAGCTGATGGTGGACGTTCTCAGTCAAGGTGCGGGGTAGTAGTGGTGCTGGAGTAGATCGAATGGAGCCGGCCTCGAATACTGAAAGGCGGTGTGTGTGTCTGCTGGGATGTGAAGGGGAATTATTTTAATCCTGCGTTTTAAAAATGAAATGGTCAGGGTTTTCCAGGAGGTGCTTTCTCTGGTCAGTTGTAACCAATATGGGGGATGATTTAAGTCCCTAACTGTTCATGACCTAGGTCGGCAGCACCTCATGGGAAATGGCAAGGAAGGGGTGAGGAGCTAGGAAGGGAGCTTCTAGGACCTTCTGCATCATAATTACCTTCAAATCACAGAATCCCCCAGATGGTAGCCTGCTGATAGGGCAAACTTCCTCTCCCTTCGTGGAGTTGAGTCTTGGGGAGATGAATAGACAGCAATTACCTGTGAGAATATATTGGTTTGCTTTCCTGACTCAGGGCTGGCAGTTGCTAAGAGAAAGGGGTCTTGCGGGAGAGGAGCGGAGATAGTGCCTGTGGACAGCCAAGGGGAGCTGTGGGACTCAGCCCCTCCCCCTGGCAAATGGCCCTTTTCAGGCAGCTCTGCCGAGGGACTTGTCTCAGCCAGGAGGAAACATTCTCACGCAGAGGGGTGGCATCTGGGCCTGCTTTGTAGCCACGGAGACAGTCTTGCCCTGTCGAGGGAGCAGCTGTTGGCCACCTGCTCACCAGCCTGGGTTAAGCCCTCTTTTGAGGAGGAGTGAGGGAGTCCGGCCTCGAGAATAAAGGGTGCGTTCAGCATGGTCTGCCTGGGCCATTAGCTTTGGGAGGCGAGAGCTGTGAGCAGGGTGCAGCGGCCCAGATGCTTGTCACGTGTCCCCCCTCCCCCCCCCGCCCCACCTCAGGCCCCACCCACAGGGCCCCCTCCACCCTCTGGCAGCTGGCCTGTCTGCCAGCCTTTTTGTCTTGGTAGCACCTGCCCCTGCTTCCACTTCCCTGTCCCCAGGGAAGCATCTGTCCCGGAGCCAGGCAGTCCAGCAGCGGCCAGGCAGAGGCCGGCCATGCCAGGCGTCTGTGGAGACATTCAGGGCCTTTGGCTTCCTGCCCTGGCCCTTGAACAGGGACCAATCCAGCTTCCCCTCCAAGGCCCCCCTTTGGGGGTGGCAGGGCTGGGGGCTGGGGAGTCGGTGCTTGAGGAGGAGGGCTTGGTAGGGACAGGGGAGCAGGGAGATATTTTTTAAAGCTGTGGATGTACACATCCACAACCAATCAAGAAAGAGAGGAAAGAAACAGACAAAGTGAGGAACTAGAATGTGTCCAATAATCGTCCGGCTGGAGCGGAGAACTCGGTGTGTGCCCTCAGTTCTTTATGGAGGGATCAGTGCTATTCACAGAGTACTATAAGCCCATGTCCTATGAACGCTTTCTTTTCCCCCCTCATCATCACAAGGCAGGGCTATCCTTATTTTAGCTTTTGTTTGTTTTTTTTTTAATTGAGATATTATTGGCTTCTAATATTTTATTAGCTGCAGGTGTACACCCTCATGATTTGCTCTTTGTATATATTGCAAAACGGGCATGAAAGGAGTCTAGTTAACACGCATCACCTCACATAGCGACACATTTCTCTTCTTGCGATGAGAACTTTTAAGATAGACTCCCAGAGACATCATTTTGTTAATTACAGTCACGCTGCCACACAGGCCATCCCCGGGACTTACTTTTTTTATAGCTGGCACTTAAAAATATCTTATTGTTCAATCCTTACCGCTACCCCAGGGAGCAGACATTATTGTCCCATTTTATAGAAAGATACATGTGGCTCTGAGGGGTTATTGCCACAACCCCAGGTGAATGGCGGGATGGTTCTGAAGACTGAACCCGTCCGATGAGCACCGAGCTCCTGGCCACGGCCTCCCGCTGCTCCCTGGGGCTCTGCTTTGCCTTCCTGAAGCAGAGACCTCTCTAGATCACTTCTTCTACAGGAGAGCTAAGCTATTTATTTAACTTTTCATCTGTCATTCATTTTCTTCCTCTTTTAACCCAGAGTATAAGCAACGGCAAGAGTCAAGTTCGAACCTTCTTGGAAGGCAGCCTCTGGTGTCCAGGGCTCTTAAACGACTCACAGTGAATGCCTGGATGCTCCCTGATGATCCAAGGTGACACGGACTGTCCTCCCTGTGCATAGATATCCCTGACCCTCTATCTATAGGGCTTCGATAGGAATTTTTCAAATTCGAATCTTCCTTAAAACAGATTGCAAATTCCATTAGAAGTTGAAGGCGTGGGTGAGGGCAGGTCTGTGGACTTGGTAAAGAATGAGGCCTCTGTCCAGAACAGGATCTGTGCCTGGGGGCCCTCTGGGGAGGGGTTTTATAGGTCTTGCCATTACTTAAATACACGCAGATCTGGGAATCCTGTAAGCCTGAGGCCTGCGAACAGCTGCTCTGCCAAGGGTGTATTTGCCTGGTAATTCTCATTTTTATTTGAGTGCCCATCTGCCCCATCACTGACATCAGAGCACAGCTGCAGGTCCTGTTTTCCCTTCCCGGCGCCTGTGCCCGTGGTGTGTCCTTGCACTCAGGATGATTAAATGGCTCTGTGGGTGGCCTCACTCTGTAGTGTGTGTTTCAGGGTAGAGGGGGCAGGCCGGCGGCCCAGGGCGGCTGAGGATTGAGGCTTCCCATCAGGAAGGACAGGAGAGGCTCTGGCAGAGTCTGGGCGCCGTAGGGGAGGGTGGTGCTGGGCAGGGGCAGAGTATGGGAGCGCCTTCTGTGGTAGGAGGGAGGAGGTGCCCTGGGAACAGGAGGCTTCTGAACCCCAGAAAGGTTTGCCACTTTAGTAACCAAGCAGTCAGCCCTGGGGATTAAAAGGCAAGTGGCTTCACCCCAAACCAGGGCTGGCTCCAACTTCTGGAGCCTCCCAAGCCCAGCACAGGCCAAAGCCATGAGGACGGGTATGGAAGGTGCTGAAGACATTCAGTAACTATAAGTTCTAGTCTCACGAGGACAAAATATAGTTTCCTTGCTATTCCTTTTGCCCCCTACATCCCCTCTCTCCCAGCGCTTCCTTGCTTCTGTTCTTCATGGCAGTCCTGGATTCAGATCCTGGATCTGGTTATCAACCAGTTTGTGCAATCTTGAACAGTTTCCCGAACCTCTCTGAGCCTCAGTTTCCATATCTGGAGAATGGGCCCAGCTATTTCCATTACTAGATATATAACTGTCAGAAATATTTTAATATGTGGACATTAAAAGAAGTGCCCAAGAGTGTTCTTAGTAGCACTAAGTAGCAACAGTAGCACTTAGTAGCAATGGTAAAAGATTGGACACCACACAGAAGGCTCTCAAAAGAAGAATGGATAAATTGTGGCACATTCACGCAACGGAACTCATACAGCTATGAGAATGGATGGCCTGCAGTTGTACTGTAGCAACAATATGGGTGAATCCTAGCAAAATGATGTTAAGCTAAGAAGCAAGTCCTTTTATTAAAATTTAAATATAATCAAAATAAACAATCTATTTTAAGGTTCCCCTGTATATACAATAAAACTAAAAAAGAACAAGGAAATGATAGGGGATGGGGTTGGCCTCTTGTAAGGGGAGATATAGGGAAGGATTTTTCTTAATCATGTAGAAAAATTTATTTATTTTGTTATCGAGAGATAATGGACAAGACAGTCGAAGCTGGTCTTACTAGTCTCTTATGAAAATTAACTATAGGAGAGGGCTGGTACTGGTACATTATTTTAATTTGTGACAATGTAGGGAAGGAACACATGAGTAGAGGTTAATTACCATTAGTATTCTAATTCTTGAGTTAGATGTAGGTTCAAGAGTGTTCTTCAGATCACTAAAGTGAATGATTGAAATAAAAATAATTAAGATCCGAGCATGGGCCAATGAGGATAGTGTGAATGAATAAAGTATTATAAAGATTAGTTCAGTTTTGTGCCCTGAAATCCTTTAAAAATATGATTGCAGAGATTACAGGATTGTATTAATGAGGTAATGTTCATAACAAACTACTAATGCACTGTCTGGCATCCAGTAGGTACTCAAGAAATCAAGTTAATCTCAATGTTTCTAGCCAACCACGGAGCTGATCTTGCTCCCTATAAATCAGTATCCTTAGTGCTTTGGTCCTTTAAGAATGGATCCTAAGTCACTCATTAAGTTCCTTCTGCTTCCCTCCTCCCTCCCACTCCTCTCTTCTCCCCCACCAGAGCAAAGGAAGCTTGTCTGTCCTGTGGTACAGAAAAATGCGGGCAATATGTATGAGAAGGCTTTGAGACTGTTAAGTGCTCCCAGGAAACGGTTGCTTTCCTACATGCCCTGCATCCTATCAGTGGATGGAAAGAACGAGACAAAACTCTGAGCCTGGGCAGCTTCTGCCGGTGAAATGAACATGTGGCCATGCTGCTGGTTCTGAGAGGTGAGAGCCTGATGTGGTCTGTAATATTCTAGGAGGATGCTAGGGGAGGTGGTCTGGGCTTGCACCAGGAGCGGCACCAGGAGCTATCTAATGGAAAGAACAGTGGATTTGGACCTGGAGCTGTAAACTTTGGCTAGAAACCTGACCTTTCCACTTGCTGCCTGTAGGTAGGCAAGTCCCTCAGTCTCACTGAGCCCTGCTTTCCTCATCTGTACTGTGCAACTGGGAATAGAAATTAAACACACACACACACACACACACACACACACACACACACACACTACAGTGCCTACCTGACACGCAGCAGACATCCAAAAACTGTTTGCTGAATCTGAAAGCTCTCCAGAGCTTCAGCTTTCCTCCAGAGGATTGACAGACTCACTCCAGTTAGAGTCGAAAATGCCTGATTCAGACTTGACAAGAAAGTGTCATTTTGAGTTTCAGTGCTGTTAAGTTTGGTGGAAGAGCTGGGTGACATCTGTCATGGAGTTGGAAGCATTCCCCTGACTTCTATCCCTGCATCCCGAGCCTCCTATCTGTCGGAGCAGGATGCCTGGAGATGTGGCAATCACACGTACTCCCTTCCCTCAGCTCTTGTGTCTGATAGAACCGAGGGAAGGAGACAGCCACAGTGGTCCTGGAAAGGAAAAGAAGTCACTGGGAAGCAATTCTGGAGAACCCCAATGGTGGTGGAAGTTGGACAGATGGTTTGGGGATACGGGTGATTTCACAACCCATGGGTCTTTTAAAAGTCACCGGGCTTGACCTGAGAAAGTTACCTCCTTTTCCCTCAAAAAAGTGACTTAACCCAGCCCAGCAGCATGATTAGGTCTAGGTCTGTGAGACAGACCGGAAGCCCAGGGTGAACTCTGTACTTATTTTCAGAAGATGTATTGAACATTCATGATGTGCTAGGTCTGGTGCTGAGCTTTTTATATACTTAAGAAAAAATCTTCACAGTATCTAACCATCAGAATGTCTCCAAGTACTCATTTTCTAGGTGTGAAACAGATTGGGACAGTTTCTTAGGTCAGATGGGGTTACCCCAAGATCAATAGTGAAAATGTGGGGGCAGAAACCAGGCGTTGGGGTGGGGGAGGCTGCCACAGACAGGAAGGAAGGGCATCCTGTATTTTAGGTCACACCTGCCTGTCTAGAGGTGGGGGTGGGGGCTGTGGGTTTCGACCAGAACACAGTTATGAGGCCCAGAAGGGAGACCCTGGAGGCCTTCAGCATCCGCACTGGAAATATGTCCCCCTATAGCCATTACTGACCTTCTCACACCACCCGTCCTGCCTCAACACATCGAAGCTGGAGGGTGACTAGAATTTGACTGGGATAAAGGCCTTCACCTGAAGGGATAAAACTTTGGGAGATCTTGAGCATCACTGGGAATTTTGGGGAAGGGGGACTGCTTTAAAAGGGCCCTTTCAGTGTCCTCATCACTCTGAGGGGTCAGAATCTGTCCACCTTGTAAATGTGGCCAGACTTCTCTCTCCCTGTTCTCTCCCATGTACTTGAAACTCTGGGGGTATTTGCCAGTTGTTTTTTTTTTTTTTTTAACATTTAATTTATTTATTTGACAGAGACAGAGATCACAAGTAGGCAGAGAGGCAGAGAGAAGGGGAGAGGCAGGCTCCCTGCCAAGCACAGAACCCGATGCCGGGCTCGATCCCAGGACTCTGGGATCATGACCTGAGCCGAAGGCAGAGGCTTTAACCCACTGAGCCACCCAGGCACCCCTATTTGCCTGTCTTTACAAATAGGGAAAGGTCTTTATTTTTTTTTTTTTGGAGGTAAGGTATATGAAGGTGTTTTATAAATAGTAAAAGTTACATAAGTGTAAGGCAATGCTTTTCTTACTGCTTCCTATGGAGACTGCTGCAGGCAGAGGCCTCTGATCTCATTCCCACTGGGAGTCTTTCTCCCCTCATAGGAGCCTGGCCCAGATCTGAAGCCCAGGAGTACATATTATGTAAGATTTGGCTAAACTGAATAGAGTCTCTCTTCCCATTTCAAGTTTGGTTAGATTTATTTCAATTAAAAATTTGTTTTAAGTGTTCACAAGGTGTGTAAGTACTGTGCATAATTGAAGACATAACAGAGAGCAAAAGATTATGTAGTTCCTGTACTCAAGGAATTTACAGTCCAGTGGAGTGGAGGGAAGAAAAAGAGAGAAAGAGAACAAACCTTTCGATTAAATTAAATTTTAATTAAAACGCCAGTACAGAGGCACCTGGGTGGCTCAGTGGGTTAAGCATCTGCCTTTGGCTCAGGTCGTGATCTCAGGGTCCTGGGATTGAGCTTGGGCTCTGTGCTTAGTTGGGGGGGGGGTCCACATCTCTCTCTCCCACTCTGCCCCCTCCCTCCCCACTTGTGCTCTCTTTCTCTTTCTCAAATGAATAAATAAAATCTTAAAAAAAAAAAAAAACCAAACCCAAAAACATAAAATGCAGAGGGAAGCCTGCTTTGATTGAGATGGAGACAGAGGAAAGAGGAAGCAAAGGAGGTAGAATGTCTGGGTGAAGCTGGCTACACTTCACCCTTTCTCTCCAGGCCTTCCTAGGGCTTCTCAGAGGCCAGCTCAAAAAGCATAAAATTTCTAGACGAAAATAGGAGAATACTTTTCTGACTTGAAGATAGGTATGGGCTTCTTAGGACACAAAAAAGCGCTAAGCATACAAGAAGAAAATGATAAATGAGACTATATAAAAATTTAAAACTTCTGTTTATTAAATGACATTGTTAAAATAAACAGGGAAGCCAGGCTGAGAGAAGATATTCACATGTATTCTATGTATTTACAATACATACATTAGACAATAAACTTGTGGCCAGAATATGTAAAGAACTGCTACAACTCAATGCAAATCAAAGAACAATTTTAAAAATTGGTCAAAGACTCACACAGACACTTCACAAAAGGATGTATATTAATGTCCAATAAACCATAGACTGATGGTTGATACCGTCAGTCATTAGGGAAATGCAAATTAAACGGTTTACCAACAGCTAATTTGTAAACAGTGGTGCCAGCATTTGAGACAGCTTTGTGTCCTTCAAGTGCTTCTTCAAATCATAGTTATAAAACTTTTTCTTGTATCCTTTCTCTGCCTCCAAATTATTTTTATCCACAGCACTGAACCCATGAAGGTACAGCTAGATTTTTTTTATAGATGTCAATGGTTACGTAATCTTTCACTTGTGGTCTCTGAAACCTCTTTCCTAAGTTCGCAAATGACATATGAATATTTCTCTTTGCCAAGGAACGATCTCTCAATGGACTGCAGTTACTGCCCTCTGTGAACACAGAAACCCACGCGACTTTTAGCATACTATCCTAATGATTCTCTCTTGCCAATAAACAGGCCCACTTGTGAAGGACAAATGACAACCCAAAAGAGGGCTCAGAGACCCCTGCCCAGAGCTCTAAGAGGCTCCTCTAGGGACTAGGGAACATTTGGAAAAATTATGCCAAAACCACCAGTGAGGATTCATTGCACACCCACTAGAATATGTGAAATGAAAATTCTAATCACAAGGTTTGGCAAGGATGGGGAATTACTGGAAATCTTATCCAGAGCTGGTAGGAACACAAGATGGTACAAAGCACTTCGGAAAGCAGTCTGACAGTTTCTTTAAAGCTAAATGTGGATCTACTCTCTGGCCTGGCTGCTCCACTCATGGGTCTCAAAACACGTCTACAAAAAGACAAGTACAGATGTTCATAACAGCAGTATTCACAATAGGCAAAAACTTGAAATGACCCAGACAAACAGGACGATGGAGAAGCAAATCATGGTCTATCATATCGTAGGAAACACTATTCAGCAATGAACAGGAATGTATTACTGATAAACATAATTAAAAAAAAGAAGCCAGGTACAAAACACTGCATTCTCTATAATTCCACTTACATGAAATTCTACAACAGGCAAACTTATCTATGCTAAAACAACAATAATAAGAGCAAAAACAAAAGTTAAGTGCTTGGTTGCAGATGGGGTAGGATGGTAGCAGGAAACTGGGAGAAGATATGAGGAAACTATCTGGGGGTGATGAGAATATTCTAGATCTTATTAGGGACATGGGATACATGGGTGATATGTTTGTTAAAGCTCCTTGAACTAAAACAGGTAAGACCTGTGCATGTAGATGATATTTCCATAAAAAAAGTGTTAGGCAAAGAATTCGTTAGTTTTCAATGTCAAGAAAGCAGTGTAAATAACTTTCTGGACCCTTCCTCTCTGGAGAACAGCTCACAAGCAACTAGGAGAACAAGAAGCTTCAAAATAAACTTTAGCTTGGTGAAACTAGGTAACCCACAACGATATGTGGAGACAGCAGACGGAGAAATGATGAATGACTCATGAGAGGATGGAATCAAACCTGACCCCAAAAGGGAGAAGGTGAAGGGATGGGGTTGTTGACTGACAAGAGTCAAGTTCATTGGCCTGCAGAATCCCAGAAGGGCTCGGGTACTAGAGAAATCAGAAGGGGGAAGGAGGGGTGGATGCTACAGCAGAAGGACTTTTGAGAACCTGGTTCTCTACACCCTCCCCACTACTACCCTAAGCCACCATCGTTATGAACACACAAAGCCCTTCTTTTACTTTTCTGCAAACCTGTACCCTTCTCAAGGCTGAGAGTCCAGAAATCTAAAGCCAGGTAGATCTGTAGACTGATTCTGTTTTCCCACTCTATACAATACTTCCCTGACAAAAGAAGGTACAGAGTCAGTTATTTGCTTGAAAAGAGGAAGGGCAAGAGGAGATTTTAGGTAGTGAAAAAAACCATCAAATTAATACTGTCAAATATCATCTAGCTACATACATGGGGTACGGAATATATCTTCTAGTATTGTACCTCAGGTAGTCTTTTTAATTACCATAAATGAATCTGTGAGGTAGTACAGACTCTATTATTCCCTATATTACTGGTAAGGGAAATTGAGGCACAGAAGTGTTACATGACCTGTCCAAGGTCACACAGCCTGTTACTATCTACTCAGAACAAGAGCCCTGGTCCTTTGGTTCTATGATCAGTGTTCCTCCACCATTCAATGATAACTACTACCCCTCTTCCAAAATATGAGTGAACAGACAAAAAGAAGAAGATGCTGTGATTCCCTTTATATTCAATCCTAGAAAATGTAATCTAATTCTTAGAGACAGAAGGCAGATCAGCGGCTGTCTGGGGACAGGAGAGCAGAGCCAAGTGGGAAGCAGAGATCACAAAGGGACTTGAAGGAATTTGGGGGGAGGTAATAGATTGCTCACTGATTTTTTGATTTGGTATTGTTTTGTTTTTGAAGACTGTATTTATTTAAGACAGAGAGAGAGCAAGAGCACGAGGGTTGGAAGTGCAGAGGGACAAGCAGACTCCCTGCTGAGCGTGGAGAAGGGCTCCATCCTGGGACCCCGAGACCATGACCTGAACCAAAGTCAGACACTGAACTGACTGAACCACCCAGGCACCCTGATTACTCACTCTTTTGTGATAATTTCTCTGGTGTTTACATAAGTCAAAACATCAGATTTTATACTTTAAATATGTACACTTTATTGTGTGTTGATTATCCACAATAAAGCTGTTTGAAACAATATGGCCAGAAATGAATCAGTTGCAGGGAAGCCCTACGTTTACCATTTCCACTTTTGAACTTCTACAAAACATCAAAAAACATGCTTGATCTACAGAATGATATATACTCTGCCTTTGTAGGGATATGCCTATAGAAGAGGATGTCAAAAAAGAGAACCAACATTTATATAGCATCTGTAACAGACATCTTGTTTTTGTCCCCGCCCCCAAATTCATATGTTGAAACTCTAGCCCCTACTGGGATGGTATTAGAAGGCGGGGGCTTTGGGAGATGATATGTAAAGATGATTCAAGAGGGCAGAGCCCCTATGATGGTGTTCGTGTCCTTATGAGAAGAGGAAGAGACCAGGGTACTCACTCTCTCTACCATGTGAGGCCAAGATGGCCCTCTTGTAGAGGGAAAAGAGGCTGGCTCTCTGCAGAGTATCCATACCATGATCTTGGACACCCCAGTCTCCAGAATAGTGAGAAATAAATGTTGTTTAAGCCACCTGGTCTATGATATCTTTGTTAATAGCAGACCGAACTAAGAAACATCTAATGTATTATCTTTGAGAATTTTCATTGAGCCCTATGTGATGGCCATTACCATCACATCCATCATATTGGTAAGAAAGGCTCAAGCCAGTGAGAGTTGGTGTCTCAGGGAGACAATAACTAACAGTCCTTTTCTCCACTCACTTCCTGACTTCTGAGCTCTGACTCGGGAGTCAGGCGTACAATGATGAAAATGTCAACTTTATTACCGATAAAAGCTGGTTTGGAAGGCTTGGCTGAGAGGTGCTGCCAAATGGGTCTGCTAATAGGCTCTCCTGAACTGAACTGAACTCTGAAATTGCAAGCTTCCCCCCCGGGGCCCCACGAAACTTAGCACAGAGTAGGGTTTGCAGGCTTCCTGGAGACAAACCACTTTGGGCATGCCCAGTTCCTTTTTCCAAACTCACGGACTAGTGAGTTGCTACTTCCATGGGTAGGACTGGGTAAAGTTGGGGAACAAGTTGGGGGGAGAATCTGTAAGTATAACTTTAGGGCAGTCCCTTCACAAGAAAACACAAGCAATCAGAAAAAAGTATACCCCCAACAGTCAAGAGGGATTCAGACACAGGTCTACACTCCAAAGCATTTACTATGTCAGTGGGTTTCATGCTAAAAGTTGTGTGCAAAAATAATTTCTGGGCACTAGGTCCTAAATTAAATGGATTAATTTCTGTGCATCTATTCTGCTTAGGTGAGCCCATGATGAGACAGGCTAAGCTAAATGTCATGGTCCTTGTCCTTGAGGAGTTCAAGGACTGATCAGCCATTCTTGAGTTACAGCTTTGGCCTCAACTTGCCTCTTCAATATGTCTTCCACTGATCCATTGTGGCCTCATATGGCCACAAACAGGACTACTATGCATGGCTCCAATATATACAGCTCCAACCCTTGCCTTTATTATGTTATCCCTTTTGCCTGGAATCCAACTTAATTAAGTATATAGTTTTTGAGCATCTTCTGTGTTAGGACTGCAGGAGTCACCAATATCCTGGTGACTGGATATTGCAAACCTTGGTCTTTGATGTTTAAATTCTATCGCTCTTTCTAGGTCCACTTCCTTTAGGAAGGCTTCTCAGGTTTTCCAATCAGGCATAATCTCTGATCTTTGCTTCTTTGGAATGTCTGAATTGTAGATTTGAGTGGCGCCTCTGACTGCTCATCAGTGACTCCTCAGCCATGCCTATCAAGGGACACACAAAGGAAACTCTCCATAATTCCACGACTCAGCTCCACAGTAGAGTCTTGAAAAGCTGGTCTTTCATTCCTGTGTCCCCAAATTTTGCTGCCTAGCTTACAATGGGCAGAAGAGGAATAGTTAATGGGTGACAAGGGTACCACTTATCGGTCTGCACTTGAATCTTGCTCTGTCACCTCCTCCTCTAATTCACCTTTGCCTTAGTAGCTACTGACCCTCCTTCTCACCTTCCTGTTGCTGTGGTTACTGGTCCTCTTTGCCTTCCCCTGTCAGTCCTCCAGCCTCCGCCTCCGACTTCAAGTGCGAACAAACCTCAGCCAGATGGCCTTGACTTCTCCCACAGCCCACAGTATCTGTTCACTCTTTGTTTTGAGCCCATTCCATTGTCCAAGTCCATCCCAGGAAGCAGAGCTTCTCTGGCCTGGGCCCAGGGCCAGATTCTATCTCAGCGAAACCCTCAGGACTCCTTTGGGTTTTTCCAGGTTTAGATTTACCAGGTTTAGATGTCTCACCAGACCAAGGAATATGGTCATATATATATATTTTTTTTCTGTCTGTACAGGAGCAAGGAGTGGGAAGACCTCCTCTATTACTAAAGAAATTTTGGTTTGCAATATAAATTGAATTCAAACAAACATTAATAAAAGGGAGCTTTGGGGGGCACATGGGTGGCTCAGTGGTTTAAGCCTCTGTCTTCGGCTCGGGTCATGATCTCAGGGTCCTGGGATAGAGCCTCACATCGGGATCTCTGCTTGGTGGGGAGCCTGCTTCCCCGCCCTCTGCCTGCCTCTCTGCCTACTTGTGATTTCTCTATCAAATAAATAAATAAACTTTTTAAAAAAGGGGGCATTGGCCAGAGTACTGGGCCATCCCATGGAATCTAGACAGGGCTGTAACCTGGTTGGGATCAGAAACAGTGAGCAAAACCTCAGGAATCCAGAAGCCCTGTCTCTCTTCGCGCTTTGGTTTCTCTCTGTGTATCTGCCGCACTGTTTTCTCTGCTTACAGACTGTTTTTCTGTTTCCTTGTTCCCAGTTCCCATGGCAAAAAATGGCCAATAGCTTTCATGTTTACATATAAGTCCTAACACAAAGAAATCGAGAGAGAAAACATTCTATCCCTCAGTCTTGGGTCCAAAATTCTCAGGTAAGAGCCTGACTGGCTCAGCTTGATTTGGGTGTGTTTCCTGGGTCAAGGGGGCAAGGAGGCAGGACATAGCAGGACCAGCTTCTGCTGCTCCTGCGTGGAGGCGAGAGGGGAAGGCATATTCGTAGAGAAAGGGGTACTTGCTGAAAAGTGCATGAAGAGGCATCTAAAAAGTGTCTCCTAGGGGCGCCTGGGTGGCTCAGTGGGTTAAAGCCTCTGCCTTCGGCTCAGGTCATGATCCCAGGGTCCTGGGATCGAGCCCCACTCAAGCTCTCAGCTCCGCGGGGAGTCTGCTTTTCCCTCTCTCTCTTCCTGCCTCTCTGACTACTCGTGATCTCTCTCTCTCTGTCATATAAATAAATAAAGTCTTTAAAAAAAAAAAAAAAGGAAAAAAATAAAAAGTATCTCCTACACCCTTGCTAGGAGTGGAGCACATATCGACAGCCACCGTCTCTAGGAAACAAGCCCCCCCATTCTGCATTGCGCTACTGGTCATTATTGCTGATAATATGCTTATTTATAGGTGTTCCCTCTTCCCCAAACCCTTCCCCTCCTTAAGCTCCTGGAGGGCAGGGATAGGCTTAGAACTCTTTGTAATCCACACACCCTTAACATACACCCCCAACGTACACCCCAACACACGCGCACGCGCACTGCTTATCCAGTGCCCGCATTCGGCAGATTCACCTGAGAGAATACTGAGCTGTAACAATGATCGTTCTGAGCCCCTTATACATTAGCTCATTTAATCCTTGAAATAATCCTGTGGGGTAGAAACACTTGAGGAGACTGAGCAGCGTAAGTAGATTGTCCAAAACGATGTAACAAGTAGGTGGTAGAGACAGGATTCGAACTCAGGCAGTGTGAGGCTCGAGTTTGGAGTATTAACCTCAGACCGTTCCACTTTTCCAGGAACATTTGGTGAGTTTCTACCTTGCTTCTCAGGTTTTTTCAAGTGAGCCACCTCTGTATTTGCACATAGGCAGCAGGGTCCCTGAATAAGACGAAAAAGCAGAAGTCAGGACTTAATTGGCCTTCCTCCCTTTGGTGGAATGATCTTTCTCTTTTATGTCCACACCATACACATTGTGTATGGGTAGGACCTGTAATTCTTTTCTCTACTGATCTGCTTATGCATCTGTTTTGTGTACATGACCAGTGGGGTTCATTTTTATTATTTACTTAATATACTTTTATTTTAAATAAAAGCATTATTGGGTAATTAGTTTTCAGTTATATATGTAAGAAAAAAAAACCATAATAAAAATTAGCGATTTCTTATTCCTCTCCCTCTGTCCTGCTTCCTTTTCCAAAGAGAAAGTCACTTGCAACTCCAAGTTATTCATCTGTTATGTCCCCTATATTTCCAACTCACAGAGTTTGCTGCTTGCTTATCAATTTTAGATACTAGTTATAGATTTCTGATATTGCTAATGAGGGTTTTAAACTCATGTACATTCCGTCCTTCTCTTCTCCTAGCCCTCCCCTATTTCTGGTTAACAATGCTTTTGTTATCATAACTGTATAAATATTGTTTACTATTAAACGAATTAATGTATTTTAATTACATATCAATTCTAGCACATATTTTTTTTTCCTGGGGTTAATAATTGCCTTTAATTTTCCTTTATGTAGTTTTATGTCGACACTTGACTAAGTTCTCTGACATACTCTCATAGCTCTGTGAAACTGCTCAATAACATTTCCACGTTGTTAAGACGCTCAGTTATCCCACATCCAGACGGCTCTCCTGGAGTTCTCTGACTCCCTTATTAGAAGTTGGTTGATCTTCTGGCTGTCAATCTGTTGTAACCCTTTTCTTTGCTGACTTCCTGAGAATTCTTTTCACCTCTCTCTTGTCTCCTAATTCTCCAGCCCGTCCTCTGTTTTTATTTCAACAGAGCATATTTTCCAGAAGTAGCTTTCAAAGAAAGAGTACATTGGAGATTTTTTTTTTTTTTGAGACCTTGCTCACTGAGAATCTATTTCTCTGCCTATTCTTGACTTGGGTGATATAGAATTCCAGGCTGGAAATGGTCTACACTTAGAATTTTGGAGGCATTACTGTTGTCTTCCATTTTCAATATTGTGATTGAGGAAACTGATGTCATCCTGATCCCTAGTCATCATTTTCGGTCTGTTCCCCAGTCCCCCTCACTATCTTCTCTCAACTTTTAGGATCCCCTTTTTGTTTCAGAGTCTGAATTTATAAGGATGTAAGATCTGATGTGGGGCTTTTTACATTTTATATGAACACGTGGTAGGCCTGTCAGTTTGTAGATTTATGCTTGACTTTGGGGAAAATTTGCTTGTATTATTTCTTTGATAATTTCTTTATCTGTTTTCTCTGTCCCCCCACTTCCTCCTTGAATTCCTACTAGTTAGAAATAAGACCCCTACTCTTTACACTTTAATTCATTTTCTTTTTTGCTAACGTATTTTTAACATCCAAGAGCTTGTACTTTTTCTCTGATTATTTTTTACAAAATAAAACTGTTCTTGTTTCACAAATGAAATATTTTCTCCTACTTCTCTAAGGATACTAATGATGGATTTTGTTTTGTTTTAGTTTGTTTACTTTTTATTCTGTTCCCTCCATTGTTCTGTTTCTCCCAGGTTCCTTTTTACCATTGATTTGGTCTCTTTCATGTTTGAGATTTTGCTCTAAGGTCTGGCAATCCTTAGTTGTTCACTTATATTTAAGAGCAAAACACTAAGAGTGTCATTGGAGGCTCTTTGTGCATGAACAGGGCTTTTAGAACAGTTTTGTTTATTTGTTTGCTTCTTTTTTTTCCACAGGGAGCCCCAAATGTTGGCATCTGTAAGTCTCCTTTTTGGAGGAGTTTGGTCTTACCATTCAAAAGAGATTCTCCTGGGGCTTGGGCAGGAAGGAGTCAACAGCTTCTTGGTTATCAAAGCAGAGGGGGTCTGTGATCTGTTTTCCAGGGATGCCTCCAGGGAGCAGCAAGATGCTAGAAAGGAAGAACTGGAAGGGCAAGAAGACCATAAGACAAGACTGTAAAAGGTTCTTGTTCAGCAAGAAAAGGAGCACAGTAGCAGGGGGTGCTGGACCTAATCACAGATAGGGATTGTAGCTGTCTGAGCAGAAACCTGAGTGGACACAGACTCAAAGAGGGCTACTCATTCCCACTGCTTCATGTCTTGGTGCTCTAGAAAGTTTCATAACACTGATATCGTTTTGTAGAGAGGTACCTTAGGTAGATCTGATTCTTATTTTGTTTTTTTGCTTCTCAAGCAGTCTGTGGAATAGATGCTCAAACTGAAAAGATTAGGTTAAGCTATAGGAAGTAAAGGAAATAGTTTATGGACTGGGATTCATAGCTACTACGTGTACATTTACATATAAACTAATGCCAAGTGTCCCAAATACTATTGACATAAAATAAATTCCCAGGCCTCGGGTGCAGGAGTTCTGGATAGGCTTCTGTTGGCTCCCTGGCTGCCCCCAGCTTCTACATCCACCACTGGAGGAGGCTGCAGAACATGTCTTCCTGCTCACACATCATCAGGGGATTTGCCAGCCCTCCAAAGGGAAGACGAATGTAGCTAAAGCTGCTGACATTTCTGGAGAGAATTTTGGTCCTTTAGCTTAGGAATCACACATGTGTGTGCACACAGGTACACATGTATACACACACGGATTAGGTTCCTAACTCAGGTAATCAGGGGACAGATGGGGGAACCAAGCTCACTTCTAGCCTGATTCCGGCCCAGGGGTCTCCGGGCAGAGCCCCCGTGCCTCCAGAGATGCCATCACCGAGTGTCTGGGGTAACTGCGTGCCTGCTCAGCTTAGAGCTTCTTGGAGAACAGAGATGGCGTCAGGGCATGGAGGCACAGGGGAGGACGGTCATAGGGGCTGCATCACTCCTGAGCCCTAGTGCGGAGCAACCCTCCCTCCTCCCCTCCATCTTCCCGAGAGTCCTCATGCTGAGGCAAGGTGTCACCATATTTTCAGCAATTCTGCTAAGTTGTGTCTCAGAGAAGTGAAAGACAAATCTCCAGAGGTTTACATGTTTGATTCACACCTAACGCGGCAGCTGTCTGCTGCCGGGGGAAACACTGCTGTGCAGATTTCCAGCAGCAGCCAGAGACTAAGTCTTCAACCTTCCAGCCATTTTGCTTGTCTTGTTGTTGGAGCCTTGGGGAAAAGAGCGAATGAGGCTGTCCCAACCCTCCTTGCTGGGAACAATTCAGACACCAGCACTTTGGGAAGGTAGAAACCTGGCCAGGGGTGGGGGTCACTTAGCAAGCAGTGGCAGGAACCTCTTCATCATCCCCATAAGGTGAGATGCTGCTCTCTTAATAGATGCATACCGATTACATTCTAATAATACTCTGTGCTTATTGCAAAGGACCTTGACCAGAGAGCCTCATTAAAATCTCATGACAGCCTCATGAAATATACAAAAGATTCTGTGTTCTGTGTGTCAAGGAGAGAAACTGAGTCTTGAATGACTGGCTATGTGACCCACGATTAACCTGTAACAAAAAGGCCCAGAAATCCATATTTATTCTCATTGTCTCTCTCTTTCTTTCTTCATTGTCTTTGAGCAAATTATCCATTTAATAGTATGTTTTATTACTAGACCACTAAGTATATACATGGAATCTGATGCATTAAAACCAAGGGGGGAAAAAGCCCAATTCATAATACGAATGTCTTAGGGGATGATCTTTCTTATTAAGGAGCAATTTTTTCACTTTAAGATGATTTCCCTTGGGGGCGCCTGGGTGGCTCAGTCATTAAGCATCTGCCTTCCGCTCAGATCATGATCCCAGGGTCCCAGGATCAAGCCCCATATTGAGCCCCGCATCAGGCTCTCTCTGCTCAGCAGGAAGCCTGCTTCTCCCTCTCCCACTCCCCCTGCTTGTGTTCCTTCCCTCATTGTGTCTCTCTCTGTCAAATAAATAAAAATAAAATCTTAAAAATAAAAAAAAGATGATTCCCCTTGGAAGTCCACTAATGGTAAGCTTCCCTGGTACGTTTAAATATTGGCTGCCGGATCTTTTCACAGAAAAGTAGAGAAGGCAGAGGGGATGCTGTCTGAAGCTGAAGTACCTGTTTGTCAGTGAGCAGCGGAGAGCAGTTGGAGATTAACAACGATTTCTGAAATGATGGTGTAAGCCGATGAGTACATAGAATTGATTCATAAAAATGCAACTTATGTACAGTTTCAGGGCCATATGCATTTTATGAAAGTGAGCCTTGCCTGTAGCGGTATAAACCCACAAGTGTGGAACCCTAGAGGGGCTTGGAGGCTTTGTGGGGTAAGACTCAGCAAGGTGGAGGGCTCTCTCTTGACAAAGAAGACACCAGAGATCCCAGCCAAACGGCCTTATAGAACCCGGCTGCCCGAGAGGCTGGGACAGCTGCAGTCCTCGAGTGTCAAGACGGCCATAGGTGATTGGCAGGTAAAGGGCTGTAAAGCTTCTGGTCCTAAATCCAGATGGAGTTTACTGGTCCTCCCCCCCATGTAGGATGTCTTGGATTCAGAAATGCAGGATTGCTCCAGTGCTGAAAATTTGCCGGAATTTTAATCCCCTTGGGAGGTAGCGTGGGCTCCTGAGAACGTAACAGACCAGTGTTCGAATACGGGCTCAGCCACTTCCCCACGAGATTTCTCACTTCCCCAAGCCTTCGATTCTGCATCTGAAAATGGAGAGCATAATTAACTACCTTGCAAAGAGGTGGTAAGCCTTAGAGATGAGGTCTGTGAAGGATTTGCATTGAACAGGCACTCAAAATTGGTAGCTATTACTTTTCTTGGAATAGAGGCTGAAATCCCATGGTGGCGGGGGGAGGTGGTGCAGAAAGGCTGCCTCAGCCACACTGGGTTGGGAGAGGACTTCAGTAAAGAATGGATGGGTAGTCAGCACCCCCTCGCATCTCCCCCTCCCCGTGCCTTAAGTGCAGGCCTGCATATCCAGCAGCACTGGGGCTGGTGCCAGAAGCTGCCCATACCTGGCAGGCACAGCTTGGAACTTTGCATCAGAAGAAGCATGGTGCCAATCAGACACACCCCTCTGGGACCTTGAGTCAGGTGTCAGTGATGCAAAGACATGGGGTGGTGGAGAATCCACTTTGGGGTTCGCGGTGGCGGCTGCATCCGGTTTCCAGGCTGGGTCTGGGGAGTTCCAGCTGTGGTGCAGGGCAGACTGAGGCTTGTAGCTCTCAACCCTGGTACATGCTGGGCGTTCATCAGAGTGGTTTTGTGGAGGGATTTTTGGCTGCTGAGCCTCCCTTTGTTCTGATCTGTGTTCTGAGACTGCCTGAAAATTCTGCGGGTTACCCCAAACACCCTTCAAAATTTTTTTCTCTCTTTAAGTCAGAGAAAGTTCATTTCTGTCCTTAGCAACAGGAACTTGACTCGTATGCCTTTCAAAACCCCCTGACTTAAAGTAGTTCCCCCTGTTTCTTGTTCCTTGATCGTGTTAATCACTATTGGCAATGATTTTTCCCAATTTGATATTTGCTCACGACCTGTTTTCCTTCCCTGAAAGTCGGCTGCCTGAGGGACCTTGTTCCCATATTCCCCCGGGGCCTCTCAACTGCCAGGGGCCCAGCAGCTGCCTGGCCTAGTGTATCAGTGGTACCCGTGGGCCCTGGCACCAGACTCACTGGGTTTGAATCATGGTGCTGCCACCGTGTGATTGTGGACCTCTGTGTCTCTCAGCTTCCCCATCTGTAAAGCGGGGGTGAGGACGGCTCCTGTATACAGTTGTAACAATTAAATGAATGCGTGTATGTGATCAGTTGCGTGGCACCGATCGTTTATGAATGAATGGAACTTAGGAGGTATTAAATTAGAATAACGGCTGCTTTTCAGGATTTTATGACTCCTGTCTCATCACCTCAACCTTCACACTCCGGAAGGCCCCTCTCCCTAGGATCAGGCTGAAAGTTTACCAGATGAATTTGTTGGGTCTGTTAGGTCACAGAGCTGAGGGGCCAGGCTTGGAGGCATCTCTCCACACCAGAGTCTGCCCATGTTTTGTTACATAAGCATCCCCAACTTAAGCATTCACAGCCTGGGAAGTCAAGCTTTTCTGAAACCCGTGAGTCATGGCGCCTCTCCCTCAGAGGCCTGTCATTGTCTTTCCCCAGCCTGCTGCGGCTAGCAGGACTGCCACTGCTTCCAGGAAGAGCTGGTCCTTGGGGGAGCCCCTGGCCTTAGAGGATACAGGAGCATCAGGGCAAAGCATCTCATCCGGACGGAGGGAGCTGGGGTTGGGCAGCCACCCAAAACACTGCATTCCTGGATGACTGCTTTTCTCTGGAATCAGTGAATGACTTTTCCACGGCCTCGGTCTTCCGGCTCAGGGGGCTGGGTGCCGCGTGAGCCGATTTCTCTCTGTGTGTGCTGTGTAAGTTGAGTAATGGTGCAACCGAGCCTGGGGCAGAGAGTTCAAACATTTGCTGCTCTATTTTAAGGTCCCCAGTTCTGTCTGTTTCCCAGCAATCATCACTTGGTCAGAAGAAAGGGAGAGCAGGGTGGGGAAAAGGAGGCGCAAGCCACAGTCGCTCATTACTTCCAGCTGGGTGGAAATTCCCATTCTCGACAGACGCAAAGCATCTCCCCTGCCCTAAAACCCAGTGACTCAGAATTCTTCACCGGTCAAGGTCAGGACAAAGTCTTGCTCAGTTTAATAACAAAAAATCAGGACAGCACTGCATTCTTTGCATGTATCTTAGATTTCTCAGACCTCATTCACACACTTTCCTCCCATTCGTTGGGCAAGACAGACAGACATCACTACCCCCTGTTTACAAGTGAGAAAACTGAGGCACAGAGAAGTCGGTGATTGCCCGTGGTCACACAGCTCGCTTAGTCATAGAGCCAGTCACAGGGGCTAGCTCTCCTGAGTTTTAAATTACATTCTGCCAATCCCAGTAAATGGTCCTTTATTATCTTCTCTCCATAGCAGGTGCCTTCCCTGGGCTCACGATCAAACACGTGATGGAGAGCGAGACAGGAGAGGGCGGCTGGAGGATGGTAACTTCCTGTTCCTATGGCTTCTTGCTCCTACAGGAGAGGACAGTCGCTACACAATAAAACAGTGTCCGTTGTGTGCAGCAACTGTGGTTTTGCAGGTTGACAATCCATGGAAGAGAAAGTTGCTAAACACAATCCATGCAAAGAGAAAATTATAGGAAAATGTAGTGAGATGCTGTACTGTTGCAAACACAGAGTGTTATGGGAATAGAGAGAAAGGGCCGATTCATTTTGTGAGAGGCAATGAGGAAACCGTCAGGGATGAGGTCATTTTTCCCCCTCCAACTTATAATCATGAATTTTTTCAAGCATATGGAAGAATTGAAAGCTGATGACCACCACCATCCAGATTCAGCCACGGTTTGCCATATTGTCTTTGTCTCTCAATACACAGATCACTGGACATAGACACGCAGATTCTTAGGTGTTTACGTAGGCATATAGCTGAATCATTTGACAGTAAGTAGGAGGTGTCGTGACATCCACTCCCAAGCAGTTCAGCAAGCATCTTCTAAGAATGAGGACATTCACAGAGGTGAATTTTGAGTTGGGTCTTGTCAGATAAATAGGAGTTTTTCAGACAAATGAGGAATGTCATTCCAGGTAGCAATGACGATGCAGGCAAAAGCAAGTGGGTGAGCCACACACATGGAGTAGTATCTGGTGGGAAGGTTGAGGGTGACCAGAGCTGAGGGGGTGTGGGAACTGGTAGAAGAGGAGGTTGGAGCAACTGATGGGAGCTACACTGTGGAGGAACTGGGACGTCCTGGTAAGGAGTTTCAGGATGACCCTGGGGAAGGTAGGAGACACTGAAGGCTTTGAAAGAGAGAGAAGCCATGCTCTGATTTATCTTTGTCTGGCACCAGAGTAGGTGGAATGGGTAGGATGGAGAAGACAGGTTAGCCCTTGAAAGGGTGGGGACAAAGGTAGTGAAGATGGAAGGAGAAGATTCCAGAGATCAGATCAGAGTAGACAGGCTTTGGAGATGGGAATTAGGAGGGATGGAGGAGAGGGATCACTGATGGTGAGTGAGGTTTCTTTCAAAGGCAACTGAACAGATGCTTTCCTGCCATTAATTAACGTCATTAATCTAGTCAAATGTGGTGGTATGTGCATAATATGGAATCCGTCTTGGACAAGTTAAGTATGAAGGCACCTAACTTGCCTTAAACTCTAGCAGGGACCAAAGAGATAGGTTTGGGGGGTCATCAGCACACAAGACGTGGTTATAGCAATAACAACTTAGTGTGGAAGAGGCTATCAAACAAGAGAAGAGGCGGGTCAAGGCCACAGCCCTGGACAGCACCTGAACCAGATGGACAGAGAGAAAGCGAGAGGAGCTGCCACTGAGCTGGGAGATGGGCCACCGCGGCCACCCCACCTGGCAGGTTCACGGTGAGCGATGCATGAGCTCATATGCGTGAAATTCCAAACTCCAGGTTGGAGTTGCAAACTCCGAGTTGCTCAGTAAGTGAAGAACCATTTCTAGAGTGGAGGGACGTTCTAGATGAACTGCATGACCCCAGGGTCAAAAGCTGCTGGGGCTCCCAAGGCTGGCCCTCCACAAACTGAGTCTTGGAAGCAGAACGTTCTTTTCCTGTGCCTCCTCTACTCTTCCCAAAAGGTGAAGACCAGATTGAACTATGAGAGAAGACAAATCTTCCTCTCTCAAATCCTCCTGGAGCTGGAGAAATGAACGTTTTGAAACCCAGGGCAGAAAAGAGCTTTCTGCAGCTCTGGAGGAGGCGGGGGCAGTGTGTGGAGTGAGTGGTTAATGCACGGGGGCTGGAGTCAGATGACCCCATCCCAGGCCATTGCTCTGTCTTCCGTTCCTTCCTCAGTTAACCTCTCAGTGCCTCAGTTTCCCCACCTGTAAAACAACAGGAGGATACCTTCTCCGGAAGTTAGAGTGAGGATGAAACGAGATGAAGACCAGAATCACCGTAAACGCAGAGCACAGGAAATGTTCACTGAAGGCTAGCGATAATCACCATTTTTACCGAAGCCCGGGGGTTCGGCAAGCCCGGGGATTTGGATCTGGCAAACTCCCCTGGGGCCACACTTGGAGCAGCACAGCCAGACGGCTGGTGGAGAAGGAGGGGCTCCGCCCGGCTCAGTCACACAGCTCACCGCGTGTCTCCCCGTGCTCAGATGTGTGGGGCCCATTAGGGAGAGCTCATTTCTTTCTCTGCAAAACATCACGGACCCCCCACTGTGTTCTTCCCTCTGTCCACCTGGGCCTGTTTCTAGGACAGCTGCTGTGTCAGGGGCTGATGGCCTGGGAGCTTGTGAAAGGACCACCTGTTCCCATGGCTGTCCCTGCCCCCTCCCTGCCCACCCCAACCGCGCCAGTGCCAGCCTCCAACCGCTCACACAGCACAGCACGTTTCTCCCTCTGCTCAGGTGCTGCGGGCACATTGTAAGAGGCACGTTTCCTTGCAACTTGGCCGGCGCTCGCAGGCACTGTTGGGGCTCCTTGAGCCTCCGGAGTTTCCTACGAAACTGCTTCTCCTCTGCTTCCCTGCAACGGCCCTCCGCACCCTCACCCAATGCTCTCTACGGACGTGGGGGTGCATGGAAAGTGACTCAAAGGATGGGGAGAGGCCCCACGGACAGCAGGTCCCTAACTCCCAGGAGATGGGCTAAAACCCTCCTAGGGCTCCAACCTAACATCTCTGCATGTGTGTGTGATTTCACGTGTTGGGTCTGCTGTCCCATGGGCCTGCCATCTCATCTGCAGCTTACGTAAGCACCCAGAAATCCCTAACTAGGGCATGTGAACACAGGGCCTGAAGTAGCACCCACCTGCGGTGGGAAAGCCACTCACAAGCAAGAGGACAGGCCTAGAGTAGCCTGTTGGGACCTGCTAGACAGAATGGGATCCCAGTCCTAGCACCTCTATTTACGAGGTGTATCCCTTTGGTTGGATTACTTAGGCAGGGCCATCTGGTTCCCCGTCTGTGGCCCTGTCTATACGGCACTGAGCTCAGCATTAGATCGCGCTGAGGCCTCCAGATGGCAGTTACCCTTCCTCCTAGGTGGGGTTTAGAGCGGGGCCAGGTGTCAGCCAAGCAGCTGAAGACTGTTCCCACTGCGTCCAGCCCCCAGCTTCTTCCCAGCACGTGCCTCTCCGAAATGCCTACGAGAGGGGGAGATGAGGACCAGGTGGACTGGGGTGTCCTTGCTCAAGAACTTCAGAGAAGAAGTATGAGGTGGCACAGATTCCATGCCTGTTTGGTGACCCGTTTCCAACTTAAGCTGGGCTCTGGAGCCATTCATTCTGGCCCGACCCTTCCCTGGCTCAGTGCCAGTTTGCCTGCACTGGGGGACTCCCGAAGCCACCGTGGGAGGCATGACTGGGAGGTGCTCCGTCATGTTTCCCTGCATGATCCGGCCTGTCTGTGACCCATTTCCAGAAAGCTGTCTGGTTGAAGTTCAGCCAAGAATGTCTGTGAATCCCAAGATCCTGGGAAGCCGGGTTGACAAGGTCCCTGAAGACATTCGCTACATCTAGAGCGGGATACGTTTCCTTCCTTCCGTCCTCATTTGCCATTTAATGAGTCTCCGTGCTGTGCCGGGCACTGGGCTGGGCACCAAGATTCAGGGGGCCAAGCCTCCCTGAGGCCGGTTTAGATCTGCCCAAGCGGGCACCCAGATCGCAAAGGTGGCTTTGCAACCAAGGAGAGCACAGGGTGTGTCTCTGAAATCGGGGATCATCTGATGTGCTGAGGTTTCCTGAGAAAGCAGTGAGGTGGGTAGGAGTGAGGTGGGTTGGGGCTGAAATTGATAGAGCCGAGGCTCCCTTCTGTGGGGGGCTTCCAGTCCCCTGCCCTACACACACACTCACACTCACTCAGTGTGAAAGCAAAACAGTGCTTCGTCTTCACCTGCTCTGTACCCCTCTCCCCCTCGAATCAACAATCAGGCTGTTTTCAGAGTCTTCCCAGACAGCAGTATGCCTTCTCCTTATTCATTTCAAACACAGGTGGCTGTCCTGGTTGAGGAATACGGCAGAGTGAGTTGGACAGAATCCCCCTTTCCTCCCCAACTAGGGGGTGGCGTCTGTTAGAATGCCCCCCTCCCGGTCCCCCCCCCCCCACCCCGGGGGGCTTGTTTCCCGCCTGGAAAGAGGCCCATTCCAGCACACAGCACCTGCCAGACTTTCCAGCTCCGGAATCCAAAAGTCCTCACTCAGCCTGGGAAGGAGCCGGGGGCTGGAACTGGAAACAACCCCTTTCAGTGATATGCAGATCCCAGACCTCCCTTTTTGTGTCTCTGCTCTCCCAACCTAAGTAGTTCCTTCGGGCCTTGAAGAATTATTAAATGAGAAAAATTCACATTGCGATAAACGTGTTTCTATGTCTCAGGGAGTGGAAGTGCAGTGCTATCAGGAAGGGACATTCGTGACAGCAATGGACAAAGGGATGAGGAGAGAGGGCGAGAAAGGGGAAGACATGTAGACACCCAGGGTGCTTGAGTACTTCTCCTATTTTCAGTCTTAGGATGAGACAGGGCTCATTCGTTGTCGTGAATTGAGTTGGTATTTTGGGGAATGCATCAAAGTGATGGCAGAAGCACTTGTAGCTGAGAGCAGACGCAGCAAGGGACACAGGCCGGGGACAGGCGTGCTGTGCGGGGGCCACTGGGCACTGGTAGTCAAGGAGAACTCAGGAGTCGGAGGCGGGCTAGCTGTCACGATTTGCGTCAAATCAAGCTTCCCGTCTAGCCAACATTTATTTAGAACACACTCCGAACCGTGTGTGACGCTACAGGCTGAAGATGAAAAGGTGACCCAGGGAATGGTCCCTACCCTCTAGGAGCTCATAAGCAAACAGGCTGGAAATCAAAATTAGCCCTCAAAATTAAGTTAAAAAGTTAAGAAGAGTCAACACTGGTCCCACGGTTCTAAGAGTAAGACTAGCGGTTGCCTCTGATGGGGGCTCGGGAGGACTGGCTGGAAGGAGCATGAAGGACATTCCTTTTAAACAAGTGGTACAGGAGGAAAGGGACATTTGGGCCAAGAGAACCTCAGGCTCAGGGTTTTGTACATGCAAGGCGGGGTGGAGCCTGCCAACTGCTGAGTTTGGTGGGGATTTAGGGTGAAAAGATGACGGATATGACATCAGATGGTCAGAGCCGCCTATGCCATACAGAGGAGTCCAGACATGTCTAGACATGCACCTCTAAGCCATGGGTACCGCTGACAATTTTCAGCCTCCTCCTCAAGTGGCTGAGGCTGCCCTGTCTTGGAAGCTAGGGGTCGGTGGCCTGGCTAGGGAGGGAAAAGCAGGCCTCCCAAACTCCCATTCCCCCAGAGCTCCTCCCAACAGGAGGGAGGAAAGAGGAAGAGAATTTGGAGAAGCATAAAAAAGCCATCACAGTGAGATGTACCCAGTGCGCTGAAAGATTATGGGGGGTGGGCGTGGGAGGGGGAAGCAACTGTTTCTTGTATCCAGGCTGAATTCCTGCAACTCCTCCCCCTGCCCAGGAGGGACAGTGCCTGAAGTTTTTCTCGTGACCCTCCAGGACGATGGTCTCTCTTTCCCATCTTCAGGAGGGGATTTCTTTCTTTCCTGAGCTGCCTCACGATATATGTTGCTTCAGCTGTTTTTTGGCTTCTATCAGTGACATCCGATGTGCAACCTACATGCCTGAGAGCCTCTGCTGTATATAGGGAATTCCTAAGTCTTTCTGCACCGCCAAACTACAACTGGCTTTTCGTAGCTCTATCTCCCACGCGGGGCATCCTCCTTCCTACCCATCCAGCATGCTCCGGCTGTATTCCATCCTGCTCAAACCCCACTCACTCGTCGTTCAACATGGCAGATGATCTCGCCCCTTCCAGGACTTCGGTTGCAACTCCTACCAATAACTTCCTTTCATCTCTCCTTCCCTGCCATGCTAGTTCCGTTTCCTCCGCGAGGAGGAAACAGAAGGTCATTAAACTCAGCAAAGAGCCTAAAAGCTGTGTGATTTCCCCACCGGCTAGGGAACATAATAAATTCTTAATAAGTATTTATCAGTGGATCGATGATTGAATTGGGAACATCCAGACCCCTGTGGGGGACCATCCGTGCCAAGTCAGAAGTCGAGAAAGTGTATCCATTTCCCCTGACCCTTTTCAGGAGCTAAAAGTCGTCCCTGGACTTCCACTCGGGGGAGAGCATGGGGCTGGGGATGAGGTGGACGGAGCAGCAGAGGCGGGTGGAGGGCAGTGTGGCTGGGATGTCATGGGATAGTTAATCCCGATCTCAGATGACCCAGGCTTTGGAGCTGTGTCCCCACACCCTCCATGAAACACAGCACAGCTGTGCAGCGAGTGCTGGGCAAAAAAACGAGGTCAGGTTCATGTCAAAGCTAGTGCAGCTCACAGGTGGGCTCAATTTGCTGGATTCACAGCAACTGTCGAGTCATTACCGAAATTGCAGATGTGAACCAGCCTACCTGCTGGCGAGAGAATTTGGGATATATTGTGAACTTCAAAAAGTTTCTGCCTGGAAACCGAAGGGGTAACCATGGCAACCGGGAGGCAGGTTGAACTCAGAAAGGGTTCTTCCTCTTGAGCCCAGAGCTTTGTGCTCTTGGATTGGATGTGCTTTGTCTCTCTCGCCTCTTTTGCTTTCTTTGTCCAGTGGGAGAAAGCACCAGCTCAGGAATCTGAAGAGCTGGCCCTGATTCAGCTCTTTTCCGATGCAGGGCACTTAAGTGAGCGCACCTTAGGCACTGGCTGTTGTGTTGTCCGCAAAATGGAAATTAAAAGGCTCCTCTGGCTTATTCACAGGGATGCAGACGGAACAGGAAGGTTTAGGGAGATTCTGAATATAATCACGATTTTTGTTGTGCTGTGGCCATGTCTGGGCTGATTCCAACATGGCACTCCTGAGGGCAGGAACCAGCATTTGCTTTGCTTCATCCGTAAACTTGTTTTCGTCGCTTGAAGAGAAGCTGTCCCAGACACCACCCACGTCCCCACCTGGCAGCTGCACAATACAGTCGTGCCCCGGCCCCTGAGGAGCCCAGGTGACACAGGAGGTCTCCCCTCAGCAGACCCACGCCTCCAGAGAACATCCTGCTGGTGGGGCGGTGGGCTGCTTCCTTGTATGGATGGAGGATTATGCTGAGAAACACAGATGTTTAAAAGGCGTCCTTCCATTGCCTGGTTGCACACCACAACCCTTGCCCTCCTGCTCCAGGACAACCCAGTTGTGGCCTCGTGAGAAACAAAGAACCAAAGATGGGGGGTGGGGGGTGGATCGCTGGCACCCGGTATGGAGCTGCCAACGTGTGAGCTTCTCCGCACCGGCCTTGTCTACGAACCCACTGGCAGGTTGGGGAAAGGTTTGACGCTCCTCTTCGGGGTACATTATGTTTTTGACGAACTGAGTCACCTTCTGCGGGCCCTAGGTTAACTAGAGAATCTGCTTTGACAGATAACCCCACACGTTGCTCTGATTTGGGCCTCTTTTGCCCAACTACTATCTCCAGGCCTTCCTGTCCCCTCCCCCTTTGTGGTTTCAACCTTTCCTTCCCCAACCAGCTTTTCTGGGCTGTCTCACCCAGCTGTCTAAGCTGGGGATCTCTTCTCTAATCTCCCTTTCTCTATTCTGACCCTTTATTTCCAGGCCTTGCTGGAGAACCGCAACTCCTAGATGCCCCTCATGAAATAAAAACCTAAATTGCAAGAGATACAAAAAACATACCTCTTTTCCTTATTGTCTAGCAATTCTTGTGTCCCTAGCAAGTAAGCCTGAGAGCTAGCATTTATTGAGTGCTAACTATGTGCTCGGCACTGATCTAAGCATCTTACTGTGGGTGTTGCGGTACACGACCATCATCCCCTGTTTGGGACCTCAGTCCTCACTGTCCAACCTATTGTCTGCTGTAGGCTGTTAGCACAGTCCCTCTGGCCTTAACAGAGGGGGTTGCCTTGCTTAAGATTAAGCCACGTTCTTGGGACAACCACATCCAATGAATGGCCAATGCGTACAAAGGCCCTGGGGCCAACTGCATTCTCTGTTGCAGCAACCTGGCATTTAACTCTTCCCTCTGAGCAACCCTGTTTCTCTCACTCTCTCTCTGGTCTGAGAACTCTCCCCAGCAAGACTCTGCCTCAGGGCAACTCTTTCCCATCTCCTGGGGAACTCAAACTAAGAATTAACGTAATCCTCACATCTTTATGAAATAGCTGTACCATATGTTCATCTTAGTGATAAGGAAACCGAGGCAAAGAAAGATTACGAAGTTTGCCCAAGGTCTCCTATCAGTAGGTGGTGGAGTTATGACTGGAAACCTAGAAACCCAGCTCTGGATTCCACACTATAAACCTCACAGACAACTTCATTAATAGTAATCCCAAGGGAGAACTGAGGGGGAACGGTGGGAGGCGAGGGGAGCTGTAAGGCCTTTATGGGAAGGTGAGAGAGGGAGGGCATTTCTTACCTTGACCTCAGAGATAAGGACACTGAACTAGCTGCTGCTTAAACCCAGGATCATTCATCAGTTTACAGAGAAGTGGGGATTCTAATTTCGGCCGGGAGGGCAGTGGAAAAAGCGTAGTAAATTCGTATTTGAATTCTGGTTGCGTAACGCTGAGCAAATTATTTAACCTGACTCTTAGTAAAGATGCCTGGCGCACAGATGCTCAAGAAAGCGTCCAGCCCCGCCCCCACCCCACCCCCGGCCATTGATCTGCTAATTCCAACCCTCTGATCTTGGGTAGGTCTCTAACTTTCTGACTGCGTTTCTTCGTCTCCGAAACGGAGGAGAGGCGATGACGAGCTGCGGTAAAGGGCTTCCTTAGCCCCACGAGCGTGAAGGAGCACAGTAAAGGGGAGTAATCAGTGTAACCCCGACGCCGCCTTGCGCCGCTTGCGCCTCCCGCTCCTGTCCGCGCGGACCGGGCAGGTTCGGGCGCAGGCTGAGATCCCCGCGGTGCGTGCCTCCCCGGCTCGCCACCCCCTACGCAAATCCGCCCGCTGCCGCTGAGCGGATTTTCTGCTTTTACTAGAGGCGGACGGGTTTTTTTCCTACTAAACTGAGTGGGCGCTTCTCGGGCAGTGTGACTTCCCCGCCGCTTTTCCTTCCGCACGCCGGCGCAGCCCGGAGGAGAGGGCAGCCGCGTGCGCCCAGCTGGGGGCAAGTTGCGGGCGCCCCGCCCCGTCGAGCTCCTGGGCCCCGCCTCCCTCATCCCCGCTCGCCGTCCCGCTCTCCGATTGGTCGGCAGCCCTCAGCCCCGCCCTGCTCCCTCCGAGGGAATAAAAGCCGCGGGGTAGCGGTGAGTCCGCGCGTGCAACCCGATAAAGCCAAGAAGCCTTGGATAGTGCCAGCCGCCGGCCCTGGTCCTCGTTCGCCGTGACCGCTGGAGCCCGTCACCATCCTCCCCGCGACGTGCTGCCCGGAACCCGCAGCCATGTGCCGGACCCTGGCCGCCTTCCCCACGACCTGCCTGGAGAGGTACGAGGAGCTTGTCCGTGGGTCTTCCAGCTGCCCGCAGCAAGTCCAAGTCCTACCAGTCCTTAGGGAGTGGAGGGACAGGCTTGGGGACCGGGCGGGCAGGAGAATGGGACTCTAGCGACTTGAGTGGAGAGGCAGAGGTCACCTTGGTTCCAGGTTTTCAGATGCCTCCTTTAGAGTCTTAGAGCAGCGACGGGCCGAGAGGAGGGAGAAGGAAGAACCGCGGGAAGCAAAGGAATCACTGCTCTGTCATTCCCCATCTTCTGAGGAGTGGCAGTCCTCAGCCGACCTGCGGAAGACGGGGCTGCAGAAGAGCTCAGTGGCACCGGCAGGCGGAACTCCCTTTTCTAGTTTCTTCAGCACTCGGTTTTCATTCTATTTGTGGGCTCTGAATCCCATTCACAGCCCAGGTCTAGGAGCGTGGTCTGTCTGGGCCCTGAGAAGGCAGGGAGGTGTTTTTTTTTTTTGGGGGGGGGGGACCCGGTGAGGAATGTGCCCACTTCCCAGGGAGCTACTGAACCACGTCTCGTCCTTGCTGGAGCTGGTGGCTGGGAAGGAAAAGATGAAGAAGGTGAAAGCAGGAATCAACTTCCGCACAGTTCCCAAAATATTCATGGAGGGTGCTGAACTGCCTTCTGCTCACCAACAGCCACAAAGATAGAGCAGTGTGGCTTAAGTGGGGAAAAGCCCACATGTGCTGTGCTCTAAACTCATAAAGTTTAAGCCCTACTGAGAAACAGCTAAAGGATTACTTTCATTGTTCTGGGTTGGTGATATTAAGAGCCAAGCAGAGTTTAAGCCCTGGGAACAGCTGAAGTTTCCCAGGGACCCTTGAGGCTGGAATGAGGGGACACCAGTCTAAACTCTTTGGGACCCCATAAACCTTTTTGCTTTGGCTGAATCAGTGTAGGACCCTACATGTTCCTGCTTTGTCTTTCAGAGCCAAAGAGTTCAAGACACGACTGGGGATCTTTCTTCACAAATCAGAGCTGGGCTCTGATACTGGGAGCGTTGGCAAGTTTGAGTGGAGCAGCAAACACATCAAAGAGGGGTAAGCCCCACTAGCCGGCCTAGGGCCCTGGAGGGGAGGGAGCCAGATTTAGGGAAAGAGCCACAAGAAAGAAAATACAAGGAGAAATTAGGACATGAATGGTGGGTCTTGGTGACCCCTTCCTGGAGATTTTAGTGAAGATTCCTGCTGGTCTGCCATGGGTGACTGGATAGGGGGCGCCTGGGTTCTGAGGTCACCGACAGACCAGGGCTGTCTAGTTACCAGACAGGGTTGGAATGTCTAGTTACCAGACTCCCCCACCTGGAGATGTCATTGTTCGTGCAGCCAGGGCTAGGACAGGGTCTGTGAACACTTGAGGCTTTTCAGTCAATGACTCTTCCTCCATTAGCGTGCACTCTGCCTACAAGCCCTTTCACATGAACACCAGTGTTCAATTGCCAGGTACTGCTCTGGTCTCTGGCGCTATGGGTAGAGTTCATCTCTATCCCCCCTGAGGCCCTGCTTTTCATGAGGGAAGTGTAGAAAACAAAGTTCAGAGTCAGAGGAAGAGAAAAAATTTTGGACAACGAAGAGACTATCTTAGGGTTATTTACTGAGGGGCAGAAGGTCCTTGAATTTGGTCTCTCGTTACTGAACTGTGCTCTAGAAAAACACCTATAGCTTCAATTAAGAGTTCGAGAAGTCAGCTCCAATAATCACCCAGCAATGTGAATCCTACAACTTCCATCAGAGTTCCAGCTAGGATTTATGCTATGCATTCCTGTGCTGTTTTTTTTTTTTTTTTTTTTTTTCAAAATGAAAATCTTGGCTTTTCTTTTTTCTCTTTTTCTTTTTTAGCAGAAACTTCTCAGAAGATGTGCTGGGGTGGAAAGAGTCATTTGACTTGCTACTGAGCAGTAAAAGTGAGTAGGACCTTGTTGTGTCTGTCTGTGGATGGCACATGTGTACCCATGTGCTTTGGAGCCAGCCTGAGGGATGCTGAAAAGCGTGGGCAAAATAATAGTCGTAGTAATAATAATAATGATCCCCTAGTGTGCCAGCCTCTGTTCAGAACACAAAGGCAGGTCCTTGTTCAAGAAAATTACATCCTAAAAATAGAACCATTAACCACAATTGCCGTCTTTCTTCTTTTATTCCCTGCTGTCCCGCTGTCTGACCTGTCTCTCCCTCTCTCCCCTCAACCCTAGATGGAGTGGCCGCTTTCCACGCCTTCCTGAAGACGGAGTTCAGCGAGGAGAACCTGGAGTTCTGGCTGGCCTGCGAGGAGTTTAAGAAGCTCCGCTCGGCCACCAAGCTGGCCTCCCGGGCTCACAAGATCTTTGAGGAGTTCATCCGCAGCGAAGCTCCTAAGGAGGTCAGAGCCTCAGCAGGTTCCGGGGCTCTTCCAGACCCTGGCTGCCCCTTCCCCGCCGAGGACTGGGGCTGGGGGTGGTCTAGTCAGGGAAGGGTTGACTTTAGAGAGCGATCTTATGTGGCACAGGGCTGAATGGGCTTCTGTGGCCGGAAACTAGGAGAGCCAGGCGCCCTGGGACTCCAGGCTGCTGTCACCCTCAGACTCGCTGAGGGGGGCTGGAGGGCTTGGCAGGGAGGGGTTCTGGCTTCTGTTCATACCCACTTTTGCAAAGAGGCTCAAAACACACGAGCGGAGAGACGGGTCAACCTGGGGACCTCGTGTGACCCAGTTCCGTCTCCTGACTGACCTGCCTCGGGCTGACTGGTCCGTGGGTGGTGAATTTTTGCACTTCCCTCTGGTCTTGGCTCCCTGCCACCAGCGTTTGGCAAAGCGAGTGGGGCCACCTTGTGGAGAGAGAATAGTAACGCCTTGCTTTTGTAGCCTTCTCTGTATTTTTCTGAGCCCTTTAATTTTTTCCACGTTATTCCATAAAGACTTATTGAGCACCAATTACATGCAAGGCACGGTTATAGTCACTGGGGACATAGCAGGGACAAGAAGTCTCTACTATTGAGAGAAGATGACAATAACCGATTAAATGAGTAAATAACGTGTCAGGGGACGGTGCGTGTTCTGACCCAAGCAAAGCAGGATTTGAAAGGGAGCCCTGGAGTACAGGCTGGCCGGATGTGAGGTCTTTTTGTTTTACAAAGGGAAGTGAGGGGTGGGTCACCCCTTTAGGTGACAAATGAACAGATGCACATAAGAAGGGAGGGAAGAACATTGCAACACTGGAAATGGCAAGTGCAAAAGCCAGCAGGAAGGGGGCCTGAGGAGCTCAGAGAGGGAGGGAGTCCGAGTAGGAGAGGTCAGACCAGGGGGCAGGGGGCCAGATGTGGGCCCAGCACACACGCTGGCTTTTCCTCTGAGTGACACAGGAGGACAGCACTGCTGCTGGCAACCTGACTTGAGTTTTCCGAGGCTCACTCTAACCGCTGGCTAGGGAACCGGCCACAGGCGTGAGGGTGAAGGAGAGAGACCAGTTAGCAGGCTCTGGCGTTAACCTGAGGAGAGAGGCGACGGAGAACTGAACCAGGACTGTCCGAAGGCAGGGAGGAAAAGGCGTTAGATCTGTATACCTTCTTCATACATCCTTGATAACGTTGGGAGATCGGAGGGCAGATCCTGCGTCCAATTGCACGGACGGGCCCAGAGTTGAAAAGCCAGTTAATGGTCATTTCAGGAGACCCCAGGTTCCTGGTTCAGGCCTGTCAGCCTCCCCCACCCCCACCAACCCCGTGGCCCTCTGGACCCCTTGCCTGGCCCACCCTCCCCTCACCCACGTGCTTGCCTTCCTTCCGCAGGTGAACATAGACCACGAGACCAGGGAGCTGACCAGGATGAACCTGCAGGCTGCCACGGCCACGTGCTTTGACGTGGCTCAGGGGAAGACTCGCACCCTGATGGAGAAGGACTCCTATCCACGCTTCCTGAAGTCCCCTGCTTACCGGGACCTGGTGGCTCAAGCCTCGGCCGCCTCTGCCTCTCTGGCCAGCAGCAGCCACGCAGAGCCCCTGCACACCTGAGCCTCGTGGCCGTGGCCGGGAGGGAGCCAGCCTGGGGGGAGAGGTGGAGTCACCCGTCCCTAAGGCAGATTCCACCAAGCAAGCGAGAGAGGACAGTGAAGAAAAAAGCCCTTTGGCAGCCTGTTTTGGAAGCGGCCTCTCCTCCAGATACTGTGGGACTGGGCTCCGTGCACGAGAGGGCCCCCTCCACCCCCACTTCCAGGACCGGCGGATAAGGGCCGAAGATGAGGGTCTCGTGGGGCTCTCTGGGGAAAGGAAAGGCGGCGTAGGAGTTACCCTTGCTCTTGTCGTTCTCCACGGGGCAAGAACTATTCCAGGGTGGACTGGGAAACACCGATAAAGGAAACTTGAAAAGGAGAGCAGGACAGTCAGACCAGCTCTTCCTCCGGGGAGGAGCTGACTCCGGCTACATCCTGTTTTCCTAGTTGCCGGGTGCCCGGGCCCAGGAGGGAGCTGCGGATGCGGTGCCTTCCCACTCTGCCCTCCTCACCTGCCTCCGGGCTGCCTGGGGCTCCCTTGCTTGCCCTTCCCCACATGTGTCCAGCCTCATGGTCTTTGCAAGGCCAGAGGACAATTTGACACTTGCCCAAAATGAGATTTTTTTTTTTTTAATACGTCGAAAACTGGCCTTTTGAGCCCCTTTCCACATCAGTAGAGAGCCTGGAAAAGGGGCCATTGTGCTCCTGTGAAATTAATCTTGGTGCTCTTGGTGACCTTTGTAGGCGGTCCCCGGCCCTGTGCTTGAAGCAAGGTCCATCTGTGAGTAGGGCCCCCCGAGGGCCTGATGTGGGGGGGCGGTGTGCCCTCTCCTGGCCCCGTGCTGCCCTAGACCATAGGGCCCATGAGGCAGAAGGTGTGGGACCTCTCAGTGAGTGGCTAGTTCAGCTCTTAGGCTCTGCAGTATGGAATGAGGAAGAAAAGGATCCTAAGAAATCTCTTGGCAGTTCCCAAAAGTTCCGTTGAAATTAAGCCAGCATTTTTTCTGGGTGTGAGAACAGGGAAAGAAAGATGCCCAGAATGGAAGGGGAACCTTATGTTTCCTTCCTGTGGATGTGAGGTGCACTTACTGGACTGTTGGGGGAAATTGGACCAGGGACCACGGTGGCCCTTGGAAGATGGAAGCCAGGGGTGCAGCTGGAGAGAGAGGCTGCTTGGAAGAACCTAACTGGGGTGGGGGCGGGGAATCAGGACCTGCTTGTCACCTCAGGGCAACCCCAAACACGCATTTTCCTCACGGAACTTTTTTGCCGGAGCCCAGGCCCAGAAACTGAATGAACCAGGCGACCCCTTCGACCCCAGGAGAAGCCACACTGTTCTCTCTACGCTCTGAGCTCCTCCAGGAGAAAATTATTTAAGTATAATGTGTTGTTGGTTTTGTGACAATTGTCATAGCATATTATTTTTATTACTGTTGTGTTGTTGGTGGTGTTATTTATTATTGTAATTTCAGTTTGCCTCTGCTGGAGAATCTCCGCGGGAGCTGGTAGCCTGTCTCCCTCTCCACCAGACTCTACCTCTGAACGTGCTGGGAACCTCTTCGCGCCTGTCAGGGACTCCTCACTGCTTAACTATTTATTTATTGTTGACAATGGAGCTGGTTTCCTAGATAAGAAGGATGTACTTTACCCCTGTTTCCCTGTTTTAGCATGTTATATTCTTGTAAAATAAAAATAAAACCCAAATACGAGATCCTGACCGCAAGTTCTGTGCAGGTGGGAAGAGGGAGGGCCAGCCTGGGGCAGGAGCTGGCCTCCGGAGAGCCCTCCCCGCGCATGCCACAGCTCTCGGGTCAAGGCAGAGGCCCAGCGGGAAGACCCATGTTTGTCTGGTGACTGGCAGAGTTGATGAGAAGGGCCCAGGTGCTAAGGGGGGCCCCCGAGATTGGTAACTTCCTTTAGCCGATGATAGTCCCAACTTGCGTCGGGCTGTTGTGTTGTGTCAAAGGGACCCAGTCAGCCTGCTGTCATTGGAGAGCCCGTGTCATTCGCCCAGTAACCATTCCCAACTTGGCCTTTCACAGCACGAGGGGAGGCTCCCCTTGGTCCAGTAGCCGCAGGTGACAAGTTAGACAAGGTAGCTTTCAGGGCAACTCACTTTGGCCCATTTTTAATTTGCATTAGGATTTCATAGAAATTCAAAGCATTAGTATTTTGCAAATAATTTCATGGACAGGTTCTGAGATGAGCTGTGGGAAGCCGCTCCGTACCATGACACTGTTCCATCCCATGGGCTGAGGATGCCAGAGGGTTGAGCTGGGCTTGCACGGATCGTATCAACCCTTCCTTCGCCAATAGCCTATTCGTTCTCTCTCTTCTTACCCCTCTGGTCCTCTCCCCCACCCCATTACCACTATTTAGAAATTCCTTTTCTATCGAATTATCTGTCTGTACTCTCTGGTTTATCCACTTGCCGGTAGATGATATCTAGTTGACCATGTGGGACAGGGTGAGCCCAGGGTCTTCCTACTGTAATCCTCCCAAGCCCTTTCTTGAATTACCTGTTTATCCACAGATCTGGACCTTCTCTTGGCTTTTATTTCTCCCCTATTGTTCGTCTGAGTAAATGACCAGACTCCAGCCAGGAATGTGGGCTGGAAAACCAGGTGGATTCTCTCTCTAAGCCCAGGTCTAAGGGATGTTTCTGTGGGCATCTCCAGGAGGGACTCAGAATTGAGGGTCCCGAGAAGGAAGATACGGTCAGGGGCTATGGAGGGGCCCGATCTCAGGGAGTCTTTCCACCAGCTCCGTGAGGTTTGTTAGCCTGTGATTCGGGGAACTGGAGCTCATGGAGCAAGGAACGGACCCCTGGCAGCTGGCTGGAGAGAGCAGTGGGGTTGGATGGGAGTGATGGGAACCCAGTTACAGCATCAGGAGTCATCTGGTGTGCAAGAGATGGGTGTGGGAAGGTGATTGATGGGGGAAGAAGAGAGCTGGGTACCCAGGGAGGCAGGGAGGCATCCACATGTCCTCTTTTCCTTCCGTCTTTTCACCGTTTTACATGCCTTCGAGTGCATCCCATGTGCCTGGCAGAAAACCAAAAGCAGTAGCTACTTTTATTCAATAGTGGGCAGGGATCCTGAATATGGCGAGACAAGGGCACAGACGTGTGCTTTCTGAAACTATGTGGGCAGCCAGGAGGAGAAGGCAGGTGTAGTCAGTGAGTGATAGAGAAAAGAACCGGGATGACGGACAACCAGGCGCGGGGCGGGAGGTGTGTGCTAGCGGGCCACACAGTCCAGGGAGACCATCCTCAAGGGCCGTCCCCATCCCCCTAACCCTCCCTCTCACATAAAAAGTGGTCTTGGCATCCGTGCTGTGGCTGAAGGTAATAGGTCCACATTAGAGAGGAGAACAGTCCTTTGCTGACCTTCTACATGTCCCAGGTGCCAGGTTCAAAGCAGTCCAGGTTGTAATGCTTTACTGAGGGTTTAAGGGATTTCCTGAAGATCAAACTGTTAGCAAGTGGCTCTGATGTCATCAGACCTCTGCCCCCTCCCCAGGACCCTCTAGGCTTTGGCTCAGCAGGGAAAGCATTTCCTAAGGAGGCTGTGGCTGGCCTCTGAGACCTCACTTGCGACTCTCGACCCTGTCCCTTGAAAACAAATCTGTCCCTATTCCCAGATTCGCTGTTACTGTCTCACATTTCTTGGCTTTCTTGTCCTGGACCACCCCAGCTGTCTCATTGCTGTCCTCTACCTCCTTAATCAGCTAAGGAGGCATCTTCCAAAAGCCATCAAGGGTCTTTCTGGGTAGACTTTCCTGAGCCTTTGGGTCTGATTACGGACCTCTCCATGTCCCACCGCTGCCAACGCTCACCTGAACTGGAGCACTTAGATTCCTGCTTTCTGCCTTTCTGTCCCTGTGGTGAGCTCCTGGGACTAGGCAGGTCTCTTTCTCCCCAGGGCCTTGCAAAAAAGCGTTCAGCAAATCTCTCTTAAGTTACTGATTGGTTTTAAATCCAGCAGGAGGAAAGTTCAGATTACAACTTTGAGCTTCAGACCTGTCCCACAGGTTCTTTACACATAACACATTTGAAACCAAGGTCACTGTCGTCCCCCGCAGATGCACACTGCTTCCCGTTTCTCTAACCCTGGTATGTACACAGAGGCACTGGCCACCCAAATTCAGGCTGCACCATCTCTTCTGCATGTCAGCTCATCCCGTTTTGGAAACGGGTCGTGTCCAGCTTCTCTTCTCCGGGCCTACCGAGACTTCGTTAGAGGAGCATTTTGTCCTCTCCGGTCTGAGGCATAAAGACAGCTTTCTACCTGGTCTCCCGCCCCTGGCCTCCCCCACCCATTGCCCATGCTGCCAATCTTTATCCCTAAAGCACAGATCTGACCACGTCGTGGCTGCCCTCAAACTCCTTCAATGGCTCCCCTTGACTCCAAAAGAAAGTCCGGATCTGACCACGGCATCTGAGGCTCACCCTGAGCGGACCCAAGTCCCTCTCCTGAGCTGTCTCCTGCCCAGATGGCCTCTATGCACATCCTGTTCTCTCTACTTGGAATGCCCTTTTCCTCTCTTATTTTTTTTTGAACTGGGAGTGATGTGGAGGGGAATGCCCACCTCTAAATGCAACAAAAGCATCACCTCCTGTGTGAAGCCCTCCCAGATGTCTACTGCGCCAAGTGAATCTCCCCCACATCTGTGATTCTAGGACACACTCTTGACTTTGCTGCCCATTCTGCACGGAGCACTTCACATGTTTTCCTTCCCCTAAACTGGCCTCTTCAAGATCAGAAGCCATATTATTCACCTAGATAATATGTAGATTGCACCTACATCTGCAATATCACCATATTGCAGATGTAGAAATCAAGGCCTGGAAGGTTTAAGAAAATTGTCCAAATTCAAAAGACCGCAGCAAAGCAGTTCACAGGCCTGGCCGTGGAATCATGATGGTCTGAATCCTGGCTCATTTGCTCTACGACCTTGGAAAGTTACTAGGGCCATTCCCTCATCAGTAAAATGAAGACAGAAGAGTGAACCCCTCCGAGGGGACACTGAATGAAGTGAGTGTTTGGCACAATGTTGTCCCATGAATATTAGTTATTATTATGATCATCTGATTCCTAGTACTCAGCACAGTGCCTTGTATGCACAGGTATCTGACAGTCATCTTTATTGACTTCTTGATTAGAATGCAAGAACCAGATTCCAAGTCTATGTTTCTTTCAAGAATAGTACAGCTGTTTTATATCGTGTATCATCTGACATGCAGAGCATCACATCAGATTTTTCAAATGAGGAAATCAAGGGTTCAGCCATTCATCAGCTCCTTCAAACCCGGGTCAGCCAGCACTTTCCAAATTCAGGCTGTGGCTCCCACCTGACAGGAAGGGCCCCCAACTCTGGCCCATCCCTCAGCCCTCTGCTGCCTCCCTGTGGCCATATCAGGCAATGCAAACGTTTTCCTTGGTATTGCTTGACTTTTGCCCTACTTTGTTTGGCTTCTTCCAGAGGAATGGTATCCAAGAGATATAATTTATAGTTTTGTTTACTGACGCATTTTAGTAAATATGTGAACGTTTAATATAGATGATAATAATTAGAATAACTGTTAAGAACCAGTGGGTACAAGGTTTAAAACAAGAGTTCTTTAGTCAATAGGGCAAAATTAACTTTAGAAACTGAAGTTTTTAGGTAAAGAGAGAAAGGTGTTCGGGGCATATTAAGGGCTGATCTCAAGGTAATTCCCTTTCACTGAAACTTTTAAATTGGTCTAGCTCTTCAAATTGCTTTCGGGAAGAAAAGAAAGATTTGAAATTTAAATAACGGAGAAGAAATCCCAAGGGTGAGGGATGTAATGCCGTCAGCGGCTAGATAATGAAGTTTGAATCTCCATCATTTAAAAACGATACCTCTTGACTTACAGTTTTGGTGATTCCCAAGCTTTGGTCACCAACCTAGACAAGGATTTGATTTAAACTTCGAGAAAAGCAATAATGTGTGGATTAATCCTTTATTTGGATTATAATTTGGGCCCCCAATTAAGAGAGAGTTCTGTGCTGGACAGTATCATTGCCTTAACTTACTCCGTCTTGCCAGTTCCCAGAGATGGTTCCACAGATAAGGTAGTATCAAGCTTTAGACAGCAGGCCCTGAATTCAGTCCCATATCTGCTCCTTACTAGCCAAATGATCTCAGCACATTATTGGATTTCTCAGAGACTCACTTTTTCCTGTAACCTGTGAATAAGAATAGGACTGGCTTCATAGGACTTTTGTGATGATTGAAGGAGGAAATTTATAGAAAATACTCAGCACAAATTGTAGCTATGTACGTGTGAAGGACACTATTCCAAGTGCCTCACGTAGGTCCATTTCTGCAATCTGTACCCTATTCCTGTAAGGTAAGTTATGTTATTGTTTAATATTGTTTAATATCACCATATTGCAGATGTAGAAATCAAGGCCTGGAAGGTTTAAGAAAATTGTCCACATTCAAAGAGTTAGCCGGTGGCTGTATGGTGAGCTATTGCTGCATGACAAGCCCTTCCACAACTCTGTGGCTTCAGATAATAAGCATTTATTATTCTCGTGACTCTGTGGGTCAGCTAGGCACCTCTGCTTATCTCGGCCAGGCTCAGCTGATCTCCACTGGCTTGTTCTTGTGTCTGTGACCGACTGGAGGGCTGGTGAGAGTTGACGGGAGTGGGCTGGTCTAGGATGGCCTTCGTCATATATTTAAGGAGTATGGTTGTTGGCTTGGGCAATGGTGGTGTCTGGGCCATGTATCTCCTATCACCCAGCAGGCTAGACCAGACTTCATTATATGGTGGCAGGGTCCCCAGCCCAGATTCAAAGAGGGGGAGTAATGAGAGTACTTAGTGAGAAAAAGCATGAAATTAAATTGTGGAGGGCATGGATATAGAGAGGGTTGAAAAAATGTGGCTATTTTTTCTAATTATTCTATCATAGTGGGAGAGTCTAGATTTGAAGCAGGGTAGTCTGGTGCCAGAATCCTTGCTCTGAAGCACTCTGGAGACTTAATGCCTTGACCTCTGCTAGCAAGAGTCTCGCCATTTCCTGCTCCTGCCCATGGGCATGGAATGCCCTGTCAACAGCCTCATTGCACCGGCAAGTGCTGGAGAGTTTCTAGCTGTGCCAGCTGTTTTGCTTTGCCTACATTTCTTGCTACTCTTTTGTTTATTCCTTTGGAGTTCTGCTTTATGATCACTTGGGTCCTGAGCAATTCTGGTTTTGTTTGTTTTGTTTTGCTTGCAATTGTTAGTTTCCTATCTTAGCTGCACCTCTACTTCCTCATCTTTTTATTTTGAACACGTCACAGAATACGTAAGATGAATGTTTACTGCAGTCACAGGAAAGTGGGAAAATCTGGATTTAATTAGCAAAATTATGATGAAGCTGTGAGAACGTCAGTAATACGTCTGATCCAATTGGACCCCATTGTCTCCTGGCCAAGATTGAAGAAGAGCTTCTGGTGAGCCAAATGCTGTTTTCTTAGAGCACATCCTTGCAGCCTGAGGGATCTTTCTGGACCAAAGAAGGGGAGGGTGAGGACACTGTGTCCACATATCAACATGTTGTGTGTGGAAAGGGGACGCCAAAGGGATGGAGGGGGACAGCCTTACATTTATAACCTTGGCCTAGGCTTCTCTGCATGTTCTCCCCCTTGGTTTCCCACCGGCTCCTGGGCCTGCTTGCTTCTGCTGTTGGAGGTGGCTCCTTCTTCGGTCTGGAGCTCTGGACCCAGCCCTGTGGCTGGGGTCTCTGGGCATTCTCAAGTCTCGTCCTACCAGAACAGGTGTCCCTCCCCACATGTCTCTTGGGATTCTCCTGGCTCAAGATGGTCAGGAGTTGGTCTCCCCATCAAGACTGGCTATTCCTTGAGGACCGGAATATTTCCCACAGTGGCCTTCAGTACACAGTACGCATCTCCGTGCTAGGAAAGTGGCAAGAACAGAACTTCTAGACCAGAAGGAATGTTAAAAAACCATGTTGCATGAGAGACCCTGAGACTCCACATGGTTAAGCCATCCACCCACCTGAAGTCACTCCCCTAGAAGGCCACCGCGCTGGCTACAGGACCAACTCTCTAGACTGCCAGGCTGGTGGCCTTCTGGGCAGTGAGAGCGTTGTGTGTGCCCAGAGGAGTGAGCAAGCTTGGGCTCTGAGTTTATTGAGCTTCTCTGAGCCTCAGGGGTGTCATGATCAGGACTGTCAGGGGTCAATGGGGGTCATGTCACTTGCAAAGCAATGGGCAGGACATGTTTCTTTACTACTCATTTCCCTCAAGCAGGTAGGGGATTTGGAATAAGGTCCAGATGACACGGGAAGCTGTGGCCTGGAAGCCTCAAGGGCGAGAAGGCGATGGGCTGGGAGCCGGACCCTCAGCTGGGCCCTCCGCCGTCCCGCCAAGGGTTAAATGCGCCCGGCTCCTTCCTCACTCACTCCCACTCTCTCAACCCCGCCCCGCTGGCCGGGCACCGCCGGAGGAGGTGCTCTCCTGCGGGCCCCCGCCTTCGGCGACCGAGGGCTCTCCGCGGAAGAGCCGAGGGCCGCGCGTCCGAGTCCAGGAGGTAAGAGGGGCCCCGGGAGGGCAGCGGGGCGGCTCGCGAGGTGGTTCCCTCGGAGGGATTCCCTGGGGTCCGGGGCGGGCAGCGGGTGCGCGGCCCCCCACCGTGCAAGGTCGGGGTCGACACAAACCTCGACCCCAGGACTGTGAAACCGTGATTTGAGCCACAGGTAGACGCTTCACGGACGGAGCACCCCGGGGAGTGCCGGGTTCGGCCGCGGCCCCCGCGGCGCCCAACCAGCGCCCCCCCTCCGGGAAACCCCGCTGCGGAAGCGAGAAAACGGAACCGGAAGCGGCCCCTTCCTCGAGGCGGGGTCTCCTCGCTCCCGCGGGGCGCGGGGAGGAAGCGGGGGCCGCGGCTTCCTGCCCTGCGCCGATGGGTGATTCGCTCCTGCAGGCCTCACACCTGTGGTAGCGCAAACCGGCGTCCCAAGTTTTCATGGCCGGCTGATGGCGCTTCTGCAGCACCCTCGGTCTCGGGCTCTGCCGGCGAGGGCTCGGCGACTGTCCCCGCGGCCGGGTGGCAGGAACGCGGGCGCTTCCGGGCTCCGGAGCCGGTGGAGTCGTACCGATCTGCGGGCAGCGGGGCGTGGGTGCTGACCGATGGCTGAACGGCCGCTCTGTGGCCCAACAAGGGACCGAGGGCGGCTGGGCTGCGCACCAGCAGCCGCTCCGTGTGGGCAGGGTGTGCGCGCGCTCGGAGGGCGAGAGAAGCAATCGCTGAATTTTGTGTTTCCCGAGGGGACGTGATTCAGTCTATTATTTAGCGAATGCCTCATTTTCGCCATACGTTATAGCAAGAGGGAGCGGAAAATTGAGAATAACCTAATGTGACAACAGTGAGGAAGTAACGGTCTGAAGTTAAATGAGCAGGGGTTCAGACTTCAGTCTTGGGAGGTTGGAGTCTAAGCTCTTTCCAGTTCTCTCTACTCTTTGAAAAGAAGCGCACCTGCCTGAAGAAGACAGGCCCGGAGCCAGCACACGCGCTGAGAGCTCTAAGACAGGCAAATAGGTGTAAGAAATGCAAACGGACACAAAACACATTCCCTCCCCCCCCATATATGAGGGTACTTTTTCTTTTAAGTGAGAGTATGTGAATATGGAAGATATTTATTAATATAGCCTGAGCATTTTTGAAACAATGATATTGTTTTGTTACCGGACATAGAATGGGTTCTAGACTCAGGTTTGGCTGTGGGTTGCTCACGAATCTGTACCGGGAGGCTGGTGATGGTGGGAAGGAAAGGCTGCTTTATTCAGGATGGTGGCAGCCTGGGAAGATGGCAGACTTATGTCTCCAAGGCCATCCTCCCAGGGCGCCTGGGTGGCTCAGTGGGTTGGGCTTCTTGCCTTCCGCTGGAGTCATGATCCCAGGGTCCTGGGATTGAGCCCTGCATCGCATCAGGGTTCTCTGCTCAGCGGGGAGCCTGCTTCCCCCTCTCTCTCTGACTGTCCTTCTGCCTTCTTGTGCTCTCTGTCTCTTTCTCTCTGCCAAATAAATAAATAAAATCTTATAAAAAAAAAAGAAAAAAGGCCATCCTCCCCATCCTAGGGGAAGCGGGAGGGCTTTAAAGGGCAAGGGATGGGAAAGAAAGATGGTGGGGGTGGGTGGAAGCTGTGAGCAGGAGTGGCAGGTGGCCAGTCAGTCCTGTCAGTATGACCCTAAACAGGTGGTCCGGCATCTCTGGCAGCTGTTAGGGAATGTAGTCAGGACTTATCTTCTGGGAAATTCTGGTCCTTCACTCCTCAAGGCCAGTGGTCTGCAAATCTCAAGGAAAGTACATTAGTTCTGCTACAGGTCAGGGAACTTAGGTCGGCAAGCAAAAAGCGGATAAGCTTGAAGTCAATTAACACTTCAGACCTGTTGGTGTGCTGTTACACTTTGACCAGTCATTCAGTTCTTGGAAATCTATCATAAGAAATCTATGATAAGATTTAGCATAAGAAAACAAGCTTTAAAACATGAAATTTACTGCAACGTTATTTAGAATTGTTAAAAAATCCTAACTTTAAAAATCATGTTCAAAAAATGTTTTAAAAAACTGTTCAGTAATAGGGAAATGAAACAAGTGATTGGTGGCATATTGCAGAGCCATTAAAAGTGTTTGCAAAGACTTTGTGATAAATAGGAAATTATTTATACAATGGCATTAAATGAAAGAAAGCAGGATATTTATACAGTATCCTCACATAACGTGATCTCAGCTATTTTTTTTTAAAGATTTATTTATTTAGTTGACAGAGATTAGGTGGACAAGTAGGTGGAGAGGCAAGCAGAGAGAGAGAGGAGGAAGCAGGATCCCCCCTGAGCAGAGAGCCCAATGTGGGGCTCAATCTCAGGACCCGGGGATCATGACCCAAGCTGAAGGCAGAGGCTTTAACCCACTGAGCCACCCAGGACCCCGATCTCAACTATTTTTTAAAAATTTATAGAAATTTACTAAAATAGGGTGGTTCAGTTGGTTGGGTACCCGACTCTAGATACCGGTTCAGGTCATGATCTCAGGGTTGTGAGACTGAGCCCTGTGGCAGGCTCTATGCATACTGCAGAATCTACTTGAGATTCCCCCTCCCTCTCCCTCTGTTCCTCCCCTGCTTGCACACTATCTCTCTTTAAATAAATTTTAAAAATCTTTAAAAATAAAGAAATATACTAAAGCCTTAAAAAAAGTTGGTTTTTTTTTTTTTTTTTTTTTTTATGTCAGAGCACAAGCAGGGGGAGCAGTGGGCAGAGGGAGAAGCAGGCTCCCCACAGAGCAAGGACCCCCAACACAAGACTCAATCCCAGGACTCTGAAACCATGACTTGAGCCAAGGTAGACACTTAACTGACTGAGCCACCCAGGCATCCTCTGAAATCTTAACAATGCCTATTTCTGGGTGGTGGGACTACAGTGTCATAATTTTCTTGTTTTTAATTTATATATGTTCACAATATTCTATAGTAAAAAGTTCTATATAAATCAGTAGATGTATTTTGAAGAAGTCGCTAGTAAAATTAACTTTTCTGATTCAAATTCTTTCTCACTTTTATAAAATTACAAAATGGCTCATCTCCTGGTGGAATGTCAGAAGACTTCCAAGAATATTTCCTTCCTCATATTGCTGGTCCACGGCCAGATAGTCCCTATTTATCCTGATGGTTCAAAGAGCTCCATGTCTCTTTGATCAAGTCCCAAGGAGAGAAGTTTTCATTTTCTCAAAGAAAAGGCACAGAATCGTAGCCAGTGGTAATTACCGTCATGGAGACCAAGAGCTCTAACAGCCTTCAGGAGAGTTCCACACCTGCCGGCACTGAGAGGACATCAGGGGATGGCATTCAGTTACTCAGAGCTGTTAAAGAAGGAAACATCGAGCTGCTCCAGCAATTGCTGGAAGGAGGGGCTGAGGTCAACTTCCAGGATGAATGGGGCTGGTCAGCTTTGCATAACGCCGTACAAGGTTGCCGGGAGGACATGGTGAATCTTCTGCTTCACTATGGTGCAGACCCTTGTCTAAAGAAGAAGAATGGGGCCACTCCCTTCATCATTGCTGGGATTGTGGGAAATGTGGAGCTGCTCAAACTTTTCCTTTCTAAAGGAGCAGATGTCAATGAGTGTGATGATAACGGCTTCACAGCTTTCATGGAAGCTGCTGAGCATGGGGAGGAGGAAGCCTTAAAATTCCTGTATGAGAATGGGGCAGAGGTGAATTTGAGTCGAAAGACAACGGAGAATCAGAAGAGGCTTAGAAAAGGAGGGGCCACAGCTCTAATGGATGCTGCTGAAAATGGACATGCAGACATCTTGAAGATCCTCCTTGATGAGATGGGGGCAGATATCAAAGCCCGTGACAATATGGGCAGAAATGCTTTGATCTATGCCTTTCGGAAGTCTGATAATGGAAACTTGGTGGACATCATTTCCCTTCTGCTGTACCACGGGGCTGATGTCAATGTGAGGGGAGAGAAAGGGAAGACACCCCTGATCCTGGCAGTGGAAAGGGGGCACTTGGGTTTAGTGCAGATGCTTCTGGAACAAGAACATATAGAGATTGATGACACAGACAGTGAGGGCAAAACAGCGCTTCTGTTGGCTGTCGAACTCAAACAGAAGAAAATTGCTCAACTCTTATGCAACAAAGGAGCCAGCACAGACTGTGGGGATCTTGTGATGATAGCGAGACGCAATTATGACGCTCCCCTTGTAAAGCTGCTTCTCTCTCATGGGGCCAGAGAAGATGGTTGCCCTCCTGTGGAAGACTGGAAGCCTCAGAGCTCACGCTGGGGGAAGGCCTTGGAACATCTCCGCAGAATATACCGCCCTATGATTGGCAATCTCAAGATCTTTATTGATGAAGAATATAAAATCGCTGACACTTCTGAAGGGGGCATCTACCTTGGGTTCTATGAAGGGCAGGAAGTAGCTGTGAAGCGATTCTCTGAAGGCAGCACACGCGGACAACAGGAAGTCTCCTGTCTGCAGAGCAGCCGAGTAAACAATGACTTGGTGACATTCTATGGGAGTGAGAGCTACAAGGACTGTCTGTATGTGTGTCTTGCCCTCTGTGAGCAGACCCTGGAGGAACACTTCGCCGCGTGCAGCGGGGAGGCTGTGGAAAATGAGGAAGATGTGTTTGCCCGAAATGTCCTCTCATCTGTATTTAAGGCTGTTGAGAAACTCCATCTGCTGTGTGGATACACACACCAGGATCTACGCCCACAAAACATCTTAATAGGTGAGTCCCCAGTCTTCTCTTAGAAATCGTGGGGTCTTTATTTACAGAAAGAAAGGAGATTCATTACAGGTCGGAAAGGAGTAGAGTAAATGTGGATCATTCAGTTTGAGGATTAACACAACGGATTCAGGATTATAGTGCTGTCTCTTCTGCTACCAGGTAGAAACTTACCCCACATGGAGGTCGCAGATGCCAATGATACCAGGCTAACTTCATATTTCCTTTGGCAAATACAAGTATGAAGGTTATGTCTTGGATGGAGTCAGCTTCAGAATTTTGAGTTCCTCAAGTAGCCGGCAAATCAGAGAATCCTGAAGGTGTATTCCTTCAGCTAAGATGGTAGCCACTGTGATTTTTTTTTTTTTTCTTTATTTATTTGTCAGAGAGTGAGAGAGGGCACATAAGCAGGGGAAGTGGCAGGCAGAGCAGGCAAAGGGAGAAGCAGGCTCCCCACTGAGCAAGGAGCCCAACATGGGACTCGATCCCAGGACCCTGGGATTATGACCGGAGCCAAAGGCAGATGCTTAACTAATTGAGCCACACAGGCACATTTAATGGCAAAACCAAGATCAAAATTGGGCATGCCAGGATAAGATACAGCAAGGGGGCAGACGAGTCAGCACCCACTGGCCTCAGCCAAAACCAAAATCAATGAAAGCAACATTAATGGAAAGAAGCAGAGCTGAGTGTCAGTCCCAGGCCATGTGGTGCAGCTGGAAGAGTCTTGGCTTGCTGCACCATGGGGTGCAGCAGAAAGTCTGGTCACGTGTAGGGAGGCTTGCAGCCTAGTCCTGCCGCTTTGTAGCTTTGCACCCTCCAACAAGTCACTTAGTTCTGTGAGCCTTAGTTTCCTCACTAAGATGGACCATATGTCTATCATAAGGTCGCTATGAGGTGCAACGTGTTAGACAAGTTACCTGTATGTTGTAGGTTAGGTACTCAGCAAAGGCTAGGTACTTGTCCAGAGGGCTAAGCTGAAACTGATACCTAATCTACAGGCATGCACTGAGATTTAAGGTAGGTATAAGGGAACAAGACAAAAAGAGGGTTCAGGTATTGAGAGCAGAGAACAGTATTTAATTAAGGTCCTGGATGAGACCTGGAAAGAAGTATGTGGACATCAGAATATAACTGGAATCTGGCTTTTAGTTTGAGGACAAGGGCTAGCGGCATTCCTTCCTGGTTTTAAGCAACTTTGCTGGGGAGACTGACGAAGGCCAGAAATATGTGCAGCTTTACAAAGTGAGGCAGAGTCCTCAAGATGCAGCCAAGGGCAGGGTCCTTTTCAGTTCTAACCGCTCATCTTGATACAGAAGAGTCACATATGTTCACATATCAAGTTCACAGCCACATATCACTACCTCTTCTTCGGCATTTCTGATACCACGTCTTCTGTTCTTTTTTTTTTAAAGATTTTATTCATTTATTTGACAGAGATCACAAGGAGGCAGAGAGGCAGGCAGAGAGAGAGAGAGGAGGAAGCAGGCTCCCCGCTGAGCAGAAAGCCCGATACAGGGCTTGATCCCAGGACCCTGGGTTTATGACCTGAGCCGAAGGCAGAGGCTTTAACCCACTGAGTCACCCAGGCGCCCCCACCTCTTCTATTCTTAACCTTGAACAATAGAAAATTGAGAATTGATTATATTTCTGCCTCCAAGTGGTGAACCTAACACATACCACAATCTGTTCCTTATATTAAATCCCTAAAACGACAGGAGAAGATTGTTAAATGAATTCCTAGCTGGAGTCAAAATAACAAAAGAACTTTTACAGGACGAAATCTTTGAGGAATTGTAAAGAGACTGAACATGGTAGGATGGGAAGAGAGAAGGACACAGGAGCCCGCACAGATGCAGGGTGCCACAACTAAACATTGCTCCTGAAAGTGGGAGTAGTGCAAAGAAATGCCACTCGGGAGTAATGGAAGCCAGAAGCAGGAGAGGACACAAGACCAGCTAACAGGCAGGTTGCTGCATCAGTAAAAACTAGGAAGATCACACCCTGTGCATTCCCCACAGACCAAGCATCTGTGCCCAGCCTGTCTGTCTGTAGACTGGGCTACTACTTGAGACACTAGAGGTTGATGATCGCAAGAGAAACAAAGAGCAGTTAAATCCACAGGATTTCTGCCAAAATATCCTACTAAGTGGCACGTCCTGCTTACCTCCCAAGTTTCACTGAGCAAAACACAAAGCAGAAGTTCTGACAACTGCCTCCATCTCTGCCCTGTGTTGGGTGGCATTAACAGAAGCAGTTCAAATGGCATCAGGGATTCTCAGCTGCGAAGTAAGGCTTACGGTCAAAAATCACTGAAGATATTTATCATGTGCTGATAACCATAAAAGGGGTGCATGAAAAAGAAGAACTTAGACCCAAAGAAACAAAGCTAACTGAGTATGCTAGTTTCCTATGGCTGCTGGAATAGATTATCACAAACATGGTGGTTTAAAACAGTAGGAATTTATTCTCCATATCAGATACATGATTCATAATTTTCCCCCCATTCTATACATTGTCTTTTCATTTTGTTGATGGTTTCTTTTGCTGTGCAGAAGCTTTTAGTGTGATGTAGTCTTTTTTTTTTTTTTTTTTTTAATTTTAATAAATTTTTTTATTTTTTATAAACATATATTTTTATCCCCAGGGGTACAGGTCTGTGAATCACCAGGTTTACACACTTCACAGCACTCACCAAAACACATACCCTCCCCAATGTCCATAATACCACCCCCTTCTCCCAAACCCCCTCCCCCCAACAACCCTCAGTTTGTTTTGTGAGATTAAGAGTCACTTATGGTTTGTCTCCCTCCCAATCCCATCTTCTTTCATTTATTCTTCTCGTACCCACTTAAGCCCCCATGTTGCATCACCACTTCCTCATATCAGGGAGATCATATGATAGTTGTCTTTCTCCGCCTGACTTATTTCGCTAAGCATGATACGCTCTAGTTCCATCCATGTTGTCGCAAATGGCAAGATTTCATTTCTTTTGATGGCTGCATAGTATTTCATTGTGTATATATACCACATCTTCTTGATCCATTCATCTGTTGATGGACATCTAGGTTCTTTCCATAGTTTGGCTATTGAGGACATTGCTGCTATAAACATTCGAGTACACGTGCCCCTTTGGATCACTACCTTTGTATCTTTAGGGTAAATGCCCAATAGTGCAATTGCTGGGTCATAGGGCAGTTCTATTTTCAACATTTTGAGGAACCTCCATGCTGTTTTCCAGAGAGGTTGCACCAGCTTGCATTCCCACCAACAGTGTAGGAGGGTTCCCCTTTCTCCGCATCCTCGCCAGCATCTGTCATTTCCTGACTTGTTGATTTTAGCCATTCTGACTGGTGTGAGGTGATATCGCATTGTGGTTTTGACTTGTATTTCCCTGATGCCGAGTGATATGGAGCACTTTTTCATGTGTCTGTTGGCCATCCGGATGTCTTCTTTGCAGAAATGTCTGCTCATGTCCTCTGCCCATTTCTTGATTGGATTATTTGTTCTTTGGGTGTTGAGTTTGCTAAGTTCTTTATAGATTCTGGACACTAGTCCTTTATCTGATATGTCGTTTGCAAATATCTTCTCCCATTCTGTCAGTTGTCTTTTGATTTTGTGAACTGTTTCCTTTGCTGTGCAAAAGCTTTTGATCTTGATGAAATCCCAATAGTTCATTTTTGCCCTTGCTTCCCTTGCCTTTGCCGTTGTTCCTAGGAAAATGTTGCTGCGGCTGAGGTCAAAGAGGTTGCTGCCTGTGTTCTCCTCAAGGATTTTGATGGATTTCTTTCTCACATTGAGGTCCTTCATCCATTTTGAGTCTATTTTTGTGTGTGGTGTAAGGAAATGGTCCAATTTCATTTTTCTGCATGTGGCTGTCCAATTTTCCCAGCACCATTTATTGAAGAGGCTGTCTTTTTTCCACTGGACATTCTTTCCTGCTTTGTCGAAGATTAGTTGACCATAGAGTTGAGAGTCTATTTCTGGGCTCTCTATTCTGTTCCATTGATCTATGGGTCTGTTTTTGTGCCAGTACCATGCTGTTTTGATGATGACAGCTTTGTAATAGAGCTTGAGGTCCGGGATTGTGATGCCACCAACGTTGGCTTTCTTTTTCAATATCCCTTTAGCTATTCGAGGTCTTTTCTGGTTCCATATAAATTTTAGAATTATTTGTTCCATTTCTTTGAAAAAGATGGATGGTACTTTGATAGGAATTGCATTAAATGTGTAGATTGCTTTAGGTAGCATAGACATTTTCACAATATTTATTCTTCCAATCCAGGAGCATGGAACATTTTTCCATTTCTTTGTGTCTTCCTCAATTTCTTTCATGAGTACTTTATAGTTTTCTGAGTATAGATTCTGTGTCTCTTTGGTTAGGTTTATTCCTAGGTATCTTATGGTTTTGGGTGCAATTGTAAATGGGATTGACTCCTTAATTTCCCTTTCTTCTGTCTTGCTGTTGGTGTAGAGAAATGCAACTGATTTCTGTGCATTGATTTTATATCCTGACACTTTACTGAATTCCTGTATAAGTTCTAGCAGTTTTGGAGTGGAGTCTTTTGGGTTTTCCACATATAGTATCATATCATCTGCGAAGAGTGATAATTTGACTTCTTCTTTGCTGATTTGGATGCCTTTAATTTCCTTTTGTTGTCTGATTGCTGAGGCTAGGACCTCTAGTACTATGTTGAATAGCAGTGGTGATAATGGACATCCCTGCCGTGTTCCTGACCTTAGTGGAAAAGCTTTCAGTTTTTCTCCATTGAGAATGATATTTGCGGTGGGTTTTTCATAGATGGCTTTGATGATATTGAGGTATGTGCCCTCTATCCCTACACTTTGAAGAGTTTTGATCAGGAAGGGATGCTGTACTTTGTCAAATGCTTTTTCAGCATCTATTGAGAGTATCATATGGTTCTTGTTCTTACTTTTATTGATGTGTTGTATCACATTGACTGATTTGCGGATGTTGAACCAACCTTGCAGCCCTGGAATAAATCCCACTTGGTCGTGGTGAATAATCTTTTTAATGTACTGTTGAATCCTATTGGCTAGTATTTTGTTGAGTATTTTCGCATCTGTGTTCATCAAGGATATTGGTCTATAGCTCTCTTTTTTGGTGGGATCCTTGTCTGGTTTGGGGATCAAGGTGATGCTGGCCTCATAAAATGAGTTTGGAAGTTTTCCTTCCATTTCTATTTTTTGGAACAGTTTTAGGAGAATAGGAATTAGTTCTTCTTTAAATGTTTGGTAGAATTCCCCCGGGAAGCCGTCTGGCCCTGGGCTTTTGTTTGTTTGGAGATTTTTAATGACTGTTTCAATCTCCTTACTGGTTATGGGTCTGTTCAGGCTTTCTATTTCTTCCTGGTTCAGTTGTGGTAGTTTATATGTTTCTAGGAATGCATCCATTTCTTCCAGATTGTCAAATTTATTGCCGTAGAGTTGCTCATAGTATGTTCTTATAATAGTTTGTATTTCTTTGGTGTTAGTTGTGATCTCTCCTCTTTCATTCATGATTTTATTTATTTGGGTCCTTTCTCTTTTCTTTTTGATAAGTCTGGCCAGGGGTTTATCAATTTTATTAATTCTTTCAAAGAACCAGCTCCTAGTTTCGTTGATTTGTTCTATTGTTTTTTTGGTTTCTATTTCATTGATTTCTGCTCTGATCTTTATGATTTCTCTTCTCCTGCTAGGCTTAGGGTTTCTTTCTTGTTCTTTCTCCAGCTCCTTTAGGTGTAGGGTTAGATTGTGTACCTGAGACCTTTCTTGTTTCTTGAGAAAGGCTTGTACCGCTATATATTTTCCTCTCAGGACTGCCTTTGTTGTGTCCCACAGGTTTTGAACCGTTGTGTTTTCATTATCATTTGTTTCCATGATTTTTTTCAATTCTTCTTTAATTTCCCGGTTGACCCATTCATTCTTTAGAAGGATACTGTTTAGTCTCCATGTATTTTGGTTCTTTTCAAACTTCCTTTTGTGGTTGAGTTCTAGCTTTAGAGCATTGTGGTCTGAAAATATGCAGGGAATGATCCCAATCTTTTGATACTGGTTGAGTCCTGATTTAGGACCCAGGATGTGATCTATTCTGGAGAATGTTCCATGTGCACTAGAAAAGAATGTGTATTCTGTTGCTTTGGGATGAAATGTTCTGAATATATCTGTAATGTCCATCTGGTCCAGTGTGTCGTTTAAGGCCTTTATTTCCTTGCTGATCTTTTGCTTGGATGATCTGTCCATTTCAGTGAGGGGAGTGTTAAAGTCCCCTACTATTATTGTATTATTGTTGATGTGTTTCTTTGATTTTATTATTAATTGGTTTATATAGTTGGCTGCTCTCACGTTGGGGGCATAGATATTTAAAATTGTTAAATCTTCTTGTTGGACAGAACCTTTGAGTATGATATAGTGTCCTTCCTCATCTCTTATTATAGTCTTTGGCTTAAAATCTAATTGATCTGATATAAGGATTGCCACTCCTGCTTTCTTCTGATGTCCATTAGCATGGTAAATTCTTTTCCACCCCCTCACTTTAAATCTGGAGGTGTCTTCGGGTTTAAAATGAGTTTCTTGGAGGCAACATATGGATGGGTTTTGTTTTTTTATCCATTCTGATACCCTGTATCTTTTGACAGGGGCATTTAGCCCATTAACATTCAGGGTAACTATTGAGAGCTATGAATTTAGTGCCATTGTTTTGCCTGTAAGGTGACTGTTACTGTATATAGTCTCTGTTCCTTTCTGATCTACCACTTGTAGGCTCTCTCTTTGCTTAGAGGACCCCTTTCAATATTTCCTGTAGAGCTGGTTTGGTGTTTGCAAATTCTTTCAGTTGTTGTTTGTCCTGAAAGCTTTTAATCTCTCCTTCTATTTTCAATGATAGCCTAGCTGGATATAGTATTCTTGGCTGCATGTTTTTCTCGTTTAGTGCTCTGAAAATATCATGCCAGCTCTTTCTGGCCTGCCAGGTCTCTGTGGATAAGTCAGCTGCCAATCTAATATTTTTACCATTGTATGTTACAGACTTCTTTTCCCGGGCTGCTTTCAGGATTTTCTCTTTGTCACTGAGACTTGTAAATTTTACTATTAGGTGACGGGGTGTGGGCCTATTCTTATTGATATTGAGGGGTGTTCTCTGAACCTCCTGAATTTTGATGCTCGTTCCCTTTGCCATATTGGGGAAATTCTCCCCAATAATTCTCTCTAGTATACCTTCTGCTCCCCTCTCTCTTTCTTCTTCTTCTGGAATCCCAATTATTCTAATGTTGTTTCGTCTTATGGTGTCACTTATCTCTCGAATTCTCCCCTCATGGTCCAGTATCTGTTTGTCCCTCTTTTGCTCAGCTTCTTTATTCTCTGTCATTTGGTCTTCTATATCACTAATTCTTTCTTCTGCCTCATTTATCCTAGCAGTGAGAGCCTCCATTTTTGATTGCACCTCATTAATAGCTTTTTTGATTTCAACTTGGTTAGATTTTAGTTCTTTTATTTCTCCAGAAAGGGCTTTTATATCTCTCGAGAGGGTTTCTCTAATATCTTCCATGCCTTTTTCGAGCCCGGCTAGAACCTTGAGAATTGTCATTCTGAAGTCTAGATCTGACATATTACCAATGTCTGTATTGATTAGGTCCCTAGCCTTCGGTACTGCCTCTTGTTCTTTTTTTTTGTGTTGAATTTTTCCGTCTTGTCATTTTGTCCAGAGAAGAGTATATGAGGGGGCAAGTAAAATACTAAAAGGGTGGCAACAACCCCAGGAAAATATGCTTTAACCAAATTAGAAGAGATCCCAAATCGTGAGGGGGGAGAAAGGGGATAAAAAGAGGTTCAAAAAGGAAGAAAGAAAAAAAGAAAAAAAAAAAAAGAAAAAAGAAAGAAAAAAAAGAAAAGAATTAAAAAAAAAAAAGAAAACACCTTTCAGAAAGTGGTTGTTTTCTGTTTCCAGAATTGCTGTTCTTCTTCTCTTCGATCTGCTGATGGATTTTCAGGTGTTTGCAATCTTTAGATAAGCTATCTAGCTGATCTCTGGCTAGCTGAAGTAGTCTGGGCCTGCTACTTCTCCGCCATCTTGACTCCTCCCCCTAGTGTGATGTAGTCTTACTGGTTTGTTTTTGCCTTTGTTGCTTGTGCTTTTGGTGTCATATCTAAAATATTGCCAAGAACAATATCAACGTGCTTTTCCCCTATGTTTTCTTCTAGGAGTTTTATGGTTTCAGGTTTTACATGTAAGTCTTTAATCCATTTCAAATTAGTTTTTGTGAGTGGCATAAGATAGGGGTCTACTTTCATTCTTTTGCATGTAACTAGTTTATCCAACATCATTATTTGAAGAGATTTTCTTCTCCCCATTAAGCATTCTTGGCTCCCTTGTCAAATATTAGTTGACTGCATATGTGTGGTGGGTTTATTTTTGGGCTCTTTATTCTCTTTCACTCATCTGTGTGTCTGGTTTTATAGCAGTACTGTACTATTTTGATTACTAGGTCTATGTAATGTAGTTTAAAATCAGGAAGTGTGATGCCTCCAGTTCTTTTCTTTCTCAAAATTGCTTTGGATGGATTAGTGCCATTATAAAAAGAGCTAGCTAGTTGTCTTTTTACCATATGAGGATATAGCAAAGAAGGTGGCTGTCTATACACCAGTATGAGGGCCCTCACCATGAAGCCAATGCTGTTGACACCCTGAGCTCAGATTTCCAATGTTCAGAGCTGTGTGAAAGAAATTTCTGTTGTTTAAGCCACACCCATCTACTGTAATTTGTTATAGGATCCAGAATTGACTAAGACAACTATCAAATTATTATTGTTCACACATGATTCAAAATAAATACAGTATTTTGATATTTTTAACATGCAGTGTTACATTAGTTTCAGGTATACAGTATAATGAGTCAACAATTCTATACACTGCCCAGTGTTCATCATGAAAAGTGTACTTTAATTCCCTTTACTTCTCCCATTCCCCCACTGACCTCCCCTCTGGAAACCACCCGTTCTCTGTATTTAAAAGTCTGGTTTTTTGGGGCACCTGGGTGGCTCAGTGAGTTAAAGCCTCTGCCTTTGGCTTAGGTCATGATCCCAGGGTCTTGGGATTGAGCCCTGCATCAGGCTGTCTGCTCCCCAGGGAGGCTGCTTCCTCCTCTCTCTGCCTACTTGTGATCTCTGTCTGTCAAATAAATAAATAAAATCTTAAAAAAAAAAAAAAGTCTGGTTTTTTGTTTGTCCTTTCCCCCCCTTTGTTTGTTTATTGCTTAAATTCCACGTTATGAATGAAATTATATGGTGTTTGGCTTTCTCTAACCGACTACTACACTTAGCATTATACTCTTCAAGACCATCCATGTTATCACAAAAGGGAAGATCTTATTTTTTGATGGCTTAGTAATAGCCCATTATATATATATATATATATATATATATATATATATATATATATATATGCCACATCTCTTTTACCCACTTATTAATCCATACTTGGGATACTTCCATATCTTGGTTATTGTAAATAATGCTGCAGCACATAAGGGTGTGTATAAATTAGTGGTTTTGTTTTCTTTGGGTAGATACCCAGTAGTGGGAATGGCTGGATCATAGGGTAGCTCTATTTTTAACTCTTTGGGGAGCATCCATACTGTTTTCCACAGTGGCTGCACCAAGTTACATTCCCACCAACAGTGTGCATAAAGGTTCCTTTCTCTCCACATTATTGCCAACACTTATTATTTCTTGTCTTTTTGATTCTAGTCTTTCTGACAAGTGTAAGGTGATATCTCTTCCTGGTTTTGATTTGCATTTCCCTGATGATGAATGGTGTCGAGAATCTTTTCATGTGTCTGTTGGCTGTTTGTATGTCTTCTTTGGAAAAATGTCTATTCAGGACTTCTGCCCATTTTTAATCAAATTGTTTGTTTGTTTGTTTTGGCGTTGAGTTGCATGTGTTCTTTATACATTTTTGATATTAACCTGTTATCAGATATGTCATTCACAAATATCTTCTCCCATTCAGTAGGCTGTCTTGTCGTTTTGCTGATAGTTTCCTTTGCTGTGTAGAAGCTTTTTATTTTGATTCAGTTTTGCTTTTGTTTCCTTGCCTAAGGAGACATATCTGGGAAAATGTTCCTATGGCCAATGTCAAAAGAATTACTGCCTGTTTTTTTTCCCGTGGGGTTTTATGGTTTCAGGTCTCACATTTAGGTCTTTATTCCATTTTGAGTTTATTTTTGTGTATGGTGTAAGAAAGTGGTCCAGTTTCATTCTTTTGCCTGTAGCTGCAGTTTTCCTAAGCACCATTTGTTGTAATACATTTTTTTTTAAACATTTAAGGATCCAGGAAGACTTTCTACCTGCAGACTATATATGAAAGAACTGCTAGAGAATACGCATAAGGAAGGAGAGAAAGAGCCTGGAAGAAAACAGTGACTTATAAGCAGCGCAGAATAAACAAACAAATTAAAAAATTGTTTAAGTAACCTAATTATGTGTTATTTTAAAATTTTTTAAATAAAAATTATTTTTTAATTAACATTTTTGATGAAAAAATATCATCTTAGATGGTATCCCTCGGGTGGGAGTGAGGAGGAAGGGGTTCTCGATTCACTGACAGCGGGGTGGGGTATGCAAATCTTATCCTAACTCTGCCCATCAACTCCTAGCAGTCTGTGATTCTGTAAGTGCAGAAACTAAGTGTAAGAGTTAAAAATCTTTATAGCACTCTCACAGTCGATTGAATCTAAAAATTAAAAAAAAAAACAAAGCTGGGGCTTGTTAAAACAATTAAGTGTTAGAAGAGATGTGAAGTGTTCCATTAGACACTTGAAATTTAAGTAAGAGAACTCAAAGTGGCTTAAACAGTGAAGGGGGTTTATCAGTTCCAGTAGCTGAAACCAGTCCCAGGTTTCCAACGTGCGCCCTCTACCCCTTGAACCTCACTGCAGGCTACTTCCAACTTCATCCCTCCTCTCCAGGCTCTTGGGCCTCCTTCCTGTCAGAGTGGAATTCCTCAGCTTCCTTTCTGCCTTAGGAAATGCTATCTAGAATTCTCTCTTCCCTGTTCCACTCATCCACGTGAATTCTACTGATCTGTATCCGAGCATCATTCCTTAAGGAAACTTCTCTCCCACACAGCCATGTGGCTCTTGTTATACAGTTCCGAGCATTCTGCACTTTTGGCTAGCATTTTTATTATTATTTTTAATTAATTATTTATTTTTTAAAAATATTTTATTTATTTATTTGACAGACAGAGATCACAAGTAGGCAGAGAGGCAAACAGAGAGAGAGTAAGAAACAGGCTCCCCACTGAGCAGAGAGCCCAATGCGGGGCTCGATCCCAGGACCCTGGGATCATGACCTGAGCTGAAGGCAGACGCTTTAACCCACTGAGCCACCCAGGAGCCTTGGCTAGCATTTTTAAAGTTGCAATTGGGGCACGTGGGTGGCTCTGCCAGTTAAGGGTTTGCCTTTGGCTCAGGTGATGATCCTCGTCCTGGGATCGAGCCTTACATGGGGCTCTGTGCTTCTCATGCAGAGTCTGCTTGCCTCTCTCTGCCCTCTCCCTCCTTGCTCTCTCTCTCAGAAGTCAATAAATAAATCTTAAAAAAAAAAAAAAAAGTTGCAAGTAATTTTACATTCACTTGGCATTCGTCTCCTTGCTCAGAGACTCAGAACTCCAAAGGGCCTGTGCTGTGTTCTCCTTCACTGTCATTCTTCCCCCTCTCTGGACCCTTGTTGAATAATTTAATGGGTTTGTTTTCGCTAGACTGTGAGTTTCCACCCAACTTTGATATCTAAGTTCAGAACCAAAGGGGTTGGAGAAGCACACAATTGTGCCAACCATCCTACCACCCAGAGTTACCCGGTAGCTTTCTTAGACACCTTCAAGCCAGAGCAGGAGCCCCTCCTTCAAGGACAGATCACTGACTTGCTCTCCTCTCGTCTGGTTCCCGACCTCGCCCATCCATGCATCCTTCTTCTGGAAGACTCAGCGGCTTCCTTCAAGGGAGAATGATTCTGAAGAGGGCTAATAAGCAGTGGCTCATTTCAAGCACATGGTTAATCCGTGGTAACTGATGACAGTGTCGCAAGGGCTGTGGTTGGTGGGCTTGACTGAGTGGGGGCCTGTGGCGAGCTGCTCTTGGATTTGGAGTCTCGTTGGTTAGTTGTTATTTAGCTTCAGGAAGTCAGCCGTATCTCCGGCCAGCAGTTCCTTTATAAATCTGTGCTTACTGCCCCCAGGAATTGCCCTAGCAGGAACGGGTTAAATTTAAATTTATCCTTGACCTTCCCCACCCCCAGGTCTAGAAATAAAAGAAATTTAAATCTTGCCCTTGGCAGTTACCTAACAGGTCAAATGACACAGTGCACGTGACTCTTCTGAAGCGTAAACAGCCATGCAGATATAAGCTTTATTATTGCCTTCTTCAGAGAGGATAGCGCATCGTGGTACATATTTATTTAAGTTAATTACAAGGTGAAGAGAGAGGATATTCATGGCATCTCTACAAACTGTCCCTTAGATTCCAAGAATGCTATTTGCCTGGCAGATTTTGATGAAAGCGTCAAGTGGGCTGGAGAGCCGCAGGAAATCAAGAGAGATCTACAGGTAGTTTCTACAATTGCTTTACTTTCCCATCTCTCTGCTTCCTTATTTGGTCTGTTCCTTCCCTTATTTCCTATGGTCAATTAGACATCATTTCTATTTTAACTCTTCTAACTGACTTTCAAGGTGTTCCCTCAGGGCTCACTGCCTTCATGCCCTTGCAGACAATGGCCTCTCTCTGGCCTGCAGAGGCTCCTTTCTGTATCTATTTGGTTCCCTCTCTTCCTCTACCGGGAGAGAGTAAATGAATTGAGCATGCCACACGGCTTCTAAAATTACCTCCAGGAGATATGTCCAGATGACCTCCAGAGTTCCTGCAGGAGGTATTTCCTGCCTGAAGACAAAGCAAATGGGATTTTTCCTCCGCACTCCTTTGACCTTGTATGCTGACCTCCTAGGAGGACCAGATACGAAGGCCTTCTGAAACCCTGTGAGGGATGGGATAGATCCCCTGCTTGAGAGAGACTAATCTTGGCCACAGAGGTGAAGAGCCTGAAATAGCTGTTTTTCCTGGGAGGAGACAGCAGAAACAGAGCCTGACCCCTGGGGTCCAAAGCTCCCAGATTGACTCTGACCTGTCCAGGCAACTCGGTCCTGGGGGCTTCTCCAGGACGCAGAACGTTCAACCCTGGGGCAAGAGCTCTCCAGCCACCTCTGGCCCTTGCTGCTAAAAGGATTTTAGCTCCTTCCTTCTCTGCTATAGGAAGTGCCTATGCTGGCCCCTCCTTGGCCTTTTTGCCCTGTCATGGCCCAACTCTTGGGGCTGTCATCCTGTCCCATGGACCTGGACTGGCTCCTTTTTCTGGCACTTGACATAGTCCCAACCCAAAGTCCCAGTTTCCAGCCAGAGTCCTGGCATTTCCCTTGTTGAAAACAGTTTTCCTCTCCTCTGTTTATTGACATTCGATCCAAACTTTAAGGTCCAGCTCAAATTCCTCTTCCTCTAAGCAGTTTTCCCTGACCACTCTGACCTAGGATTATCTTTTGCTCCTTATAATCCTAAACCGTGGGGACTATATACTGTCTTGAAGGGTTCTCCATGCTGAACCTGTGTCTTCTCTCCCTACCAAGCCTGTGGACTCTTGGAGATTTCTCTCACTTTCCATTTGGTCATAACCTGCATCACACCCCCATACAAAGTGATGGTTCACAGATAACTTTGACTTGATTTGTGGCTTTCCTGAAGGCCCTCGGATGGCTGGTCCTGTATGTGGTGAGGAAGGGAGAAGTCCCTTTTGAGACACTGAAGACTAAAAGTAATGAAGAGGTGATTCGACTTTCTCCAGATGAGGAAACTCGGGACCTCATTCGTTGCCTGTTTAACGCAGGAGACAACGTGCAGGGGCACCTGAACGGCCTGCTGGGTCATCCCTTCTTTTGGAGTTGGGAGAAGTAAGTAAAAGTTTATTGCATATTCCAGGCCTCCTCCAGAAGGGAGACAGTGAGTGTATGAGTCATGATATCTATCTATCTATATCCAAATGATAAATATAAATATAGATTTATTTAAAAATATTTTAATTATTTACTTATTTAGAAAGTCATAAGTAGATGCTGTGCTGAGGAGGGAGCCTGATGTGGGGTGCTGTCTCAGGACACTGAGATCATGACCTGAGCTGAAATCAAGAGTCAGGCCCTTTAATCAACTGAGCCACTCAGGTGTGTGTATGTGTGTGTGTATATATATATATATACATATATATATGTATATATATATATAAATTTTTTTTTAAATAAAGAAATGGCTCATGCACTATGAAGGCTGAGAATTCTCACCATCTGCCTCTGTAAGCTGGAGACCCAGGAGAGCCCACAGTGTAACTGAGTCCAAATCCAAAGGCCTGAGGGTCAGGGGCACTGAATGTGGGTTCCAGGAAGAGTTTGAAGGCCTGAGAGCTGGAAGGGCTGAGGCCAGGAGAAGACTAATGGCCCAGCTGAAGAAATCAGATAAGCAGAGGTCAATTCCATCTTTTGTGGGTTGGATGAGGCCCATTCACATTGGGGATGGTGATCTGCCTTACCGAGTTCAGCAGTTCAGATGTGAATCTCATCTAGAAACAGCTCACAGATACACCTAGAATAGTATTTAATCTGTGGCCCGACAATTTAACATTAGTATTAACCGTAGTGGTAGGGTGGTCCGGGGAGGAGTCAGGCTGGGAGTCAACAGACCCAGGCTCCCCTCTCAACTTGGCCTTTTGTAGCTGTGTATTTTTGGAACAGAGACTTAACCTCTCTGAATTCTGGTTTTGTTTTCTGAAGAAGCAAAGAAGAGAGGGAGAGAGAGAAAGAGGGAGAAATATGCCCGCCTGCCTCTCCCATCACGCAGAATTTTTAGAGAATTTTTAAAGAATGGTTTTACTACTTTCATCAAACACCAAAATGTAACATTGTTTTCTTTCTGAAAAGAGAGGGTAGAACGGAATGACCATGATAATTCTGTCATCCTCAGCCGCTATAGGACCCTGAGAGATGTGGGAAATGAATCTGACATTAAAAAGGGTGTGTTTAAAAGCGAGATTGTCCAACTACTGCAACCTGAAAAATCTGAATGTTCCAGAAGTTTTGCCAGGTGGACTTCTAAGGTATGAACCGTTCCTATGGTCTGGAATAAGTATCTGTGTAATGCGTTATGTTAGTTTTTCTAACTTTTTTTTATATTGTAGGCCTGGCTCAACCAAGGGGTGGAAAAGGGGACTTCCCTGCCTTCCTCTCCAGCCCGGTCCCCCGCTGCCCTGTTGGGTCAGAGGCCAGGCCTTCCTGACAGACAGACTCTCACCTGGACTCCTCCTTAGGATTCCCTTATCCCAGGCCAGGAGACTTTTTCCTTTCTTAGGGCTCTTTCCCTCCAGCGCTGGTTCTGAGAGGGGCCTGGCTAATGATCCTATTACCGTTGGGACAAGAGTAGCTGATTAAATGAGGTTATCCCCGAGGAGCTGCCACACCATGGGGCTCCTCATCCAGGGAGAGCCTGGCGGCCGCTGCTATATACAGCCCAGTTCTGAGCAGCTGCACACACCTCGCTTCCGCCTGAGAAAACACACCATGAAGAAAAGGGGATCTTTCAAATTCCTCCTCTTCAGGAAAAGGTCCATCTAATGAACTAAATACAGTAAAACATAAAAAATAAGTCACCATCTCGATCTAGTCAGTGCTATCAGAACTTTAATTTTTTTTTAAAATTTATTTATTTATTTACTTGACAGGCAGAGATCACAAGCAGGCAGAGAGACAGCCAGAGAGAGGGGCTGGGGGAGCACGCTCCCCGCGGAGCAGAGAGCCTGATGCGGGACTCGATCCCAGGACCCCGGGACCATGACCTGAGCCAAAGGCAGAGGCTCCAGCCCACTGAGCCACCCAGGCGTCCCTCATTTTTTTTTTTTTTTTTTTTAAGATTTACTTATTTATTTTCAGAGAGAGAGAGAGAGAGTGTGTGTGTGGGTGTGGGTGTGTGAGAGAGAGAGAGAGAGAGTGAGAGAGCGAGAGAGCAGGGAGATAGGAGGGGGAGAGGGAGATGGAGAGAGAGAGAGAGAGAGAGAATCTTAAGCAGACTCTATGCTGAGCATGGAGCCCAAGGCAGGGCTGCATCTCTGAGATCAGGACCTGAGCCAAAACCAAGAGTTGGATGCTTAACCAACTGTGTCACCCAGGCACCCCCGAGAACTTTCATTATTATTACTTAGCAGACATCTATCAAGTACCAGTTACTTGCTGAACCTATGCGAGCCCATGGGCATGTGAAGCAGAATACAGCATAGTCCATGGGGGGCTGAGAGACCCACAGAAGCACTGCCTGTGTGATGCACGCTGGGGAGCTCAGAGACTGTGCAAAGCACTATGGGAAAATCCATAATCCTCAGGTCTTTGACTGAGACCCACAGCTCTATCCTATGCCTGATCTAGGACGGCTTCTCCCACACCTCTTTGTTTCTGGGTCTCATTTTGCTTTCCTTCTCTCACTTACCTCTAGATGATACATCACACTCATAATTGCTGCCTTGGCGTCCATCTTTCGGGCTCCCCTTTAAATTCCACAAGGGAAGAGACTATCCATTGTCTTGTCCACTGCTGAATTCCTAGCATGGAGTAAGAGTGCCATAACTCTGGTAATGAATGTCTATAAAACTTCAGCTAAGGGGTGACTAAGTGGCTCAGTCAGTTAAGCATCTGCTTTCAGCTTAGTTCCGGATCCCAGAGTCCTGGGATTGAGCCCCATGTGGGGGCTTCCTGCTCAGTGGAGAGTCTGCTTCACCCTCTCCCTCTGCCCCTTCCCCCTGCTTTCTCTCTCTCTCTCTCTCTCTCGCTCTCGCTCTCACTCTCAAATAAATAAATAAATAAATAATTTTTTTTTTTTTTTTTAAAACAAAAACTTCAGCTGGAATGTAAACTTGTAGGAACAGAGATGTTGGAAACCAAAGTAGATAACAATAACAGCTGACAATTCTCTGGTGCTGACTATATGGTGGTTATAGTTCCCAGGACTTTCTGAGAGTTTCCAGTTAATCCTTATAACAGCCTTTGAGCTAATTACCTTCATGTCACAGGTGGGCCCACGGAGGCACAGACAAAGCATTTTTCCAAAGGTCAAGAACCAGCCCTAGGATCTGCTGCCAGGCTGTCTGGCTGCTGAGGCCGTGTGCTAAAGCTGCTCACTGCAGGAAGCTGTGATGCCATCAAGTCCACCAATGCATTTCACGGCTGAGCTCATGGAGACTCAGACGTGTGACCTGAAGTAGGCAGGGCTGGAGAGGTGGAGGTTGGCACAATCGGGATGGAAAACCCATTCTTTCTTTTCCCAATTCATCAGTTTTTTCCCCTAAGCTTCACCGACTTAACGTTGAATTCTGAGGCCTTCAAGTCTTATCTCTTAGTTCCCCTGTGAGATTTTGATTTTCTGTTGCTTTTTGTGACTTGCCCATTTTCATGGTCGGTTGTTCAGTTTTGCGACCGCATGGAGAAGCCAAGTTTTCCCGTGTTTGCTGCTGCCTCCTCTCCACAGGCCGCCCCATCCTGCCACACAGACACGCTTTCTAAGTATGACAGCTATCGACACAGGTGCATGCACAAAGAGAGAGGCAGTGACTTGAGAGAAGCTGCTCTGGGACACTTAGAGGCAAGGAGAAACATGACACCTTCGGAAATAGAATTCAAAACAAAGTCAAACAAAAACAAGGACACTCGTTTTGGCAATGGCTGCCAGGTTTGATGTTAGTCTGAACGAATCCTCTTCAAAGGGGAAACATAACCAATTACCAACTCGGGTGGGTGGCCACAAGGATAAAAACTGCGTAATATGATGAACAAATGTCTCAGTATAGTAGCCAAAGAATTCCTAAACCATGTTTGAATACATTTAATTTCTCATGGAAAATAGTTCGCTTGGAAAATAGAGACTGGTATGTAGAATTACTTATGATCCTTCATCCAGACAGAACTATGGATAGCATTTTGGTGTATGGTATTTACTTCCATTTGTTTCTTTCTATTAATTTGCATTATTAGTTAGTGGTAATTTGGGCATATACCCAAATTTGCAATTTGCCTCTTTGTATTAATGTCCCGTGAGGATTTATTCTGTGGTGCTACCACATTTTTGTGTAATGTTTTGTGTTTTAGATTGACACATATGTTATGGATAAAATGAATGAGTTTTATATAACTAAAAAAAAGCCTGCTTATAAGAACACTCTGAGTGATCTGTTAAAGTTCATTCGGAATTTGGGAGAACATATTAATGAAGACAAAAATAAAAAGTGAGTATTATTTCTGTTCCTGGAAGTCATATATGACACGACGATGATTAAAAAATCCCATTCTAAATTGATATCTGCTATTTGTTAGAAGGAAGAAAATTTACTTTGATGAAATGAAAAGTAATTCCTTTCCCCTATTTGGAAAAGGGCCAACACAAGGGTCTCACAATGAATGGACGTGCCCGGCAAGCTCTCCTCTTCCTTCTTAGCTTTTGCTGAGCCCTCTTGGACAGAAGGGTGGTAACTCCCTGGTGGGGAGCAATGTTGGGGGCCGGGCAGCTGGGTAAGGTGAATGTAGTACTGTAAACATCTAAAAAGTAGACCCGTGTTAGTGAAATCAGATTTTGCGACCCAAAATGTTAGCTGCAAACTCACGAAAAAACCTTGCAGTTTTTATGGCTCTTTTGGATTTTGGAACTGTAGGTAAGAGATTGTAGAACTGTATCATCTTCATGTTCTGGATGATAAAACTGGGGTTCACAAAAATTAAGTTGCTAGTTAGCTGAAGAGTTGTTAGGACATGAATCTTGTTCTGTCGGATTCCAAAATCCTTACTTGCTCTGCTCTCGAAATGGAGGGAGCAAAGAAATCTCCGGGCCCAGATGTTATAAAGGGGGAAGACGATCTGGGAGGCAATCACGTGAATACATTTATGTTTCATTTCAGCATGAAGTCGAGAATTGGAGAACCCTTCTCGTATTTGCAAAAGAGATTTCCTGATCTGGTCATGTATGTCTATAAAAAACTACAGAACACGGAATACAGAAAGCATTTCCCCAAAAACTCACAATCCGAAAAAGCACTGGCGTGATGCAGGTCAACCCCAAGTGGTGGCTGAGGCTTTCGACTTCAGGGAGGTCCTTATTTAGCTGTGTGATCCTGGGCACATCACAATTCTCTGGGCCTCTTAATTAACCTGATTGCTGGTGAGGATGTGACAGGTCCTGGCACAGTGTTCAGTATTCCCCACATGTTTATGACTAGACAAGAATATGCTCAAACTACCGTCCGGGACCTTCTCACAGCTTAAGCTTACTGGCAGGAGCTGGGGGGTGGGGTACCCCGCTGAGACTTCTTTTGTCAGTGGCACCAATGGAACCAGTGCCTAGACCTCTAGGGCTGGATTATCTCCTTCCGTTCTCCCAATGACCTTGCAAGCTAGGGTTTGTCATCTCCACTGAAGAACTAACACACCTGGGGCACCTGGCTGGCTCAGTCAGTAGAGCATGTGACTCTTGGTCTTGGGGTTGTGAGTTTGAGCCCCATGTTGGGTGTGGAGATTACTTAAAAAATAAAATTAAAAAAAAAAACCCAAAAAACCCACAAGAACTGGCAGACCTGAGACTCTGAGAATTGGACCTACTGGCCCAAGATCATACAATGTGCACAGAGCACTATATAAACGCATGTTGTGTTATTGTTATCTCTCACGTGGGTACTTTTAAACTTAATTACTAGCCCAGGAATCTTTTGGATGGATCCCAAAAGGAATATGTCAAGGGGCTTCCAGGAAGCTCATTCATTCACTGAGTCCACTTATTCATTCATTCACTCTTTGTTGATCACCGAGAATAAGCCTAGGAACTGATTGTATGAACTGCATTCCTTCTAGAACCACCTACACTGGTTTTCCACAACCTTATGGCAGTAGTTCTCAACTGCCCCTCAACTGGGGGCAGTTTTGCCCCTGAGGGGCCATTTGGCAGTGTCCGGGGATGCTTTTGGTTTCAAATCTGGGAGATAAGGGGGGTGTTACTGGCATCTGGTAGGTGGAGGTCAGGGATCATGCCAAATATTCTACGATGCGCAGGATAGCCCCCCACACCATGGAATTATTCAGCCTAAAATATCAGTGGTGCCAAGACTGAGAAACTCTGCCTTAAGGGATTGGGACACCTTTGAACTGACTTGGGGCCCAGGACCATGGATTATGTGGACCACCTCACAGAGGAGTGACTTGGATTTGTTTTCTTGCTTCTGAATTTGTAGTGAAACAATTCCAGTGTCACCTCCCAAGAAGTCTCCTGAACACCCTCACTTTCCACACCCCAGTCCAGGGGCTCTCTCTGGCTCCCTAGCACCCATAGCCACACCAGAGCATGCTTCTCTCCACCTTCGCATGCTTCTTCCCTACTGGAATGTAAGATCTTAAGGGCCCATATAGCAGATATATATCAATATCAATATCAATATATAGATAGATAGATATTAATATATAGATTGATATAGATATATCTGTATATAGATAGCTATATAGATATATAGATATAGAAAATGAGACAGATATCTATAATTTATTTGTATCATTAATGCCTAGCAAAAAGTCTGCCACATACATATTCATTGAAAAATGAATGAACCATCTTCATACATGAATAATAATGCTACCTGACATTTTAATGGTGCTTGATAATTTATAAATTACACCCACATATTTTCTCTCTTAGTTTTCAAAACAATCCTGGGAGGTAGGTCCTGTTATCCTCGTTTTGCAAGTAAGGATGGAGACCTGTTGATTTACTCTAATACATAGCTAGGAAGTACCAGTGTCTTGATTTGAGCATATTTTTGGCATTAAGTCTGATGTATTTTCCACTCATTCTTGTTTGTGGTGGTCAAGGTGGAGCTTTGTAATGGGAAGGTCAAGGAAAACAAAATGAAACAAACACGGTATCATAGGTTCTTTCTGAAGAGACGGTGGCCTGAACCAGACTTCATTTAAAGTCGAGAAGTGTTGGAGTTCAAGTAAACAAAATTGACGTTGATGTCTTCCGCTCTCACCGGTAACTGTATGGATCATTCTCTCCTTGCTTAAAAAAAGGGAAGTACTGGAAGAAAGAAATTTTAGGCTGTTCTATAAGGTTTTAGGAGCAGGGATATTGCTTTGGGTTTTAAAATTACGTTTTGGTTTTCTAATTTGTTGTAAATCTCTGGATATGTCAATCAAAATGCCCATTTGTAAAGCATATTCAATAAAACTTGGAATCATCTAATTAAGTCTGATTTTCTCAATGTGATATTTTCACTATAAAGAGTAGTGATAGCTATAATAGAAAATGTTCAATGAGTAACGCCTGGGTAAGTTTTAAGAAAGGGCATCTTGCTCTTTAGTAATGGGAAAAGGAGCCTATGTTCAGCCCTCCAGTAATTCTGTAACAATAGGCAGCTTGGGTGTCTTTGTAGAAAGGGAAGGAAGGAACTCAATGTTTTAACCTCTGCTTTAATTCTCTGAAGGTTTCTGTGGGCACTCTGTAAATATTTCTCATGCAGTCGTCATTATCACAAACATTTAGTTGAGTGTGTGGCTCGGGTTCGGTGCTGTGTTAGGCAAGGTGATTCTATGCCTGAGCTTGTCAGGCAGAAGCGTCAGTTGCATAGAGTTGAGGGGAGGCTACCTGCTGGAACGTACTGGACAAGCCCCCTCGGAGAGCCTGTCGTGCAGGCTCTCCTCCTCCGACCCTGACTTTATCTCTGTTCTTCAAGAATGCTGACACCGTTGCTTTCTCAAGGCCCTGGCTTTTGTGGTTCCCTCTGCCTGGAGTTTTATCCTGCTGATCTTGGTGTGGTAATTCCTTTTCATCTGCTAGGCGTCAGCTGCTGTCTTCTAACAGGACTTCCTTCTCCAGAGTTGTTCACAACTGTCATTATTTTTGAAGACCTAGCAACTAATCATTACTGGAAATTATCAAACATATTTGTTCACACTTAGAAAACAACTTCTTCCATATCGTGAAGGAAATCAGGAAGATCTTATCAGGAAATAACCTGGCATCTACCAAATTCCATAGCTTAACCTACACAAGTGGGCATATTTCCCCGGAAAGGGACAGCTGAGCGTGTTTGGACTTCTTACCAAGGTGGGCAGGGTTGGGTTGCTGGTCTACGTGCAAGCAGGAGACACTAGGGAGCCCTGGTTGCTGAAGCTTGGGACTGCATCAGGTAGGAAGTCCAAACGAAGGCTGGGGGTTGGTGTACTAGTTCACGGGTTAAAAGTCAGCACCTAGGAATGATTTCTCTGGGCAGGGCTCTCTGAGGCCCCTCGTGCTTGGGGTGAGTCCTGAGTTCCACAGGCCTGGAGTGCCCCCTGCAGGCTAAAACTGGCTCATAGCCCGCGACGGCACAGGACTTCGCTTTGCGGATGGGGAATAATCAGGCACCCATATCCAGGCAAGGTCAGAGAGGCACGGTCACAGGAGGGGCCTATTAGGAGTACAAAGCATCTGCCTAATTCTAAGCCTTAACCTACACACACGGGCATCGTACCCTGAAGGCGGAGGCCTGACTGCTTTACCCGGGCTAGATCTGGCGGGCTGGCTGGGGTAGCCTCCAATAAGAGACTCCTGGAGAACTGATGGCACCAGAAGTTGGGACCCTATCAGGTCAACAGTTCACCTGGGGCCTGATTGTTGCCCACTTCAGCGGCCGCCTCAGAGCAGTTTGGCGGGGGAAGGGCAGAGGGGTGGGCTCCCTCCACCCTTAAGGCAGTGCAGGTGTTTGGGGGATGAGCCCCAGTTTCAAAGGCCTGAGCGTCCCAGCGGCCCAAGTGCAGCTGATGGGGGAAACACACACACACACACGTGTGTGTGTGTGTGTACATATATGTACATCTATGTATTTATATATGGCACGTGGGAGGCGCAGTGAGGCTCGCCAGGGACCGGGAACAGGGCAAGCATCAGGACAGGCTCGGGACCAGCAGAGAGCTGCTGGAGGTCCGAAACGTGGGCCTAATCTCAAGGGCAGTCTAACAATGTGGAATATTTACTCTAATGCAAAGCAGGAGGTTTTTCAACGGCCTTGTGAGGGAGGGGCCAGGCAGGCATGAAAGGGCATCCTGGTTTTGGAGACACCTGGGAGTCCTCATTCCCGGAGAAGCCCTCGACCCCATCCGACAAGCAAGTCCACACGGAGTCAGGCACCCATTTGCAGCTGCTGTCTCAGGGCGATTTTCAGAATGTTGGTTCCCTCCATGCCTGAGGCTCTGCTGGTGGTTACGGCCTGGAGCTGGAGCTTCGGATTGGCCTGACGCTGGCTCATGGGCATCTACTGCGCATGTGTGGGCGTTGCCGGCCCTGCGAGCCAAGCTGCTGCAGAGCGCCAGCCTCCAGAGCCGCCGGGTCCCCGGAGCGGGCTTTCGGGGTTCAAGGCAACGGCCTGGTGATGAGCTTCACCTACCTAAGTGTGTATATTCCCGCCAAAGGCCAAGCCAGAATCATCAGGACTGCCTCGCCAGGGCTGGATCCCATGGGCTGGCTGGGTATCGTGAATAAGAGACACCTGGGAGCCCTGATTGCTGCAGAAGCCTGAGACCCCAGCACGCAGTAAGTCCACACGGGACTAGGGTGGGCCCTAGCTGTATGGGCTGGAGGGCCTCCGCCTCCCGAGGGCGGCTGATGGGCTATGAAATACACAGGTGAGAGATACATTGCTCCGGGAGCCTGGAGAGAGGGAGAGAAGCTAGGTGAGAAGGGCAGGCTCTTGGAAGTACCAGGCATCTGCCTGATTCTAACCTTCACCTGCAGGAATGGGCACGTTCCAGCTGAGGGCAGAGTGGGAGGATCTGGGCTGCTTTGCCATTAAGGGCTGGGAAGACTGTCTGGGAAGGCATCCTTCAGTAAGAGACCCCTGGGAGACTTGACTGCTGGAGAAGCCAGGGACTCCATCAGGCCTGGAGTCCCAGTGGGGACTGCCTATTGCCAGTTTCAACCTGCCACCTCAGAAGGATTTGGGGCAGTGGGCTCCCACCATCCTGAGGCCATTCAAGTGGTCAGCTTCTGGCCGACAGTATGCAGACTTGGAGCACCCCTGCAGCCCGAGTGTAGCTGACAGTGGGCCGACTGCAGGTTCGGGCAGCCAGGCTTCTGGAGCAGGTAAGGCCGGGTTACTGTAGGGGGCTATTGGCTACCGGTCCACATGGGGACTAACTATCACCCGTTTGCAGCTCTGGGCTCAGAGTGATTTTTGGAAGCCTGCATGCTGGAGGCTGTAGGTGGTTGGGGCCCTGCCAGTTTCAAAGACTTGGATGGCCCTGACTCCCCAAGGCCTGTCTGCGGGCATGTGCGGGCCTCCCAGGTCAGGGTAGTCAGAAACCTGTCAGAAGGAAGGTGGCAGGAGTGGGCTCTTGTCCTTACAAGGCATCGGCCTAATTGCAAGCAGGTGCCTACACAAATGGACATATTCATGCTGAAGGCAGAGCTGGAGGAGTCTGGACTGCCTTGCCTAGGGTATGCGCCAGTAAGGGACAGCTGAAGACTTAAAAGCCCAGGACACCAGCAGAAAGCTGGTCAGTTGGTCCACGCCTGGACTGACAGTCACCAGTTTAAAGCTGCCACTTCAGAATGATTTCTCCATGTGGGCTCTTTACCCTGAGCTCCTTAGGCCAGGAGGACCACAGCTCAACAAGTCTGGGGCACAGGGTGCATAATGTTCATGCAAGGGATTTATATCTTGTAACAGCCAGGGACGTGCACCTGGGCAAAACTGGGGGATTCAGTTCTCATGAGTGGGCTCTTTGCGGGGGGGGGGGGGGGGTGGTCCATGGCATCGTCCTAACTTTAAGCCTTAATGTACACAAATTCACACGAAGTTAGTAAAAGCTGGAATCATCTGGATAGCCTTGCCAAAACGGGGGCAGGTGGCCTCTCCGGGGCTATCCTCATTCTGAAACACCTGGGAGTCTTGATTATTGGTAATCCTGGGACCCCATCAGGCAGCCGGTCCAAATGGGGGCTGGTTCTTTCTAGAATGTCTTAGAAATTATTCTCAGGGGGCGTGCACTCTCCACCCTAGAGGATATGCAGGTGGCTGAGGACTAGCCAGAGGTGCAGAGGCCTGTAGTCTCCTGGCTGCCCAGGGCTGATTGAGGGATGATGGAGTGCCTTCTGTGCATTCTGGGATTGAACATTTAGGATAGCCGGGGCCTCGCTGCAGGGGAAGTGTCAGGAGAAGCCTGGTCACAAGGGGTGGCTGGTGGGGTATAAAGCACCTGCATAGTCAAAGCTCTAACCTACACAAATGTGCGTGTACCCACAGAAGGCAAGGCTGCAGGAAACCACACTGCCTTGCCAGTGTCAAATGTTTTTTGGTAAATCTAAATTTGGCCTTATTAAATGATTTGTGAATTGGGCAGCAACCCATCTAGGAAGCAGAGGAGAGCTCCATTGAGCTAAACAAGAAAAAGGCTTTTAAAGGCAGAGAGAAGGCATTAAAAAAAGAGAGAGAAAGGAATTTATTAGCAAGGAATGCTATGTTTAGGTAAGGTTGCCTTCCTGTAGGGAGTGGAAAAGGTTTATGGGTAAATTTTCTGATATTGACAAGGAAATTCCATGTTGGCTGGTTTAAGGCCACATTCCTGGGTGGGGGTGGGGGGTTGGAGCTGCAATTAGGTTGCCTATTAAGTCTTGGTTTACTGACTTGGTGCCTTGACCCAGGTGATGGTATTTTGGGCCTGCGGTTTTCTTTTTAATAATTTTCCCCTTTTGATCAGCCCCAGGTTAACTGAGAGCTGTGATAAAAATTTATTAGTGCTGCTCTCAGCCTCAGCCCTACAGTTCTTGATGTTTCTGTGGTTCCTTTGCGTGGTATGCATAGGTCATGACTTTCTGGCTTAAACTCTGATATTCACAGGTTAAAACTTGAGGTTTACTTTTTTTTTTTTTTTTAAAGATTTTATTTATTTATTTGACAGACAGAGATCACAAGTAGGCAGAGAAGCAGGCAGAGAGAGGAGGAAGCAGGCTCCCTGCTGAGCAGAGCACCCGACCCTGGGATCATGATCTGAGCCGAAGGCAGAGGCTTTAACCCACTGAGCCACCCAGGCCCCCTGAGGTTTACTTTCTTCAACTTGGCCACCTTCTTCTTCCTTTTTTTTGACATTCCAGGTTTAGGGTGATCGTTTGCTTGGTGGTTAGTGGCTCTACAGATGTATTTAAAGCTTTTGATGGGGTATTAGGATTACTATAACCATAATTCCCAGTGTTTGGAGAGCAGTTTGAAGCCATGGTACCCAAGACCCAAACCAGGTAAAATTAAACAAGTCAAAGTAAAACCCCTTGTGGAAGGAGTCCCCTCCTGAAGCCAAGTGGCTTGTTTTGTGATGATGTCATTGGGTTTTCACTTCTCCAGCAGTGTTAATGCAGGCAAGCCTAGCAGGTGTTGTTGGCCACAACGCAGACACCTGCTTGCTCGTTTGAAAATAATCAAGACCCATCCTATTATCAAGGACAACTTTGGCCAATCTAAAGGTCTTTGTTGAGCAGCTTTATTTATTTGCAGTTTCTGCAATAATTTTAAGAATTGAGATTTTTTTTTTTTAATTTTAGCCTCATTTATATTTATCCCTAACCAGGAAGGTGGGAACCTGCCCAAAGGAGTGAATCCTGTGAAAACCTCCTGCTTGGTCTTTGTAACTCAACAAAGTAAAGTCAGGGGAGTTGGCCAATGAGAAGTCTTATTTTGCTTTTTTCCTAGCTTGAAATAAAAAGTTTTATTAAATTCCAGAGGTTACTCCCTTTAGCATGGGCCTGGGGGATAAAGACGAGGGTATCACCTTTCCAGGCTAATGCCAGAGTTAAGGGAAGAAGGAGGAGAAAGGGTTTTATGTTCAGTTAAAGTATGAAATTTTGATTCGTTGTCTTGGATAGAAAGAGTCTGCCTCAATGTCAGCGACATTTCTTCCTCATTCATTTGATCTGGAGGTCTCTAGTGTCTGTACAGGACCAGGAGGCAGTTGGAGCCTTTTTGGGGGCATGTGATGTGTAACCAAGGCTCAATACCATCTAATTTGGCCACAGCGTCAGCGATCAGGAGCACTTGGTAAAGTCCCTTCCTATGGGGCTCAAGAGCTCTTTTTTCCTCTGTTGAACTTTATAAAATATCGAATCACCACGCTCTAAACTGTGGCCATCGGGATTCACTGAGTTGGAATCTGCAAGGTTTCTTTAGCCTGTGGATGATAGGTGTGAACCTAACACGTGAGAGACTTAAGGAGCCGGTCATATTAGCATGGGATAATTCTACGTTTGTAAGGTTTTGTGAAGGCTTGTGTGATTTGCCCAGTGAAGTTGCTGCCTCAGTGACTGGAGATTAAAGATATGTATACACTAAATGGGAAACCTATTTTTGCACCGTTTACCACCCCTACCCCCACCCCCGCCCCGCCCCATGTAAGGCATTAGCCTTATGGCCAGGAAAGACTTTAACCCCTCCGGAAAAACATACACACAATATAAAAAATATATTAGTAATGCAAACTAAATGGCAGTTGAAAGAAGTCTAGATGTAGATGTACAAAGGGCCCAGAGGGAGGAGGTCTGATGCTTCCTGGAGACAAAAGCTGTTTTTTCCAGGATTATGGACCTGAGCAGTCAGACGTTGTTTGTAGAATGTTTTTGTGTTTTATAGAAGTTTCTCCACTAATGTGTATTTATAATTTGAGTCCTCTTAAGTGCACTTAAAGGGGTGAAGGGATCTAAACACCAAACAATGGGGTTTGTTAGGGAGCTGGGAAGAACCAGGTGACTGTCTTGGTTTTTCCACAGGCCTGACTTGTCATTTAATTTACAGCCATTTTTTATTTTTTAAAGATTTTATTTATTTATTTGACAGAGAGAAATTACAAGTACACTGAGAGGCAGGCAGAGAGAGAGAGAAGGAAGCAGGCTCCCCGCTGAGCAGAGAGCCCGACGCGGGACTCGATCCCTGGACCCTGAGATCATGACCCGAGCCGAAGGCAGCGGCTCAACCCACTGAGCCACCCAGGCGCCCCTAATTTACAGCCATTTTTAATGCACCTTAATTTCTCTGATTGAGGAGCACAGTGTTGCATGTTATAAGGATGGCAAAAGTCTGGCAGTGAAGGGCCGTTTTTTTTTTTTCTAGATGCAGAGTGGACTTTATTCCACAGTCTTTATAGATGCTGTTTTTGCTGTCTTTACGTGAAAACCAGCTGATGACATATTAACTTTTCTTTTTAAAGATTTATTTTCCACAAAACTTTTATAACTTTTGTTCTTTTTTAAAAAATGACAAGCCTCCCCCGGAACAAAATTCCACTCTTACGCTTACAAAAAAAGTGCATCTCCATTTCCACCATACAGTACATACAGTTTTTGATGTAGTGTTCCATGATTCATAGTTTGCGTTTAACACCCAGTGCTCCATGCAATCCGTGCCCTCCTTAATACCCATCACTGGGCTAACCCATTCCTATACCCCTCTCCCCTCTAAAACCTCATTTTGACTTCCAGAGTCCATAGTCTCTCATGGTTCTTCTCCCCACTCTGATTCCCTTGCTTCATTCTTCTGTTCCTTTTCCTAATGTCCTCCATGCTATTCCTTATATTCTACGCATAAGTGAAACCATCTCTCTCTGCTTGAATTTCTCTGCTTGATTTATTTCACTCAGCCTAATCTCTTCCAGTTCTGTCCATGTTGATGTAAAATTTGGGTATTCTTCCATTCTAATGGCTGAGTAATATTCCATTGTATATATGGACCACATCTTCTTTATCCATTCATCTGTTGAAGGGCATCTTGGCTCTTTCCACAGTTTGGCTCTTGTGGACATTGCTGCTATGAACATTGGGGTGCATGGGGCTCCTTTTTTCACTGTATCTTTGGGGTAAATGCCCAGTGGTGCAATTGCAGGGTCATAGGGTAGCTCTATTTTTAACATTTTGAGGAAACTCCACACTGTTTTCCAAAGTGGCTGTACCACCTTGCATTCCCATCAACAGTGCAAGAGGGTTCCCCTTTCTCCACAACCTCTCCAGCATTTGTTGTTTCTTGCCTTGTCAGTTTTTGCCATTCTGACTGGTGTAAGATGGTATCTCAGTGTAGTTTTGATTTGAATTTCCCTGATGGCTAATGATGATGAACATTTTTTTTATGTGTCTTTTAGCCATTTGTATGTCTTCTTTGTAGAAGTGTCTGCTTGTGTCTTCTGTCCATTTTTTGACTTGATTAATTGTTTTTTTGGGTATCGAGTTGGAGAGTTCTTTAGATCTTGGATACCAGCCCTTTATCTGTAGTGTCATTTGCAAATAACTTCTCCCATTCCGTGCATTGCCTCTTTGTTTTGCATCTCCATTTCTTATATCTTCTGGTACTGAAAATACATGGTACTTTCCTGGCACATGGAGATGTTTCCCTTATTATTTTTAGTAGTTTTAGTTATATACATTAATTGGAGTTTTTAACCGTTAGAAGCCTTAACTCAGTAAAACCGAGTAGTAAGCAATTGTGAACTGTTACACCAGTATTCTTTAGATTCATAAATTTATGTACACATTTTATAATTTCTAGAAACATCCTTCTTCATAGAACAATCTTTCAATAAGTCACAAAATATGTTTACTAATAGACTCAAATTTATTTTTAGTTTCTCTGTAATGGAAGCCAAAAGTACATAAACCTATGTTCATTAATTAATGTATAATAGCTTATCTTATGTGGAAATAATTCTAGTTATTTAGTGAATTTAACTCATCAGTTAATTTAGTAAAACTTCGATTCAGGTTACCACAAAGATTTGGGGAAACCGTTTTTGACTGCATATACCATAAGATGTAATAGTTGAAAAAATATATCCATAGTGGTGCCTGGGTGGCTCAGTCATTAAGCGCTGCCTTGGGCTCAGGTTGTGATCCTGGGGTTCTGGGATTGAGCCCCATGTTGGGCTCCCTCCTAGGAGGGAGGCCTGCTTCTCCCTCTCCCACTCCCCTGCTTGTGCTCCCTCTCTTGCTGTCTCTCTCTCTCTGCCAAATAAATAAATAAAATCTTAAAAACATGTATCCATAAACTCTTGTTTTACTTATGTGTAAATCATTTGCTCTCAATAATTATGTTTCAATTACCCATGAAAATTTTATGAGCTATCAGACAATGTCAACCATTCTTCCAAGCTATTCGTTTTTTTGTTGTTGACAGATCTTATAAGAGGTAACATAAACTTATTTGGCTAGTAAGCTCAAGAATAAGAGTGTCAGATTTAATATTGATAAATCTAAAGACCTGTTTAATTAAGCCAACAACATTAAATTAGCCTTAATATCAAATATTTTCCCAAAGTATACTTGAAAAACATTTGTAGCTGTTTACTTAACACCATTTATTGAAGAGATTTTTTTTCCCCCACTGTATATTTTTGCCTCCTTTGTCATTTATTAATTGACTGTGTAAGTCTGGGTTTATTCTGGACTGTCCTATCTCATTGCTCTATGTTTTTAAAAAAAATATATTTCATCTATTTATTTGAGAGAGAGAATGTGCATGTGACAGAGTACGAGCATGAATGGAGGGAGGGATGGAGGGACAAGTAGACTCCCTGCTGAGTGGGGAGCCCAATGCAGGGCTCAATCCCAGGACCCTGATATCATAACCTAAGCAGAAGTCAGACATTTAACCAACTGAGCTGCCCAGGTGCCCCTCCATTGATCTATGTTTTAAATTTTGTGCAAGTACCATGCTGTAGCTTTGTAGTATGTCTTGAAATCTGGGATTGTGATACTGCTAGCTTTGTTCTTCTTTCTCAAGATTTCTTTGGCTATTTGTGTTTTTTTGGATTTCATACAAATGTTAAGATTATTTATTCTAGCTCTGTGAATAATACTGTTGGTATTTTGAGAAGGATTACACTGAATCTGTGTATTCTTTGCCCTTCTAACAATATTAATTCTTCCAATCCATGAACATGGTATGTCTTTCCATCTGTATCATCTTCAGTTTCTTTCACCAATAGTTTGTTTTCAGAGTACAGATCTTTTACCTCTTTGATTTATTCTTAGGTATTTTATTCATTTTGATGCAATTGTAAATTACATTGCTTTCCTAATTTTTTCTTTCAGGTACTTTGTTATTAGTTTATAGGATCACAACAGATTTTTGCATATTAATTTTAGATCCTGGAACTTTACTGAATTAATTTATTACTTCTAATAGTTTTTGGTGGAATCTTAAGGGTTTTCTATGTATAGTATTATGTCATATGCAAATAGTGACAGTTTTACTACTTTCTCACCAATTTGGATACCATTTATTTAGTTAGTCTGATTGCTATGGCTAGGATTTCCAGCACTATGTTGAATAAAAGGGAAGAGAGTGGATCTTCCTTTCCTGTTTCTCAACTTAGAGGGAAAGCTCTGAGTTTGTCACCACCAAATACAATGTTATATGTGGGTTTGCTATATATGGCCTTTATTATGTTGAAGTATGTTCCCTCTAAACTCCTTTGAGGAGAGTTTTTAATCATAAATGGTTGTTAAATTATGTCAAATGCTTTTTCTGCATGTATTGAGATGATCTTATGATTTTTATCTTTCCTTTTGTTAATGTATCACATGGATTGATTTGTGAATCTCAAACCATCCTTGCATCCCTGGAATAAATTCCTAACTTGATCATGGTGAATGAGGCTTTTAGTATATTGTTGAATGAGGTTTGCTAATATTTTTTTTTAAAAGATTTTATTTATTTATTTGACAGACAGAGATCACAAGTAGGCAGAGAGGCAGGCAGAGAGAGAGGAGGAAGCAGGCTCCCCGCTGAGCAGAGAGCCCAATGTGGGGCTCGATTCCAGGACCCTGGGATCATGACCTGAGCTGAAGGCAGAGGCTTTAACGCACTGAGCCACGCAGGCTCCCTGAGGTTTGCCAATATTTTGTGAGGATTCTTACCTCAATGTTTCTCAGGGCTATCGAGATGTAGGTTTTTATTTGTTTTTGTTTTTTTGTACAGTCTTTGGTTTAGGTATCAAGGAAATACAAGCCTCATAGAATGTATGTAGAAGTTTTTCTTCCTCTTATATTTTTTGGAATAGTTTGAGAATAAGTATTAACTCTTCTTTATATATTTGGTAGAATTCACCTGATCCTGGCCTTTTGTTTGTTGGGAGTTTTTTTTTTTTTTTCTTTTAAAGATTTTATTTATTTATTTGACAGACAGAGATCACAAGCAGGCAGAGAGGCAGACAGAGAGAGAGAGGAGGAAGCAGGCTCCCTGCCAAGCAGAGAGCCAAACGTGGGGCTCGATCCCAGGACCCCGGGACCATGACCCGAGCCGAAGGCAGAGGCTCCAACCCACAGATTCAATTTTGTTACTAGTAATTAGTCTGTTGAGGTTTTCTATTCTGGATTCATTTTTGGAACATTGTATGTTTCTAGAAATTCTTCTGTTTCTTCTGTGTTGACCCTTTGTTGGGATATAATTTTTCACAGTAGTATGTTATACTACTTTGTGTTTCTATGGTATCTGTTATTTCTCCTTTCATTTCTGATGTTATTTATTTGGCTCCTCTGTCTTTTTTTTTTTTTTTAATGAGTCTTGCTAAAGTTTATTTTATTTTATTTATTTATTTTAAAGTAATCTCTACACCCAATGTGGGGCTTGAACTTATAACCCTGAAGAGTTGCATCTTCTTCCTACTGAGCCAGCTAGATTCTCTAAGTCTGGCTAAAGTTTTACCGTTTTTGTTTATCTTTTTAAAGAATTAGCTCTTGGTTTCCTTGTATTTTGTTTTTTGTTTTTTTTTTTAAGTCTCTATTTCATTTATTTCTACTCTGGCCTTTATTATTTCCTCCATTCTATGAGCTTCAGGTTTTGTTCTTTTTCTAGTTCCATTAAGGTTAAATTGCTTACTTGAGATTTTTCTTGTTTTTTTTTTTTTTTTTTTTGAGGTAGACCTATATCCCTATAAACTTCCCTCTTTGAACTACTTTTGCTGTATCTCCAGTTTTTGGACCATTGTGTTTTCATTTTTGTCTTTTTTCCCCCCTTTTCTTTAACTTCCTTTTTGATTTCTCGGTTGACTCATTTGTTGTTTAGTAGTATGTAGTTTAGCTTCTGTGCATCTGTGTTGTATTTAGTTTTTTTTTTTTCTTGTAATTGATTTCTAGTTTTATACTGTTGTGGCCAGAAAAGATGCATGATATGATCTTCAGTCTTCTTAAATTTATCAAGACTTGTTTTGTGGCTTAACAGGCAATCTACCCTGGAGAATGTTTTATGTGCTCTTGAAAAGAATGTGTATTTTGCTGTGTTTGAATGCAATGCTCTGTATATATCTGTTAAGTCCTTCTGGTCTAATGTGTGATTCAAAGACACTGTTTTCTTGTTGATTTTCTGCCTGGGGATCTTTCCATTAATGTATGTGAGGTGTTAAAGTCTCCTACTATTATTGTGTTACTGTCAAGTTCTCCCTTTATTTTTATTTATTTATTTATTTTTAAAGATTTTATTTATTTATTTGACAGAGATCACAAGTAGGCAGAGAGGCAGGCAGAGACAGAGAGAGAGGAGGAAGCAGGCTCCCTGCCGAGCAGAGAGCCGGATGTGGGGCTCGATCCCAGGACCCTGAGATCATGACCTGAGCTGAAGGCAGAGGCTTAACCCACTGAGCCACCCAGGCGCTCCAAGTTCTCCCTTTATGTCAGTTAATATTTGCTTTATGTATTTAGGTGCTCTAATGTTGGGTGCATAGATATTTAAAATTTTTACATTCTCTTGTTGGATTGACCCTTTTCTCATTATGTAATGCCCTTCTTTGTCTTTTATTACAGTCTTTGCTTTAAAATTTATTTTGTCTGATATAAGTATTGCTATCCCAGTTTATTTTTTTGCTTTCACTTATGTGGGATATTTTACTTTTAGTATGTATCTTTAGGTCTGAAGTGAGTCTTTTGTTTTAATCTTTTTATCCATTCAACTACCCTGTGTCTTTTGATCAGAACATTTAGAGCATCTCCGTTTAAAGCAATTATTGGTAAGTATGTATGTAGTGCCATTTTAATTGTTTTCCATTTGTGTTTGTAGTTTTCTGTTCCTTTCTTCTTCTTGTAATCTCCTTCCTTGTGGTTGAAGACTTTTTTTACTGTTATGCTTGAATTTTTTTTTCTTTTTCTTTTTTGTGTATCTATTGTAGGTATTGTAGGTTTTTTGTTTGTGGTTACCATGAAGTTATATATAACATCCTCAGTATATGGCAGTCCATATTTAAGTTGATGATCACCTAATTTCAAATACATTCTAGAAGAACTTCATTTTTACTCCATGTTTGATGTGTATGTTTTCATATTTTATTTCTTTTTTTGAGTCCCCTTACCTAATTTAAAGATATAATTGATTTTACTACTTATGCCTTTTAACCTTCATAGTAGTTGAACAAATAATTGCTCTACTACCTTTACTAGATGTTTGCTTTTACTCATGATTTTTTTTTTTCCTTTTATAACTTCCTTCTAATTATGGACTTTTCTTTTCCACTTGGAAAAATTCTTTTAACATTTCTTGTAAGGCCAGTTTAATGATGATGAACTCTAACTCTTGTTTGTCTGGGAAACTATCTTTCCTATTCTGAATGGGAATAGACAGAGATCACAAGTAGGCAGAGAGGCAGGCAGAGAGAGAGAGAGGAGAAAGCAGGCTTCCTGCTGAGCAGAGAGCCCAACGTGGGGTTCAATCCCAGGACCCTGGGATCATGACCTGAGCCAAAGGCAGATGCTTCAACCCACTGAGCCACCCAGGCGCCCCATGGGTAGAGTATTTTTTGTTGTAGGTTTTTTCTTTTCAATACTTTGAATATATCATGCCACTCCCTTCTGACCTGCAAACTTTTTGCTGAAAAATCAGCTGATAGACTTATGGGGTTTCTTCTGTACATTACTAGTTGCTTCTTGCTGCTTTTAAAAATTCTGTCCTTATCTTTAATCTTTGACATTTTTATTATGTGTCTGTGGTGTGGCTTTTCTTGCATTCATGTTGTTTGGAACTCTCTGTGCTTCCTGAGCCTTGATATCTGTTTCCTTTTCCAGGTTAGGGAAATTTTCAAGTATTATTTCTTCAACTAAGTTTTTTGCTCCTTTCTCTCACTTCTCCTTTTGGGACCCTTATAATGCAAATGGTTGTCTGCTTACTGTTGACCAAGGATCCCTTAAGCTATCTTCCTTTTGTTTTATTCTGTGTGTGTGTGTGTGTGTGTGTGTGTGTGTGTGTGTTTTCCCTGATGTTCAGCGTGGGTGTTCACATTACCAGTCCTCCAGGTCACTGATCTATTTGGCATCCTCTAATCTTCTGTTGATTCCTACTAGTGTATTTTTCATTCAGTTATTGTTTTCTTCAATTTAAATTTCTTTAAATTTTCTATCTTTTTGTTGAAGTCCTAAATTCATCTCTTCCTCTCTCCAGCGCAGTAAATATCTTTATGACCATTAATTTTAACTCTTTATCAGGAAGATTGGTTATCTCTGTTTCATTTAGTTCTTTTTCTGAGATTTTTGGCTTGTTCTTTTGCTTGGATCATATTTCTCTATCTCCTAATTTAGCTTGACTTTCTGTGTTTATTTCTAAGAATTCAGCAGAACACCTGCTTCTCCTAAACCTGAAAGAATGGTCTTGTGTATGTTCATTTCCTGTGTAGTCTGTGTGTGGCTGGTGACTTTGGCTGGCTGGCTGGAACTGTGTTTGGGTAGACTGGGGGTCCTGGTGTACTACATGCTGGAGTTGCCCTGATGCAATGGCCAGAGCATGGGCTGGGATGGTCTCGGGACTTTCCATGCATACGGTACACTGGCTGGACAGCTGAATCTGAAATGGGTGTGGGCTGGGGTCATCCTGTGGCTTTCTATACAGAGGGATCCCAAGCAGTACAGCTAAAGCTAAAGTAGGTGCAAGCCAGTGCATCCTGTGTACTCCATAGATGAGGTACCTGGGTGGGGAGGTTGAAACCAAGGCAGTCATGGGCCAGATGTACCAGTTGCTTTGGAGGGGTGATGGGAGCCAAAGTGGGCATGAGCTGAGAGGTCCCAGAGTGCTCTCTGCTGGGGTGCCCTACTAAGCTGTCTGGTGCTGAAGTGGTATAGGCCTAGAGTATACTGGGGTGCTTTGCACCTGTGTCATTCCTGGAGCTGTAGTGAATGCTGAACAGAGGTGTCTCCTTGTTTGCTGTGTTGGCGCTTCATTGGTGGGAGAGCTTGGGTGGGTGTAACCTAGGGGCCCAGAGTTCTTGGTGGCAGTAGGTCAGCTAGAATAGGACCCTGCTCCTATCCATGCTGTCAAGGTGAAGGGGGAACATAAATTGTGCCCACCAGGCTCTATGACCTGGAAATCATTCTAGTAGCTCCCTTGCCATTTGGTGAAGTTCTAGGGTTGGGTCTTTTTATATTCTAGCTGTTCGGTTCCCCCCGCGCTTTACCCAGGGTGTCCATGCTGGCTTCAGCAATGGAACTTGTTCCTGTCTAGCAGTTTGTATTTTAAAGAGGCTTCTTTTCTTTTTTACTCTTTTAGTCGCAGGTGACTGTGGGCTGTGTTTACATTCCAGTGGCATGATAAGATGTATAACTTCAACAGAGAGGGAAAGAATGTAAGTTCTAAGAAGGACTTTGGTTTTCTAAGGCCAAAAATTTACAAGCCTTTTGAGATAAACAGTTTTGTGATTGGTAAGGGAATAGGTGAAGTTTGAATTGGCTCCAGAACTGACTTTTGTTTTGCAAAAGATTTGCTCTCAATTTCTCAAACTTGAGTTGTAACTTAAATTATATCATAAGTTGATCCCCCTATATAGCTACATTATTGTTTTTTTCTTTTACAGTCTTTTAAAAAATTTTTATTTTATTAACATATAATGTATTATTTGCTTCAGGGGTACAGATCTGTGAATCATTAGCCTTACACAATTCATAGCACTCACCATAGCACATACCCTCCCCAAGGTCCATAACCCAGCCACCCTCTCCCTCCCCCTCTACCCTCCAGCAAACCTCAGTTTGTTTCCTGAGATTAAGTCTCTTATGATTTGTCTCCATCCCCGGTCCCATCTTGTTTCATTTTTCCCCTCCCTTCCCCCCATGACCCCCCCAACCCTGCTTCTCAAAGTCCTCATATCAGAGGTATCATATGATAATTGTCTTTCTCTGATTTATTTATTTTGCTTAGCATAATACCCTCTAGTTCCATCCACGTAGTTGCAAATAGCAAGATTTTGGGTTTTTTTGATAGCTGCATAATATTCCATTCTCTATATATACCACATCTTCTTTATCCATTCATCTGTTGATGGACATCTAGGTTCTTTCCATAGTTTGGCTATTGTGGGCATTGCTGCTATAAACATTGGGGTGCAGGTACCCCTTTGGATCACTACATTTATATCTTTAGGGTAAATACCCAGTTGTGCAATTGCTGGGTTAGCTCTATTTTCAACTTTCTGAGGAACCTCCATACTGTTTTCCTAACTACATTATTCTTAATGTACTTCTTTCTAAAAAATTTTTGACAATATTGAATAACTGCCCCTACCTTGGGTTAGGATGGGTCCCTACCAAAGGTGCAAAAGATATTACCTTCCCAAGCTCCAGAATCACTCCCAATGCCAGCCAAAAGAAAGAACCAACAACTTTTACATACAGGCAGGAAGCCAAGCCCAGTTTTATGTAGAATGAGACAAGCAAGAAGGCAATGACTGTCTCTGAGAAAAGATTATAATTAACCAGTGGATTTGGATTTGGAAAGGAAAGGGCAGTGTAAACTTTTATTTTTACCTCTTGCCTGGGGGCTACAGACAGAGATTCAGAAGAATTGATTCTGGTAAGAATTTCTACCGTTTGCTGGCTTCTGTCCGTTTTTCTAGGATCCCCACTGTAGGCTCTGTTATCTACCAGAGTTGCCTCTTGGCTATTTAAGGAATCATGTGATAGTTTACCAAAAAATCCCTCAGTGTCATCAATTCTGGCCATATGAGGACTCTCCTTGAAGGTAAATATGGGGTTCTCTGTAAGGGCATTAACTTTGAAGACATTTGTTTATGGCTGTGTAGTCTTTCAGAATGGACAAAAGATTAGACTAGAGTGAGCACTCAAAAGAAGAGAGAGAGGGGGCACTTGGGTGGCTCAGTGGATTGAGTCTCTGCCTTGGGCTCAGGTCGTGGGCTCAGGGTCCTGGGAATCAAGCCCCGAATTGGGCTCTCTCCTATGCGGGGAGCTTGCTCCCCAGCCCCCCCCCCCCGCCCCCGACTTGCCTCTCTGCCTACTTGTGATATCTCTCTGTCAGGTAAATAAATCAAATCTTTTAAAAAAAGAGAAAGGAAAGAGAGGAGTCGTACATCTCTTTTGCCAGAGCAGGGCCAAGTGGGCCTGCTGGGGTGCTTATGAATATATCTAATAAGTCTGGTTGAAGGAGAATTCCAGGACTCCTTTAGGCAGTAAGTCCAAACCAGGTCTGATGGGGGCCAACCTGTAGCTTCAGGGTGATTTGGGGGAGTGGTCCTCCTCCACACCACAGTTCATGCAGGCTTTTCCGGCCAGGCCCTGTCCCACCAGCTGTGAGGGACTGTGAGGCCTCAGGCCAGCTGAAGGGGTGCTAACCATTCCTGGTCGGAGCAGTTCAGGGTAGCTAGGAATCTGAAAAAAGGCACAGATCCAGGGAGGTTGAATCCTGGAACAAGATCTTTGGGACAAAAGGCATCTGCCTCAATTCAAGCTCTAACCTATGCATTTGTCCCTACTCACTTTGACGACAGAACTGGAGGATACTGGTCTGCTTTGCTGGGGCGGGGTGGGCGTGCTGGCTGGGGTCATCCGGTAAGTGACATTTGGGATCCTGGCTGCTAGAGAAGCCCCAACGACTCTGTCAGGGAGCAAGTCCAAATTGGGACAAAAGTAGCCAATTTGCAGCCGTAGGTGCATGGTGATTTTTGGTGGTGCGCTCTAGCCCGTGCTGGGCTTCCAACTATGCGAACCCTGGCAGTGCATTTCTGCATGAACAGGAAGTTGGGACTGCTCAGGACATGGGAGAAACTAGATCTCAACAGTGGAATATTCGGGGAGCCCAGCATGTGCTCAAGTTCAAGGCCTAACCTATGCAAATACACTCCTGTCTTCTGAAGGCAGAGCTGGAGGAATCGGGACCTACTGGCCAGGGTATCCTTCAGTAAGCCTGGGATATCAGCCACAGTAAGTCCACAGGGGGACTGACTGTCACCTGTTTCAAGTGCTGCCTCAGAGTGATTTTTGGAGTGTGTGGGCTCCTTCTAACTTTGAAGCAATGCAGGTGACTGGGGACGGGCTCCAGCTCCACAGGTTGGGAGGGCAGCCCAAGGTGGCTGGGGCAGTACTTATTGCCCATGCCTGGGCAGTGAGGTCAGGTTAGTCAGGGACCTGGAACAGGGCAAGGATTGGGAGAGGCCATGTCAGTGGTGTGGGCTCCTGGTGGTACACATGTGGACCCATTATGTAATACTCTCCCTAAAGGCAGAGCTGAAGGTTTTTCAGCTGCTTTGTCAAGGAGAGGTAGGGTGAGGACAGGGTTATCCCTCCATGAGGAGACACCTGGGAGTCCTGATTCCTTGTTCAGGCTACGACCCGCTCTGGCAGCAAACCCACAAGATGACGAACTGTTGCACATTCCTCAGAGCTCTTTCCAGTAGGTGGGCTCCCTCTACCGCAGAGGATCTGTAGGTGGTTGGGGCCTGGCTAGAGATCCCTAAGTTTGGAGGGATGGGCCTGCACAGGGATGGCTTCTGGGTACGTACACGTGCAGTCCACACAGGCAGCATAACCTGGGACTATTATAGGAAAAACATCAGCAGAAGCTCGCAGGGTGGTGCTAGGCAGAGTGGTAGGGTGGCCTCCTGTAAGAGACACTTGGGAGCCTTGATTGCTGGAGAAGCCCAGGATATCACGGGACAGCCAGTCCAAGTGTGGTCTGACTCTGACCTGTGCGAAGCTGCCACCCTGGGAAAGGGAAGGAATCCCTCCCCGAAGGAGGCTATGCAAGTACTTAGGTACTGGCTTGAACTGGAGGGCCCTAGCTGCCTGTGGCCAGCTGATGGGGTACACATGATGCTTGTGTGGGCCATGTGGGTCAGTGTAGCCAGGGAACAGGGCAAGTGTCCAGAGAGGCTGTATCCTTGGTGAAGGCTTTTGTGGGTCAAAAGTATCTGCCTCATTTCTCCTCTCCATCTCCCAGTGTCCTTCGTGTTATTCCTTATGCTCCACAAGAAGTGAATTGGGGGAATCGGAGGGGGAGACAAGCCATGAGAGACTGTGGACTCTGAGAAACAAACTGAGGGTTTTGGAGGGCAGGGGAATGGGGGTTTGGGTGAGCCTGGTGGTGGGTATTGTGGACGGCACATATTGCATGGAGCACTGGGTGTGGTGCATAAACAATGAATCCTGGAACACTGAAAAGAAATAAAATAAAATGGGGGGGGGGAGCGGCATTTAACCCAGAAAAAAAAAAAAACCTGCCTAATTCCAAGCCTAACCTTTACAAATACACACATTTCTCCTGAAGTCAGGGCTGGAGGAAATGGGATGCCTTGCCAGGGGAGGGCTGCTCAGGTGGGCAGGGGTGTCTTTCAGGACGAGACACCTGGGACACCTGGTTGCTTAGTAAGTCCAGGACCACATCAGGCAGCCAGTCACATGGGGACTGAAAATTCCAAGTTTAAAGTTGATGCCTCAGATTTTGGGAGTAGGCTCCTTCTACCCTGGAAGGTACATCGTGTTGCCAACTGGCTTAAGCTACACAGGTCTGGAGGGCCCTAGCTGCCAAAGTCTGGCTGTCCTGGTGTGGGCTGCCCAGCTCTGGGAAATCAGGGACCTGGAACTGCACAGTGTCTGGAGAATCCATGTCTCAAGTGTAGTCTCCTGGGGCTCATGGCATCTGCCTTGTTCCAAGTCCTAACCGATAAAGATGCACCCATGGGGGCCAGGGATAGGTTACTCTAACATGTGCCACTTTGGTATATCATTTTGAATTGAACATTACTTAAGAAGCAGCCAGTACAAGAAGGTCACCCAGACTGCCCTTTGTCTCCAAAAGGCAGGAAATAAGTCTCACGTGTGAAAGGTACCCTCCCTGAACCAAGATCTAAGAGAACATCCTTATCACCAGAGGTGGGGAATTCAGAGTTGAGAAGGCTGTATACACAAATCTTGTTACTTTTACAAATTTACTACCTCAGCCCAAATTCTGTTTAGAACTCCTTGCTAATTGAAGGTCCCAGACATAAGTATTCTTTGTTCTGTCAACTTCTCACAGATCTATAGTTTCGTCTAAAAAGTATAAAAGCTGCCTGCCTTCGTTATTTCTTTGAGTCTCAATTTTATTGTGTGCTGTGAAAATTTGTTTTCTTCTCCTGTGAACCTGCCTCCTGTCACTTTAATTCTTATTTAACTTAGAGGAACTTTGAGGGTGGAGGAAAATTTTTCCTCCTCAACAGCTGGCATAGTCAGTGGGATAAACTTCTGTGGCTGGACATTGTTTGCTTTGAGGCTGCCACAGCTGAGAAATCCTGGAACATCTGAGAAGCCACTGGCAGAGGTAGCCCCTGGCTCTCTGCCTGCTGGGTCTAATGGAGTGAGAGGGGGAAGAGTCCATTTTCTCTCACCTTCTAAATCTAGATTAGTAAGATAAATCTTTGTGGAACTAGTTTCTTGGGCTTAGTTGACTGGCAAATTTGGTAGAGTCCTCCTGGTGTGACTGGTCTATTTCCATAGATGGTTACTATTTTCTTTGTCTGTCGTATCATTTGTCATCAAAAGGAATTACCACAGGGAAAGAACACAGGTCAGAGCCCTTATAAGCCTGCTGTCCAAGCCAGCCTCACGGACAGGGGAGTTCATAGTTCTCAGAAGACTAGTGTCTAAACAAACTTAGCTGTGGGTCTTCTCTGTAAAAATGAGATTAAGTTTCCCTTTCATTTTGTTCTGTGTCCTAAGTGCTTGGCTTTGTGACCAGTGAGAATATCCTCTCTGGTCTCTGTCTTCTCTGGTATACTTACTGGGCTGTGCCAGGTGACCAGTGGCATAGAGTGCAGTTCTGGAACACAAGGCTGCCAGCAGCACCCTCTGTCTAGCCATGCTGGCTGTCAGTGGAGTTTGTTAGAAGAGGTCCCAGCCCGTAAGCAACGTTTGTCTCTCAACCTTCCTTGCTTGTTAAAGCTGGAAAGTCCCATTCTAGTAGTGCCTGCCTGGTATCACAGATTAGAGGTCTGTGACTGGAAGTGTCTCACATTTTCATGAGAGAACAGAGACGCTGTTCACCACGCCATCCTTACTGCCTGTGTAATGAACACCTTTGCTTTGGGAGTAAACTTTTGGATCATGGGGTTACACCACGGATACCCTCTCTAAGCATGCCTCTTGCACACATGGTTTAAGCCTGGAACATTGACTTTGGATCTTTCCATTAAAATGTGTGTTAGTTTGAGTAGCCATGGAAACTAATAACCTCCTACTTGTTCATGGTTAGACGATTGATCCTTTAAATAGGTTATATTTGAAAGAAAATAAAATTCTTTGTAGAGAGCTCTCAGTTGTCTTATTAGTATTTATAGCTAGCCTTAGGGACTCCCTTGATAAGACGAAAGAACAGAAATTATTCTTAAGACCAAATCTGGGGGCGCCTGGGCAGCTCAGTGGGTTAAGCCTCTGCCTTCGGCTCAGGTCATGATCCCAGGGTCTTGGTATCGAGCCCCGCATCGGGCTCTCTCTTTGGCAGGGATCCTGCTTCCCCCTCTCTCTCTGCATGCCTCTCTGTCTTCTTATGATCTCTCTCTGTCAAATAAATAAATAAAATCTTAAAAAAAACCCAAAAAGACCAAATCTGATGTCCACATCCAACTTAAATCCCTCTTCTCACAATCTGGCACCATCTATCTGTTTTAATGTCCTTTTCTCTATATAACTTACAGAGAGCATTCTGGCCTAATCTCTAGGTTCAAAGTACACAGATTACTCATGTAAAGGCTGAGAGCTAGGAAATGAATTTCATACAAGCTCCAAGACTGGCAGTAAGTTGGTCTGTGCTCCTACTCTCCAGGGCTCTGTAATTGGGCATTGCCAGCTTCGGGCATTCCTTTGCAGATGGATCCTAGACCACCACCACCAAAAGGAAATTCTTGTCCCCTGAACAGCAGCAGGTCTTTTTAGTCATAAAGCCCCTTTACCTTCATTTTCAGAAGATCTTCCCAAATTTAGGGAGAAATTAGATCAGTGGCCATTCACAACACCACCTCACGGAGAAAACAGGTGGCCAGTATATCTCCAAGACCTACCTACAAATGTTCAGCAGAAGACTGATGTTCAGAGATTAACAGAAGCCAGTGTTGAATTGCATACTCAGAATTGAGTCTTTGTTCAAATGCTTTATACAGACTTTACAAAGGTGTAAGTCTTTTGATTCTTACTCAAGTTAAAATCTCCCAGATATAAAGTTGCAAGTTTAATTAAAAAGCTGGGTCAGTCCCTTAATACTTAGGCTGTAATCCAGTTATCCAAGTTCGTTGGGGGGCATGAAAAACAACTGCCTTTGCCTTGCAAAAATCTCCAGAAATGCAACTCCAGAAAGAAGTGAAAGCCCACCTATCTTTACTAACCTCCAAATCTCCCCTGTTCCTCTCAGAATGCTTATAGGTAAAGATCAAGATATTGGGAAAAAATTGTCCTGTACTTAAAAAGGGTCCATTACAATGACCCCATATCTCTTAGGGAAGAAATTTGCATTTTTCCCCTGTTCCTTAAAGTTATAAATCTGGGGCGCCTGAACGGCCTAGTTGGTTAAGCACAGACTCTTGGTTTTGACTCAGGTCATGATCTAGGGGTCCTGGGATCCAGCCCTGTGTTGTCATCAGGCTCCGTGCTCAGTGGGGGTGTCTCTTTGGGGATTCCCTCCCCCTGTTCCTGCTCAAACTAGTGTGTGTGTGGCCACACCCATACTCTCTCTCTCTCAAATAAATAGATCTTTAAAAAAAAAAAAAAAAACCCAAAGTTATAAATCTTATCATGTCTTTGAAATATAAACACAGCCCACAGTAACCTGAGACTAAAGAAAAAAAGAAAAAAGGAAAGATGCATTTTAAGAATACAAACTGCTAAAATGAGTCTTGTGCCCATACACCAGCACAGCCTCCTTAAGGTTGCTGCTAGGGAAGGAGGCAAATTGCAGAGATCTTTCCCGCAGGTAGCAAAAAAGACTTTAGTCATCTGAGTAAATAATTTATTCCAGCTCTTATGTATAAACTAGTGAGTTTTATGGTGTTTTAAAACGGAAGCTGCAAGACCTCTGTGTTTGTTTCTATATATGTGTATATATGTACATTACAGGTGTCGACCTCAAAAATGGTTATTTTATCAGCAAAATGAGTTTATTCGGGAATAGCAGCAGAACTGTAATTCAGGACAAATCAACCATGGAAATACCTGGGCAAGTCTAAAAAGACAAAGGGAAGGTTAGCTTTTATTAGGTTTTTAAAAGGAAACGGGGAGGCATTGAACAGAAGTTTGTTGGAATAGAAAAGGAGTTTGAGGTTAAGGCAGTGTCTCCTTGGTGGCCGGCGGCATTGTTGCTGGGGCAGGGAGAGAGCCCCCTCCTTTTCCTTAAGTGTGGGGATCAATTTTATGTGAAAAGGGTCCCTTGTCAAGAATCAACTTCCTTCTTTGTCTGGGTTAGGCGGGCCAAATGAGAAGCAAGTGCTTTCCTTTTGGGGCTCTGACTCCATTTTATTGTCTTATTTTTATTTTTTAAAGATTTTATTTATTTATCTGAGAGAGGGAGAGAGAGCGAGTGCTCTAGTGGGGGAGGAGCACAGGGAGAGGGAGAAGCAGGGAGCCTGATAAGGGGCTGGATCCTGGGACTCCACCTGGGACTCTAGGATTATGTCCTGAGTTGAAGGCAGACCCTTACCCAGCCACCCAGGCACCCCTTCTGACTCCATTTTAAATGGGGTTTTCTTTACTCATTTCCATATTATGCCCTTTCATCTAGAACGTTCCTCAAAAGCATTCTTGATCAAGAGTCAGGCTTTCTGCATTCGGTGGTTTTGTCCCTCAGTGCCAAGAGGGTTCTTTCCTGGTTGTCATGTCCCATGTTGGAGACAACGTGTACCAGATAGGAAACCATCAAAGCCACATTTGAGTAAAAAGGAAGGGTAGGAAGGAGAACTCTCTGACATCTTCCACCCAAAGTCTATGCCTTCTCTGGGTTGTAAGCATTGGACACCATCTTGGAAGCAAGAGCCTGCCTCATCCTATTTGGTGAGTCCCTTCTGCAGAGATGTGACAGGCAATGAACAAGTATGAAGTTTAAAATTGATTATACAAAATAAGACAAGGAACAGAATAATGATCTCAGTTTGTATAATAGTCCTAAACCAAGAGCCCCTACCTGGAAACAACCAGCAAATAGATAATGGATCATGAATCACTGGGTAGAATTTCTGTAGGTAATGTGCTTGCTCTCTGATTTTTGTAATTGGGTTTCTACTTATCCAGAGGAATTCACACCGTGTGTAACAGGTGGTGTTCGGTATCACATAAATGTCTTATAGTCCAGCAAGTAGATAATCAAGGGCTATACAATTATTATTTAGCCAGTGAATCAAGTGATCATTTTGGGGCTGTTTTGCTTCAGTTGTGGAGCTGGCTAGCTCTTGGAATGTTGGAGATTTTGGATCGCCCGTTTCTGGTTCGTTGGCATTTATTCCAGTCCATGAGAGAAATGCTCTTCCCATGGAGGCAAACCCAGAATCGTTTACGTCTCCTGGAAGTTCCCGTGTAAGGCATCAACAGAGACTCAATAGTGGGGATCAAGGGGGGGGGCTCCTGATTTATTATGGATATTGATAGGGTAGTTAAACATCCCTATAGGCATTGCCCCCTAACTTAGCAGCTGTCTAAATACTCACATATCCATGGGGAGTGCCATCCACTGCAGACAAAAATTAAAGCAGGTGGAGCACAGACTCCTGCTAAGGTCTGGTTGTTGACATTAGCTGGTAGACGGTCTGATACTGATATTGGATCGATGCTGAAATTAGCTGGAATTTTCTGTTGACCCATTCAAGCCGCGGGTCAGAAGAGTTGGCAGGACATTTTCTGAGAAGCTATCCCTTCCTAGAGGGTCTTTCCTAAAATCCTTGTAAAGAGCTATAAACCCATTTCTGTTTCCCTTGGGTGCAGGGGAGCAGATGGCATTTAGGAAAGAAAAAGAACGTGTGGGAACAAGGGTCATACAGCTGACAAAGCTGGAGGTGTCTAGTTCAGCCAATAGGGTGACGGGGGGAAGGTCGAAATAAGTTATGGGAATACCTGCTCATAAAAACCTAACCTGATAGGTAACATCCATAGGCATATATAAATATATATACAAAAAATATATATATGTGTGTGTGCGTGTGTGTGCATGTGTGTATGTTGTTTTTTTGTTTGTTTGTTGTTTTTTCCCCCAGATGTGGCATTTGGGACTATAGAGAAATTAGTTACAAGACCAAGGGTTCTCTGACATTGTGAATAAATTGGAGTTTCTGGTGATAGATCTAGCACTCAGATTTTTCCCTTTTTGCAACAGACTAAGAAATGTAGAGAAGGGTATTAATCTCTCAAAGTGAAAGAGGAGGGAAAAATCAGGTAAGAAGGAGTGATAAGAAAACATACAGGGGCACCTGGGTGACTCAGTTGGTTAAGGAGCTGCTTTTGGCTCAGGTCATGATCTCAGTGTCCTGAGATCGAGACCCGCATCAGGCTGTCCTCTCAGCGGCGAGTCTGCTTCTCCCTCTGCCTCTGTGATATCTCTCCCTCTGTGTGTGATAGCTTTCGTTCTCTCTCTCAAATAAATAAAATCTTAAAAGAAAAAAAAGCACATACAGGCTTGTTCTGATCATCCTGGGAAAACTCTGCTTCAGTTCCTGGAGATCTTTACTTTATGTCACCAGCTGGTGTGTAGGTCTAGTCAGAGTTTGGTGCTTTCTTTAGGTGTGGCACATGAATCCAGGAGTCTAGTCTTGGTGAGTTTGGTGGCACAAGGGCTGGTTTAACAGTACCTGATGAAAGTCTTGCAAATGGGGTTGGGGAGAGTTTCTGGAGACGTCTTCTCTAACAGATGAAGTCTTTGGGTTGCAAGGCGAGGTGTTTAAGATCTTCATCTCCCTGGAGCATGCCGTGAAAAGATTGCTCTACTAAAGTATGATTGACATTTGTTTCCTAGTAAATTTGTTTTCCAGTAAGATGTGAGTCTGTTTTGTTGTTGTTGTTGTTTTGGTTTAGGCAATGGTTTGTTATACCTTTTTTTTAAAATTTAAATTTTGTGTGTGTTCCAAAATTCATGGTTTATGCACCTCACCTAGTGCTCCATGCAATGCATACCCTCCTTAATACCGAGTCTTAATATAATTGAAATAACCCTACAGTGAATTAAGACAGCAAGGTACTGTGTAAGAATAGGAATAAATTTGTTAGGATACCTCTTTTCAATTGAGTTCAGTACTACGATCAGTTACTTTAGAAAACTTATGCTTCTAGGGACACCTGGGTGGCTCAGTCATTAAGCGTCTGCCTTTGGCTCAGGTCCTGATCCCAGGGTCTGGGATCGAGCCCCTCATCGGGCTCCCTGCTCTGTGAGAAGCCTGCTTCTCCCTCTCCTACTTCCTGTGCTTGTGTTCCTCTCTTGGGCTCTCTCTCTCTCTATCAAATAAATAAATAAAAGCTTAAAAAAAAAGAAAGAAAACTCAAGCTTCTAAGCCCTTTGTGAAATTATAGTCCAGTCTTCCTGAGGAACTAACTTCTTATGAGTAGCATTAATCCAGCTGCTTGTTTGTTTTGGTTTGTTTTTTCCTTTGGACCGATCATCCAAAAAGTTTTAAAAAGTTAAAAAAAAAAAAAAAGAAAAGAAAAGAAAAGAAAAGAAAGAAAAAGCCCTATGGGTTGTAGAGGCTGCTTTTAGGCAAACGGCCTTGAGCAATGGAATGCAGAAGGGCCACAGTGACCCCCTGGCTGAATACCGGTGGGCCTATAAGACGACCCACCTCAAAATAGCTATAAGTCCTAACTAACCAATGGTAGTTAGGTAGCCTAACCTACTAGGTAGTAGTAGCCTCCCTACTAGGCACAGTTCCCAAAAAAGGGAAAATTCCACGTGTTGGCACACCTCCTCATCGGCACACCTCCTCATCCTCTCGCTTTCAAAGCAGACCCCACACACTGTCTCCCTGCAGTCACCCTCTTCTCTGCTGTCCTGACCCTGCCCGTGTAGGGTCACTTGTGGTGTAGTTAATAAACTTCTAGCTACTTTAAAAAAAAAAAAAAAAAAAAGGCTTGATTATTTTTTAACAAAGAGCAACTGGGCTTTTTATAAAATTAAAGTATATTTCCTGGAATCAAAGTATATCTTACCAAGTTGTTGACAGCTTAAGAGAAAAGATTTCCTTAAATCTGGAAAAACAAAAGATTAAAAACCAACACCACTTTGGATAACAAGTCAAAAATTATAATTCTCTTCATCCATTCATTTAGTCCTAGGCAATTAATACCTGTTCTGCATCTGTCTGGTTTTATTACCATCTGTTTTGTTGACCTTACCCGAGGACTGACAAGGATATTTTTCGGAAGTTCGTAAGGTTTTCATTAAGGCTCGTATAATTTTCCCAGTGAAGTGGGTGCCTGGATAACTGGAAGTTGTGGGAGTTAAGCCTCAGATGGGAAACACATTTAAGCATAATTAGAATACTGTGAGCACCCAGAGTATAGAGCAGTTGAATGAAGTCCAGTGTTCAAAGTGTCCAGAGGGACAAGCTCTGAGGTCTCTGGGGACACAAAGAGTTTTTCTTAAATGCACTAAGGTAGGTGAAGGAAGGCAGAAACAGAAAATGGGGTTTGTCAGGGAGATGGAAAGAACCAATCAGCTGTCTTGGGGTTCTCGTAGCTCCAAACAATTTGTTTTATTTATAGCCCTCGTTGACCATCTTAATTTCATGGATTCCGGAACAGAAGGTTGCTTTGTTACCAGGGTGTTAGAATAGCAGAGTTTGGCAAGGGGTGCCTGGGTGGTGCAGTCGGTTAAGCATCAGCTCTTGGTTTTGGTTCAGGTTATGAGCTCAGGGTCGTGAGATCGAGCCCCATGTTGAGGCTGCATCAGGCTCCGCACTCAGCATGAAGTCTGCTTGAGATTCTCTCTCCCTCTCCTTCTGTCCCTCCTGCTCAGCTCATGCTCTCCCTCTAGATAAATAATGAATACATATATGTAAAAAAAGAATGGCAAAATTTGGCAATAAGTTTGGCCATTTTTTGTAGAAGTGGAGTAGACGCTATCCAGAGATTCTATTGCCTTTGCACAGAAGGCAGCTGGGGTGTTTTTCTGATTCTCAAGCCTTTGTCTTTTCAATGTGAGCCTCCGTTTTGAAGACTGCAATTGCAGAATTTCCCATAGTTTTTAGAACACTTATATACCTGTCTGTATAAGTAACAACATAAAGAACGCTTAGCATTTTTTTTTTTTTTTTTTTTTTTTTTTTATTTGACAGAGAGATCACAAGTAGGCAGAGGCAGGCAGAGAGAGAGGGGGAAGCAGGCTCCCTGCTGAGCAGAGAGCCCGATGCTGGGCTCAATCCCAGGACCCTGAGATCATGACCTGAGCTGAAAGTAGAAGCTTAACCCACTGAACCACCCAGGCGCCCCCTCACATCTTTTTGACTTCAAATCATTGAGTACTAAAACTGCCCTCACCCACCCTAGCTCCTGCAAATTGAATGTGAATGCGTTGGTGTACACTTCAGGGAAATCCCCACAATAGCTCACTTATGGACAGTCTTCATGCCTGTCATGCTGGGCCACTCAGTAAGATCACCAGAGACAAGCTGCCAAGCCGGACAGTCTCTCAGATTGTTCCCGCCTGCCCTCATACTCTCTGAAGATGGTTTGAACCTTACATCTCTGCAGGAGATTGTGAAGAGCCCCAGGTCCACAGGCCTGGCGGGCCCCAGCAAACTGCATGTGTATTGCACTTGCTTGAGTCATGCAGGTCAAGCTAAGCAGAGACCTGGAACCAGGCAAGTGCTGGGAGAGTCTGGGTCATGGGAATAGGGTCTTGGAGGTCCATGAAGTTCTTGTTTAAGACGGTCATGGAGGCTCAATGGCTATACCAGTGGGAGGCCACTGATCTGTTATGGGTGGTGACAGGGACACTTATGTCCCAATATGCAGTGACCTCCCATTCACTGGCTATCTAAGCGTGCATATGCCCATGGGAAGTGCTGTCTACTGTGGATGAAGATGAAGCCAGGTGGAAAGTAAGGGCCCTAGCTAAGGTTGGCCTGATTGGTCCTTCCCAGACATCAGTCAGAGCAGCTGGAATGCTTTTCTGTGAGACGCTATTCCTTCCCAGAAGGGTCTTTTCTAAAGTTCTTGCAAGTAGGTGTAAACCTGTTTCTATTTCCCTTGGGTGGAGGGGACCTGGGGGAACAAGGCTGTATGATTGACAATAGGGAGGTGTTTAGTTGAGCTAGTGTGATTATGACTGGGGAAAGGCGGAACAAGCTATCAGAACACCTCGCTCTAACAACTTGACCTGACAGGTCATACCCACAGGCTTGCAGGTAACCGGTAGTGGCATGTGGGACTAGAGGGAAGTTAGTTACAGGAAAGACCAGGGGGTCTCCAGCATCAGGAACAGATCAGAATTTCTGGTGACAGATCTAATACTCAGAGAGGTTCCCCCTTTTGCAAGAGACTGAGAAATACAGATGAGCGCATTGTCTTTTCAAACAAAAGAGGGGGCAGAAAGCAGCAGTGAGAAAAGGGTTGCCAGCCTATTCTGATCGTCTTGGGGAAGTTCTCTCCTTCATCTGTCTGCTTCCGTTCCTGGAGATCTGTGCTTGGTCACCAGCTGAAGTGCAGGTCTAGTCAGGGTTTGGTGCTTTCTTTAGATGTGACACATGAATCCAAGAGTCTAGTCTTTAGAGTTTGGTGGCACAGGGTTGGTACAACAGTAACTGATTAAGGGCTTTCCAGTGGGATTGAAGAGACTCTTTCCGGAGATGTCTTTTCCAATAGATAAAAGTCACCAGTTTATAAAGGTCATGTTTTAGGTTTCTGTCTTCCAGGGTGTGCTGTGGAATGATTGCTCTATAAAAGCATGATTATTTTTAATAAGAGCAATTAGACTTTTATAATATTGAGGTATGTCTCCTTTTATCAACTGCAGGTCAAAGCAGGGGTTAGGAGTATCGGGTATCCTGTTTCAAAGAGAACAGATTCTTACCGAGAATTATGTAACTTATGGAAATGCATACGTTGTCATAAAAATAAGAATACTTAAGTGTTTCATAATAATTAATCATTAATATTAAATAAGAATTTGATAAGGGTTTGAGGATGCTGGAGGGACCAGGTAGGGAGAAAAAGTTAAATGCTTTAATTTTAATTTAAAGATATACTTTACCAAATTGCTGTGAATTATAGATAGCTTACAGAAGAAATAAAACAGAGATCCTTAAAATCTTGAAAATGACACATTAAAGCAATCTAGTTTCCATTAGTTTTAGAAATTCTTACCCAGTTCAGTGTTATCATCTTAAATTTATTAAAACCTGTCAAATCTTTCTCATAAATCTCCTTGAAGATGAAGTACTTAAAACAATAACTGTAAATGACATAAGATTTAAAAATAGCAATGGTTAGAGATCTCATGGGAGTTTATTATGATGTAACTGGCAAGGAAGTTTGGTTATTTCTGTGACATACTTTAAGATAATAGCATAAAAGAACATATCAGATTTTTAGGAGTTTCACATGATTTATAGAACACTTATTTTAAGACGTATCTATACAAATATAATTAAAGTTTAGCATACACTACTTGTCATGTTTAACATATTAGATAAGCCTATTTAGTATAGTGTAACATTTCCCATTTTATAACGAGAGGAAACCTTTTGAGAGCTTCTAAGCATCTTGTAGAAATACTCATAGTTACTTTTGATAAAAAGACCTTATGTATAATTTAATTTTGGGAAGTTAGTCAAAAACATCAAAAGGTGTTGAATGATTGCCCAAATAAGAGTATAGATCATTATGAAGCAAGATTTAGTTATCTATTTGACCAAAGTGACAATAAAGGACTTCAGAGGCAAATACAAAGAGTCACAAAAAGTTGTAAGAAAAACTTAGCTCTCTTAATATCCAGAAGAATTGGTTTTCTTGAGTACTCAAAGACCTGATGAAGACACAGTATATAATCTTTGTTTTCTATACAGCTTACATTAAGGTAAATAAAACCTTTGTATACAACTTATTACTGAGAAGAGACCTGTAAGAAAACTTTGTTCTTTTAACTGAAGGAAAATTCTGATTATGTACCAGTGTATTTTTGATATTAAAACTCTTTTTTAACTTAAATAAAATCCATTCTGATTTTAGGTTGACTACATATAGAATTCCTTCCTCATTATTTCTTTTCCATAAATGTACACAACTTTATATTTAAAATTTTAAAAAAATTTAAAAAATTCTGGAGCAATCATTTTATTTTAGAACAAAATTACTTTCTCTTCTTTAACTTTACTACTACCACTACCACCAACAAACCTCATGTCCTTCATACCTTTCCTTATCTAAAACATGCAATCTACTTTTTTAAACCTGCTTTTCATATACAATCATTTTCTTTCACTTTTATTATTTCTAGTAGTTTTATTAAAAGAACATTTTTGGTGACAATTTTAACTTTATCAGTTCAGATGTTATTTTCTCAATCTCAAAAACTTACAAAGCTTATCTAGAAAAGAAATGATGCAATGTCATTGTTACAGAGTAATTGCAGATTAACTCTTAGAGGATAGCATAATTGCTTATGCATTACATTAAAAATGTAAGCTTCTCTTGCATAATGTAGTTGTAATAAACCATATGCTTTTTGGAAATGACAGTATGAGAGTCACTTGTGTTCACAGGCTCATCCTCGCTTTGCTCTGTTGGACTGGGAATGACAGAATAGGCAGGTCAACGGGATCCCCAGGTTATTGTTGAAGAAAGCTGCTCTACATTGAGTCAGCAGAATCAAGATCTGAAAAATAGGACAACTTTTAAACTGATGGCAGAGCTGTACATATCTGGGGAGCCTTCACCAGAATTCCAAGCCTTGCAAGTAGTTATAAGAAATAAGGGAGGGCGCCTCGGTGGCTCAGTGGGTTAAAGCCTCTGCCTTCCACTCAGGTAATCCCAGGGTCCTGGGATCGAGTCCTGCATCTGGCTCTCTGCTCAGCAGGGAGCCTGCTTCCTTCTCTCTCTCTCCACCTGCCTCTCTGCCTACTTGTGAACTCTCTCTGTCAAATAAATAAATAAATCTTAAAAAAAAAATGGGGGAAAAGTCTTAAATAGATTGCTATCGGGTGCAAATCTGAAAAGACACGACACCAAAGTGTGAGCCTATCGAAGAGTGATTACGTGATTATAGTTTGCCTGTGAGGAGTTATCACTGTGTGTGCAGGACAGAGGGGGTTGGTTTTGCATTCCCCATTTCAGCTGGCGATGCAGACCCTTTTGATGCTCAGATAATCATGATGTAAGAGCAGTGGCCTTCAAACATGTTGGAGCATTCCACAGCAAGAATATAGTGTATATTCTGGCCCATCATATACCTCCATACGCAAAACTATGTAAGCAACTGGGAGCTGTGATTGCTAGAGAAGCCCGGGACCACACCAGGCAACCTATCTAAATGGGGACTGACTATTGGCAGTTTAAAGCTGAGCTTCACGAAGATTTTCTGGAGGGCTCTCTTCATTCTGAGGCCACTCAAGGGCTTGGGGTCACTCGGAGCTCCACTGGCCTGGAATGCCCCTTGGTATTCACCCAAGGCTGGCTGACCCCGGGGCTACTGCACAGGTACCTGCCTGCAGCTCAGAGAAGTCAGGGACCTGAAACAGGACCTGTCTGCCTGCAATTAAACATCCTTCTTCTTCTTCTAATTTTTTTTTTAAAGTGAATCTGTTTTTGGCATAGCTTGTAAACTGGGTCTAAACAAAGATAAAACTGAGCACCATTTGGGGATCTGTATCTGGCTTGAAAACCCTGCATATTAAATTTCAAGGCATACTGCAGGTTCCAATAGGACTGTGACAAGTTTTACTGATAGAGGTTCCCATATTCTTGGGGTAGAAATATGTGGTGTAAAATAGAAGCCTCATGTATGCCACGAAGGACAGTGGTAAGTGTTATATGCTCAGTTTCCTATCTAAAACTCACTGTACACCTTAGACGGTATCCCTGTTCATTTAAAGTGTGGACATGATATCCATAGGACTATTGTTCACAGGTGATTATGGATTAAACCGTGTTAACTAGGAACATAGCAAATGACCAATTTTTTGGCTCATTTATACTTAAAGATAGAATGGCCCATTCTGCATATTAAGCAGCTGCTTTCTTACAAAATGCTAGTGCACAGAGTACATCAGGAGTTAAATCTGGGTTATCGTCATAAAGACTCTGCCAGTGCAAAACTCAACAGTAAGGGAAAGGTAGGAGAGTCAGTACCCAGTTGAGTTGATATACATCCCAGGTTATCGTAACCAAGGCCAGGTAGTCATTCAGGTGAATCTTCACCCTCCAAGTCAATGTCCAGTAGAGAGTGTTGTTCAGGATCCTTCCTGATTCTTGTGTAAATTTCTACTACTTCAGTGCCTGGCCCAAGTATTTGGTTTCTCCATTGCCTGGAGGGTTCCCAGGGGGTAGATGGTGCTAGTAGTAAAGGATGAGATGGAGAGGGGTTGGGCTTGGTGACGCGGATGATGTTGGTGATGCTGGTGAGGTCTCAGCTGCAATAAGGTGACGAGGATGGTGATCTGAAAAGGAAGTAGAGGATGTCACAGACACTGGAGTATCTGGACCAGAAGGTCGTATTCCGCTTGGGAATTGTGGCTGTCGGAAGAGTATCCTAGCTGCAGCGGGGATGGGAACAGGCAGTAAGCAGTAGGCAGAAGAGCGTAGCCAGCAGGCAGCGGGCTGCACTGACCAGCTTCGTAATGTTGATAGAATTCAAGATGCATAGTGGATTCGTGCCTGTAGAATAAAGTAGGTATCCTATCCATTTTCAGTTCTTCCTGTTGTTCTTGCCACTCAGAGAAATCGTAGTTCTTGTGGCCATTATTGCCAGTACTCCTCCAAGTCTAATCATCCTGCACATGCTAGGCTGAAGAGTAGGAATCTAGTATTGACCAAAGATGGTGTTGTCTCACCCTGAAATTGTTATAGAGGTATCACATTATTTTCCTTAATTTCATGTGATATTCTTTTTCCTTTGGTCACCTGATAGGTTTTATTTGTGGCCAGTGCTATGCCTCCAGCCCTGCCCAGGACTGTATATATTATTATGTTTTTAATGAATACTTTTTAAAAGAAAGATTTTATTTATTTATTTGGCAGACAGAGATCACAAGTAGGCAGAGAGGCAGGCAGAGAGAGAATGGAGGGAAGCAAGCTCCCCGCTGAGTAGAGAGCCCGATGTGGGGTTGGATCCCAGGACCCTGAGATCATGACCTGAGCCAAAGGCAGAGGCTTTAACCCACTGAGCCACCCGGGTGCCCCTTTAATGAATACTTTTAATTCAGATTCTGGGGTGTTTTTGCTAATTCTTACCTCTGTGGATAACAGCTATATTCATTCAATAGTTTTTCCATCCTTTCTATAACTATGATTTAGAGATCTGGCCACAGCCACATTGTTTTAGTCCAAGCTTTCACGTGTGGATTGTTAGTAAGCACTCTGTAAGCTTTTGCTTGAATAAGCCATTATATGTGTCAGTTGATCCCGAGATAATTGTAGGGTAAGTTGAAGTTCCAGCTTCCTTAACTCATTCTTGTATTCACTTTCCTGTGAAGTGATGCTATAATCGGATTTTATGATGGTTTGAACACCATAGATTGATATTTCTATCCTGATGATGGATTTATTTTTAAGTTATATTTTTTTCAATGTTCCAAAATTCATTGTTTATGCGCTACACCCAGTGCTCCATGCAACACATACCCTCCTTAATACCTGATGGTGAATTTTTAAGAAATTGTTTTCCTGCAAGGATAGGATGTTCCTGTTCAGGACCACAATGTATCTATCCACAATGGTGTATGCATACAGTTCACTCTTCGATGTAGGCGAGAGTCCTATATAATCCATTTGTATGATTTTGAAGGGTCTGTCTGCTTTAACCTCATCTGGAGGATTCATTAATGACCCCAAACTTTAAACTTTCAGCAGGTCTCGTATTTCTTAATTAGAAATGGGAGATACGTAGTAGTAGGTTTCTTTTCTCTAACCACGTTCTAACGCCATGTGTGCCAGCATGACTTCTTTGGTGATGTGCCCATGCAAGGACCCCTTCATTTGTATTTTACATTCCAATGTCTGTCCTGTTTATATATGGTTATGTTTTGAATTGGTTACCTCCTTAGCCATGAGGCATTGTTTTTCTGCTTTAAGATAAATTTAAACTTCTTTATTATTCTCTGGGAGAGTTTGCCTGGTTATTAAATCTGGCTACTTCAGAGTTTTCCACCGTGTGGAGACATGAATGATGAATAGGGAGATGGCAGCCAGTGTATTTTCTGCCATATGTCCTTACCACATATCTTACTTCCCATTTTCTAGTCACTTTCCTGCCATGTTCTTGACCAAAGAGCTACTGTTAGCTCTATTAGCTACTGCCCATGGGTCTGATAAAACATATGTCTCATTCTAATTTTCCCTGAGTGTCCAATCATTGATTTGATGATTCGTTCAGTGTTTTGTGCTGATTTTCCAAAGCCTGATTCTGCCAGGATTAGACCGTCACTATCCTCAAGATAACAGCTTGCTAGAATAATTCAGACGACATCAAGAGGCTGATCAGTCTGTAAAGCACACATTGTTGAGTGCCAAGGACCAGGGCACTCCCCATCGTCCAAGTGCTCAAGCTTGGCTAAGCTCACCCCTTAGAAATTCCAGCAATTCTACTACTGGCATTGTAGACTTTTCTTCAGTTCATGCAGATGGTCAAAACTCCATCTGATAGTCCTGTTTGGAAATACCCAATTCCCATGTTAGGATTTTATGGTCAGGAGCGGTTCCTCTCTATCAGAGGTCTGCTTCACCCACTCCAGAATAGGCTGTTGGATTTAAGGATAATTTATTTTCTGTTAGTGGCTCTGTGTTTTGTTGGGTCTCATAGGTTGTCTAAGTGAGTATTTCAATTGATTGGTATCTGGTCTTGGACTGTGGGAACTTCTTAGTCCTAAATGCAATCTGGTAGGATGTGAGGTCTTGCAATGTGTTAGTCCACAGATACCATGATGCAAACCCCTGTGATTATGGGCGATTTAGTTTATAGTAGGAGTCCTCACTGGCTGATGCCAATGTGTTAAAAGTTTGAGAATTTTTTGAAGTAACTTAAGGCTGCCTCTTGAGTCTCTGTCCTTCTGAATTCCTTGTATTTTATAAGGAATTGTAAAATATATTTCTTCCTTGTTATAAGTGTTTCGATATTATCCTCATTTAGTGGCATGGACTGTTTCCAATATCTGAACCACCCTATCAGTTTCTGAGCCGCTTTCGTCGTAGGGATTGGGATGCAATCTATTTTATGACCGCGTCTGTTAATTTTCTGCGTTCAGAGGACTAAACTGTACCTAGAAATTTTCCTATAGTGTGGGGGCCTTGAACATTACTTGGACAATACTTACTCTGTTGTAACACTAGTCTGCTCTTTCTGATGAAATAAGCATTTCATCAATACAAGAAATGCTGGTTTGTATGCCTGTTGTGTTTTCCTGAAAGGCTTGGAATTCTTGTGTTAGAAGGTTGTGGGCTAGTACTAGGTTATTCTCTGAAAAGATCCACATCAGCTGTGTTTCTTTTTTGAAAAGGGAAAATTTATTATAGACTCCTAATAGAAAAAGAGGAAAGGAATCTGCCGCAGATGAAGGTAATAGTAGGCAGGCAATGAGAAGAAGGCAAAGTCACATCAAATCAGGTACTTACGACATCCGGTCTCCTCCAGCTGGGAAAGCGGGGTAGGAACAGCCAGGCTGGAGTCCCTGGGTGGCCTGGGCAGTGCCCTCCCCTCAGGGGACACTTCCAACTGCCCCTCCCCATAGGGCCATATTCATAGGCCAAACAGCAGGATTTGAAGTTAAACATTCGTTTGCCTATGTGCAGTATGGAGCGAGCTGCATTTCTTTGTTATCATGTCATTATATTTTTAAGGAGCCTCGGCTGTGTGCCTCTCCTCCCAGATTTCATTCCCGGGGGGAGGGGGACAGCCCAGCCTGGAGCAAGAGGGTAGGTGAGGCAGGATGTCTGACTTTAGGCATCTAGAATAGAAGAGCCAGTTCTGACCTGGAGGCCAGATAATATATTTTAAATAACCAGGCCGCCAAGGTTATTCACATAGCATGAGGTTCAGAAACACTTCTTAGCCTGCTTGCATGCATGCAAGTTCAGATGATCAATTATGCAGGACAAATCACGGAGGCATGCACCCACAGGAACGAGTTGTTCCAGCTGTTATCCTCTTGCTAACCTAGTAAATGTATCTGCCTTCCCAGGTGAATGCGGTGGTGGGCTGGCTCTCCTTATCAGCTGGAATAGCAAAGAACAGGCCAGGTAAATTCTGCCCCCTGCTGTGAGTTCAGGTCCAATGATGGTGTTGCTGATGATAGCACTTAGATTTGGGGGGTGCTCCCCCAGCTTGGGGAGATTATCTGTTTCAATTCCTAAAAATCTGTAAATCTCTATGAACTGTCTGGCTTTTTGATGGGCCAGATTAAGTTATTTATATGGTGAAAGGGTAGACACAAGAATTTGTTCCTTTAGAAGTTCCCGAGTGTTTCCGTGTTATTTGTGTGTCCTATTCCATCTATCCAAGAATGTTTTCTAAATTGGGTCTATTTTTATTGGGTGTAGGTCTGTTTTGTCTACATACATGAATGTTAAAGCCACAGCCTTTATCTTTTGCTTTTAAAGGCTATTTATTTATTTATTTGCAATCTCTACACCCAAAGTGGGTCTCAGACTCCCAACCCTGAGATCGAGAGTTGCATCCTCTCCCAACTGAGCCAGCCAGGCACCCCTCTAGCCCGTTATCTGACTTCCTCAGCTGTTCTTTTCAATCAGTTCTCCCGTGTTTCTGGTGCCTGCAAAGAACATAAATAATGCTGTTCTGTCTTGTGAGGGTGCAGCTTTCACACTCTTTAATTTGTTCTGTTGCTTCCACATCTAGCAGTGTGGGTGTCTATTCCTACTATAAATCATAGTTAATAGTTAAGACTTTCATCGCATTAGTAGCTTCCCCTGCTGTTCTCCACGGAGATGTTGGAAGGGATGATACATCTGGAATAGGCCATCTTAATCTCCAGGTTGCGGCTACCAAAGATTTTGTAAATTACTATTTTTTCCAGATGCTCGAAGGGGCCGATGCAGTGTTAGCATCGCTAGGAATGGGCTTGAGGTGTGGTATCTGCTCCTGGGAGCAGGTTTTGTTCTCCTTTGGGCCATAAATCTAACAGTCACTGAGGTTGTGTGTCACAATCAGTATGTTGGGATCCCATTTTAATTTGTTATTTCTTCTGTGGTATAAGCTTTCTCTTCAGTGAATGACTAGTGCTATATTATCATTTGTTTTATCTGTTTTCATGAGCCTAGCTTCTAGTTACTTAAACAAGGTCAAAAGGTATCGCCCTCGCCCTGCAAGGACGACAAGAACCCTGGTTCGGATGCATCTTCTCTCTCTTTCCGCAAGTCTACACACTTATATACGCTTACGTGACCAATCAGCGAGCAGGGTACAGGAGCGAGCGAATCAGGCTGTGCACCTAAACGAACAACTTCGCTAGCAACCAATGCTGTTTACTTCCTCTTTGGGCGTTCCGCTTAGTCTCACGAGGCAATCCTAACCTGGCAACTAGCCAGGCGCCATCTTTTAATGGTGGAGGCCACCCTGGCCAGGGGCCTGCCTCCGACATCTCCCCCTTTTTTCTTTTATGGCAGGGATCGTGCCTGTCTTAGGTTGTCAGTGGCGGGGAATATCCTTACCCGTCATCAGACGGCAGATATCAATGATCTGCGTCCTGTCTTAGGTTGGTATATTTCCCCCACCAATCTTACCTGTCGTTGACTACCGATCCAGCATACTTAGCCACACTTGGGGGGGATGTTCCAGCCTCGATGGCTAACAAGGCCTGCACCATGGCTTGCTGTTGCCTAGGTTGCTGTCGCCTCCAAATTTGCAGTTTCCTTACTAGCAGAATCAAGCCCACTACGAGGATTGTCATCAGACCAATTACGCTAGCCCATTGTTTCATAAAGGTTAACACATCTTGCAATGTTTTGATTATCTCTGGGAGGGTTGCAAGCTCAACTCTGGTGTTATTTATCCTTGTTATGCCTAGTAGCAGGTGCTGAGTATAGTTTTGGAATTCTGCGGACTAATTCCCCCGCAAGTATCGGGAGAGCTGTCGGGAGACATTCTGTTAGTCACTCATATTAGTATAGGCTATGGGAGTTACACAAATTGCCAGGAAGGGTACTATACATCCCAGTCCCAATAGGGCCCCCCATATGTCCACTTGTTCTTGAACCAAATCCACTCTCTGGTGTTGACTATCAGGATTCCTGCTTGCAGATGTGCATTGATCTGAGTCTGTGTTTGAAGGGCAGCCGCCGTTCCTTCTGCAAGGGTGTTCACAGCTTCCGCAGTGGGTATAGTTGCAGCAAGCGAGACTGCTGCTGCCGTGGCAGCTGCTGTAGATATAGCCAATGCTGTCACAACGGTGGCTGTGATACCAAAATCTCTCTTCTTTCTGGATAGCACCACCGGTAACTTGTCCTCTGGAATGGAAACTGGGATAGGAACATGGGTAGGGATACGTATAATCACAGCCAGCTTGAAGGCCGTGACATTCCAGCACTGGGAAAGATAGCAATTCTTAGTGCAATTCAACGTATCATTCAGCTCACTAGCATTTGTTACGAGGAAAAGGAATGGTGGAGAGACCCATATGGGAGTGGGCTGATAAGTAATATTATTGGGACAAGACACATTAACTGTTGTCTCAAAGGTACTAGAGTCATTTTGTTTATAAGAACAGTTGAGGAATTTGCCACCATTTAACATGGACACTGCTGAGATATCAGGACATGCTCCTAGCAAGTTACAGACCTGCCATGCATCAAAGGGAGAGGAGGGAATATGAGAGAAGAGTTAGTCACTGGTAAAGGATATGGCCATGCTTTAACCACTGCTCACAGCTCTCTGGCTTGAGTCTGCCGCAGGAGGTGTAGCATCCCCCGAGTTATCATCAGCATCTTCAGCATCATGACTGGTGTTCGGAGGCAAGGCTGCACGCACCAGCTGCTCTGGGATCAAAATTGGAGCCTCCTTTTCCTGTGGAAAAACACATACAGACCCCCTACTCCATACTAACACTGGATCTGGTCCTTTCCACTTTCCTGTGAGGATGTCCAACCAAGGCTTCCCCTAAAGGCTTAGGGGAAGCAGCAGCATCACTTGCATGTCTGTCTGCAGCTGATTTACCGTTTTGTCCAACGTTAAATTCAAAATAAAGAGAATGGTGTTGAGCTTATCTTTAGGGGACCTGAAGGTGTCCCCTATTCCCCCTTTTTGTTTATAAAGCGCATTTTTTATTGTAAGGTGCACGCGCTCCACAACACCCTGTCCTTGTGGGTTATAGGGTATTCCATGTATCAAGTGAATGTCAAGTTGTAGGAAGGCTTTAAAGGGTTGTGAGGTGAGGGCTGGACCATTATCTGTCCATTGGCGTGGCTTTCCCCATGCCGCGAAAGCCTGTGGGCAATGGGCGATAACATCTCTGGATCCCCCCCCCCCCCCCCCCGTATGCACTGAGGCGAAAATTATTCCAGAGCAGGTATCTACAGAGACATGAACATATCTTAACTTTTCAAATTCTGAAACATATGTGACATCCATATGCCATATGATTAGGTAACAAACCCTTAGGATTAACCCCCAAGGATGGTGCAGGTAGTAAGATCACGCAATTTCTGCAGGAGACTACTGTGTCCCCTGCCTGTGCTTTTGTTATGTTAAATTTGAGGCGAAGAGTTAAAGTATCCTGTTTCTTCAAATCCTCCCCTAAGTGGTCCCATTGAGGTATGTTTAGCAAGCCTTCATCTAGGAACCATGGAGCCGCCTTTTCCACTGTATTCAAAAAGGCCCAAGCAGTTTTTGCTTTTAGTCGAGTTCCATTGGCTTTCAGCAGGTCTTCTAAAGACCCTTCCAACTGCACTTTAGATACTTCAGATCCCATTATGAACACACAGACAACAGACGCGGACGTTAAAGACTCACCGCCTAATTCCGGCTCTAAGGCCGCCCCGCTTCTTATTGCGGACTTGTACAAGTTTCCCACCACCTTTGTCGTGGTTTTACCCCGCTTACCTGCAGACTTCTCCCTTGCACGGTTTTTCTATTTTTACTCCCCGCTTTACCACGGAATTCCCACTTTTGAACGTGGCTAATGTCCCCGCTTACCTGCGGACCTTTACTCCCCGCTTTCCTGCGGATTACCTGGCAAGATTCCTTTATTTAGTTCCCGGGTGCTGGCGCCATTTATCGCCCTCCCCCCGCAAGGATGACAAGAACCCTGGTTCGGATGCATCTTCTCTCTCTTTATTTCCCCAAGTCTACACACTTATATACGCTTACGTGACCAATCAGCGAGCAGGGTACAGGAGCGAGCGAATCAGGCTGTGCACCTAAACGAACAACTTCGCTAGCAACCAATGCTGTTCACTTCCTCTTTGGGCGTTCCGCTTAGTCTCACGAGGCAATCCTAACCTGGCAACTAGCCAGGTGCCATCTTTTAATGGCGGAGGCCGCCCTGGCCAGGGGCCTGCCTCCGACAAAAAGGGTTAAAATAATTTTTAGCTCGCTTCTAAGTTAGTGCCCTAAGGAGCAAAAGGGTCTGGTTTTCTCCCTCCCCTGGAGATCACTTTTTGTGCCAACACTTCTCCTTTTTGCCTATAGACATCTGTGTGACTTAATGCTCCTCATAAGAGTATGGTAATAGCTTTAGTTGTTCTAATTTAGGATAGTTATTGGGTTGGATGATCGAGCCAACATCTGGAGTCTCCTTAAGTTTTTTCCAGCCTGTTTTCAATAGGTCTCTAGAAATCCTCTGAAGTTTATATCTAATCTGTTCTACCTCTAAACCGCCTCTTGGGTAATTTTGGTGGGGTTAGTGAGCAAGGCAGATTTTCTGTTTCCTCTTGCCCTTCACAACTGTGTTCAAAATCGGTTTTTTTGAAGATTTTATTTATTTATTTGACAGACAGAGATCACAAGTAGGCAGAGAGAGAGAGAGAGAGAGAGAGGAGGAAGCAGGCTCCCTGCTGAGCAGGGAGCCCGATTCGGGGCTGGATCCCAGGACCTGGATCATGACCTGAGCAGAAGGCAGCTGCTTAAGTCACTGAGCCACCCAGGTGCCCCAATTTGTTTTTAACAATTATGGTTAGATTACCCACAAACACTTCATGAGGTACCACACAAAATCAGCCATCCTTCCAAGCTATTCTGTTCCTGTTGAAAAATTTTGTAACCTACTTAATATGAACTTATCTGACTTCCAGTAAACCCAAGCAGAATAAGAGTTTTCATTTTAAACCTGATAAATTAGTTTTCATATGAATATTTTCCTTGATCATGTGAACCTGAAATTCATTCGGACTTTCTATTTTGAGAATTTTCATAATACCAAATTTTAATATGCATTTGATTTTTAAGCCAATTTAACAGAACTCTTTACAAATGAACTCTGGAAATAACACTGAGAGATAGAAAAACACCGTATTTATAATGCACATACATACACAATATAAAACTCACTAGTTTATAAACAGTTGCAATAAAGTTTACTTGCTCAGATGTTTTACTATTTGTGGAAAAGGCTTTTAAGATTTGTATTTGTCCTTGGAATTAATCTTACAGAGCTGTGCTGGAGTTGGGCACACAAGCTATTTCAGCAGCTTGTATTTTTTTTTTCAATTTATTTATTTTCAGGAAAACAGTATTCATTATTTTTTCACCACACCCAGTGCTCCATGCAATCCGTGCCCTCTATAATACCCACCACCTGGTTCCCCCAACCTCCCACCCCACCCCCCCCGCCACTTCAAACCCCTCAGACTGTTTTTCAGAGTCCATAGTCTCTCAATATTCACCTCCCCTTCCAATTTACCCCAACTCCCTTCTCTCTAACACCCCTTGTCCTCCATGCTATTTGTTATGCTCCACAAATAAGTGAAACCATATGATAATGGACTCTCTCTGCTTGACTGATTTCACTCAGCATCATCTCTTCCAGTCCCGTCCATGTTGCTACAACAGATGTGGTCATATACACTATGGAGTATGATGCCTCCATCAGAAAGGATGAATACCCAACTGTTGTAGCAGCTTGTATTTTTTAAAAGTCCTCTTCCCTTTGTTTCCCTTCAGTCTCAGGTGACTGGGGGCTGTGTTTACATTTCAAAGACCTAAGGTTCATAACTTCAAGGGATAGAGAAAGAATGCAAGTTGTCGTTTTAAAGAGATTCAGTGTAATTGTTATTTATCTTTTTGAAGCACAGCGTATTTTTTTTCTGATATCCTGATGTTTTGAACATCTGCAAGCATTTTGAGAGAAATAGAGTCTGGGGATTAGTAAAGACCAGGGGGCCTTGACTTGTTTCTAGAGCTGTATTTCTGGTGTGGAGATTTGCAAGGCAAGGCAGTTTTTTTTTTTTTTTAAATTTTTTAATTTTTTATAAACATATATTTTTATAAGGCAGTTGGTTTTAATTCCCTCCGAAGACCTGGAGTACAGCCTGAATACTAAAAGACTGAGTCACCTTTTTAAATTCAACTAGCTACTTTGTATCAGGGAGATTTTACCTAAAATGGGAATCAAAAGACTTAGGACTTTGTAAGGTATGTATAAAGTATTTTAACAAAAGACTTCTGAGTACACAGTTTGACCTTGGCTTCTATTAGTCCCTGAACATCCATATTCTGCTGTTCATTTGTAGGCAGATCTAGGAGATATTCTGGTCACCTGTTTTCTGTGTGTGTGTGCAGAGGTAGTGTTGTGAATGGGCACTTACCTTTCTAATTCTTCTCTAAATTTGGGAAGGAGGTGGATGGAGGTAGAAAGTCTTTATGATTGGAAAGCTCTGCGGTTACCCTTCTGTTACCCAGGGGATGTGCATCTCTTTTTGGTTGGGGATCTAGGATCCATCTGTAAAGGAGACTGCATAGGAAAGCCCGAATCTGGCAGACCTGGTTACAGAGCCCTGGAGAGTAGGAGCACAGCCCTACTTACTGCCAGTCTCCAGAGCGTGTATGAAATTCATTTCCTAGCTCTCAGGACTTACATGAGTAATCTGTGTACTTTGAACCTAGAGATCAGGCCAGAGTGCTCTCTGTAAGTCATATAGGGAAAAGGACATTAAAACAGGAAGATGGTGCTGATTGTAAGAGATTTACTCATTGGTTTCTGGAGAAAAAGAGAATCAGGGTTCTTCCTACAGTACTGGCTATTTCTTAAGTAATTTTATTTTATTTTCAAAAAAGATTTTATTTATTTATTTGACAGATTACAAGTAGGCAGAAAGAGAGGAGGAAGCAGGCTCCCCACCGAGCAGAAAGCCCAATGCGGGGCTCGATCCCAGGATCCGGGGATCATGACCTAAGCCGAAGGCAGAAGATTTAACCACTGAGCCATCCAGGCGCCCCTAATTCTTAATTAACTTTAAATCAAAACTGTTAATATGTAGTTGGTGAATGTTTTGGGGTGGGCTGCCTTGGAACCCTGCACTGGCAAACCTGTGACCTTGCCAGGCAGCAGATCAAATGAAGACTGTCTAGTTTAAAGCTGCCTTCCCAGAAAGATTTTCTGGGTGTGAATTTTCTCTATGCTGGAGGCTCTGCAAGGGTTTGGGAAGGCTGCAGCTATAGAGCCCCGAGGCTGCCCAATGCCAGCTAAGAGGTAGGTACTCAGTGAGCATCGGATGCATGGATATGTCAAGGTGTCAAGCAATGGCAACCACAGTGAGTTACAGGGGGTATAAAGAACCTTCCTCATTCCAAACTCTGAGCTACACAAAGATGCATATTCTCTCAACAGCAGAGCTGTGGGAAACTGGCCCACCTTGCCAGTGGCCTGGTGGACTGCTGGAGTAGCTGCCAACAAGAGATTATGGGGAACCTTGGTAACTGGTTCCTTTCTGGACAGGCAGTCTGGTCTCCTCAGTGATGCCATCAGGAGGAATATGGGCATTTGCTTAGGTCAGAACTTGGAATGGGGCAGATGCCGTGGTCCTCCAAGGGCCTGCTTTTGACAACTAGACTCTCTCAACACTTGTCCAGTTCCAGATCCCTGGCTTCCCTGGCCTGTGTGGCTAGGATGTGTGCAGTATGTACCCTGCCAGCCAGCCATGGGTAACCAGGCCCCCAGGCCTGTGGAGCAGGGGCTGGTATCCTACTTCCATAGCTTCCAGAAAAATCTTTTGGAGGCGGCAGCTTTAAAATGGCTACAATCAGTACATATTTGGACTGGTTGCCTGACAGGGTCCCAAGTGTCTTTTACTGGAGGATACCTGGTCTGGTCTGCTCAGCCTCATCCTGGCAAGGCAGTCCAGTTTTCATTGGTTCTGTCTTTAGGGGAATTCCTGAGGTGATGCCTTTTACCCCAAAAGCCCTCTTCAGTGACCTGGCCTCTCAAGTCCTGTGCCCTGTTCCACTTCATTGTCTACCCTGAAGTGAGCTGCACCACACACTCAGTGCATAGTCCACTGGCCAGACTTGAAAGCTGAGGCCCGCCAGGCCTATGGAGCTGAGGCCAGTACCTGGCCACCTGTATAGTCTCCAGGGCAGAGGAATTCCCCTGCTCATAAATCTTTTTTGAGACAGCAACCAATTCCCATTTGGATTGGTTACCTAATGAAGTTCTGGGTTTACCACTGAGGTGCACAATCCCCTGGCCAGCGAGCCAATCTGGCCTCATCCTAGAAAGGCAGTCAGATTCCTCTGTTGCTGCGTATTGGTCTGATAGGATTTCAAATCTACTTATGACAGACAACAAGTGTTTGCAGAGGTAAGTTGCTTTGTTGTTTTGTTGTAAGAATAAATTGTGTCAGGAAGTCAACATCTTATCTGTTCTCACTGATAAGAACCAGTAGCTCAGCACCTGAGGGGCCCCCCTGAGGGCTTATCAAAAAAACACATGAAGAAGTAAGTATGCAAGGGTACATTAGACCATGAATACTGAGAGTTTGTGAGGTTGATCTGCACAAGGCTACACTTCATTGATCTAAAATTTCTTTCAGAGGGACGCCTGGGTGGCTCAGTTGGTTAAGCAGCTGCCTTCGGCTCAGGTCATGATCCCGGCGTCCTGGGATCGAGTCCCACATTGGGCTCCTTGCTCCGCAGGGAGCCTGCTTCTCCCTCTGCCTCTGCCTGCCATTCTGTCCGCCTGTGCTCGCTCCCTCTCCCTCTCTCTCTGATAAATAAATAAATTTAAAAAAAAAAAAAAAAAAAAAAAAAAAAAAATAAAATTTCTTTCAGAAAACATTGGGGCAATTAGTTCTCACCATGATGAAGGCGCTTCCTCTAGTAATGGTGGCAAAAACCATGCAGAGGCCTGGCTAAGACCACCATCTTACCTATCAACACTCTGGCCATCAATCCCTAGCAACCTGCTCTTGTAACACAGGACTCCCACTATTGCACTGGCCACTGGACGTCAGCTCTCTGTTGGCTAACCTGTCTCTTCCCAGTATCAACTCATATAAAGTGTTTAAAAAAAGAAACAAGTCCTCTTCAAAGTGTAGGGATAGAGGGTACATACCTCAATATCATAAAAGCCATCTATGAAAAACCCACAGTGAATATCATTCTCAATGGGGAAAAACCGAGCTTTTCACCTAAGATCAGGAACATGGCAGGGATGTCCACTATCACCGCCACTATTCAACATAGTACTAGAAGTCCTAGCCTCAGCAATCAGACAGCAAAAAGATATAAAAAGCATCCGAATCGGCAAAGAAGTCAAACTGTCACTCTTTTGAGAGGATATGATACTTTATGTGGAAAACCCAAAAGACTCCACTCCAAAACTGCTAGAACTCACACAGGAATTCAGTCAAGTGTCAGGATATAAAATCAGTGCACAGAAATCAGTTGCATTTCTATACACCAATAGCAAGACAGAAGAAAGAAATTAAAGAGTCAATCCCATTTACAGTTGCACTGAAAACCACAAGATACCTAGGAATAAACCTAACCAAAAGAGGCAAAGCATCTGTACTCAGAAAATTATAAAGTACTCATGAAAGAAATTGAGGAAGACACAAAGATGTGGAAAAGTATTCTATGCTCATGTATTGGAAGAACAAATATTGTGAAAATGTCCATGCTACCTAAAGCAATCTACACATTTAACACAATCCCTATCAAAATACCATTTAAAAAAAAATGGAAAACAATCCTAAAATTTATATGGAACCAGAAAAGATCCCCAATAGCCAGAGGAATGCTGAAAAAGAAAGCCAAAGCTGGTGACATCACCATTCCAGACTTCAAGCTCTATTACAAAGCTGTCATCATCAAAACAGTATGGTACTGGCACAAAAACAGACACATAGCTCAATGGAACAGAATAGAGAGCCCAGAAATAGACCCTCAACTCTATGGTCAACTAATCTTCAACAAAGCAGGAAAGAAAGTCCAATGGACAAAAGACAGTCTCTCCAACAAATGGTGTTGGGAAAATTGGACAGCCACATGCAGAAGAATGAAATTGGACCATTTTCTTATACCACATGCAAAAATAGTCTCAAAATGGATGAAGGACCTCAGTGTAAGACAGGAATCCTTCAAAATCCTTGAGGCAACCACTTCAACCTCAGCCCCAGAAACTTCTTCCTAGAAACATTGTCAAAGGCAAGGGAAGCAAGGGCAAAAATGAACTATTGGGACTTCATCAAGATAAAAAGCTTTTGCACAGCAAAGGAAACAGTCAACAAAACCAAAAGACAACTGACAGAATGGGAGAAGATATTTATAAATGACATATTGGATGAACAGCTAGTATCCAAAATCCCTAAAGAACTTAGCAAACTCAACACCCAAAGAACAAATAATCCAATCAAGAAATGGGCAGAAGACATGAACAGACATTTTTGCAAAGAAGACACCCAGATGGTCAATAGACACATGCAAAAGTGCTCCACATCACTTGGCATCAGGGAAATACAAATCAAAACTACAATGAGAGGCCACCTCATACCAGTCTGAATGGTGAAAATTAACAAGTCAGGAAATGACAAATGTTGGGAGAGAATGAGGAGAAATGTGAACCCTCCTACACTGTTATTGGGAATGCAAGCTGGTATAGCCACTCTGGAAAACAGTACGGAGGTTCCTCAAAAAGTTGAAAGTAGAGCTACCCTATGACCCAGCAATCGCACTACTGGGTATTTACCCTAAAGATACAAACCTAGTGATCCGAAGGGGCACATGCACTCCAATGTTTATACCAGCAATGTCCACAATAACCAAACCATGGAAAGAACCTAAAGTGTTGATGATGACCATCAATAGATGAACTGATAAAGAAGAAGTGGTATATATATACAATGGAATACTATGCAGCCATCAAAACCCACTGAAATCTTGCCATTTGCAACCATATGGATGGAACTAGAGGGTATTATGCTAAGCAAAATAAGTCAATCAGAGAAAGACAATTATCATATGATCTCCCTGATATGAGGAATAGGAGAGGCAGGGCAGGGGGATGTGGGGGAGTAGAGAAGGAAAAAATGAAATAAGATGGAATCAGGAGGGAGACAAACTATAAGAGACTCTTAATCTCACAAAACAAACTGAGGGTTGCCAGGGTGAGGGGGCTAGGGAGAGGGTGGTGGGGTTATGGACACTGGGGAAGGTATGTGCTATGGTGAGTGCTGTGAAGTGTGTAAACCTGGCGATTCATAGACCTGTACCCCTGGGGCAAATAATATGCTATATGTTAAAAAAAAAAGAAACAAGTCGTCCAAAATGGAGTCCTTAGCCCTCAACCACAGCAAACCAAGACTTAATGAAGTTTTACCCTATCCCAGGAGTGTGATCTTCAATCTGAAATTTTCTGATCAGCACCAATGAGGTGACATGATTATAAACTGTACTGGTCCCTTTCCCCTTAAATGAAGATGTCCTGGCCTGAAACACAATCCTTTCTTTTGCTAATAATTTCCTTGCTCTACCTCCCTGTTATAAAAATCTTTCATTCTGTACAACTCCTTAGAGCGGGTCTTTGCTAGATGAGATGATACCTTATTCATGAATTGCTTAATAAAGCTAATTAGCTATTCTAACTTACTAGGGTGAATTTCATTTTTTAACAAAATGTTCACCTCACCTAAAATTTAGACTTTATTCCTTTCATTGCCATTTGCTGGAAACCATATTATGATTAATCTATCATTAATTTGGAATATGAGGTTTCTTTGTTGGCTTATTAAAAGGCATTATTGTATATGCTATTGGCTTATACCATTCCACATTGAAATATAGAACTCTATGACAATTTGGTGCTAATGTTGCCCACAATAGTTCCTTACAAAAAAAAAAAAAAAAAGATTTATTTATCTGAGGAGGTGGAGGGACAGAGGAAGAAGAGAGAATCCTCAGGGAGACTCCCCTGAGCACATAGCCTGACATGAGGCTGGGTCCCAGGACCCTGAGATCATGACCTGAGCTGAAATCAAGGTTTGGCCCCTTAACCAACTAGCCACTCAGGCACCACCATGCAGCAGTTATCTTACTGCTGATTAACCATATTATAAACCATTTGGGATGCTCTAGTAAGCATCTTGATGATAAAATATCATAGATCTTTGTGACTGGCAGGAGGAAATAATAAATGTGTCATACTAAAAAACCATGACAAAATTACTCAAGAGGTGGTTTAGGGGTAGAATGGGTTATGTATTAACTTCTGAAGATCCCTAAAGAGCTATTGAGGACTTAGTCTGGGAAAAACTTAAAATTAAGGAAACTCCAGGTGTTGATCTGATGATCCAACCCAGTCAGTCATATCCTGTATTAAAAAGAGCAACTAAGGAAGACAGTACAGAGCTCAGATACACAGAGGCCTACAGGCAGAAGAGTGCTAGGGAGATGGGGAAACTGAAGAATGCTATAAAAATCTGTTTTTCTCCTTCTCCTGCTTCTGTTTTTGCTAGAACATGCACCCTCACTTAACACCTGGCTGCATAATTTAGTTACTGTAGGTCTTCTTTCTAAGGGATAAGCAGTTAATGATTTCTCTGTAACAGATAACATCTAAGGAAGGACCAGATAAAGCCCTGGTATGCACATTCTAGAACACCAGCACTAGACATCTCAATGCCAAGACCTGGCTCCAAGGATTAACACCTATGCCCTCGCCTCTGTTCTCACCAGTTCCTGGATGCCCGAGAGGACACATACAGCAAACCCGCAATCCTTGGTAAAAACCTCAGACTCCCACATATTCTGTCTGTATCTTTATTCTGTATATGCCTTTGGTTTACTCTGTTTTCACCTCCTGTGGCTCACATTACAATTCTATCCTTTGTGCAGCCATCGCTGGCACCAAAAAGGCATCTCCAGGGTAGAAAGAAACACAGATCCTTTTGCCTCTAAGGGCACTGATCCACATGGTGAGGACGATAATCATTTTAACTCTTTTGACACAGGACATTAACGAACTTCTGCAAAGCCCATGGTAATAGACAAAAGGACAAATGTGATAATATGGAACCAATCAGAGTCGCTGGAGAGCTTACACCAGGCAAGAAATGATGACAAACCATTCCAACAAACTGATTTGGTCATAGAAATCCAGTGGCTATTGGACTTATGTTATAAAGGAGGACAAAACTTGGGCCTCACAGAAATAAAGGTTGTGTACCTCAAGCCCATTACCACTGATGCTACACTGAATCCCTTAGAGCATCTGGAGAAGATAATATTAATCTACAAATATCTTCATTTGATGGAGTAGCAGCAACCTGGAGATTAGGATGGCCTCTACCTATTATCCCTTAAAACATTTCTATGGAAAACAGCAGGGGAAGCTAATATAATAATGAAATTAGGACTATTAACTATGATTTATGTTAAGCGACAGACACCTACACTGCTATAGGTCGAAGCAACAGAACAGATTAAGAGGTCATCTTCTAAGCTACACCCCTATAGGACATAATAGCTGAGAAAGAAGATCAAGATAAAGGCCAGAGGGGCGCCTGGCTGGCTCAGTTGGAAGAGTGTGCAACTCTTGATCTCGGGGTTGGGACTTTGAGCCCCACTTTGGAGGTAGAGATTGCTAAGAAAAATAAACGTTAAAGCAAAAAATAAAGGCTGTAGCTTTAACATTCATGTACATAGACAAAACAGACCTACACATAATAAAAATAGGCCAAACCACAATAGACCATCTAGACCCAAATCTACAAGGCCTTTCTGGCCACCTACACCATTTAGACCACCACCCTTGAAAACAAATCATAAAAGTAGAAGCTCAAACAGATACCCCAGAAACTACATAGGAGGGGCAGACAAACAGAAACCACCAACTGGTACAGTAAACAGACCTACAGAAAATAAACCCACATAATACCATCCAACCATTTGCTGCAAATATTGTCCCTTTATAAAACCTAAACCCATTAATAGACAAATCACTGCTAGCCAGAGAGCAAACCCTCTGAGCTCCCCTTAGGGATTCAGAAGTCTCTCCTCTTGGCTCAAGCTAGAGACCATTGCTCATAACAACAGAAACCTGTTTTGCAAATAAAACACTATATAACCCACTATGTCGTCAGATACAGGATCCTAATAACAAAGACAAAAGGATATCCTACTAATTTAGAAAACTTAAGCGATAAAGAGGGACTGATTGGAGGATGAGAAGAAAAATTAACCCCACACACATGGGTACATACATTCCTAGTAATGAGAACAGACTTTAAAACTAAAGGCGTTGGGGTGCCTGGGTGGGTGGCTCAGTGGGTTAAGCCTCTGCCTTCACCTCAGGTCATGATCCCAGGGTCCTGGGATCGAGCCCTGCATTGGGCTCTCTGCTCAGCGGGGAGCGTGCTTCCTCTCTCTGCCTACTTCTGTCAGATAGATGAATAAAATCTTTAAAAAAACTAAAAGCAACTTACTGAATGGGAGAAGATATTTGCTAGTGATATATCTAATAAGGGCTTAGTAGCCAAAATAAATAAAGAACTTAGGCAACTCTATACCAAAAAAAAATTTTATTTTTATTAAAAAATCTTAAGTCAGGGTGTCTGGGTGTCTCAGTCGGTTAAGCCTCTGACTTTGGCTCAGGTCATGATTCCAGGGTCCTGGGATAGTGTCCCACATCGGACTCTCTGCTCAGCAGGGAACCTGCTTCTCCCTCTCCCTCTGCCTGCCACTCTGCCTACTTGTGCTATCTCTCTGTCAAATAAATAAAGTCTTAAAAAAATTTTTAAGTAATATAGATGATCAACAGACACATGAAAAGGTGCTCAACATCATTAATCATCTAGAAAATGCAAATCAGTGGTGCCTGGCTGGCTCAGTCCATACAGCATGTGATTCTCGACTTCAGGGTCATGAGTTGAAGACCCATGCTGGGCATAGAGCCAATTAAAAAAAAATGCAAATCAAAACCACAATGAGGTATTACTTTATACTTGTCAGAATGTCTAATATCCAAAAGACAAGAAACAACAAGAATTAGTAAGGATATGGAAAAAAGGGAACATGTGCACTGTTGGTAGGATATAAGTTGGTACAACCACTATGGAAAACAGTATATAGTTTCCTAAAAAATTGAAAATAGAAATACCAAATGGTAAGTAATTTCACTAGTGGGTATTTACCCAAAGAACATAAAAACAATAATTTGAGAAGATATATGCACCACGATGTATATTGTAGCATTATTTATAATAACCAAGATATGGAAGTAACCTAAGGGTCTGTTGATAGATGAATGTATAAAAAGATTCGTATATAAGGGCCATCTGAGTGGCTCAGTGGGTTAAGCGGCTGCCTTTGGCTCAGGTCATGATCCCAGAGTCCTGGGATCATGCCCCACACTGGGTTCCCTGCTCAGTAGAGAGCCTGCTTCTCTGTCTCCCTCTGTCTGATGCTCTGCCTACTTATGTTTTCTCTGTCAAATAAATAAAATCTTAAAAAAAGAGTTGGTAAATGTACATAATGATGGACTACTACTCAGCTATAAAAAATGAGATCTTGCCATTTGTGACAACATGGAGGGACTTAGAGGGTATGATGCTAAGGACCTGACCTCACCCAGTGCTGCCCTGTTCCTGGGCCCCAGCTGTCCCAACCTGCATGTGATATTCTAGTCAAAGCCTTGGAGATAAAAACAATGCTTCCAATAATATCCTGTTACAAGGAGATTATATTCTTTTTAATCTTATGCAAATCAATATATGGCCCTACAAAGTGGCTCCTGCCCCCTCCCTGGCAGGCAGCCCTACTGCCTGGATAAGTAGCACTGCAAAGTGACTCTTGCCCTGGGGTTAGAGGGGTGGTGGGAAGTAAAACCACATGCCAGCATACACACAGTGTCTGTGGCCAGATGTCTTAGGTGGCTGCACAGGGAGCAAGCCCTCCCCTTTGGTGTGCCTGCAGCTGTGGCAGACAGGCTAACTGCAAGACGCCTAGGCTGACTGCTGCCCCCATCCACCAATAAGCTTGCAATGGCCACAACTAGGCCTCCTAATGGAATGGGGAGTAAACCCTGTCCAGTGTGCCCACAGAAGGCAGAGTGGGTTATTATAGTTTGCTGGACTGAAGGAAATTGAGGCTCATTCGCAACAAGAAGACTTACCCACCCAGGGGAGTGTCCAGGGGACACCCTGGTGTGCCTGGAGCTGGTGAGTGAGAGATGGGGAGAATTGTGCTCTAGGGCACCACAGGAGTTCTTCTATATAAGGTCAGTATTTTCAAGACTAGAAGACATAGCTGATCTATATAATACATAGGAACAAACACAGAACTGGACAAGTGAGGAGACAGATTAATATGTCCAAAATGAATGAATAAGGCAAGATCATAGAAAAAGAACTAAATGAAATGGAGATAATATGTCTGAGAAAGAATTCGAAGTAATTATGAAAAAGATACTCACTTGATTGAGAAAAAAATGGATGACTCAGTAAGAACTTCAACAAAGAGACGGGGAAAAAAAAGACCAGTCAGATCTGAAGAATTCAATAACAAATGAAAAATCTATTAGAGGGAATCAGCAGTAGATTAGGAGATGCAGTAGAACATATCAGTGATCTGGAAGACAGGGTAGTGGAAAGAAAATAAGCCAAAGAGCAGAAGGAAAACAATAATAAAAACGAGAATAGGTTAAGGGAACTTGGTGACATCATCAAACACAATAAATTCACATTATAGGGATACTAGAAGTAGAAGAGAGAATGGGACATAAAACTTATTTGAAGAGGTAATAGCTGAAAATTTTTCTAATCTGTGGGATGAAACAGACACCCAGGTCCAGAAGTCAGAAAGTTTCTAACAAAATGAAGGAGGACCACACCAAGACACATAATAATTAAAATAGCAAAATGTAAAGATAATGAAATTTAGGGCACCTGGGTGGCTCAATTAGTTGAGTGACTGCCTTCAGCTCAGGTTATGATCCTGGAGTCCTGGTATCGAGTCCCACTTCGGGCTCCCTGCTCAGCAAGGGTCTGCTTCTCCCTTGACTTTCTCCCTCTCATGCTTGCTCTCTCTCACTCTCTCTCAAATAAATAAAATCTTAAAAAAAATTTTTTTTTTTAAGTATCAAGAGAAAAGAAAACTGTTACACACAATGGAAACCCCAGAAGGCTATTAGCTGACTTTTCAGCATAAACTTTGCAGACCAGAAAAAAGTGGCAGGATATATTTAAAGTGCTAAAAAAGAGAAAATATAACCAAGAGTACATTACCCAGAAAGATTATCACTCAGAATGAAAAGAGAGAGAACAAGTTTCCCAAACAAACAAGTTAAAGGAGTTCATCACTTCTAACCCAATCTTTTAAGAACTCTTAAAGGGAATTCTTAAATGGAAAGAAAAGGCCACAACTAGAAGAAAATTATGAAAGGAAAAATTACCTTTAAAAGAATACATATTAAAAAAATTTTAAAAAAGCATACATATGGTAAATACAGATTAATCACTTATAAAGTCAATATGAAGGTTAAAACACAAAAATAATAAAATCAATTATATTTACAAAGATTAATCAAGGAAAACAAAATAAAAAAGATGTGAAATATGACATTATATACATAAAACATGGAGCAGGAACTAAAATGTAGTGCTTTTAGAATGTGTTCAAACTTGGGACACCTGGGTGGCTCAGGTCATGATCCCAGAGTCCTGGGATCCAGTCATACATCAGGCTCCTTGCTCAACAGGGAGCCTGCTTCTCCCTCTGCCTGCTACTTCCCCTGCTTGTGTGCGTGTTCTCTCTCTAACAGATAAATTTAAAAAAACTTAAAAAAAAAAAAAAAGAATGTGTTCAAACTTAAGTAACCACCAACTTAATATAGACTTCGATATACATAAGATATTATATATGAACCCAATGGTCACCACAAGTCAAACTCTTGTAACAGATACACAAAAAATAGAAATCTAAGCCTAACACTAAAGAAAGCAAAGAAACCACAAGAGAAGAGAGCAAGAGAAGAAAGGGATAGAGAAAAACTACAAGAATAACTACAAAACAATGACAGTAAATACATATCAATAATTACATTAAGTATAAATGGACTAAATAAAAGACACAGGGTGGATGAATATATAAACCAACAAGACCCATTTATTTCTTGCCTACAAGAGACTCACTTCAGACCTAAAAAAAAGGGAAGGCTGAAAGAAAATGGATAGAAAAAGATATTCCATGCAAATGAAAGTTAAAAAAAAAAAAAAAAAAAAGCCAGGATAGCAATACTCAATAGTAGATAAAATAGATTTAAAACCAAGACAAAAAAGATTTTAAAACCAAGACTGTAGCAAGACACAAAGAAGGGCACTACAAAATGATAAAGAGATCAATCCAGTAAGAGAATAGAGCAGTTGTAAATATTTGTAAATATATATATGCCTAACATAGGAGCATCTAAATACATAAAACAAATATTAATATTCATAAAGGGAGAAATTGACAGTAATACAATAGTAGGGAATTTTAACAATGCCAATGAATAGATCATCCAGACAAAGTCACCAAGGAGGGAATGTAAGCTGGTACAGCCACTCTGGAAAACAGGACAGAGGTTCCTCAAAAAGTTGAAAACAGAGTTGTGCTACTGGGTATTTACCCTAAAGATACAAACGAAGTGATTCGAAGGGATATGTGCACCTGAATGTTTATAGCAGCAATGCTCGTAACAGCTAAACTATGGAAAAAGCCTAGATGTCCATCAACAGATGAACGGATAAAGAAGATGTGATGTATATATACAATGGAATACTATGCAGCCATCAAAAAACAAAAATCTTGCCATTTGCAGTGATATACATGGAACTAGAGGGTATTATGCTAAGCAAAATAAGTCAATCAGGGAAATATAATTATCATATGATCTCTCTGATATAAGGAATTTGAGAGGAAGGACAGGGGCTCATGGGGGTAAGGGAGGGAAAAATGAAACAAGATGGGACTGGGGAGGGAGACAAACCATAAGAGACTCTTAATCTCAGGAAATAAACTGTGGGTTTCTGGTGCTATGGTGAGTGCTGTGAATTGTATAAAACTGATGATTCACAGACCTGTACCCTCGAAGCAAATAATACATTATATGTTAATTAAAAAAAGAAAGTCACCAAGGAAATATTGGCTTTGAACACCACATTAGACCAAATAAAACTAACAGGTGTATGAAGAACTTTCCATCCAAAAAGAGCTGGATAAACATTCTTTTCAAGTGTACATTGAATATTCTCTAGGGTCAAACCACATATTACCACATGTTAGAACATAAAGTTTTCAATAAATTGAAGAAGACTGGAATCATATCAACCACCCTTTCCAACCACAATAGTATGAAATTAGAAAACAATTATAAGAAAAAAAAAAACAGAAAAAAACCCACAAACATGTGGAGGGGAAACAACATGCTACCAAATAACCAAACAGTCAGTGAAAAAAAAATCAAAGAGGAAATTAAGAGATACATGGAGACAAAATAGTCCAAAATCTTTAATATGTAACAAAAATAGTGCTGATAGGGAAGTTTATGGTATACAGGCCCACCTCAAGAAATATGAAAAATCTCAAATGAACAGCCTAATCTTACACCTAAAGGAACTCAAAAAGAACAAATTAAACCCAAGGCTAGTAGAATAAGGAAATAACAAAAATTAGAGCAGAAATAAATGAAATAGAGACAAAGAAAATGATAGAAAAAAGTCAACAGAAAAGATCAAGAGCTAGCTCTTTGAAAAGAGAAACAAAATTGATAAATGTTAGTTTTACTCACCAAGAAAAAAAGAGAGGACTCAAAATCAGAGATAAAAGAGGAGAGATAATAACTGATACCACAGAAATACAAAGGATTATGAGAGGCCACCAATGAAGAAATCACATGCCAACAAACGGAACTAGAAAAAAATGGATAAATTCCTAGAAGCTTACAGTCTTTTCAATAAATGTTGGTAAAACTGGACAGCTATATGCAAAAGAGTGAAACTGGACTACTTTCTTATACCATACACAAAAATAAATTGAAAATGGAATAAAGATCTAAAGGTAAGACTTAAAACCATAAAAATCCTAAAAGAAAACACAGGCAGTAATCTCTGACATTAGCCTTAGCGACATATTTATGGTTATGTCTCCTTAGGCAAGGGAAGCAAAAATAAGCTATTGGGACTGTACCAAAATAAAAAGATTTTGCACAGTGAAGAAAACCACTAACGAAATGAAAAGGCCATCTACTAAATAGAAATGACATTTATGATAACGGGTAATATCCAAAATATATAAAGAAATTATATAAATCAACAACCAAAAGCCAATACAATTAAAAATTGGGCAGAAGACCTGAATATTTTTCCAAAGACAGACATACAAATGGGCAACAAACACTTGAAAATATGCTCAACATTACTCATTATCAGGGAAATATAAATCAAAACCATAATGAGACTACCTCATATTAGTCAGAATGGCGAGTAACAACAACAACAAAACCCCCCAAAATATCAAGTGTTGGCAAGGATGTGAAGCAAAGGGAATGTAAATTGGTGCAGCCACTATGGAAAACGGCATGGAGTTTCTTCAAGAAATTAAAAGACAGAAAGAAATACCATACAATCCAATAATTTCATTTCTAAGTATTTTCCCCAAAGAAAGCAAAAACACTAATTCAAAAAGATATATGCACTCCTGTGTTTGTTGCAGCATTATCCACAATAGTCAGGATATGGAAGTCCAAGTGTCCATCCATAGATGAATGGATAAAGAAGATATATGCGTGTGTGTGTGTGTGTGTGTGTGTGTGTATGAGTATTACAGTATTACTCAGCCATAAAAAAATGAGATCTTGCTATTTGTGACAACATGGGTGGACCTAGAAGGTATTGTGCTAAGTGAAATAAGTTGGGGGCGCCTGGGTGCTCAGTTGTTAAGCATCTGCCTTTGGCTCAGGTCATGATCCCAGGGTCCTGGGATCCAGCCCCGCATCTATCAGGTTCCCCACTCTGTGGGAAGTCTGCTTCTCCCTCTCCCACTCCCCCTGCTTGTACTCCCTCTCTCGCTGTCTCTTTGTCAAATAAATGAATAAAATCTTAAAAAAAAAAAAAAAGCAAGTGAAAGAAGTCGGATAGAGAAAGACAAATATCATAGGATTTCATTTATACATAGAATCTAAAAAACAGGGCACCTGGGTGGCTCAGTGGGTTAAGCCTCTGCCATCAGCTCAGGTCATGATCTCAGGGTCCTGGGATTGAGCCCGGCATCAGGGAGCCTGTTTCCCACTTTCTCTCTGCCTGTCTCTCTGCTTACTTGTGATCTCTGTCAAATAAGTAAATAAAATCTTAAAAAAAAAAAAAATCTAAAAAAACAAAACAGACTCTCATAAATACAAGAAACAAACTCATGGTTGCCAGAGAGGCGGCAATGGAGGAGGAGGATAAAATAAGGGGAATTAAGAGGTACAAACTTGCAGTTATAAAATAAAAAGTCATGGAGATGAAAAATACAACACAGGGAATATAGTCAGTAACACTGTAATAATGTTGCATGTAAGAGATGGTGACTATACTTATTACGGGGAGCAGGGTACAGAATTAATGAATCATTACATTGTACAACTGAAACCAATATAGCATTGTATGCCAATTACACTCCAGTAATAAAAAATAAAAGGAAAAAAAACCTTTCATAATTTCTTATTAAGAGCAGACTGATAGTCTGCTTGACTGAAAGACCAAGAAAACTTGGTCTTTAACAGAGAAACCCCAATTTTATTTTATATCAGTATACTTTTGATATTAAAATTCATTTAAATTTACTCCCATCTTAACCAGTATAGGCCAGAGATCAATTTCCTTTTTAAAGATTCTTTTTCCATAAACCTTTCAAGATTGATTTGAGAGAGACAGACAGACACAGGTGTGGGTTCCATGCCACAATCCATGGGCTCATGACCCGAGTAGAAACCAAGAATCGGGTGCTCAAGAGACTGAGCTACCAGGTGCCCCTCTGTACACTTTTTACAACTTTTTTACACTCAAATTTTATCTTATGCTGTCCCTCTTTTCCAGCCTCTGTTTGAACAAAATTGTTTTCTTTTTCCCTTAACAAAAAGTATTCCCATTTCTCATACCTTCTTTTAACCAAAAGCATACTTTTTTTTTTAATATGGAGATGTTTCCTTTCTTATTTCTAGTAGCTTTAAACATATAGATTAATTTGAATTTTTAACCCTTAGAAACTAATGTCTAGTGAGATCTAAGTAGTAAGCAACTGTGAACCATTAGACCTGTTTTTGTTTTTGTTTTTTTTAGATAAATTTGTGAATACATGTTATTCTGGACATACATGTGTCTGTGTCTTCATAGTACAATTGTTTAAATAAATACAAAACATGTCTATTTACAAACCCAAACTTTATCATTAGTTTAACTAGGAAGCAAAAGTAGATAAACATACATTCAGTCATTAATGTTTCATTATTTTGTCTTATTTGGAAATTATATAGATATTCAGTGAATTTAAATGAACTCATCACCTAACTTAGCAAAATTGTGAAGTTGCAGGTAACCAAAAATTTTTGGAAGCTATTTTTAAGTACACATACCATCAAATATAACTGTTGTTGCTAAAAGCTAATCTATAAATATTTTACTTTCATCTATCTTTAGCCTTTGCTCTCAAGAATTCTGTTTAGATTACCCACAAAAAATTCATGAGACATTAGATAAAGTCCATTACTAGTCTCAGATATTTGCTCACAAATTTTGTAGCAGGGATAGCATGAACTTATTTGATTAATACACCTAGACAGAAGTATATTAATGCTGGTAACTCTAAAGACCTGTCGACTTTTTTTCCAATAGGCTCCACACCCAAAAGCGGCTTTGAACTCAAGAGCCTAAGATCAAATGGGAGCTGACATTAGGAGTCAGAGCTTAAGGGGACTGAGCCACCTAGGCACCCTAATGTTGGGTCAGTGGGCTCCAGGAATGCAGGAGGAACAATAGAAATGACCCCCCCCCCCCCCCGTCCTCCATCTTTTCAGCCCCAACCCCCACCTTTCCTTACTTAACCCTTGACTCTCAGGCCAAAAGGACGCATGCCCAGGTCATGGCTCCATAGGTAACCTGATACCTATGAGGAAACAAGTATCAGGACTCCCCACCCCAGACCCTCCGATCACCAAATACCCTACCATATATGGATTTGAGCCCATGCCCCTGCCTTGGCCCAATTAAAGATCCCCGCCAACTCCCTCCCAGTGCGTCTCCCCCGCCCCCCTGCTCTGCTTTCCAGAGCCACGCGGAACCTCGCCCAAGGGTGCCCACCTTCTCCCGGTGCAACTTTCATGGCTCCCCTTCTCCTGGGCCCTTCATGAAACTTTGCCGGAGAGCCGCCTTTAATAAATCTTGCCTTGCGACCCACTTCGCCTGGTGGTCCTGTTTATCTCGCCTGTAAAACCTTACAACCCAATCACACCAAATTTTTTTTTTGAGATGGTATATTTTATATAAACCCAACAAATCTTAAATAGTTTTAATACCAAATATTTCCCCAGATCATATGAACCTGAAAATTCATCTGTAGTGTTTTATTTCTGAGAATTTTATGTGCTTAAATTTAAAACCAATTCAATAGTTGGTTACAAACGGAAGTAGAACAAATATCATATATTTAGTGGACATACGTACACATATGTGATGAGGGAGCAGGAGGCTGGCTGACAATAAGCAAATAGTTAACTTGCAGAGCTCACAATCCTGCTAGACAGGAGTCTCCCTTGGCTTACAAATGTCCTAAATCTCACTAACAAAGACGATTGATAGCAGGATTGTGAGACCCCACCAAAAAGTCTCCCAACTATCTTAATGTTAATGGCCGGTCTAAAGAGAACACTGATCCAGCAGCAAGGGCAAGGCCTCCGGCAGGCCTGGAACATCCTGGCACCTTGTAGGCCCTCTTTAGCATATGAAAACTCCACTGAAACCTCCCTTCCCCTCACCTTCCCCCAACAGCAGGGTACATAACCTGCCATCCCTCACAACCCGGGGCAGCAGCTCTTCCTGCCCACGGGTCCTGTCCCCGTGCTTTAATAAACCATCATTTTGCACCAAAGATGTCTCCAGAATTCTTTCTTGGTCATCGGCTCCGGACCTCAGCCCACCAAACCTCACCTAGGTTCTAAAACTTGATCATATGGAGATGAATTTTTTTTTTAAAGGTTTTATTTATTTATTTGACAGACAGAAATCACAAGTAGGCAGAGAGGCAGATAGTGAGAGAGGGGGAAGCAGGCTCCCTCCTGAGCAGAAAGCCCAATGCAGGGCTCGATCCTAGGACCCTGAGATCATGAACTGAGCCGAAGGCAGAGGCTTTAAACCACTGAGCCACCCAGGCACCCTGGAGGTGACTTTTAAGGTTTGTATTTGTCCTTGGAAGGGATGATCTTAAGCTGTGGTTGAGTTTGGGCCCAAGGAGTGGTTAGGTCTCTGTATTTTAAAAAGGCCTCTTTCCTTTTTTCCTCCTTCAGTCTCACGTGATGGTGGCCTGGGTTCACATTTGAAAGATGGAAGATTTGTAACTTTAAGGAACAGAGAAGAAATGCAATCCCCCCCCCCCCCCGGAGTTCCAGGGTAATATATAATATATCTTTTTGAAATATAGGGCAATTTTGTTTCAATATCCTGGTCTTTATCTACAAACATTTTTGCTGAGGGAGCAAAAGGCTAGCTAAGGACAAAGCAGAAGCAGGCACCCTACACCCTCCCCCAACAACCTTGTGACATGTGTGACATTCCTTAGGAACTGCTGGCTGCCCTCAAGGAAAAACAAACAGCTTCCAAAGACCACAGTCCTGAAAGAGCTGAGTCTCCCTCCCTCCGTTTACAAATGTCCCAGTGATTTACAAGGAAGAGGCTTTCTTACCAAGAGCCTAACTTCCAAAGACCCACAAGGCAGTTCTGGAAGCCCTAACATTGCCCTCCCCTCCATGAAACCGAAGGAGGCCGAGGTGAAAGGAAATGTAAATCAAGCTGAATTTCTTCTAAACCTAAAACTCACTGACAAGGATGTGTGATGGGAAAAATGTGGCATCCCACCAGGAAGCTCCCAATTGGTACCTCATTAGAGAAAACAAACAAAACACAACTTGGCTTGACAATAACCAGGCCTCCAATATCCTGAAAGTCTTCTTTACCATATGTCAGCCCTTCTGAACATCCCCTCTGCCTCCCCAGCTCCTGAGCCATTCCTCGGGATCACTGGTCCTGTCCCTGGGCTTTAAAAAAACCACCATTTTGGAGGCACCTGGATGGGTCAGTGGTTAAAGCCTCTGCCTTTGGCTCAGATCATGGTCTCAGGGTCCTGGGATGGAGCCCCGCATTGGGATTCCTGCTCGGCGGGGAGCCTGTTTTCCCCTCTCTCTCTGCCTGCTCTCTGCCTACTTGTGATCTCTCTGTGTCAAATAAATAAATAAAATCTTTAAAAATTTTTAAAAAATTAAAAACCACCATTTTGCACCAAAGATGTCTCAAGAATTCTTTCTTGGTCGTCGGCTCCAGACCTCACCCCACCGAACCTCACTTATATTCTAAAACTTCACCATTTTGACAGAAATAGGCAAGCTTTGGAGGTTAGTAAAGATAGGTGGACTCTGACTTGTTTCTAGACTTGCATTTCTGGTTTTGTAGATATTTGAAAGATAAAGTTATTTTTAATTCCCCCAAAAGAACTGGATTACAGCCCAAGTGTTAAGGACTGACTACATTTTCAAATGTTCCACTTTATATCAGAAAGATTTTTAACTATAATAGGAAATCTATATAAAGCATTTTAACAAAAGCCTTGTTTCGGAGTACATGATTCAACATTGGCTTCTATTAGTCCCTAAACATTCCTTCTGCTGATCTTTTGTAGGAGGGCCCAAGAGAGATTCTGGACACTCTAAGGACCTATTTAGAAACTGTCCCTGCTCCCCTTCCCCCAGGGGATTTACTTGGAGACAAGTCCCGGAAACCAGCTTCAGGTAACAAAGCCCAGATACAAAGGTGGGTCAGGCCAGGTGGAGACATCCGATCAGTGAGGGGGGGGATGCATGCTATCTCCCTCGTTACCAAGGAGTATGGGCCCTGCCCTTTGGGAGCCTTTTGGGCACCAATCCCAATCAAGGTGTAATAGGCTGGTTCAAATGTCTACTAGGGTAAATTGTAACTCAATTGGTCACCTAGCATCACTGTGGAGTTTCCTGTGTGTGTTACAATCTCATTGGCCACCTGTGTGTGGCCAGGCCCCACTGCATGGCCTTTGCCCTTAAAAGCTAGACTGTGAAACAGAGAAGGGTCGCCCTCTCTTGTAAGAGGTGTAGCCCTGAACGTTGGGTTAGATTCTTTATGCTTGGCGCGAAATAAAGCTTTGCTTGACCTTCGCTTTGCATCAGTCTCATTCCTTTAATCACGGACCCATTATTGGGGCATAATAGTCACCTGTTTTATCTGTGAGCAGAATGTTTGAGTGGCCATTAACTTTTCTAATCCCTCTCTGATTTGGTAGGATCTTCTGAAAGTGGAGGTAAAAGGCCTTTATAATTTAAGAGATCTGCTGCTGTTCAGGGGACATGAATTTCATTTTGGTGGGGGTCTAGGATCCACCTGCAAAGGACACTGCATAGGAAAGCCGGAAGCTGGCAGAGCCCTATTAGAGCCCTGGACAGTAGGAGCACAGCCCTACTTAAATACCAGTCTCAGGAGCTTGTATGAAATTCATTTCCTAGCTCTCAGCACATACATGAGTAATCTGTGTACTTTGAACCTAGAGATTAGGCCAGAGTGTTCTCTGTAAGTCATATAGGGAAAAGAATGTTAAAACAGGGAGATGTGCCAGATTGTGAAAAGGGTGATTTAAGTTGGATATGGACATTAGATTTGGTCTTAAGACTAATTTCTGTTCTGTCATCTTATCAAGGGAGTCCCTAAGTCCAGCTGTTAATATTCATAAGACAATTTCAAGAGCTCTGTAATATATATATATTTTTTCCTTTCAAATATAGCCATTTTAAAGGATCCATCGTCTGGCCATTGACAAGTAGAATCTTGCTTATCCTCAACAGCCAATCAAACCGATAAGCCTTTCTATGGAATGGAAACAATTTTCCAGGCTTAGATCATAGATGCAAGAGGCATCCCTAGAGAGGGCAGAGATGATGTAGCCTAATGATCCAGAAGTTTGCTCTCAAAAATAGTTTAAGAAAGCAAAAGCCTTTGTTGCACAAGCAGTAAGGGTGGTGTAGTAAACATGGTATTTCTGGTCCCAGGAAAACTTGAGACACCTCTAATCACAGACCTGCTAACTTGTGGCACTGGGCACATGCTACTGAAATGAGACTTTCCAGCATCGATAAGCAACACAGATTAAGATAAAGGTCCCTTAGGGGCTGGAGCTTCCTATAACAAACTCTTCTGTGTTAGGGCTCAGAAATAGCCAGATGGCAAATAGTACTGCTTGCAACTCTGTGTCTTGAAACCCTAGTCAATTTCACCGGCTGGTAAGGTCTATCCAAGTAAGTAACCACTCCACATGGTAGAGACCAGAGAGATTATGTCACTGGTCAGATTATCCAGGCTCTCAGGACATAGAACAAGGTGAAATGAAAAATCTCATCCAGTTTTTACATACAAGACCCACAGCAAAATTTGTCTAAGCAGGCGACAGCCAGTTTCATGAAAATCAAGAACTCTGTTCTTTGTGAAGCTGACTCAAACAGCAGGCTGATGAATCCTACACCTGCCTTTCTCTACGGCAATTCCTCTTTATGGCAAATGACACAAATGGAAAAAGAAAAACCGTGACCATCGCTGGGAGAAAATGGATCAGTCAGACCAAGAGTATGCCACCAAATTTACCAGAATTGCTAAACCCAAGAAACGAGTTCACAGACATTTTCTCCTCCTGATCTAAATTTAGAGAAAGAGGACTCTCCCCAGGGCTCATGTGGTAAGAACTCCTTGTGCTGACTTTTGTCAGCTGTCCCAGGATCTCTCAGCTGCAGTCATGTCCAGCCAGAGAAGTTTATCCTGCTAACTATGCCAGCTGTCAGGGAGGAAAAATTTTCATTCAAAATTCTTCTAGCTGGCCTAAGAAGTAAATGGACATGAGACCTATTAATTTAACAGTGACAGGCCCAATGTTACAATTGAGATCCAAAGAAGTGATCAGGGCAGGAAGCTTTCATGCTTTTTAGACAAAGAAACCATAAATTTGTAAGGAATTGACCGTAAAAAGAAAACTAATGTTTGAGAGCTTCAATTAATAACGAATTCTATGGGGGGAGGGGGGTAGGTAGGAAGAGGGGGGTGGGGTTATGGACATCGGGGAGGGTATGTGCTATGTTGAGTGCTGTGAAGTATGTAAACCTGGCGATTCACAGACCTGTACCCCTGGGTCTAATAAGACATTACATATTTATAAAAAAAATAAATAAAAATAATAGGAAAAAAAATAAAGAACTCTAAATGGAATCTGCACTAGGGTAGTAAATTAGTAAAAATAACCATATTTATTTAAATAACCTTCTCTGCACTGAATTCTCTTTCTGGCGATAGAGGTCTTTCAAACTGCTGTACAGAAAGGGTACTTTCATAGGAGAGATCTATTTCTTGCTTTCTCAAGGCCAATGGGGGTCTGGGTGTTGTTCTTGCATTGGCTATTTATTAAATAGCTTCTAATGTAAAATAGTCAGTATGCTGAATTGGCACATTTTGGGGCAGACTATATGACCCCACATGCACATTTGTGGAGGTCAGGGCTTGAAATGAGGCACATACCACGAACCCTCGAGAGCAGTCTCTTGAAACCAGGATATTACAGACCTTGCCTGGGTCTTTGGCTTCTCAGACCTATGCAGCACGTGTGTGCAGAGTATGCCCTTTAACAGCCATCCTTTGGGAGCTGGGACCAGTCTACACCCACTGGCATAGCCTCCAGGGCAGAGGAAACCTACTGTCACAGTCTTTCTGAGGCATCAACTTTAAACAGTCATTCCACCTTTGACTAGTGGCCTGATGAGGACCCAGGTTTTCCAGGAGCCATGGTACCAGGTGTCTTTTACTGAGGGATACCCTGCTAGACTGCCCAGCTTCCCCTGGAAAGGCATCCAGTTTCCTCCAAGCATAACTTCAGGTGAAATATGCACATTAAAGACAGTCTGGTCTTGGACTTAGGCCGATGCTTCTGACCCACAGAAGTGCATACCAATAACATGGCATCTTCCAGGCAATGTTCTTCTGTTCCAGGTCTCCGGCTGCCCTGACCTGCACGGCCTACACATATGCTGTATGCCCCCCAATATCCAGCCACAGGCGGCCAGGGCCCTCCAGGCACCTGGAGCTCAGGCTAGTCTCCAACCACCTGCCTGGCTTCCTGGGTAGGAGGATCCCTTACCCAAAAATCTTTCTGAGGAGGCTGCTTTAGACAGACCAGTCAGTCCACGCTTGGGCTGGCTGCCTGATGAGGTTCCAGGTTTCTCTGGCAATCTAAGCTAACAGGTGTCTCCTACTAGAAGCTATCAGGCCATCTGCCAGACCCCACCCTGGCAAGGCAGTACATCTTTCTTCTGATCTGCCTTCATGGGAAATAGGAATGTCTGTTTCAATTAAGGGCTCAGAAACAGCCAGATGCCTTGTACCCGGAGCAGCCCCGTCACGTGACCAGGCTTCTGCTGACATTTTTGCTGTCACAGGTCCTGTCTAACCTGACATGTACATGCACATGTGCACCATGCACCCACCCGTCTTGGGCAGCTAGACCACTTCAGGCCTCTGCAGCTCCAACCAGCCCTCCTCCACCCACATACCCGCAGGGCACAGCGGGGCAGAATCCCCCCAAATATTTCTAAGGCATTCGCTTCAGGGTAGAAAGAGCTCCTATTTGGACCAGCTACCCAATGGGAACCTGGGCTTACCGATAACCCGGGCTCAAGTGTAGTTCGCAAAGGTTTCCCAGCCAGGCCACCTGGTTCAGTCTTGGAAGTCCAGGTTAACGGTTTTATCTTCAAGGAAGACAGGCAAACCTGTGTAGGGTCATATTAGCAATTAGGCAGATGCCGTGGACTTCCAAAAGCCCATTCCTGGGAGCTGGATCCTCTGACATTGCCCAGGTCCTGGTCCTTGGCTTCCCTGAGCGGAGTGTTCCATGTGCTCAGCAGCTTCCTGTCATCTCGCCCTGGTTAGCCAGAACCCTCCAGACCTGTACAGTTTCGGTCAGTGTCCCACAAACTGCCATTCAGTGTGGTGAGAGCCCACCCCGCTGAAAGTATTTCTGAGGCTCCGTCCTAACCTGGCAATTGTCATCCCCTTTTGGACTGGCTACTGGATGGGATCCTGAGTGGCTCCAACAATCAAGGCTCCCAGGTGTATCTTTCCAGATGGCACCCCAGGAATCCCACCTGCTTCCTCCAGCTCGGCCTTCAGTGCCAAGATGCACTTTCATGTAGCTTAATGCTTGGCATTAGAGAGATGCCAGGAATTCCCAGTAACCCACTCTCATGACCCCGTGTCCCCAGACAAGCCTGACCTGTGTGTCCCAGGCATGCGCAGTATGCATCCTGTCAGCTGCCCATGAGCAAGCTAGGCTCTCCAGACCTGCAGAGCTAGGGCCCCCCCACAACTGTCCGCATAGCCTCAGTACTAGAGGGGACCCATTTCATGAAAATCACCGAGGCGGCTGCTAAAATAAGAGATGCTGATTTCCCATGTGGACTTAATGTCTGCAGGGGTCCCAGGTTTCTGCACCGACAAGGCTCCTGGGTATCTTTCATTGGTGGGTACCCTACAGTAACCCGCCTTGGTTCTCCCCTGGCAAGGCAGACTAGTTTCCTCATCTGTCTTCAGTGTGGATACGCACATTTGAGTAGGCTGGGGTTTAGAATTAGGCAGATACCAGACCCCAACAGCATGCTCTTGTGACCTGCCCTGTCCCAAATCCTGCCCTCTTTCAGGTTTCTGGCTGCCATGACCTTCCTGGTCCACGCATGCACAGTACATGCCCTGAAAGTCACCCTTGGTTGGTCCGGGCCTTCTGGGCCTCTGGAACTAAAGTTCATTTCCAAACACTGCAACAGTGAGTTCAGTCCCCATTTAGCCTTACTGTCGGCTGAGGGCCCAGATGTTTACAGCAATCATGCCTCTCAGAGGGGTCTTATCAGAGGACACCCAGCTAGCTAGCCATATCCAGCCTCTGTAAGGGGACCCAGATTACTCCAGCCTGGCCTGCAGTGGGAGCATGTGCGCTCATGTGGGTTACGGCTGGTAACTAGGCAGGTGCCACGTAACCCACGAGTCTGAACTCACGAGCTGCCTTCTCTGGATTCTCACCCTGTTCCAGATACCTGACTACCCTGGCCTGGAGAAGCACACACGCACAGTTGTGCCCTGTAAGCCAGCCTTGAGCACACCAGACTCTCCAAGCTTATGAAACTCTGGCCATCCCCAGCCACCTATGCAGCCTGGAGGGAACCCACCTTTTGAAAATCACTTTAATTAGAAAGTTGCAAATGGGTGGCAGTCAGTCCCCGTGCTGACTTGCTGCCTATTGGATTCAGGGCTTCTCTAGGAAGCGGGACTCCCAGGAGTCTCCCAAAGAAGGGGACCCTGTCCTGGTGGCAAGGCGCCTTCAGGGGGTGTATTCCAGAACGGGCAGGTTGTCATTGCTCATCAGGCCTACTCCTTGTCACCCTAAATGCCTCCTCTGGTGACCCAGCCTCTCCCGACACGGCCCAGTTCAGGTAGCTGGCTACCCTGACTTGCACAGCCAGTGACCTTCACACCCTGTCTGTGAACTTCAGGCTGTAAAAGGCTCTCCAGGCCTAGGGTACTCTGGCTGGAATGCAACCACCCCAATGGCCTCAGGATGGAAGGAGCCTTGGAAATCTGCCGGAGGTGGCAGCTTTAACCTGGGGGTGGTCTGTCCCCATGTGGACCTGCTGCCTGATGGGATCCCCAGGCTTCATCTAGGAAGCAGGACTCCCAGCTGGCTCCCAATAGAGTCTACCCTTTCCTGCAGGCATGGCCCTTCCCCAGCAAGGTAGCTAGAAAAGCCCCAGCTCTGCCTTCAGGAGGACTAGGAAACAATGGGTAGGTGGGCCTGGTGCATTAGCCTTGTACCCCCAATAGCACCCCTCCTACGAGCCAGTCGTGCTGTTACTGCCTAGTTCCAGGTCCCTGGCTGTTTTAGTTTGTGGGGTTCGTGTCAGTGCACTTCATACTTCGTATCCTGGCCTTGGGATGCAGGAAGTATCCCCAGGCCTGTGAAGCTTCTGCCATGACTCAACTACCTGAATGGCTTGGGTGTTTAAGCTGTGCCACAGTCTGTTCCTTTTGGGACTGGCTTCCTGATGAAGTCCCAGGCTCTTCCAGCAACCAAGACTCCGGGCCATCCCAAGCAGCCATGCCCTGGCGAGGCAGTCCAGATTTCTCCAGCTGTGCCTTCAGGGCCCCTGTGTACATCTGTGTCGGTTGAACTTGGGAGTAAGGTGAAACCCAGGTACCCCCACCCAGCTCATGGGACCCAGACTCCCCCTGACACTTGCCCAGTGACAGGTCCGTGGCTGGGGGGTTGCACATGTGCCATAAGCCCAGAATGTCCCCTTTGTGCAACCAGGGCTCTCCAGGCCTGTGGAGCTCGGAGCATCCCTCACCTGCAGTGCTCTCAGGAGGAGGCAGCCCACCACTCCCAAATCACTCTAAGGCAACTGCTCAAATGGGCGACAGTCAGACCCTGAGGACTTAATGTCTGCTGGGATCCTGCGCTTCCGCAGCAACCAGACCTCCTGGTCTTATGGGAGGACACCCCAGCCAGCAACCCCTCCACCCCCATCCAACCTGGCACAACACTCAAGATTCCTCCAGCTCTGCCTTAGGAGGATTATTTGCATTTGAGGAAGTTAAGGCTTGGAATTAGGTGGAATCCAGCTTCCCCCATGAAATAGCGAACCGGCAGCCTTATCAAAAATTGAAGGGGGGACGCCCCAAAGAGGGAGTGGTCATGCTCCTGTGCTCCTCCTCGCAGCTTGCATGCCAGCGGAAGGAAGAGAATTCTTATCTTGACAAGAGAGGACCCTTTTATACAGGAATCTACCCCCCCATCTCCCTGCCCCAGCACCACGCACTGACCACTCCTCACCACCAGTGAGAAACCACCACAACCTCACACTTTCCACCAATGGACTTTGGTACAGAAACCCTCCCCAGTTCCTCCTGAAACCTGATAAAAGCTGACCTTCCCTTTCTTTCTTCCAGCTTGCCTATGATTTGCCGTGGTTTGCTTGCCCTGAATCACAATTCCTCTGCTACTCCCCCCCAAAACCTCACGTCGTTAGTAAAAATAACTGGCAGTTTTATTTTGAGGTCGACACCCTGAATAGCCTTCTCCTGTAACCCCCGCTGTGTTGGATATCGCCCTGTTCCAGGTCCTAGGCTGCTCTGGCCTGTCACCCCGTGCACGCTCAGTCCCCACCCTGTCACCTGTCTTGGACTGCAGAGGGCACTCCAGGCCTCTGGAGCTCTGGCCTGAGCAAAACAACTGAATGGCCTCAGGGTGAAGGAGCCCAACACCTCCCAGACCCTTCTATCCCCCCACAACTCCTCCCCAGCCAATTTTCCTAAGGCAACAGCTTTATCTCTCAACAGTCTGCCCTAATTGAACTGTCTTCGTGGTGGGGTCCTGGGATTCCCTAGCAATCAAGGCATTCAGCTGTCTCTGGCATGCATAGTCTGCACAGGGTCCCCAGACCCTGAACTACACAGCACCCTCCAGGCCTACAGAGTGCAGGCTAAGCTGAAAATACTTGAATGGCCTCAGGGTAAAGGGAACCACCCCCAAATTCTTTGAGGCAGCAGCTTTCATCTGACCACAGTCAGTCCCCAGGTGGGCGAGCTGCCCAATGTCTCCTATAGGAGACTGGGGGGGCCAGGCCTCCAGGTCCCTCCCCAGCAAGGCATTCAGGATTCCTCCTGCTCTGCTTCCCCAGAGACCATAAACATTCTTGTAGGTTCAGCTGTGGAATTAGGCAGATGCCAGTTCCCCCCAATAAGCCCTACCTGTGACTCGGCCTCCCCTGACATCGCCCTGTTCCAGGTGCCTGGCAACCACCGAGCTGCACAGCCCACATGTGCACCATAGCCACCCTGTCCGGCTGCCTGGGCTGCAGGAGCTCACGCCCGTCACTTCCAGGTGGGGAGACCCCACAACTGAACGTTTTTCAGAGACTCTTGCTTAAGCCAGCAACTGTATATCTGCATTTGAACCGGCTAGCTACTGGGGTCTGGGTCTTCTCCCCTGATCAAAGCTTGAAGTAACTCTTATTGAATGGTACTCAGGCCATCCTGCCCAAGCCCACCATGCCAAGGCAGTCCAGATTCCTCCAGCTCTGCCCTCAGGGGGACAACGAGCCTTTATGTAGGTTAAGCCTTGAAACGAGACAGATGCCAGGTACCACATCATCCGCGTCCTGTGACGGGACCTTTCCAGGTGCTTGCCCCATTCCAAGTACTGGCTACCCTGACAGCGGAGGCCCACCCATGGCAGGACCCACCTCCTAAGCCAGCTTTAGGCAGCCGGCCCTCGGAAATGGGGGAGTCAAACTCCACTCAGACTTCCTAGCAGCATGGGTGCTGGGCTCACGCAGCAGTCTTAAGCTCCCAGACGTCTGGCATGAAACTACTGCGGCCAGCCCACCGATCCAAGCCTGGCAAGACAGTCCAGATTCCTCCAGGTCTTTTAGTGGAGCATATGCGTTTGGGTGGGCAAAATCCTGGAATCAGATGCCAGGCACCCTCAGAAGCCCCCCCGGGTGTCTGGAATTTGCCCAACATTGGCCTGCCCCGTGACTCTGGCTGTCCTGACCTGTGTGGTCTGCACAGGCCATAACCCCCTGAAACTAGCCTTGAGTAGACCCAAGGAGCCAAGCTTATAGGAGTCGGGCCAGGCCCCAAACACCGGCACAGATTCCAGTGTGGAGGCGCTGGCCTTGTGAAAATCCCCCAGCAATACCCTGTATTCCCGATAGCCCCTCCTGTGAACGCACCTCCTCCAGCATTGCCCCATCCCAGATCTCTGGCTCCATGGACCCGACTGCCTGCTCACGTGTCGTCCGCGTACCGCCGGCTGGGAATGTGCTGCACTGGGCCCTCCAGGCCTGGGGAGCTCCCGCCAAACTGCAACCACCCAAATGGCTTCCTGGTGGATGGTGCCTACTTCCAGAAAATTTTTTCTGAGGCTCCAGCTTAAAGTACTGACAGTCCCCATTTGGACTGGCTGCCTGTTGGGGTCCTGGGCTTCTCTAGGAATCAAGGCTCTGCCTGCCACTGTCTGCCTGTGCTCGCTCACGCTCGCTCTCTCTCTGACAAATAAATAAAATCTAAAAAAAAAAAGCAAGTCCAGGAAACTAGTCCCAGGTAACAAAGCCCAAATACAAGGGTGGGTCAGGCCAGGTGGAGACATCCAATCAGTGGGGGCGAATACTGCTACCAAGGAGTGTGGGCCCCACCTTTTGGGTGCCAATTCTAACCCAGGTGATAGGCTAGTTCAAATACCTCCTAGGGTAAATTGTAATTCAATTGCCCACTCGTGTGTGACCTAGCATGACTATGCAGCTTTCTGTGTTACAATCTCATTGGCCACCTGTGTGTCGCCAGGCCCAAGCACATGGCCTTTGCCCTTTAAAAGTTAGTGGGCAAGGCAGGGAGGGGTCGCCCTCTATGTAAGAGGGGACCCCAGCCGGTGGGTTTAATTCTTGATGCTTGGCGCGAAATAAAGCTTTGCTTGACCTTCGCTTTGTATCAGTCTCACTCCTTTGATTACGGACCTAACAAGGAGAGAGAGCCCAAATCCCCAAAATCTTTCTGAGACTCTAGGTTACATTGGGACCTGTTAGTCCCCATTTGAACTGGCTCTCTGATGGGGTCCCAGCTCCTCCAGTGATTAAGGATTCCAGGTGTGTCCTATAAGGGGGCGTCCCACCTGGTTTTAGTAAGGCAATCCAGATTTCTCCAACTCTGCTTGAGGGGGAAGACACACATTTGGGTAGGTTAAGCCTTAGAATTAGGCAGATGCCTAATACTAATAGCCTGCTCTTGTGACCTGGCCTCACAAGACACCTTTTCTCAGGTCCTCGGCAGGTGCCTGAGGTATGTGCCGGGTTAGCCATCCTTTTGGCAGCTGAGGCCACCATGCCTTCGGAGGTAGAACTCAACCCCAAACACCTGCACAGCCTCAAGGGTGCAGGGACCCAACACCCTGAAAATCACTGTTTAACAACCACTTGCCACAGAACGGTTCAGACCTCACGGAGACTTACCGTCAGCTGGGCCCGGGACTTCTACAGCAGCCAAGGTTCCCAGGTGTCCTTATTGGAGGAAGCCCCAGCCAGCCCACCGATGTAACTCTGGCAAGGCACTCACTCCAGAGTACTCCAAGTCCGCTTTCAGTGGGAATATGTTTATTTGCATAGGCGAAGGTCTGGGATTAGGCAGATGTTGGGTACCTCCGAATGCCCCCTCAGAGCCTTGTCCAACATCGCCCTGGCCAGTGCAGCCTGCACATGCGCAGTATGCACCCGGAACCCGGACAAGGGAAGACCCCGCCCTTTAAACTTGTCGACCTCCTGACGGGCCCTAATCACCTAAGTAGCTTTCAGCAGTGGAGGGAGGCCATCTGAAAATCACTCTGCCCCCAAAGCTGCAAATTGGGGATAGCCACCATGGGAACTTGCAGTCAGTGGAGTTCTAGGCTTCTCTAGGGACCAGGACTTCTAAATGAGTCTAAATGGAGGCTCCCCTGTTCTGCCGCGTGGCCCCTCCCTGGCAAAGCAGGAAAGCTCCAGCTTTGCCTTTTGGGGAGAACTCCACAATGGGTAGGTAGGCCTTGCATGTGTAGGCTGTTGACTTGTCCTCCTAACAGCCCCGCCCTGTGACCTGGCCTCCTTCAACGTTGCTTTGCTCCAGGGCCCAGGCTATCCTGACCTGCGCAGTGGGGACGTGCAGTCCACGCCTTGTTAGCAGGACTAGGGCTATGTATGGGGACACTCCAAGCCCATGAAATTCTGGTCAGAACCCAGGGGCCAAAATTGCCCCCGGCTGTAGGGAAACCACTACTAGAAAATCTTGGGTGGGGGGTGGGGCAGAGGCAGAGCAGCTTTAAATTGGAGACAGGTTGTCCTCATTTGGATTGGCTGCCTGGTGGGGTTCCTGGGCTTCTCCAGCAGTGGGGCCTCCCAGGTGTCTCTTATCCAAGAATACAATGACAACCCTCCCCGCGCGGATGGCCAGGCAATCCGCATTCCTCCAGCTCTGCCTATGTCGTCTGTTGGTTTGATATGATTCCAAGTCCACTTGTTTATGACAAAGACAAACTGTCTTTAGAGGTAGAGTTTTCTCGGCACGACAATGAAGTAAGTCGTTTCAAGTCACCATCATCATCATCTCATCTGTTCTCGCCCATGAGAACTCAGCAGCTGGCGGCACCTGGCTGGCGGCGTATGGGGGAAAACGTGACAGAACTGGCGTGGAGACGTCAGAATACAAATACTGAGAGCTGTAGGGGCTCCTGGAGAGTGCTTGCTCTGAACAATCAAAACCTGGGCTGATTTTTAAAAAAATAGCTCTCAAAGAACTTAGGACAATTAGCTTCTGCCCCAGTAAAGGCAAGTCTCTTTTAAACACATCCAGGTATCCTCCTTGTGAAGATCATCGTGCCAAACAACACATGTGCCCTTGTTGCCTAGCAACACGCTATAGCAACAGAGGACCTTTTTTTTTTTTTTTGCACTGGCTGCTGGATGTCAGCTCTCAACCTGGCTAAGACTCTCTTGATTTCAACTCCTCTTAAGTGTTTAGAAAGAGAAATCCAGGGTGCCTGGGTGGCACCCTCAAGTGTGTGGGTCTTGCTTCCACTCAGGCCACAATCTCAGGATGGTTACATCAAGCCGGGCTGTGGAAATTTGAGGTCTGCATGGAGTATGCTTGGGATTTTCTCTCTTCTGCTCCCTCTGCCCCTCCCACTTGTGCACGATTCAAGTCCCACATCCGGCTCCTTGCTCAGTGGGTAGCCTGCTTCTCTCTCTGCCTCTGCCTGCCACTCCACCTGCTTGTGCGCGCTCTCTCTCTCTTTCTCTGACAAATAAATAAATAAATAAAATCTTAAAAAAAAAAAAAAAGTCAATCTGAAATATCCTGATCAGCTTCAGGTGAGGTCATCTGCATGATAACAAACCCCGTTGGTCCCTCTCGCCTTAAAAGAAGCTGCCCTGGCCGGAAACAATCCTTTCTTTTCTTTTGCTAATAGCTTCGTTGCCCCACCCTCCTTCCGGTTAAAACCTGTCCATTTTATACAGCTCCTCAGAACGTCTCTCTACTTGCTTCCTCAGTTGATTCATAAATTGCTTAATAAAGTCAATTAGATATTCTAACTTACTAGGTTAAATATTTTTTTTTAACAGGGGCACCTGGGTGGCTCAGTGGGTTAAGCCTCTGCCTTCTGCTCAAGTCATGATCCCAGGGTCCTGGGATCCAGCCGGGCATCGGCTCTCTGCTCAGCAGGGAACCTGCCACCCCCCCCCCCCCTGCTTACTTGTGATCTCTCTCTCTCTCAAATAAATAAATCTTTAAAAAAATATTTTTTTTTAACAAAAGTACAAAACTAAATTTGGACTTTATTCCTTTCATCTCCCCTTTCCTGGAACAATAGTGTGATTCATCTATCATTGGTTTGGACCATGGTATTACTTTATTGGTTTAGTAGACCACATTATCCTGTGTGCAGTTGGCTTGTAAAATTTCACAATGGAAAATTTCGCAGATGTAGGAAAGACATTAGGGTTTGAAGCTGATGGCCAAGAAGGAATTCTTGAGACGTCTTTGGTGCAAAAAGGTGATTTTTATTAAAGGACAAAGACAGGACCCATGGGCAGAAAGAGCTGCCGCACCAGGGTTGTGAGGATTGGTTGATTTTACACTTAACTTGGGAGGGGGTTAGGGATAGAGTACGTTTCTAAAGGGATTTTGGAAGCAAGGTTTCCAGGACCTTGAAGGGGCTAGCTATTGTTGGGAAAAAGTCACTTTTTACCATCTAATAAAACCTTAGTCTTGAGACCCTTCCTTCCAATGTATACTGGTGGCCAATGTGCTTGGGGGATGAATGCCAACATTCATCAACCTTAATGAGGGGGGGTTAGAAATAAAGGAAGTTTCCAAAAGAATTTTTATCTGTTAAGTAGATTCACAAGGGCCTGGAGGTTGGGTTAAGATTGCCATTTGCAACATATCAACATCAAAGCAGTTGAGTCCCTAGAGGAAAGTCATTCTGCCCGTTTCAAGGACTTGTTAATGGTCTGTAGGGAGTAAGGAAATTTAACAATTCTTCTTCTGCCTTTGCTTCCCACATCACCTACATCGAGTAAATTTTTGGCAAAGACAAACTCAGTATCTGAGGGTTTTTTTTTTTTTTAAGATTTTATTTATTTTATTTGAGAGAGAGAGAGATCACAAGTAGGCAGAGAGGCAGGCAGAGAAAGTGAGGGAAGCAGGCTCCCTACTGAGCAGAGAGCTTGATGCGTGGCTCGATCGCAGGACACTGAGATCAAGACCTGAGCCAAAGGCAGCGGCTTAATCCATTGAGCCACCCAGGTGCCCCTCAGTATCTGAGCTTTAACTCACATCCTCAAACATACTATCCTCAAATGGTATAATCTGCAACTGGAACCAAAGTAATAGTAATGAACTTTGGTCATTGCTGTGAAATGTCGTATTCCGTGTAAATTAAAAACAGGTGATAAATTATAATACATGTATAATTAACCAGAATCTAATAAAGCCCATTAATGGCTTGACAAAATTTAAACTTAATATATGATTTACTATCTATGGTATCCTACTGAGATTATAACCAGCCTTTTTTTTTTTTTTTAAAGATTTTATTTATTTATTTGACAGACAGAGATCACAAGTAGGCAGAGAGGCAGGCAAAGAGAGAGAGGGGGAAGCAGGCTCCCTGCTGAGCAGAGAGCCCGATGCGGGACTCGATCCCAGGACCCTGAGATCATGACCTGAGCCGAAGGCAGCGACTTAACCCACTGAGCCACCCAGGTGCCCTATAACCAGCCTTTGAATAGATAAAATTGATAGAGCTACTACAATTTGGATGCTAGTGGTCACCACAGCAATTATCTGACTCTGCTTTACCATATTATAAATGATCTGGAATCCTATTACGCAGACTCTATGATGAAACATACATTGAACACAGTTGTTAAAGGCAGCAGAACAATAGAAAATATACACTTCACTTACTAACCTTACCAAAATTATTCAAGAGATGGTGTAGGGGTAGAATGGATTATTAATGTCTGAGGATCCCTAAGACCTATTGGAGACTTTGGGAAAAACTTAAAATCAAGAAACCTCCAGATATTGGCCTGGTCACCCGATCCAGTCCCTAAAAGAGCAACCAAGGAAGATAATCCAGTGCTACTGTAACAAGCATTCGTTAACACAGATGCCAACAGGCAGAATGGAAAAGTGCGATCACAAAAAGTTATCCCCAGGGTAGGAAGAAAGGAAATGAATGGCCTTGGGTGTCCTAACTCAGGCCAGGGAGCCAGCTCAGCAGCCAGTGGGATATTTAATTAAAGAGCTTGATCTGGTGGCCTGAGTGGGCTGGCCTCTCTTGGGGCCACCCTCTTGATCCCTGAGGCTAGGAAACACCACTCTGGAAGGACCCCTCCACCCTTTCCCACAGAACAACTACCTGGGAGTAGATGAGCTCATGGTCAAAAACTTGATTGGTGACAGGTGCAGGGAGGGTTAATCAGATTAAAACAGCCCATAATAAAGAGCCCAAAAAAGTTTCTACATATAAATGCCAAATTGGCAACCCTCTCTGGTTCCCTCCCTCTTTAGGAGTGTGGTACTACCCACTCAGTACACCTTGCTTTGTTGCCCGCCACTCTTTCTCTGGTCTACCTCTTCATTCCCCAAAATGGCGTGACCAAGAACAGTGGGCACCAAAGGAAAAGAAGTCTGCAACCGTAACGTTAACCTGAAGCTAAAAGCCCATGATAATAGACAAAACTACAACAAATGATTAATATGAAACCAAATCAGAGTCAATGAAGAGAATGCTAATACTGGACAAGAAATGACAAAAACTAGAATGGAATTACAACAACCTCATTTGGACACAGATGGTCCAAACAGGACAAAACCTGATCCTGCCAGAGTAGAGATCATGCACTTCAAACCCATTACCACTGATGCTAAAATGAATCAATACCCCAGAACATCTGGAAAAAACAATATTAACTTACAAAGATCTTTGGGTAGCAGCAAACTGGAGATTAAGATGACCAACGCCTGATATATTATCCCTTAAAACATCTCCATGGAAAACTTCAGTGGAAACTACTAATATATTTCATTTCACTATTATATTTCATATTATGAAATTAGGACTATTAACTCTGATCTGTAATAGAGAACATAGATCCTCACTGATACATGTGGAAGCAACAAAACAAATTAAAAAGTCAGCTTAAAAACTATACACTAGGGGTACCTGGGTGACTAGTTGGTTAAGCGTCTGCCTTCCGCTCAGGTCAAGATCCCAGGGTCCTGGGATGGAGCCATCAGTTGGTTAAGTGTCTGCCTTCCACTCAGGTCAAGATCCCAGGGTCCTGGGATGGAGCCATCAGTTGGTTAAGTGTCTGCCTTCCATGGTCATGATCCCAGGGTCCTGGGATGGAGCCAGCAGTGGGCTCCCTGCTGATCAGGGAGACTGCTTCTCCTTCTCCCTCTGCCTGCCACTCCCTCTGCTTGTGCTCTCTCTGTCAAATAAATAAATAAAATCTTAAAAAAAAAAAAATCTGTGCCCTGCAGGATAGAACATCATTATTTATAGTATTTGCATAAGTCAGAAAAACTGAACTGATTGACTTGATAAGACCAACTGAGGAATTAAGTGAAGATAAAGGTTAAGCCTCCTGTCTATAGACAAAACAGGCTTACACCTAATGAAAATAAACCAAGTCAAAACAGACTATCTAGACTTAAGTTTCTGGCTTTTTTGTTTTGGCGGTTTGGGCTTCCTAAACCATTTAGACCACCACCCATGAACACAAATTATAAAAACAGAAACTCAAATAAGAACCCCAGAAAGCATGTATAGTGGCAAAGAAATGGAAACAGCCACACTTTTATGGTAGATAGACCTACAGAAAATAAGCCCACATATACCCACTACCCCATTTACTATAAATACTGTTTTAGCAAACCTAATTCCATTAATATACAAGCCGCTGATAATCAAAGGAAAGTAAGCCTCATGAGCCACCCCTGCCCCCCGAGACTCTGTGGTCACTGTCTCTTGGCCTAAGCCAGAGATAACTGCCCATATATTACACAGACCATATCAATAGAAACCTATTATGCAAGCAGAAATACTGCATATACCACTATGTTGTTAGATACAGAGGCCCAAGTAACAATGATACAGGGCTATCCTACTTTAGAAAATTTTAAAGATTTTATTTATTTATTTGAGGGGGTGGTTAGCACCTGTGCCAGGGGAGGAGCAAAGGGAGAGGGGTGAAGAGGAAGCGAGAGGGAGAGAGAAGCTCCATGCAGGGCTCAATCCCAGGGTCCTGAGATCACAACCTGAGCTGAAACCAAAAGTCGGCCCATCAACTGACTGAGCCACACAGGGCTTCCCATTTAGGAAATTTAAACAAACAAACAAACAAATGCACTTGAATGATTAGGATGGAAATTAACACCAGGGGCACATGGGTATATAGAGTCTAACAATTGAGGATAGACTGTGCATTATGGCTACATGCTTTATAAATCCCAATTTAGAAAACATTCTTGGAAGGAAGGTAATAACACAAAATTTGAGGGAAACACATTCAGGAACTCCTAAAGGAATAAATTATTGTGCCTACTGTTTCACGTTATAATAATCCAATCCGGGGTGCCTGGGTGGCTCAGTGGGTTAAGCCGCTACCTTCGGCTCAGGTCACGATCCTAGGGTCCTGGGATCGAGCCCCACATCGGACTCTCTGCTCAGCAGGGAGCCTGCTTCCCTTCCTCTCTCTCTCTCTGCCTGCCTCTCTGCCTACTTGTGATCTCTGTCTGTCAAATAAATAAATAAAACCTTAAAAAAAAATCCAATCCAGCCTATTAAAAAGCTGGACGAGTGTTATAGATTATAGGAATTTAACAAACAACCTCCCCAGATTGGTGGTGGTGGGGAACCCAGATATAGGTGCTATCATCAGCAACACCACCACTGGATCTGAAACTGATCACATGGGGATGGGCTTATCCAACATGTTCTTTGCTATTCCGGTTGATGAGGAGAGCCAACCCATGACTACATTCCCATGATATCAAATACATTAGGTCTGATCAACAACATACATTAACAACCCAGTAATAGCCCACAACCTTCTAACACAAGACATCCAGGTCTTCCAGGAAATCACAACACTCACACAAACCATCATTTCTTCTAACCGTGACATCCCTATTTATGGAGATAACTTGGAACAACAGACTAGAGTCCCATTATAGTTTTTTTTTTTTTAAAGATTTTATTTATTTATTTGACAGAGAGAAATCACAAGTAGATGGAGAGGCAGGCAGAGAGAGAGAGAGAGAGAGAGAGAGGGAAGCAGGCTCCCCGCTGAGCAGAGAGCCGGATACGGGACTCAATCCCAGGACCCTGAGATCATGACCTGAGCCGAAGGCAGCGGCTTAACCCACTGAGCCACCCAGGCGCCCCGAGTCCCATTATAGTTAATGGAATCCCTTACACTCAGAAGATGGACAAATGACTCATACACTCAGAAGATGGACAAATGACTCAAATAATGTCCAAGGACCCCACACTACAGTATAATTTCTAAGTATAATCTGGTCCTCTGAAGGCAGAGAAAGAACTGACCCAGTTATAAAGAAGATAGCGTATAAACTCCTATCACAAAAGCAGCAGGTCACAAACTGATAGGACTATTTCAATTTTGGAAAGAGCACATACCACATAAGAAGACCATATCAAAACACATTTATAAAATAACTAGGAAAAGTAGGGGGTGGTATTTAAGAAGGGAATTCAGAAGGACAAAGACTCAAGAGGCAACCTTAACTTAGAAATGCTGTTACCAATTTTAATACATTGGTACCAGCTAATGAGGACTCCTAATATAAATGAAATAACCTATGTTCACAAAGGATTGCAAATGGTGTCTGAGGATAAAACCATGCAGGACCCTTTTGGGCTAAGTACCCATGGTCTAAGAACAGATACCAGTCATTTGAAAGTCTGCCCTGGGCACTCAATAAGGTTCTACAAAATACAGAGCCACTAACAGAAAATAAGCTAATTATACTTAACCTCAGCAGTCTATTCTGTCTCCCTTGACAGAGGAGAATGACTTTTGACCATAAAGTCCTAACATGGATGAGTAAAGGGAGTGTTGGCATAGAAAATAGTGAATCTGGAAATGTTATACGGACATCTCATTTAGTCAGGCAGGCATGGGCAAAGCTTGTCCTGTATATGGTCACAAATGCAAAGATTCATTTTGTAGAAATCTCAGCTAAAACTGAGCATGACATGGCCTCAGGATGTCCAAATGAAATGTCTTTTTTGTTTTGTGTATGACTCAGGACCTCGTGAAGAACTTAATTTTCCCTTCTGATCAAAACTCTTCAAATTGTAGGGATTGAGGGCACATACTTCAATATTATCAAAGCCATCTATGAAAAACCCATCGCAAATATCATTCTCAATGGAGAAAAATTGAAAGCTTTTCTGCTAAGGTCAGGAACACGGCAGGGATGTCCATTATCACCACTGCTATTCAACATAGTACTAGAGGTCCTAGCCTCAGCAATCAGACAACAAAAGGAAATTAAAGGCATCCAAATCGGCAAAGAAGTAGTCAAACTATCACTCTTCGCAGATGATATGATACTATATTGTGGAAAACCCAAAAGACTCCACTCCAAAACTGCTAGAACTTTTACAGAAATTCAGTAAAGTGTCAGGATATAAAAGCAATGCACAGAAATCAGTTGCATTTCTCTACACCAACAAGACAGAAGAAAGAGAAATTAAGGAGTCAATCCCATTGACAATTGCACCCAAAATCATAAGATACCTAGGAATAAACCTAACCAAAAAGGCAAAGAATCTATACTCAGAAAACTATAAAGTACTCATGGAAGAAATTGAGGAAGACACAAAGAAATGGAAAAATGTTCCATGCTCCTGGATTGGAAGAATAAATATTGTGAAAATGTCTATCCTACCTAAAGCAATCTACACATTTAATGCAATTCCTATCAAAGTACCATCCATCTTTTTCAAAGAAATGGAACAAACAATCCTAAAATTTATATGGAACAAGAAAAGACCTCGAATAGCCAAAGGAATATTGAAAAAGAAATCCAAAGTTGGTGGCATCACAATTCCGGACTTCAAGCTCTATTACAAAGCTGTCATCATCAAGGCAGCATGGTACTGGCACAAAAACAGACACATAGATCAATGGAACAGAATAGAGAGCCCAGAAATAGACCCTCAACTCTATGGTCAACTACTCTTCAACAAAGCAGGAAAGAATGTCCAATGGAAAAAAGACAGGCTCTTCAATAAATGAATGGTGTTGGGAAAATTGGACAGCCACATGCAGAAAAATGGAATTGCACCATTTCCTTATACCACACACGAAAATAGACTCAAAATGGATGAAAGACCTCAATGTGAGAAAGGAATCTATCAAAATCCTTGGGGAGAACACAGGCAGCAACCTCTTCGACCTCAGCCGCAGCAACATCTTCCTAGAACATTGCGAAAGGCAAGGGAAGCAAGGGCAAAAATGAACTATTGGGATTTTATCAAGATCAAAAGCTTTTGCACAGAAAAGTTAACAAAACCAAAAGACAACTGACAGAATGGGAGAAGATATTTGCAAACGACATATCAGATAAAGGGCTAATGTCCAAAATCTATAAAGAACTTAGCAAACTCAACACCCAAAGAACAAATAACCCAATCAAGAAATGGGCAGAGGACATGAACAGACATTTCTGCAAAGAAGACATCCAGATGGCCAACAGACACATGAAAAAGTGCTCCATATCACTTGGCATCAGGGAAATACAAATCAAAACTACAATGAGATATCACCTCACACCAGTCATGATGACTAAAATTAACAAGTCGGGAAATGACAGATGCTGGCGAGGATGTGGAGAAAGGGGAACCCTCCTACACTGTTGGTGGGAATGCAAGCTGGTGCAACCACTCTGGAAAACAGCTTGGAGGTTCCTCAAAATGTTGAAAATAGAACTACCTTATGACCCAGCAATTGCACTACTGTATATATCCTAAAGATACAAACGTGGTGCTCTGAAGGGGCACATGCACCCAAATGTTTATAGCAGCAATGTCCACAATAGCCAAACTATGGAAAGAACCTAGATGTCCATCAACAGATGAATGGATAAAGAAGATGTGGTATATATATACAATGGAATGCAGCCATCAAAAGAAATGAAATCTTGCCATTTGTGACGACATGGATGGAACTAGAGCGTATCATGCTTAGCAAAATAAGTCAAGTGGAGAAAGACAACTATCATATGATCTCCCTGATATGAGGAAGTGGAGATGCAACATGGGGGGTTAAGGGAGTAGGAGAAGAATAAATGAAACAAGATGGGATTGGGGAGGAGACAAACCATAAGTGACTCTTAATCTCACAAAACAAACTGAGGGTTGCTGGAGGGAGGGGGGTGGGGTTATGGACATTGGGGAGGGTATGTGCTATATGAGTGCTGTGAAGTGTGTAAACCTGGTGATTCATAGACCTGTACCCCTGGGGATAAAAATATATTATATGTTTATAAAAAATAAAAAAATAAAAAAAAAAGAACTTAATTTTCCCTCCCAGAGATCCCAAGACATGGCTGAATTACATGCTTTATCATGTCTCCTTCTGGTCTTGTGAAAATAAGGAGACAATCCACAAGAATTGTGGTGCGGGGTGGTGTGGTGGTGGGCTGAGATAAACATTTATTCAACATATGCTGAAAAGTCTCCTATTTTATTAGGCTGTTACATATTTTCTATGTTGACATGATCATCCTGAAAGATAGTTTTATTTCTCCATTCTACAGTGGGGAAATAAGGAGCAGAGAGAGTAAATGATCTGTCCAGGATCACATGGCTATTAAGAAACAGAAATGGAACTCTATCTGGCTCAGACACCTATGGTCTTTCCTCTGTATTCATGTCCCCCTCTCACTAGATTAGCAGTTATATAAACTAATTATCTGGCTGAGAATTATTTTTGCACAATGCTTTCCAGCCTAGAATACTTTCATTCTTTCGTGGAATCATCCTTGTCAACATAATGCCAAGCTGGCTCCTTCCAAGATTTTGTTTATTGACTTTAACTAAGTGACCCCACTTAGAAGTATAAAGGTATTTATTAGAAGGTTTGAATTAATCTATAAAGAAGACAGCAATTCCAAAGGGGTGTGTGACATCACCACCCCATCCACTTGAAGATGGTGGCTGTACCCAGGGTTCTGAAGTCACTAATATATGGAATATATTGTTTCACAGTATTACACTTCTCTTCACTTCTGCTCTAGACTGGATGCCACCTCCCCAAGATCTCCTCTATGTATGTCTTGGCAGGCCAGTGTCCTTAAAAGAAGCTTCTTCCCCCACTCCAGAATTACAAGTCAGTCTTCTTGACTGACTGGCATTTCTCCTATGCCATTTAGAGCAACATGAAAGACTAGCAAGTGGGAAATAATGCAAACCAACCCCCCCTCCTCCCGCCAAAAAAACATTGGTCTTATATGCTGGTGTGTCTTTTACACATGGTGGCAAAGAGCCTCCAGAGAGTAGAGCTTATTTGCCATTGTCCTTGGACTGTGTCTTCAGTTTGCTTCTCCACTTTGGTGACCCAAGGTAAGGAATAAGTCATGGTCCTCCATGGTAAAGTTCTACTGGCCCCAAGGTATGAATAGCAACCATCCTGCCTCTTTCCCAAGTTAGGTGGTGTAATGCCCATTCAATGGATGCAAAACAGATTCAGATATGCTCAATAATTTGCCCAATGCCACACAGCCAGTGCCAAGGCAGGTCAAGGTCAGGGTCCTTCCAGACTTCAGCTCAGTTCCTTGGATATTCTTGGATGGGAAGGGAATTAAAAGCAAGACAAGACTTGTTGGGTGTAAGGTTCCTTTTTTTTTTGAATAACTAAGGTGAGTCAAAAATAGCCAGAATGGAAATAAACTTGAGTTTTAAGAAACAAATTAATTTTTAAAAAGAGTAGTCAAATTTATTATAAAAAGATTAATAGTTGTATCTTATGATAAGTCAAATTTATATTATAATTCATATTTTTTGATAAATAATACCATGAAAGCATCAGCAATTTAAAAAAACCCACTCTCATTATGATAACAAACTATTTTAATATTCTATATTCTACCTCAGACTTTATTTACATGCATAAGAGAGTTTTGCATAATTGATATTCTATTGTATTGCTCCACTGTGATGCTGCTTTTGAAAAAAACTTAACATACTACAAGCACATTACATTGATTTATAATAATTACTTAAAATGGCTATAATATTCTATCAATTATGTTATCAAAGATTGTTTAAACATCATCTTTTTGACTTATTTTTATTTGCTTCCTCTTATTAATATGAATAACACTCCAAGAAGCTACTCTAAGCACATAACTTCATCCTTTTGCAAATAAAACTGTAGTTGTCGCTTGAAATATATGAAATATGTGTCTAAATGTATATGTTTAATTTTAGTTCATTGAAGGAAAGTTAATATAATTTTATTTTTTAAAAAAGATTTTATCTATTTATTTGTCAGAGAGAGAGGGAAAAAGCAGGGGGAGCTGCAGGCAGAGGGAGAAACAGGCTCCCCGCTGAGCAAGGAGCTGGATGTGGGACTCAATCCCAGGACCCAGGACCTGAACTGAAGGCAGATGCTTAACGGACTAAGCCACCCCAGAGTTCCAGGAAAGTTAATTTTAGGAAAGAAGAAAGAACACAATAGATACCACCTTGTAATCCCAACGCATAGAAACTTCTGATATTATAAAGATGCACATTCTTTATATAGTTATCAAATAATATTTGGGATATATATAGATATAGATATATAAAATCAGTAACAGCTTGAGTCATAGCATAATACTGCTTCTGCATCTGCTTCCATTCATGAATGTTTTCTCATTTTATTAAATATTTGTTTGTATCTTGCATCATGATTTATTTAATTGCATCCTTCTTGTTGGACACTTAGTGGTTTTTTAAAAATTCTCTGTAGTTGATACTACAATTATTTTGGAATTAGTCTTTGTAAACACTTATAATTGGTTCCTTAGAATTAAACTTCTAGAATTGGAATAACTGATCTAAGGATTTTCATATTTTTGTTTTATATTACCAATATTGCTTTCCAGAAGAGTTGTATCAGGTAAACTTTTCCTTTCTGTATATGAGGGTTTCTTTTTTCCCTCATGCTGGCAAGCAGCAATTTCTTCATTAAAAAAAAAAGTAGAACAGCTCCCCCCCCACCCCCATAGTCCTGTTAATTTGTTAGTTAAAAAATACACTCTCCTGTATAATTTTGGATTTCAGAAAATAGTCAACAAAACAAAGAGGCAACCCAGAATGGGAGAAGATATTTGCAAATGACACTACAAAGGGCTGATATCCAAGATCTATAAAGATCTTCTCAAACTCAACATACACAAAACAGGTAATCACATCAAAAAAAGGGCAGAAGACATTAACAGACAAGTCTACAAAGAAGACATACAGATGGCTAACAGACACATGAAAAAAATGTTCATAATCATTAGCCATCAGGGAGATTCAAATCAAAAGCACATTGAGATACCACCTTACACCAGTTAGAATGGCCAAAATCATTAAGACAGGAAACAAATGTTGGAGAGGATATGGAGAAAGGGGAACCCTCTTACACTGTTGGTGGGAATGCAAGCTGATGCAGCCACTTTGGAAAACAGTGTGGAGATTCCTTATAGAGCTACCCTATGACCCTGCAATTACAATACTGGGTATTTGCCCCAAAGATACTGATGTAGTAAAAAGAAGGGCCATCACAGTCTCTTATGTTTTGTCTCTCCCTCCAATTTCCTCCAACTCACTTCTCCTCTCCCCAGTGTTCATAGTGGCAATGGCGACAGTCGCCAAACTGTGGAATGAACCAAGATGCCCTTCAACAGATGACTGAATAAAGAATATATGGCCCATATATACAATGAAGTATGATGTCTCTATCAGAAAGGATGAATACCCAACTTTTGTTTCAACATGGATGGGACTGGAAGAGATTATGCTGAATGAAATAAGTCAAGCAGAGAGAGTCAATTATCATATGGTTTTACCTGTGGAGCATAAGGAATAACACGGAGGACATTGGGAGATGGAAGAGGAGATGTGAGTTGGAGGAAATTGGAGGGGGAGACAAACCATGAGAGACTGTGGACTCTGAGAAACAAATTGAGGGTTTTGGAAGGGAGAGGGGTGGGGGTTGGCTGAACCTGGTGGTGGGTATTAAGGAGGGCACTATTGCAGGGAGCACTGGGTGTGGTGCATAAACAATGAATTTGGGAACAGTGAAAAAAAAAAAAAAAAAAAAAAAGACAAAGCACCAGACAGGCAGCTGGGTACATTTTCTCTCTCTTGAAATTCTAGTTTCTGTTGAAACAACTCCCTTAGGCACCCACAGCTCTAGGTTCTTTCTAAGAAATGAAGCAAGTATTCCCAGGGCTGTTAACATTGGGGAACAAAATCTAAAGAAGTATTCCTGCCTTTCTGATGTCAGAGATCACCATAGAGATGTTTCTCACTTTGAGGCAGAAGATAAAGCTTTTTTGTGGTCTGAGTGCCAAACTTGTTGAAAGACGGACATTGTTGTAACTTAACATTAATTAATAATGTGTATTCACTATTCATTAATTAATAATGTGTATTCACACAAACCTGCATCAAATGACATTCTGTATGGAGGCAGGGGTTGGACTGAATGCACGAACCCTTGGAAGTTGTTTTCAGCTGAGGATTTTCGAGTAACCATTGGAAATCAAGGTAAGTACCAAGGATAGTAGGAGTTGAGAAGAACAGAAGGCCAGGATATAATATCTTTATTCTTCTTGTTGTGCTTAGACAAAGCCCAATCTATAAGAGAGCTATCCTATAAAAAGTTGCTGAATGAATAAATGAATGAATGGGGGAAAAAAAGAGCATTGTTGAACTCAGTAATACTATCAGTCAACTGGGTATAATTGACATCTATAGACTACTTCATCCAACAGTGGCAGAACTCTCCTAATGCCCAAGTTTACATGGAATATTTAGCAATATAGACCACATTCTGGGTCATAAAATACACCTTAACAAATTTAAAAGAATAGAAATCATACAATGTCTGCTTTCAGGCCATAATGCATTGAAACTAGAGACCAGTAATGGAAAGGTATCTGGAACTTCCCCCAATACTTGGAGTTTAAACAACATACTTCTAACAATACACAGGTCAAAGAAGATATATCAGAAAATATTTTAAGATATTTTTAACTCAGGATGCCTGGGTGGCTCAGTTGGTTGGACGACTGCCTTCGACTCAGGTCATGATCCTGGAGTCCCGGGATCGAGTCCCGCATTGGGCTCCCAGCTCCATGGGGAGTCTGCTTCTCTCTCTGACCTTCTCCTCGTTCATGCTCTCTCTCACTGTCTCTCTCTCAAGTAAATAAATAAAATCTTTAAAAAAAAGATATTTTTAACTAAATAAAAAATACAACTTTTTAAACTTATGAGGTTCTGTAAAAAGCACCACTTAGAGGGAAGTTTATACCATTGAGTGGTCATGTTAAAAAATAAGAAAGACCTAAAATTAATAATCTAAGTTTCCACATTAGGAAACTGGAAAAAGAAAAACAAATTTAATCCAAAGTAGGCATGAAAAAAAAGAAACAAGAACCAGAACCGAATCAATGAAGTTGAAAACAGGAGCTTAATAGAGAAAAATCAATAAAATTAAAAGCTGATTCTTTGAAAAGATCAGTAATACCAAAACTATTTGAAAAGTCCAGTACCATTCATGATAAAAATCCTCAGTGAACTAGGAATAGAGAACTTTTTCAGCTTAATATCCACAAAAATGCTATAGCCAACATCTTACTTAGTAGTGAGGAACTTAAGCTTTCTCACTAGGATTAGAAACAAAGCAAGGATGTTCCTTCTCACCAGTCCTTTTAAGCACCATACTATAAGTTCTAGCTAAAGCAGTAAGAGAAGAACAAGAAATGAAAAGTATACATTTTGGGGGAACCCTCCTACACTGTTGGTGGGAATGCAAGCTGGTGTGGCCACTCTGGAAAACAGCATGGAGTTTCCTCAAAAAGTTGAAAATAAAGCTACCCTACAACCCAGCAATCGCACTACTGGGTATTTACCCTAAAGATAATGAAATGAAATCTTGCCATTTGCAACGATGTGGATGGAACTAGAGGGTATTATGCTGGGCAAAGTAAGTCAATCAGAGAAAGATAATTATCATGTGATCTCCCTGATATGAAGAATTCAAGAGGCAACGTGGGGGTTTGGGGGGTAGGGAAGGAATAAATGAAACAAGATGGGATCGGGAGGGAGACAAACCATAAGAGATTCTTAATCTCACAAAACAAACTGAGGGTTGCTGGGGGGATGGAGGTAGGGAGAGAGTGGTTGGGTTATGGACACTGGGGAAGGTATGTGCTATGGTGAGTGCTGTGAGGTGTGTAAACCTGACAATTCCTGTGAATCGATTCCTGTACCCCTGAGGCTAATAATACATTATTTATTAATAAGAAATTTAAAAATATATACATTTTGGGAAAGAAGAAATAAAGCTGTTTTGTTTGCAGATGACATAATTATCTATGTGGACGACTGACGGAATCAACAAAAAATCTACTGGAAATAATAGTTATAGTAAAGTTGCAGGGTTCCTTCTCACCAGTCCTTTTAAGCACCATACTATAAGTTCTAGCTAACACAGTAAGAGAAGAACAAGAAATAAAAAGTATACATTTTGGGGGAACTCTCCTACACTGTTGATGGGAATGCAAGCTGGTGTAGCCACTCTGGAAAACAGCATGGAGTTTATATACAAGCACCAATTATTTTCCTATATACCAGCAATGAACAAGTGGAATTTGAAATTAAAAGCACAATATCATTTACATTAGCACCCTCCAAAATGAAATGCTTAGATATATAAATCTAACAAAATACATTCAGGATCTATATCAGGAAAACTACAAATATCTGTTAAATTAAATCAAAGAAGAAGGTAAGTAGAGAGATATTCTATGTTTCCGTAGAGGAAGACTCAATATTATCAAGATGTCAATTCCCAACTTGACCTCTGTGTTAAATGTATACTCATTAAAAATTCCAGCAAGTTATTTTGTGGATACCAACAAACTTATTCTAAAGTTTATACACAGAGTAAAAGACCCAGAATTGGCAATATGATATATAAGGAGAAAAACAAAGTCAGAGGACCTAACTTCAAGACTTACAATAAAGCAACACTAATCAAGACAATGTGATATTGGAAAAGAACAAATAGATCAACACAACAGACAAAGTTATCAGTAGCTAAAACAGACAAATAGATAAATTTTTTAGAATAGAGAGCCCAGGATTAGACCCCCATGAAGGACAAAGGAGCAAAGGTAATAAAATAGAGCAAAGATAGTCTTTTCAATAAATGGTGCCAGAACAACTGAAATCCATGTGCAAAAAAAATGAATGTAAGCACAGACCTTTAACCCTTCACAAAAATTAACTTGGAATATATGACAGATCTAAATTTAAAGTTAAAAATGATAAAAGTCCTAGAAGAAAAACACAGGGGAAAACCTAGATGACCTTGGGTCAATGACTTTAAGATATAAAACCAAAGATGTCAACCATGAAAGAAAAATTGATAAGCTGTTCCTCATTCAAATTAAACACTTCTGCTCTGTGAAAGACAGTTATCATGAGAATGGGAAAAGAAGACACAGACCAGAAAAAAAAAATTGGAAAAGACATACGTGATAAAGGATGTTCTCTAAAATTCTACAAAGAACTCAAATAATTTGGGGCGCCTGGGTGGCTCAGTCATTAAGCATCTGCTTTAAGCTCAGGTCATGATCCCAGGGTCCTGGATCGAGCCCTGCATCAGGCTCCCTGCTCAGCGGGAAGCCTGCTTCTCCCGCTCCCACTCCCCCCTTCTTGTGTTCCCTCTCTCGCTGTGTCTCTGTCAAACTAATAAGTAAAATCTTAAAAAAACAAAAAAAGAAAAGAAAAGAAATAATTTAATTAAAAATAGGCAAAAACTTTAATGGGCACCTCATCAAAGAAGATATACAGACAAAAAGCATATGAATAGATGTTTTATATTATATGTCATCAGGGAAATAAAAATTAAAACAAGAACAAGGTATCACTACATACCTACTAGAATGGCTAAAATCTAGATCACTGATGACACTAAATGCTGGCGAGGGAGGGTGTGTCACAAAAGGAATTCTCATTCATTGCTGACTGGAATGCAAACTGGTACAGCCGTTTTGGACAAAACCAAACATATTCTTACCATATGATCCAGCAGTCACGCTGCTTGGTATTTGCCCAAAGGAACTGAAAACATGGCTACCCAAAAACCTGCACGTGGATATTTATATCAGCTTTACTCATAATTACAAAAACCTGGAAACAGCCAAGATGTCTTTCAGTAGGTGAATGGATAAACAAACTGGGACATCCAATGAACTATTATTCAATGCTAGAATTAAATGATTTATCAAGTCATGAAAAGACAAGGATGATCCTCAAATGCATATTACTAAGTGAAAGAAGCCAATATAAAAAGGCTACATACTGCATGATTTCAATTATATGACATTCTGGAAAAGGCAAAACTATGGAGACAGTCAAAAAATCATTGGTTGCCAGGGGCTATCAGGGGAGAAGAGATACATAGGCAGAGCAGAGGCTTTTTAGGGCAGTAAGAATACTCATAATGATGGTATGTCATTATACATTAGTCCAAACCCTTTAGATGTACAACACCCAAGAGTGAACTCTAATGTAAACTATGGACTTTGGGTAGTTATGTGTTAATGTAGGTTCATCAGTTGTAACAAATGTACTACTCTGGTGGGGAGGGGTGCTGATAATAGAGAAGTTATGCATGTGTGTGGGGTAGGGGTATATGAGAAATCTTTGTACCTTCCCCTCAATTTTACTGTGAAGTTAAAACTGCTCTAAAAATAGTCCTAATTAGGAAAGTAATTTGATATAAAGATGGGTTTTTCTTCAACTATTGCCAAATTCAGCTGTTATAGAGAGCAAGACATACCTACAATGCTGATTTTTAGGATTATATAAGTCTCAGTCTTATTATGCTTATTATGCTAAATGGATTCATGGATTGGATGACTTAATATTAAGATGGCAGTACTCCCCAAGTTGAACTGCAGATCAACAAAAGATGTCCTAAAATTAGTTTGTGTTGGGGTGCCTGGGTGGCTCAGTGGCTTAAGCCTCTGCCTTTGGCTCTGGTCATGATCTCAGGGTCCTGGGATCAAGCCCCGCATCGGGCTTTCTGCTCAGCAGGGAGCCTGCTTCCCCCCCTCTCTCTCTGCCTGCCTCTCTGCCTACATGTGATCTCTGTCTGTCAAATAAATAAATAAAATCTTAAAAAAAAAAAAAAAATTAGTTTGTGTTGATGACTGCCCGACCCTGTGAATATATTTTAAAAAGTGTAAAATTCCACAAATGTCATGTAGCTATTTCCTTTGATAATACCCAAAGAACTGGATCTAGCCCGGAGAAGACTGACTAGAGTGACCGAGAAGACAAAGCCGTCTCTACTCATTCTCATTGCCTATTTCTCTCCTTCAGTAGAAAAGTGTACGTGGTACCTGTCAGTAGTTCTCAACCCTGGCTCTGTGTTAGAATCGCTTGGGCCCCATCCCAGACCAATTAAGTCTGGGTCCCGGGTTCAATCTTTTAAAAAATCTCCCCCAGGACTTCAGGTTTCTGATCCAGCATGTAAGGAACTTAGAAGCCATCATCCCATTCTATCAATAAGGGAAAAATGAACAAACTGAAAAAAAAAATCAATAAACTTTCTTAGATCTATCAAAGGAGCAAGATCACAGGGCAAACTGCTGCTCCTTGAATTAGAGAGAATTTCAGCTTACCAGAGCAGAAACCCACCTCAGTGAGACCAAATATGGGGGAAGAAATCTAAGCTGTAACTGATAAATTGCTGGGGGTTCTGTATGGACAAGTCGGGGAGACAAAACAAAACAAAACAAAGCAAAACCCAGGAAGACTCAATCACAGGGGCAAGATTCACACTTCGTGCATTTTACCTCCAGGAGCTTTACCAGGTTCTCACAGTAAAGATCAGAGAAAAATACCTTTGGGCTTTCAGGAGAGGGAGGCAAAAAGTAAGCATTTTGAAACACACCAGTGCATTCTGAGAAAGGCAGGCCCACAAGAGAAACTATTTTACCAGACCTAACGTATTGGGGTTTTATCAGAGTCTAACCAGCCTAGGTGAAAGGCAAATAGCCAATTGCAGCTACTCAAGCCTTCCATGTGGAAGGCAATACACAAATCCGGCCCCCTCTGGCCATCCTGGACCAGGCAAATGGTTACAGAAAAAAAGAAGAAGGAGGAGGAGGAGGAGGAAGAAAAACTGTGAAGCATTTGCAAAATTTTTGATCGAATGGTAAGACTGCAAGCATACCTTGGCTATACTGTAGATTCAGTGCTAGACCACCATAATAAAGTGAATAAAGTGAGTCAAGGGAATTTTTTTATTTCCAGTGCATATAAAATTTATGTTTGCACTATACTGTAGTCTGTAAGTATGCAGTAACATTGTGTCTAAATAACAAATATCCATACCTTAATTAAAAAAATAAATTATTGTTAAAAATGCTAACTGTGATTGAAACCTTCATAGATTCATAATCTTTTTTGCCCACAGAGGGTCTTGCCTCCATGTTGATGACTGCTGACTGATCATGGTGGTGGCTTCTGAAGGCTGGAGTGGCTGAAGCAATTTCTTAAAATAAGACAAAAATGAAATTTGTCACATTGATTGACTATTTCACACATGATTTCTCTGTAGCATCAATACTGTTGGGATAGCATTTTACCCACAGGAGAACTTCTTCCAAAATTGGAGTGGATCCTCTCAAAAACATGTTCTTGCTTTTTCAACTAAGTTTATATAATATTCTAAATCCTGGGTTGACATTTCAACAACCTTCACAGCATCTTCCCTGGGAGTAGTTTCCATCTCAAGAAACCACTTTCTTTGCTCGCCCATAAGAAAGATCTCCTCATCCATTCAAGTTTGATCATGAGATTGAAGTAATTCAGTTACATCTTTGGGCTCCACTTCCAATTCTAGTTCTCTTGCTATTTCTACCACACCTACAGTTATCTCCTCCACTGAAGTCTTGAACTTCAAAGTAATCCATGACGGTTGAAATCAACTTCTCCCAAACTCCTGCTAAGGTTGATATTTGGACTTCTTCCCATGAATCACGACTGTTCTTAAAGTTCATTTGTGAACAATTTCCTGAGGGTTTTCAATTTACTTTGCTCAGATCCAGCAGTGGAATCACTATGTATGGCAGCTATAGCCTTAAGAAATGTATTTTTTAAATAATAAGACTTGAAAGTCAAAATTAGTTTTTAATCTATGGGCTGCAGAATGTTGTGTTAACAGGCATGACAACAACATTAATGTCATTATACATCTCCATGGACTCTTGGGTGGCCAGGTGTATTGTCAGTGAGCAGGAGTCTTTTAAAAGGAATGTTCCGCCCCCGCCCAGCCCCCGAGCAGTAGGTCTCAGTGGGTTTAATATTCAGTAAACTATGTTATAAAAAGATATACTATCATCCATGCTTTGTTGTTGCATTTATGGAGCATAGGCAGAGAAGACTTAGCATAATTCTTGAAGGTCCTAGAATTTTTGAAGTGGAAATGAATGTTGATTTCAACTTAAATTCACCAGGTACATTAGTCTCTAACAAATGAGCTTTGTAGCTAGGCTTTGACTTCTCTCTAGCTATGGAATTTTTAGCTGGCATCTTTTAATATAAGACTGTTTTATCTATAATAAAAATCTGTTTAGTGTGGCTACCTTCATTGATTATCATAGCTAGATTTTTTTGGATGACTTGCGGCAGCTTTGACATCAGCATTTGCAGGCTCACTTTGCACTGGTGTGTTATGGAGATGGCTTCTTTCCTTAATCCTCATGAACCAACCTCTGCTGGGTTCACACTTTTCTTCTGCAGTCACCTCACCCTTCTCAGTCTTCATAAAATTGAAGACAGTCAAGGCTGTGCTCTGATTAGACTTTGGCTTAATGGAATGTTGTGGCTGGTTTGATCTTCTCTCCAGACTACTGAGTCTTTCCCCATATCAGTAAAAAGGCCATTTGTGTGTTCACTGGGATAGTACTTTTAATTTCCTACAAGAACTTTTCCTTCTTGTTCACAACCTACCTGAGTAACTCCTTGCCACAAGAGGCCTAGCTTTCAGACTGCCTCAGCTTTTGACATGCTTCCTCAGTAAGGTTAATCATTTCTAGCTTTTGATTTACGGTGAGTGACATGTGACTCTTCCTCCCACTTGAATATTTAGAGGCCATTGTAGAGTTGTTAATTGGCCTAATTTCAATATTGTTGTGTCTCAGGGAACAGGGAGACCTGAGGATAGAAAGGAGGGGAACAGCCAATTGGTAGAGCTGTTCTATCAAAATACACATGATACTTATGATTAAGTTTGCTGTCATATATGGGCACAGTTTGTGGCTCCCCAGAACAGTCATGATAATAACATCAAAGATCACTTGATCACAGATCATCATAATAAATATAATAGTAATGGAATAATCTGAAATAGTGTAGAATTTCAAGAATTCCAAAATATGACACAGAGACCTGAAGTGAACAAATGCTGTCAGAGAAAAATGGTGCCAATAGACTTACTTAACACAAGGTTGCCATAAACCTCAACTTTTAAAAAGTGCAATGTCTGCAAAGTGCAGTAAAGTGAAGGGCAATAAAACAAGGTGTGTCTGTAGAATGTTGTTCTTTTACACCCTACCTCTACCTTATAAAAGTCCTGTCAACCACAGGTTTTTGTTTGTTTGTTTGTTTTTGTTTTTTTATTAAGTATATCATGTCTGGCTTTCAACAAAAAATTACAAGGCATACTAACAGACAAAAAAACTCAGTCTGAAGACAGAGCAAGTATCAGAAACAGACCAAGATATGGCAGGGATGTTGGAATCATCAGACCACAAATTTAAAACCACTATGCTAAATATGCTAAGGGATTGAATGCAGAAAATGGCCAACAGGCAAGAACAGATGGGTAATGCAAGCAGAGAGATGAAAATTCTAAGAAAAAATTAAAAGGAAATGCTAGAGATTAAAAAAAATGCTAACAGAAATGAAGAATGTCTTTGATACCTACATTAGTAGATTGCACATGGCTGAGAAAAAAATCTGAGCTTGAGGTTTTGTCAGTTGAAACCTCCAAAACTAAAAGGTAAAAAGAGAAAAACCCTGGAAAAAGGGAAGCGAACATCCAATAACTGTGGGGCAATTACAAAAGGTGTAACACTCATGTAATGAGAAAACCAGAAAAAGAAGAAAGGAAAAAAATAAATATTTGAAGCAATAATGATTGAGAATTTTCCCAAATTAATGCTAGATGTCAAGCCACAGATCCAGGAAGTTTAAAGAAAGCCAAGAAGAATAACTGCCAAAAGAAACTATACTTAAGCGTATTATACCCAAACTATAAAATATCGAAGATAAAGGAAAAAATCTTGAAAAAAGCCTGAGGAATAAAACACTTAATCTATATAGGAACAAAGATAAGAGTTACATCTTACTTCTCAGTAACCACACAAGCAAGAGGCAGAAAGAGACTTCTCTGCAGACCTCCATCAGCTCACCTGTAAAATAAATCTTGTGATTCCTATCCTACCTGTCACATAGTAAATGCTCAATGAAGGGTCTTGAATATTGTGAAGTATCTGTTAGGGGCTCGGGAGGAACAACAACAAAAAATTTTTTTAAGCCTCCTATAAATAGTAGATTTATAGAACGTAAAGAAATCCTCCAAATGACTATGTAGAAATTACACATTAGAAATTAATGGGTTTGTGGAAGTCCCGGCTATTCAATGCTAATAAACAACATGAAGAAAAGCGTTTGGAATTTTTTCAAGATTTAACTCTTCAACTATGTCACTCTGGGTCAATCATTTCCTTCATGTTCCAGGAAATTTAGGGAAAAGGTAGAAAGAGGGGGAGCAACGAATGTCCTTAATGCAAGCTCTGTGCCTGGCACCATGAAGTGCACTTGGCCTATATGATCCCAAACGGTTTCTAAACAACCCGAGGAGGCAGACATTACTATCTTTATTTTACACTTGTTGGGACTCAACAAGATTAAGTAATTTGCTGATGATTGCCAAGGTTCGAAGGAGTGGAGATGGGATTTAAAACCAAGCCTGCCTTATGGAAAAACATGAGCTCATAGGAATGGCAGCCGGGCCTCCTGGCCTGGACTCTTGGTCAGGGGTGGGCCATGTGTCAGAGCTTCTGGATGAGCCTGGCTGGTCCATGGTCTTAATCCAGAAGGGGGAGTAATATTTCCATTAATTTCTTGAATTGAAAATGACCTTAAGAGCCCCTGGGGAGTGACATACTGTTTTGCTGTGTCCTTTCCTTTAAGAAGAGTATGGGAGGCCCTCCCATTGTGAATATGGACGTCCTTTATTCTGGTTAATGATCTGCAGCTCTGGTTGAAGTGTAGGGGTGGGGACAGGCACCCCGAAGTGCTGCACACAAGCTGCCCCTTCCTCTGCAGCAACACTTGGATCAGTTGGAGGCTTTCAGAATGAAGGACAGACATCTTTTCCAACTTTTGTATAAAGAGGGAAGATTTTATGTCATTTCCAGACGTGCAACTGGAAGGTTTCTGAAGGTGGAAGGTGGACCTCTGTCTCTCCTGCTGTTTCCCTGCCACTTTCATTACTATTCAGTCTGAATGGGCTGTAAGAACTTCCTAAAAAAAAAATACAGAGCCCTTAAAGCATCAAGAGTCATTGAACATTAAAAAAAAAAATTCGTAAAGAAAATTATATATTTCTTCTTTAATGGGCTAGTCGCAATCAGATTTGATGACTGATTTGATTTTTCTGGTGAACATCGTGGTCTACACTAATTGTGAAGTGAGCCTCGTTAACTGTAAGGTCAGACAGGCATAAAGTGCATGTTCTGTTTTTTCCACTGCTTTCCTAAACCTCGCACAGTTCATTTACTCATGCATTCAACATGTCTTTACGGGGCAACTGTTATCTGCATGTCACTCTGCTACCTATTAGAGGCATAAAGAAAAACAGGGCATGGTCTCTGTCTTATAAAGGCTTATAGTTTAGCAGTGAGGAATATATATAAACAAGAATCTCAAGAAGGGGAAGAAACGTTGCAGAAAGAGAAGGGTGGGAAGAGAGAGGAGACAACCAGGAGGTGTCACTGTTGTGATGTCTCATCACCAGGTGGAGGGGAAGAGGAAGGACATTTTACACAATGTTGCTGGGGAATGAAATACGTGAGGAAGAGGCAAGAGATGAATATGGAAACCCAGACTGGGGTCAGATCGACAGTGGTCTTATATGTTACTAAGGAGTTGGGGCTTTTTCCGTCAGGCAAAGAAGGGTTGACAGCCAGCAAGGAATCAAACCTCGGTGCTACACCTGCAGGGCCTGAACTCTGCCAACCACATGAATGAGCGAGAGGATGGGTTCACCCCTGGAGCCTCTAAGAAGGAATGCAGCTCTGCACACCCGACATTAACCCGTTGAGTCCCAGCTCTGACTTCTGACCTACAGCACCGTAACATTGTAACATTGTATTGTTTTAAGCCAGTGAGTGTCTGGTAATTTGTTATGATAGCTAGAACACTAATATAGGGACTAGAAGAAGCCACCTTCCTTCCCTGGCCTTTCCCTTTTGATTTATTTGGCTTTGGAATATAGGTGGGTTTCAGTGGGGTGAAGTTCAGAGCCAGTGACCAAGAGAGAATTCTTGAGACATCTCTGGGGGCAAAACGGTGGTTTATTAAAGCCCATGGACAGCGCCCGGGGTGGGGAGGGGGGGGGCAGAAAGCCCTGCTGCACTGGGGCTGTGAGGGGTGGCTGATTATATACTGTGGGGTTGGGAGAGGTAAGGGAAAGGGGAGGTTTTAAAAGAACTTTCATATGCTAAAGAGGACCTTCAAGATACCGAAGCTCCTTGCCAGTCGTGAAGTTAAGCTTGTCTTTCCCCTCTAGCAAGGCATTAACATTAGATAGTTGGGAGATTGTCCTGGAAGGACGACACAACCATCCCACCCAGGTATGGGGGGTGGGGAGGGGTTGCAGGGGATGCCGCTGCTGTCTTCCGCCAGCCTTCTGTTCCCTCCTCACTTTGATGCCAGTGACCCTCATCGGTCTAATGTTTGGACTTCTCCTCCTCCCTCCTAATGTTTTCTAAGATAGACCCCAGACCCAAATATAATTACAAGGGGGAAAGAAAAAGTTTAACGCGAAGATTTGCATTTGTTGGGCTGTGGGCCCTGGTTACCGAGCACCAAGTTTTGTTTGATTTGCACAGTATTATAAAAACTTTAAATTTCATGTTTTGTCTCTCTTCCTTTTTGTATTTGCCCTCCCCCTCCCTTTCTTCTTTTTCTTTCTTTCCTTATTTTTGCCTTAAGTTAAGGAGCTCTGTCTGGCCCCACTGAGCTGGCTGCCGGATCTGTTACTGTCCCCTTTGACAAGTGTTCACTTTCTAGCATTCCTTGTTACCTCTCATGGCTTGTTTACTCATTTATATGATCTGTTTGCATGCTGATTGCCTTTGTGACACTAGCCTAAATCTAGAGTGAAAACATACTCAATCTGGGATCTCTGAAGTGAGAGGATACAAAAGCAAAGGAAGCAACAGCAAGACTCAATAAATGAGCAGAATTACTTTTTTCAGTTCAGGGTGGTCCTATGAAGTATCGTGAGGTCTTCTGAATAATGTGTGTGCTTGCACCTCCGCGTGCGACTATACTTATGGATGAGTGTATATAGGTAGAGAATTATGAAATGGGCAAAAATCACAGTTTCAGATGAATTCTTTGAGTGAGGTTTCTCTTCCTTCAGTGGGACCCACCTACTACCAATCTATAGTTTCAGTTCTGCCTCAGTCCAACGGGAGGATATTTAGGTACATGACCCTGAATCAGTATTTTACGAGATCCTCATCATTGCTTTGTTGTGGCCTAACATCTTTTCTGGTTCCTTGTGCAAGGTTTTGACTTGTTTATCTTTGACCAAGATCATTCCTGACAGCTCAATTCTAATAGGGTTCTTCCCCATTCTCTTCTTGCCTTAGTTTCTTGCCTGATTTTTAAAAAATTATAATTCTGTCTCATGCCCTCTGATCTATCTGTTAACTCAAATTCTGTCTTGGAAACTTAGCTTCATTAGGGGAGGAAATTCTCACTCCTTTCTTCTGGGCCTTCCTTAGGCCGAATTTTTACTTCATTGGACTCTCTCCCAGTGGCCTGAGGCTCTCCACATGTCATCTGAGGCAACACCTTTTTTAGTCACATCTGCGTAGAGTCTTCTTGGCCTGTCACAATCAAAGCTCCATTCAGATGATCTCACTGTCCCAGGCATTTGTGTGCGGACATTACATTTTTCATTCTTGAGAAAAGTCTAGGAAATAAAAGATGTGAACATAGGAGGAAACTGCCTGGAAATTTGAGAGGCATCCCCAGTAAGCTTTCTAGTCTTTCCTTGTTCTGCAGCTCACAGGATTGAGCCCATCTTTTCTCAATTATCTCAAGTGGAAGGATCATTTAGGACATTTGGTCATTTTACTCCTGATTTTCTTCAAAATGAACCTAGTGCTCTATAACCATGACAATATTTTGGGCCTTTAGTTCAAAAAATTCCCAAAGAGTCTCTTTATCTATTAATTGACAATTAAACAGAACTCTAGGGAAGAGCTATTCCTTTTGGGCATGAAAAGTTATCTAGAGGGTGATCACGGAATGAGGACTAGCCGAAGATTTGGAAGTGGTATGCTACAGTCCAGACTCTGCCACTGACTACCTGGTGATCTGGGGAAAGACACTTACCGTCTGTGTGGCTTTCCTTATCTGTTTAAAAAGAAGTAATTTTTAACATGGTTACTCACAGGGTTGTGAGGATTTCCTAAGGATGGATCTGAGTCATCGTCCAAATTGGAGATCCCAGCATTAAGAACCCATCTGTTTACTGTTGACAAAAACAGCACCTTGTTTACTAGCGTGTTTAATGCCATCTACATACATTTGTCATGGGATTCGTTGACATTCATGAGTCAGAGATCTGCTCAAGGCTTTGCAGCTCCAGAGTGAATCAAGAACTCAGGTCTCTTGACCCCAAGAGTCAGGTGATATTACATGCCCACTGTAGAAAGAGCATCTCTGACAGGAACCCCAGGATCAAGGAGCACAGAGGTGCTTCTGTTCATGCTCTCTGCTCACATCTTAGCCACTGAAGTCCCATCCTACCATGTCTGGGCTGACATCCCATTGATCACTCCAGGGCAGATGACACTGGGCCATTTCATTTCTGACCAGAAAAGTTTTTGTCAGTGTTAAGAGGCTTCTGAGAGATGATGTGCCTCTGTTGGGAGTCTGACTGGACTACTTTCTCTCCTTTTTGGTGTCAGGTAATTTTGGTCTGAAGGAACAGAGGAGAGTGGCCAGTTATTAGAATGGCAATGAGATAACTGGCATACTCTGCTGGTTTGTTGCTGGCATTCCCTTTAGGAATAGCAGTGTCCAGACCAAAACCCTTTGACCTCAGGGTAAGGCTCCTTGAATTCTTCTTCTTACCTTCCTCTCCAAGAACTGATAATCCCTGAAGCTATGTATTGCTTTTCTGTACACAATTCCAAAGTTCTTGTCTTCCAGGCAAGTGATACTGGGGCAGCTCTAAACTCCTGTTGACCTTGTAGAAGATATGAGAAGATGGGCTGGCTGCTGAGGAAACCAGGCCTTCCAGTCACATGGCCTGGTGTCTATAACCCTGACTTTCAAGCAGCTCTTTGGCTCAGTTTGGTCTTCCACGACCCACTAGTGATTTTCTCAGAGCTCTAATGTAGCATGAATTCCACTTTGGTGCTTGTACAGAAGTGAGTTAGGCTGAATCAGATTTTTTTTTTTAAAATTTTATTTATTTATTTGACAGACAGAGATCACAAGTAAACAGAGAAGCAGGCAGAGGGTGGAGGGAGCAGGTTCCCTGCTGAGCAGAGAGCCTGATGTGGGGCTCGATCCCAGGACCCCGAGATCATGACCTGAGCTGAAGACAGAGGTTTAATCCACTGAGCCACCCAGGCGCCCCACGCTGAATCAGATTTTGACAGGCTCAAGTCCTTTATGGTTTTATTGAAAATATCCTGCCAAGTAGAACAATTCTTTTTCTTTCCATTTAATGCCCTTTACCTTGAAAAGCTTGAGTATCAGGGAGGCTGGTAATAAAAGATCAAATGAGACACTCTTCTCCTAGCATTAATGTTCTCCTAGAAGGTGGGTCAGGGGATCCAACTTCCTAAAAGTGCCTTAGTTGGAGACATGTAAGGAAACCCACCGAGAAACCCTTCCCTAACTATCTTGACGATAGGACTCTCCAGAAGAAGCAACCTCAACTTCTTGGTTTTCATCTGCTAAGGAGTGTCAGGATGTGGAGCTAGGTCTCTGGGAAATTTCTCCCCCATCTCCCATTGTACACGTGGACAACACAGCTCTGAACTGAAGAAGAGGACTTCTGACCCATGCCTATGCTGGGACAGGACACAGCTGCACAGTGGTGATGGGGTAAGTTTGCTAGATGAAGCTAAAGACAAATGTAGAGAAAAACTGCATCAGAATTCAGGGTACAGGCACTCACTTGAGGGCCTGCAGCCCAGGAAGGCCGTCCCAGAACAACCTCTGGGGAAACACCTTCAGGGAAGGAGTGGGGAAATGGAAGGTGAAGCAGTGATGCTCCAGGGACATTAAGGAGACCTGGTCTGAATGCTGCAGTACCTTTGGTCTTAGGAGACACTTTGTCTGGATGCAAAGGTCATGATGCCAACCCCAAAGACCCAGGGAAGTAACAAAAAGAAATGAAGCCATATGAATACTAGAATCACAAAGTTTAAGGCTGTTTGGACCCTATGGATTATGGGCAATATTCCATAGTGGCCTCCCCCATTAAGGATTGAGGGAACATATGCAAATGGGCAGAAAAGGCAAGCTGGTGTTTCATGCCCATAAGCAGCAGAAAGAAATAGTATCTTCAACCTAGAAACAGGTGGTATAGGGGGAAAGAAAAAGCTTGTCAGGAGAGACCATGTGGAAACCAAGGCAACTTTAATACTTGGAAGAGGGCTTAACTCCTTGAGGCTGAAGATGGGAGGAGAAAAAGGATGTAACGTGGCTCCGATACGGATGGCTCGGACCAGAGTGTTTATTACTGGGATAGGAAGATCTGTAGCAGGCACTTCCGGGAAGCAGAAGGTATGGGATGGAGGTTCTGTTCAAGGCCAGCAGGTGCTCTCAGAGGAAGGGGGAAACAACAACTGGGATGTTACAATTGTGTCCACACACACATTGGAACCACCACACACACAGAGGAGCCAGCAGAGCTACAGACAAGCCTAAGGGACCTGCCTTCAAGGGGCTACAAAAGAATTAGGAAGATACAATCATTCAGATGAGAGCTGTGCACAGAGCCCCAGAAAGGCAGTCAGGAGACCTGCTTCTCATCCCATCTCTGTCACTCACAAGCTGGGTGATTTGGAGCAAATCGCTTCACATTTCAGGGACCTCAGTCTCCTTGTGGTCATTAAGGAGCTTGGCCAAACTGGATTAGAGTCACCATCTTAGTAGTTAGATCAGTGGGATTCTAATTCCAACTCACAATTTTGGCCTGGACTTGCTATTACCTCCCTCTGTTGAGGCCGAAACCACTCAATACCTCTGAGCAAGGTGAATCTTAAGATGGCATGGTCTCCTGGAGAAGAAAGACACGGAACATTAAAATCCCTTATAACACCCAACAAAATAAATCTTTATATGTAAGCAAGGAAGTTCTTGACAACATTCCTTGGAGTATAGGATGTTCCTGACAGATATTATCTAAATCCAAGCCTCTATATTTGAGATCAGGGAGGTAAAGGCGATTTATTTCCTACTTAGGTGAACCTCTCAGAGGGGCAGGAACTTGGCTCCACAACCAGCCAGAGCTGCTTCTCTCACTCTTCATGCAAGCTAGTGATGGGTTAAGTTTCAAAAGCCTCATTTGTACTCCCCAAAGGGAGTGGGACGCTTGTTTGGGAGGAGGCTGGAAGGGAGGGAGGGTTAAGTATCTGGAAAAAATGGACCTGAGAACTGCATAGGCTTAAACTAAAACCATGGAATGCTCAGCTCTCTCACAGGACAATTTGTTGCTGTCTTTAAGACTCCTGTCCTATCTCCTTATTTTGCTCTGATGCTGGTACCGGTTTCAGACTCACAGACCTGTTCTCTTTGGTTCTCAGAACCTTCCACTGCAGAGACATCCAGTCTTGCTCTCTCCAGACACTGCTCTGTGCACCCTCTTCCCCCTCTTTAATATTTCCTTACTGATCTCAGTGCAGATATTAAGAAAGGGATTGAGTTTAACTGCTCTGCTAAGAAAACATGTCTGTGTTTGTTTTCAAACACATCTATTTGTTTATTTATACACATATTAATAATATACAATATATGAATGACATATAAAGAGTATATTAATAATAAATATGTAGATCGCTCATAATCACACCATGCAGAGATAATCCTATTAATACTTTATTTCTGAAATTTTCCCATGCTCTCATAAAAATCACATACTTGCATAAAGATATATATATATTTACCACATGAAAATCATACCCCAAATCCATTTTTTAATTTTCTTATTTAACACCATAAAACAGATGCTTTTCAAATGATAGGGTTTCTGGAGATAGTTGGAGCAGGGGCTTTTAAATAGCAGTAAAGCAAGTCACCACCTATCTACCCACCACACAGACCATGACCTACATCCTGAGGCTGTTGAGAGGTACTGCTGAGGAGTGTGGTACATGGGTGGGGTACCGTTTTGCTGTTACTGATATCAACAGACAAAACCTACTCTAAGGCTTCTCTGAGAGCCAAGATAATGAGATGCCCACCCCTCCAGGAAATACCCTCTATGAAGTCTTACCTTGGTCCTTTGGACCTTTGCTTTCTTTCCCTTTATGAGTCTCATTCTTTAGAGAATGGAGCTATAGGTCATGGTAGAGCTTACCTCCACTCCAAGGAGAAGACTTGTGTGTGGGCTTAGGAGAAGTTTTTTTATCCTTGTGTTTCTTCCCCTTGAACTGGAAGTAAGAGCGGGCTGCTTTCCAGGAACAAAACCTGTGAGAAGATTGGCTTCTGGTCACGTGGAAAAAGTTACCTGCTGAAGAGGCTGGCACACTGAGCACAGGGCAACTGGGTCAGGGCCACTCCTCACAGAGAGCAAAGTGTGCAGTAGAGAAGAGGAAAGACTTGGCCTTGGAGTGCTGCCTGTCAGAGGCCCTTCTTCTGAGCCCTCTCTGTGTCCAGGCCTAGCTCCAGTGAGGACCTTGTGTGGGCAGTATGTTGGGATCCCCTTTCGGAACCAGTGAATGGAGTCTTTAAAGAATCTGCTTTATCCAGGTCTGAGTAAGAGTCAATCCCTCCAATGCTTGCTTGAGCATCAGACTATGAGCTCTCCACTTAATCCCACGTGGTACAGCCTGAGTGTCTGACTGATTTCCTCTCAGGTCCCAATCCCTGGTTTTATCTTGTCCCTTACTCAAAGTCATGACCCTGTCATCACATTCCCAGCAGTATGAGTAAACCCCTTCCTCACATGAACTTGCACTCATATACTTACTCAATCTAAGAACTATTGCTCCCTGGAGTCCCTCACAACTCTCTTCATCTGTTCCCCCCTGGCCCCTAATGCCTTGCTGTCCATCAACCCACTCTTGCATTGGACCCCTTGGAGGTTGGTCTTGGCCAAGATTGGATTTATTTTCTATCCTGCCTTTTCTCTGATAGTCTTAACTCATGCCCTCTTTCCCATGCCCCCAAGGGGCATTCTATTTGATCCAGCTGTTTCTCTCATTCCACTCGCTATAATGGGTCTTTGTCCCATCAGGAAGCTCCCAGCATGCCACAATGCATACTTTATAGTGCTTAAAATATTGAGAGACCTTGTTTCTAATCCTGGTTTTACCATGTCCAAGTGCTCCTAGGCATCTCTTAGCCCTTTTGAACCTCAATTTACTCATCTATAAAATAGGGATAATGACACTTTGCCCCACCCATCTCAAAGGGCTGTTGAGAGGTTCATCTGGGATAACATATGTAGACACAGTTTGTGCAATATAAAACTCTTTATATAGGAGTGTATAGGAAAGCAAGTGAAGAACCAGCTGCATAAGGATTAGGGATCCAAAGTCTCCCTGAAGCAGTCTATACTTCCTAAATAGGTGTGAAGCAGTGCCGAGCACTGACTCAAGCCAGGAGCAGCATGCATTTCTCAGGGTTCTGATCCTCCAGAAAGTTTCAGGACAAATTTCTGTTTAGTCCTGCTTAGCAGAACCAGAATCAAGTCTGGACTTGGTGCTAGATAACAACTAATGTTCAAAGGATAAACTGGTTATCTTGAACTTCAATTTTTAATTCTTTTTTAATCCTGTATTAAATAATGTATTATCATAGAGGTTTTATTTTTTTTATTTTTTTTTTTTAAAGATTTTATTTATTTATCAGAGAGAGAAGGAGAGAGAGCGAGCACAGGCAGACAGAATGGCAGGCAGAGGCAGAGGGAGAAGCAGGCTCCCTGCCGAGCAAGGAGCCCGATGTGGGACTCGATCCCAGGACGCTGGGATCATGACCTGAGCCGAAGGCAGCTGCTCAACCCACTGAGCCACCCAGGCGTCCCGAGGTTTTATTTTTTTTAATTTAACTGAATTACATTTATTTTTTCCTTCCAAAGTTTTCTTTAAATCCAAATTAATTAACATATAGTATAATATTTGTTTCAGGAGTAGAATTTAGTGACTCATCACTTGCATGTACTACCCAGTGCTCATCGCAACAAGTGAACAAAGGCTCTCCTTAACACCCATCACCTATTTACCCCATGTCCCACCCACTGCCCTCCATCAACACTCCATTTGTTCGCTAACATTGAGTCTCTTATTGTTTTCCTCACCCCTCTCTCCTTCTCTCTTTTTTCCCCCTTCCCACGCATTCATCTGTTTTATTTCCTAAATTCCACATGTAAGTGAAATTACATGGTGTTTGTCTTTCTCTGACTGTCTTGTTTTGCTTAGCATAATACACTCTAGCTCCATCCACATCACTGCAAATGACAAGCTTTCATTCTTGTTGATGGCTTAGGAATGTTCCATGGTGTCTATATACCACACCTTGTTTATCCATTCATTAACTGATGGACACTTGGGCTCTTTCTATACTTTGGCTATTGTTGATAATGCTGCTGTAAACGTCGGGGTGCAGATAACCCTTCGAATCTGTATTTTGTGTCCTGTGGTTAAATACCTAGTAGTACAATTGCTGGATCATAGGATAGTTCTATTTATCATAGAGGTTTTAAAATAAAGGTTGGAGGTTGGTAAGCAACCTTTACACTTCTCTTCCACTAAAGTAACACTTATGCATGCATGTGTGTGTGTGTGTGTGTGTGTGTGTGTGTGTGTGAGGGGAGGTCCCCTAAGAGCCAGAATCATAAAATAATCTAAATATCCTAATTAGCCCTGTCTTGGAACATTTCAGCCTCTGGTCACTGTCATACAGGGCCCCGTGTGGAATGTATAGGTTGGCACTATACACTATAGGAATGAATAACCGGCTGGGAGAACCTGGACCAGTGTCTCAGCCCAGATTCGGCAGGCTAGGTTAGAAACCAGTGGGCCACAGTTGCATTTGTCCTGCAGATATTTTGTTTGTTTCATTTTTGTTCTTTGGCCTTCGTAATTTCCTCACCATGTTTTAGTTTTGAGTGTGTTGCCACATTTGCCACTTTAACATTGGGAGATAGGACATCAAAACCTAAATTTCTGGGACACGTTGGTGGCTCCGTTGGTTGAGTGACCAACTCTTGGTTTTGGCTCAGGTCACGATCTCAGTCATGAGATGGATCCCTGTGTCTGGGTCTGTGCCCAGCGGGGAGTCTGCTTGAAGATTCTCTTCCTTTCTGCCTCCCTTCACTCTCTCTCTCAAATAAATCAATCTTTTACAATAACAACAACAACAACAACAACAACAACAACAACAAAACTCCTAAATTTCTAAGCTCCTCTTGAGAATGTAATATGTAGCAACTGTGCCTCTAATGGTAATTATGGGATTTGGACATAACAGAGTAGAACTCTTGTGTCTTACTCTCTCATGAAGCGCCTCAAGCACAATTACAGTTGTGTTAAATTTGACAGAACTTCTTCCCAGGTATGGAGGTCCATACTCACTCTTAGGTGAGGAACCTATGCCTAAGAAAATTAACATCATTTTGCTAAGCAAGGAGGAGGTGCCTGGGAGAGAGCCAGGTACTCTGATCCCCAGTCTTACTTGGCCTTCCATCCTCTGACTCAGTTTCAGCATAAGAGTGGGAGGGATGGGGTGTATTATGTGGCATAAGAATACACCATTATAGTCCCCAAGAGACCGGAAACTGTGAAGCAGAGGGCTACTCTAGAAAGTCAAATGTTTTTTTCTGCCCTCGTGGTCTTGGGCAAGGAGAAAGAGTTACCTTTTCCAGAAGTACATAATGACAGGGAAGAGAGACATGACAGTTCCATGGAAGATGTTCCGATCTAGGTGGCCCTCTGCAATGGCAGCAATGATGGCATCCTTCTGGGATTCAGAGATGTTCACCTACCCATGGAATGGGAGCATGTTAATGGCTGAGGCTTCAGGGAAGGCAGGAAACCTCTCTTGACCCCCCAGGACTTATAAGACCACCCCCTCCCCAGAAGCTTTTCATGCAACTGCTAGGGAAAGGACATCTGGTCGACCCAAGACTTAGGAGGTGCCTATCAGCTTTCAGAGTTCTTGAGGACGAAATGCTTCTTGGCAAATGCCCAGAGAGGAACAGGAATCTCCTTTACCCTCAGCCTTGGAGGGATTTCCGAATGCAGGTAGAGCTTTAGGATGATGTTAACTTTAGACCTAATTAGGGCCACGTCATTCTCCTTGTATGCCCGGTTGGCTTGCAGCACGTGAGCTGAACTCACCAAATCATTAAATCTAAAAAGAAGCAGTAAGTAGGAAATCAGTGAGGAGAAGATAAAAGCAGCAACTAAATAGGGCAGCCAGCCCAGACCCATTTCTAGACTAAAAAAGACAGGGCCAATCCTGGGCCAGGTTGAAACTTAATTCATTCAATCATAATACCTCCACAGGCAAATACAAATCGAGCACCTACCACATGCCAGGTAACACGCTAAGTGCTTCTTCAAGTGTATTTCTTTACCATAAACTCCCTTAGGTATCCCATCCTGCCTCCGTCCTGACCTCTGTACTGGTTTTGCCTCTGAAGACTTTAAGGGGTAAGAGTTATCTTGCTCTTTCTTTACCTTCCTCCTGATGCTTTCACAATTACCACCACTCTTTGAAGCCACCTATTACTTTTCTTAATTTTTTTTTATTATAGTAAAATATATGCAACATATCATTTACCAGTTTAACCATTTTTAAACATGTAATCAGTGGCATTAAGTACATTGACTGTGCTGTGCAACCATCAACACAATCCACCTCCAGAACTTTTTCATCTTCCCCAGCTGAAACTTTTCCTAAGAGTAGAATACTAAGATTTTCCCATTATAATCTTGTTTTGCCATACCAAGAGCAGGGATTCAGCAGTGAACTTGGTAAACAAAGTTCTGCCTTCTTTTTAGTTGTCTAAATGCACTTCCTGCACCTATCATCCTACTTATTAACTCTCATTTGTGTTTTGTCTGCCATCCAGATTGGTTTGCGGGATCTCAGAGAATAGGGAACACGTCTTACCATAACACATCTTTTGAATCTCCAGTACCAAACCCAGTGCCCAAGCAATCAGTAAGCATTTGTGGAACTGAGCTAAATGCCTCATTGGGGTGCAGATTAAGAAGATCTCTTAACCAATTCCCCTAACCAGTGTGCTGAATGACCAGATACTCTGCACGTCTCAAAACACACCGACTGATGCCTACGACATGCTCATCATATACACCGGTTGTACCTTCTGTAATATACTCTCACATTTTCGCAGTGAGTTGAGGCACATACATACTGAGAATTATTCATGCCTCTTCTCAAAGATTTTTGCCTGTTGTACTTGTTCCTATAATTTGTAATTTATGAAAATTAATAAAATATGAACATAAAAGTAAAAGATATTTGTTGTTTCTCAGAAAATAAATTTGAATGTGTTGGAATGTTCCAGTAAAAGCAAGTTGTTTTTTAAAAAGTTGCTGTTGAAAAAAAAAACAAGGTTACTATTGAGTGAGGTGTGACAAAGCAATTTAAAACTTTGAAAAAACACGTATAAAATTCAGAAGGATTAAACTGCCTTTATATTCTCACTCACTTTAAAGAGAGAAATTTTAGAATTAGCTGATAGCATTTTGGATATAGTTTATGCAAGAAAAATATATGGATCTCCAGTTAGAGGAATGGCTTTGATTTTACGTTGAAAGTTTGACAGGTGAGTTGAAGTATGTTAGCATGATTTAACATAATAATATCTATTTAAGTATGGATGTTCCTCACAAATTTAAAAATAGATTTACCATATAATCCAGTAATCCCACTATGGGGTATTACCTAAAGAATACAAAAATACTAATTCAAAGAAATAATGCACCCCCTATGTTTATTGCAGCATTATTTATAATGGCGAAATTATGGAAGCAGTTCATGTGTCCATTGGCAGATTAATGGATAAAGAAAATATAGAATATTACTCAACCATGAAAAAGAAAGAAATCTTGCCATTTTCAACAACATGGATGGAGATAGAGGGTATAAAGCTAATCAACCAAAAGCAGGCAAAAATGACAATAATAATGTTACACAATGAGTGAAGTAATATAGAGAGGATTGAGTAGCCTGTATGCATGTACAGGAGACTTCCAACTTATATCAGCTTAAATGCCATTTATGCATCTCTATCTGTATTTCTAAATTAGTTCAGAACTTTTAAAAGTTCTCAAAAAAAAAAAAAAAAGCCCACCACATTCTAAAACATAGACTCATAAGCCATTCTACTTTAGTACCTAAGATACCTAATCACCATGCAGTACATCATTTCTATGGGGGAAATGTATTCCAAATTTCAAATCAGTGCTCCAGGAACATACCCTTTCTGTTCATGACAAAGATGTTCCCTTTGATGAGGACAGAGAAAGAAGTAGAAACTCTTATTTCTCTTAGAGTCACTTGTTTCTATCTGCAAATGTTCGAGACAATTTTAAGTCAGTTTTCTCCTTCAGAGGCGCTAGACCTGTGTTCTCAACTGTGCTGCCATCAGAATCCCATGAGCAGCTTATGACAGTACCAGTTCCCAGGCTCCACACTGGACCCCTGAAATCCAAATCTCTGGGCCTGGCATTGGCAGTATTCACCAGCTCCCAGAGACCCTGATGTGCACCAGTGTTGAGAGCCATTGACTAACTCCTTTACCCCAGGATGATTGTTTTGCAAGTTCAGACCCTGGGCTCACAAATTGAAGAGCTGCACATGAGACACACTTGGTTAAGAGTATTTCTGTATTTCTAAGTAGAGAGGTGCCTGGGTGGCTCATTCACTTAAGCACCTGACTTTTGATATTGGCTTAGGTCATGATCTCAAGGTCATGAGACTGAGCCCCACGTCCGGCTCTGCACTGGATATAGAGCCTGTTCAGGCTCCTTTCTCTCCCTCTCCTTCTGTTTTTCTTTGTCGAGAGAAATATTTCTAAGTAGAAACTGTACTAAACAACAGGTAAGAATAATCTGACCCAGGGCAGAAAGATGTTTTCCTTTCTGTATTTCACCAAAGCTGTAATGGAAAGATCTCCAATTTTTTTTCTACTACTTGCTTTTTTCATAAGATGCATGGATAAAGCAACGAATAATATCTATATCTATAACTATATGTCTCTGTTCAATGTCATGCACACACAGAGACACACAATTTTTATTACTAAAATTCTTTGTTCTAACTAAGGAACTATTGGCTCTATGGTGCTCCATAAGAGGACTTCTATCATATTAGCAAATAATAAGGAGAAAAAAGCGCTCCACTTCCTGGGTATAAATATCATTTCAATATTTCAATCATTTCAATATTGGCAACTCCAGAATACTGAAGAGCATCTAGGACCTAAAGGGAAGGATGGCAGAAATTGATATGGTGACAGGCAGAATTCAGTGAGATTTTCAGTTGGAGATTCCTGCCTGGCAGGGCTGAAATCACTGTGTCACTTACAGGCTTTGCAGGAAGGTACTAACCAGGGGAAGTCGTGATAGGGAGAGATGGGAAACTTACCTCTCTATTTCAGAAAATAAATACAAATCATTGATTGCAAAGTTGACGGTGATAATTCTGTGGCCAAGTATTCGGCGCTTCATCAGTATTATATCCCCATCCTCAAGGTCTGCATTCCGGACGTTGGCGGCATTTGCGGTTGGGCGTCCTGGTGCATTTGGTGTTGTGGAGAAATCTGAGAGAGAAAGACAAAAGAATTAAAATCTAGTTTGATGATATTACTCTTAAACTTGAAGCCTTTGACTTGGGCATAACTAAAATGAAGAAAGGAAAGTGTGGACCCATCTTTGGGGCTGTTGAAATAGTGATTTCCTACCCTTGGGCTCAATGCTTTACTTTGACTTGAAGGACTGCTAAAAAAGCCATCTGCTCAGATGGTATGACCACATACACACCCAAAAAAAAAAAAAAAAATTAACTGAGTACTGAAAGGTGTTTTCCTGGTGCGTGTCTCATGGAAATATAATTGCACTGTAGTTATGCCAATCCTTAACATTTCTGCAGAAATTGAATATGCAGATGTGACCTTCAAAATGGAGTCTGTGGTTTTTTTTTTTTTTTAAGATTTTTTATTTATTTGAGAGAGAGACAATGAGAGAGAGCATGAAAGGGGAGAAGGTCAGAAGGAGAAGCAGACTCCCCATGGAGCTGGGAGCCTGATGCGGGACTTGATCCTGAGACTCTAGGATCATGACCTGAGCTGAAGGCAGTTGTTTAACCAGCTGAGCGACCCAGGCACCCAGGAATCTGTGGTTCTGATGATGCTTATTCTAGGTTTATCAAGGAAGTAATTTAGAAGGAAACTGGGAAAGCAGCGCAACAAAAAAGTCAAAATATCAAGAGTAAAGGAGTTTAATGGAACAGAGAGTAGGGTGCTAGAGTAGAAAACAGACATAAATGAGTAAAGAAGAATATAGAAGATTCAAGAAGGTTTGGATTGTGTCTAGAAAAACAAGACATTTATTTTAGAAAGTTTCTTGAGTAGGATGTACACAAAGAAATCCATTCATTGGGATTTAGGATTGAGAAGACAACAGTTTTGGACTGTATCTGGCAAGCAGTCCCTGGTTAATTGCCTGGCTGGGTTTAAGAAAATTGTCTAATCCAGCTCTAGAATTTACAATTCTTCCTATAAAATCCGTTATTCTGGATATCTGTTCAGGAATCGCTGATGTGGTATGGTGCTTCCTATGGTGTAAGTGGGATTCCTTTTGGAGAAGTGTTACATATAAAATGGGAGGGTACTACAACACTAAATAAATAGCTAGCACCTCTTATTTCCCAGACCTTGTGCTAGGTCCTAGGGTTACAGCACCAAATAAAGCAAAGTCTCCTCCTTCCTGTCTTATAATCTATCTCTTAGACTTGAGTTCAAAGGAGAAAACAAAGTTTGAATAGTAGTGGAAGTTGGTGTGATGGCCAGGGATTTTAGGAAAAGAGTATGCTAAATCCACTCAAGAAATCTGGGAGCAGTGATATACTTGTAAACCAGCTCTGGTAGGGGAGGGGGGAGACTGGCTTTGGTGTCTTTGCCAATTTCTATAATAAATACTTCCACTGTAGCTGGTTTCAGCTATTGATGGTTCACAAAATGTCCCGAATATTTAACAGTTGACTCTCAATTGGGTAGAGATTTGTCAGGTTGTATTATTTTTTTAAAGCAAGACCCAACTCTATGCTAGCTATAAGAATACTTTAACTGTAGGACATAAATAGGTTATAAGTAAAGGAAATGAAAAAGATAATACATGCTAACACTAATAAAAAGAAAGCTGGAGTGACTATCTTAATATCAGACAAAGTAGATTTCAGAGAAAAGAATATTACCAAGGATAGAAATATATATATATATATTTTTGTAATGACTAATGGGTCAATTGATTGAAGGACGTAACAATCCCAGAAAAGTGTAAATGATAATGATAGAAAACAGACGACTGGCAGACAGATCTCCCACTGAGCTATAGAAGCACTCTTCTTGGGCTGTCTTATCCAAAGCTCAGGATGTGGGAAGTTGAAGTAGGGTGAAATTAGACTTTCTAACCATTCTGGGGCACGAGGGTTTGAACTAATTTTATTTAAAAGAAGGAACAAAAGAACTAGAACTATTCGAAAACCCTAAATGTTTGTAAAGCAGTTCCTAAAAAATACATACAAAAACTTTTGCAAATTAGAAAATATCATAATATTAAAATTAAAGTTCCAATAGAAAAATAGACAAAGGTGGGTGCCTGGGTGGCTCAGTGGATTAAACCGCTGCCTTCGGCTCAGGTCATGATCTCGGGGTCCTGGGATCAAGTCCCGCATCGGGCTCTTTGCTCAGCAGGGAGCCTGCTTCCTCCTCTCTCTCTCTCTCTGCCTGCCTCTCTGCCTACTTGTGATCTCTCTCTGTCAAATAAATAAATAAAATCTTTAAAAAAAAGAAAAATAGACAAAGGATGTAAACAATTCAAATAGGACTGCAAATGACCAACAAATGAGGGTACTCAATTATGAAAAAAATATACATAAGAATGGCACGTTAGTTTTCATTTACTGGATTGTCAGTTTTTTGTTTTGTTTTGTTTTTAGACAGAGATCACAAGTAGGCAGAGAGACAGGCAAAGAGAGAGGGGGAAGCAGTCTCCCCATGGAGCAGAGAGCCTGATGCGGGACTTGAGCTCAGGACCCTGAGATCATGACCTGATTGGAAGGCAGAGGCTTTAACCCAGTGAGCCACCCAGGTGCCCTCGGATCATCAGTTTTTAAAAAGTGCCTAATATCCCAGAGGTTGGTGACAACTTGGCACTTATTTATACGGTTGGTGAGAGTTTAATTAGTGTAATGTTTTTAAATTTAACTATTTTTAACCATTTACTCATTTCTCCCATTTTAAGGAATTGATCTCATAGAAATACACGATTGCTAAATATGTGTGTTTTGCAGCATTATTTGTCATACCGACAATTAAAACAACTCAAAAGTCAACAAGAGAGATGAAGGTGATAGACATTAAGGAGGGCCCTTGAAGGAATGAGCCCTGGGTGTTACATGCAACTGATGAATCACTAAACTCTACCTCTGAAACTGATCATACACTGTTAATTGAATTTAAATTTTAAAAACAACAAAAAAAAGAGTGATGAGATTTTCATCAATTCCTCTGGTATTATCTCAGGCACTTTGGCCATGTCATTAATCTTAATTAATTAATCATAATCATTAAACTCCAGTCCAACTGGCCTGATTGCAATTCCTGCAATAAGCCACGCTCTTTCTTATTTTAGGATTCTATGTAGACCTTGAAATTGCTCCCCACCTATTTTGTCTGCTTAACTTGTCATTCATGAAGACAGATTTGTCATTTTCTAGCAGTCTTCCCTGATTCTCCTCCCTGACTAACTAGGGTCTCCCTACAATTGTCATTGGGATTATTCACCATACGCTAACAGCAGTAACACCGGCTAACACTTTTATGGTAATGGGTAAAGACACTTTGTATGTATTAACTCATTTAATCCTCACAACAATCTAGGTGTTAAGTAAATTATTATTACCATTCTACAGGTGAAAAAATTGAGGTATAAAATCACTTTCACAAGGTCCTTCAGGCATATTCTAATCCAGGATATTGGGCTCCAACATCTCTGGCTCTTACTTTCTGTCTTGCCCTCAAAATGTAAGTGCCATGAAGACATGTCCTATCCTGCATGTTTACCACTGCATCCCCAGCACCTGGCAAATTTCCTGCCATGTAGTGGATTCTCAGAAAGTGTGGTGAATGAATGAATGAGCTAAGAAATGAAGTAGTTGAGTAAATCTATTCTATGGACAACAGTTTTGTGAAATGTCAGATCTTGCTGCACTTTAGTCATTTTCCACCCTTGCTGGCTCTGAGAGAAGCCGCCACCGAACTCACATCCTCTCTAGGCAGGTCTGAGCTTGGCTTTGCACCCAGGACCTGGAGTCCTGCCGGACCCCAGGCTAACACAGGCAAGACAAAAAGTGAGAGCTCTGCAGCCTCTTATCAGGGCTGAACCCTGTGTCTGAAATATCAACAGGAAAGACAGTAAATAGAGAGATTACTTACTTTCCTTGTTATTTTGTACTTCTAGGTGAAGATAGTCTTCAAATTCCTGGCGCTTATGGGGATCAGACATAAATTTGCGGTACTTGCAAAAGCTCTTAATGAATCCAATCATTTTCCGCCAGCCTCTCCCCTGGGGGAAAAGAGAGGGGTGCGCCATATTCATTAGTATAGCTGCTGTTCGCCGGAAGTCTTCTATGTGCCAGAAACTTGACATTCATTATGTTTAGTCCTCACAATACTTCCTTTGTAAGGAATAATCTTAAACTCCAATTTAAAGGTGAGGAAAAACAGAATCATAAACCTTCTCCAAATTAAGTGGCTAATGGGCAGAAGATTCTGGCTTTACCCAGGCACGGGGCCACTGGCAATGCTCCTTCTACCATAGACTTTCAACGGTAAGATTTGAGATGACATGATTAGGAGAGAGTGTGAGTGCTAAAAATAGGAAGAAAGAGGGGTGGGAGATATGCCTAACTCACAGGAAGGGAGTATTAGCTCAGAAAAATTTGAAATGTTGAAGAAATAAGGAGATGAATAAAATCATTTCTAATCATTAAAAAGAGAAAAGTATAATTACATGCACATGCATACCACACACACACACACATACACACACACACACACCCAAATGCATTTTATAAGTTCATTATCTGTTTCTTAATGCCCAGTGACCATTCTGTAATTCATTTGCCCATTGACAAATTGATATTTGGAGGCAGAAAGAATCTTATTGATCAACTAGATCAGTTGTCTCATTCCACAAAGAGGGATCTTCAAGGCAAGCATGAAATTTTTTTTTTTTAAGATTTTATTTATTTGACAGACAGAGATCACAAGTAGGCAGAGAGGCCGGCAGAGAGAGAGAGAGAGAGAGAGGAGGAAGCAGGCTCCCTGCTGAGCAGAGAGCCTGATGCAGGACTCGATCCCAGGACCCTGAGATCATGACCTGAGCCAAAGGCAGAGGCTTTAACCCACTGAGCCACCCAGGCGCCCCAAGGCAAGCATGAATTTAAAGAGCCAGTAGCAATATACAAAAATCACTTGAGTCTGGGTTCAGAAACTTGGAGTCTGGAGCCTAGCTTTTCCCTGATTATGTAATTTGGGTCAATTTACTTAATCTGTGTCTCAGTGTCTCCATGTATAAGAGAGAAACAATAGCCTTCAGGATTGGGGTGAGGGTTAGTGATTATGTATTTAAACTCTAATATAGTGCTTGATATAAAGTAGGCATTAAGTATGTGTCAGTTTATTTTTATCTTTTCTTATCCAAGAGCAACTGGAAGACCTGAAATTAAAATGAAGTCTGGTTCTGGGTACAATATTCCTTTTAATGTCCTACATGAGCATTCATGGTACCCCGACACAGATTTGACTCATGTATGGAGGGAAAAAAAAGAGAAAAGAGGGAGTAGACGTTTTCATATAAGCATAGTCCATGTCTGTTTTCAGAAATATCTTAGCAAGATTTTTGGAGTCACAGCTGGGCTCAAAATTTTCTGATACTAACCGACTCTACAACACAATGAACAAGTGATTATTTAAAAATGGAGCATGTATTTTTTTCTCAAATCATATGAAGATAGTTTCCCAAATAACATTCCTGTCTAGGGGAGCATGTGTCTTGGTTGACAGGCCTCAGAAGTACACTGGAATTTACTGATGAAACTTCTTTGTAAAACTAATATTTAATTATTTTTAAGACAATATTTAATAATTGCCATTTTCTTGCAAAACTATATTTTGCAAAATTGTATACTGTCCATTAAAATGCTTTTATGTAAACTGGAAAAAAATCCTGTCTCTTCTTTCTCCCACCCACTCCTCCTTTTTTTTTTTTTTCCACTGCTGGCATAGAGAAAGAGTGAGCTCAATAATGGGTGAGTTTGGAAGAAGAAAATGGGCATGTTCTGCTCTCAGCCCTCTGCATTCTCTTTTTGGGAGTGGCTTGTTTGCAGGATACCTGGAGAAATGTCAGGTATCCATAAGGGGTTTGTCATTCAATAAGGGGTTCACCCAGAAGGCTCAAGTTGTTCCATTATGCCAGTGGCTGCATACCTGACTAAGTCTAATTTGGGTGCAGAGAGGATTATTAAACCCATCGGGCATTATGGCCAATCCACATCCTTCAAACCAGCTTTTAGCAGTAAAAAGACTCCCTCACATTTTGATCTCCATGTATCTGACCCCTGTGTCTTTTGCTTAACTGGTTCTAGTCAAGAGTGAAAGCAAGGATTTTTCCTCAAATTCCCACTGTAACCATTTCTCTGAGCCTCGGGGTCCTCCATTGTAAAATGTGAATTAAGGAACATAGCCAGGGCGCCTGAGTGGCTCAGTGGGTTAAAGCCTCTGCCTTTGGCTCAGGTCATCAGGCTCTCTGCTCAGTGGGGAGCTTGCTTCCTGCTCTCTCTGCCTACTTGTGATCTCTCTCTGTCAAACAAACAAACAAACAAACAAACAAAAAAAGAAACATAGCCAAAGAGTAGTTGTTTGGGTGAATAAAGAAGCTAACAGGGAAAGTCTTTTTTGCTCGGTTGACAAAGCATAAGATGTTCTTGCCCCCAGTGTGTGGTCTTCACTGCCTTCCTCACAGACCTGGGATTCTTGTAGGTGAGCTGCGTTCTTTGAGGGCTTCTTAGAAGTTTGTACTTCAACATGCCCTTCAGGATAAGGTGGGAACAGCTCTTGGTAATCTTTAAACCTGCCAGAAGGAAACCAAGAACATCAAGGCAAACACCTGGTACAAACAAGGTAACGGTCCAGGCAAACCTAGCTCAGCTTTTGGAGGGAGTCAGAGTGGGAACTGGGGAATGGTGAGACACTCCCAAGGACTCTTCTTACCATTTCGATCCTTTGCTAATGTCAGCCTATCCTTCCTGATCAATACTGGATTGTTCCTTGTTCAGGTAAATGAACTGAAATGTGTGTGTGCACAGGTATGTAGGTAGAGGATTCAGGATAAATTTGATTTTTCTCTTGTAGGGAAGCTCGGGCAGTGAACTCTAAGAGTAAATTTGAGACTCCTTGAGTATGATAGTTTTCAGAAGCCAATGAGCAGCTTCCGAAAGAATTATCACCTTCTCGGAGCAATACTCACCACTTCTCTTCCAGAGATTTCATGACAAAGCCCTGTATCATTAACAGTGTGGTTGTGCTGACATGGCGCATTCCAGAGATTTCTTTGATAATAGGGGCGTCACACTGCAGTATTTCTTCTAAAAAGATGCCAAGAGAGAGAAAAAAGTCATCAACTTGTCTACCTTTTCTGAGGTATCTGGTGTGTTTTTCATTTTAAAGTCTCACAGTTCCTTATTCTTAATCTGGTCAGACTCTGAGCTCTCCACAATTTGAAAATCTCAAAAGCATAATTGTAGAGCAAATACTTCCATTCAAATTCAAAAACAAGTGCTTCAAGGGAAGGAAATATTTAAAAGACTCATTTCTGCAGTTAAAGTGTTTGGTTTAGGAAGAGAGCAGAACAATAAAGGATTAAAGTTAAATTGTTGGGGCAGATGGGAGGGAATCCAAGATTACAAATAAGTATTATGAGGGCACTATAATTCTCAGGTGTCCAGATACTACTATGTTCATTAATAAGACTTGAACATTTATCAGCGACAAGATCTGCAAACTCATCTTTGTCTTCTTCCTGAGAATCAACAAGTAAACATTTCTTATAAGTAAACATTTGCCAGATTTACATTTTTTTTTACTTTCATAAAATGTATAACCTTATCTTGGTTATCACAAGGAAATACACACACACACACACACACCTGTTTGTTCATTTTGTGGCAAAATCTTCATTGCTTTGCTATAGGTTTGTTAACTTCGAGGAGGGGATTATGCTTACCTCCTTTTTCTCCCCTCTAGATTTATAGGTCAACACTTTATCTGCAACTTTTGTTTTTGGTCAAGATGAATTTACGTGGGTCAGATTGCCCTCCCTCCACAGGCAAGTAAACAAAATTTATGAAACAAAGATTTTCAGGGAGACAGTTCTTCCCAAGACAACTCTCTCTACAATCTACTGTGGGCAAGCACCCCAACTTTACACACAGCTGACTCTTACTTTTGTTTCTAAATTACTGTCTAGTTGATTTAAGGGTAAAATAACTCAAGTTTGAATTCAAGTTTTCTGTGTTTCATCATCCTCATTAGTAAAATGGAGCTATTCTTTCCTATCTTATAGAGATTAAATAAAATCCTATTTTCAGTGCTGAATTGATTTAAATGTGAGGTTAAATTTCATTTTTAAGTACAAGTGTCTTGCACTTGGCTTCTTACAGTAGTATTTACTTTAGATTTATTTTTGTTGCTTTCTGCTTTTACTGTCCCTCTTAATCTTTGCCTCAGTACTGCCCATGTGGCCACTACTCTGTTCTGCTCTTTCAGGGGTCTCACAGGAGACAGTGTCTCTGCCAAACTCTACCCCTAACATACTAAAGGGAGAAGGGAACAATATCAGGAGGAGAGGGTGTATACCAGCAGAACTTTTGCCATGGAAATAAGTCTTGATTATATTTTCAAAGAGAGACTTGTACATTTTTTCGTTTGTCTCAATACTGATCTTATGTATGGCTACCAGGAATTGCAAGGGGCTTTCAGCCTTCCGTTCTTTGAGGAACTCTTTGAAGAACTCCAAGTGGTGTGTATTGAGGAGGACTTCTGTTAAGTTTCTGGAAAATAAGAAAGCATCATTGGTGAAGAGAAAAGGATGGTAGCCCGAGATTCTGCTCCAGTTAAGGAATGTGGAGGGGCATCTCCCAGACTTTAGCCATATGTGAAAAGTGGAGTCAATAAATTGGTTACTATGCCTATCTCCTTGGAGATAAATTTAACCTTTTATATATCTACCCTAAGCTTAGTCCAATTATTTGACAACCCCAATAGAAGAGGAGGAGAGGTATTTTAAAGGAGATAATTTTTTTTTTTTACATTGTTGATTCAAAGCAACCTCTAATTGGCACTCATTTCAATGAGGCAGAGCATTAGTGATCAGTTGTTATTGATCAATATTTCTAAATTTCTTTGGTTGACTTATTTCACATTTCCTTAAATAAAGATACTCCTAATATTTTATTCTCAATCCTCTTTACTTTTGCCTTATGATTTCCCCCCTCTCTGGGTAATGTCTGCATCTTCTAGGCTTTCAGTTTTCATTGATAAGAGGAAGTGGTTTCATTTCATTTTGATTTTCATTGATACCATATCACCAGTTCTCATGACCTCTACCTCAAAACTTCAACTGTCCATTCAACCTCATCTTTTTTTTTTTTTTTAAAGATTTTATTTATTTATTTGACATACAGAGATCACAAGCAGGCAGAGAGGCAGGCAGAGAGAGAGGGGAGGAAGCAGGCTCCCTGCGGAGCAGAGAGCCCGATGCGGGGCTCGATCCCAGGACCCTGGGATCATGACTTGAGCCGAAGGCAGAGGCTTTAACCCACTGAGCCACCCAGGCGCCCCTCAACCTCATCTTTGTCATACTTATTATTTAAGCCTCTATACCTACATCCACATGTTGTCCAACTTATCCTTCCTCCTTTACATACTTATTTCATTAAGTATGATGTTAGACCTAAGTTTTTTTTTAATAGATGAGCTTTATTTGAATAAGATGGTACACTTATATTTTAATTTTATTGAGAATTTATATCATGAACGGGTGATGGATTTTGTAAAATGCGTTCATTCACCCATTGGGATAATCATGTGGAGTTTTCTCCTTTATTTTATCAATATGGCATACTGTATTAATTGATCTTTGGATGTTAGAGCAACTGTGCATTCCTGGGATAAATCCCACTTGGTCATGTTGTATAATATTTTTTATATCTTGCTGGACTTGGTTTGCTATTGTTTCATTGAGGATTTTTATATCAAGATTTGAGAGGGAAATTGGTCTGTAACTTTCATGTCTTATGATACCTTTGTTTGACTTTGGGATCAGGATAATACTTTTTTGGCCTCATAGAATTATTTAGCAAGTGTTCCTTATCTCTATCTTCTCAAAGAGTTTATGGACTATTATTGGTATTATTTGTCATTTAATTACTGCATAGATTTTTTCCAGTGAAGCCATCTGTATCTAGACTTTTCTCTGTGAGAATATTTTAGGTTACTAATTTAATTTTTTCTCTTGTTATAGATTTATTTGCATTTTCTCCTTCTTGAGTCAGTTTCAGAAATTTGGGTATTTCTAGAAATTTATTAATTTCATCAAAGTTGTCTAATTTGTTCCTTACATTTCTTTAAAATCTTATTAATTTCTATAGAGTCAGTGATTATGTTTTCTTTCAGTCCAGACTTTGGGAATCTGTGTCATCTCAATTTCTCCCCCCCCCTTGGCCACTATAGCTAATGGTTTATCATTTCTTTTTTTTCTTTTCTTTTCGTCTTCTTCTTTTTTTAATCTCTACAAAAAACCTACTTGTGCCTTGATTTTTTTCTATTTTTTGGTCTACATTTGTTGACTTCCACTCTGACATTTATTATTTACTTCCTTCTGCTTTTATTTAGTTTGAATGTATCATCCCAACTTTGGTCTCCATTGTTTCTGATGACAAGTAAACTTTAATCTTTTTGTAGTTCCCTTGAATATAAGTAATTTTTCTCTTGTAGCATTTAAGATTTTTCTCTTTGTCATTCAACATTTTGACTATGATATGTCTAGATGTGGATCCTTTGAGTTTTTCCTATTTGGAGTTCATGAAGCTTTTTGTATGTCTTAATTAGGGTTGTAATAAAATTTTGAAAATATTCAACCATTATATATATAAAAATTTTCTGCCTCTTTCTCTCTCTTTCCTCTTTTTCTGGGATTTCCCTTATTTGCATGTTGATATGCTTACTGGAATTTCTCAGATCTCTGAGGTTCTGTTTATGTTTCTTTATTCTTTCTTCTTCAGACTGGATAATGTATATCAACCTATTCTCAAGTTCATTGCTCCTTCTGCCAAGTCTGCTGTTGATTCTCTCTAGTGAGTTTTTCATTTCAATTATTGTACTTCTCAACTCCACATTTTTATTTGTTTCTATTTTACAATTTCTATCTTATTAATATTTTCTATTTGATGAGTTATTATCCTTAGACTTTCCTTAAATTCTTTAAACATGGTTTCCTTTATTTCATGAAACATATTGCCTAGAAGACTTTGGTAAGTCCAACATCTAAATTACTTCAGAGACAGCTTATATTGATGCTTTTTTTCTTCTGTGTATGAACCATACTTTCCTGTGTGTTTTTCTTGGGAGGTGGGGGGAGTATGTCTCATAATTTGTTGTTGTTCTTTAAAACTGACATATTAGGTGTTGGGCTGGCAGGAAGGGCTACTAAAGATGGCGAAAGTTCCCTCCACAAGACCTGAGCTCGGACAGGAGAACAAAGGCCCAAGCAGGAATCTGAGACCCCCGCCCCAGGCTCCTGTGGACCAATGGGATCCTGATGAGCGGCGGGATATCCAAATAAGGGAAACTTGCCAAAAGACCCCTGAGCTTTTCCCAAGACCCCTTAAAAGCCCCCTCCTCCCTGCCTTGGGCGCGACTTCCGCCACTCTGCTTTCCAGAGTGGCGGAACCTCGCCCCAGGGTGCCCACCTCCTCCCGGCGCAACTTTCCTGGCTCCCCTTCTCCTGAGCCCTGAAACTTCGCCGGAGAGCGTTTTTAATAAATCTTGCCTTGCACCCACTTTGCCTGGTGTTGTGTTTATTTCGTCGGAAAACCTTACATTAGGTAAAATAATTTATTAATTAGTTTACTAATAAAATTAATTCTGAATTCTTTTGAAAGTTTTGTTCAGGTTTTTCACTGCTTTTATGGGGAAGCTATTTGTAATGTTCTTACTCCACCATTCCAGAAATCTGATTCTTCCTCTTCAGTCATTTTAAAATCTGTATCTTCCCTTCCATTTCTACTCCCACTGTTTAATTCAAACTTTTATTATCACTTGTCTGAACAACTGCAATGGACTTCTAACTATTATTTCTGTTTTTGGTCTCTGATTCTCAGACTTCTTATATATCATTATTATTTCTGCCAGGGTAATTTTTGTTGTTGTTTTTAAAGATTTTCTTTATTCATTTGAGAGAGAGAACAAGAGATAGCATGAGAAGGGAGAAGGCAGAGGGAGAAGCAGACTCCCCATGGGGTTGGGAGCCTGACATGGAAGTCGACCCTGGGACTCCGGGATCATTGCCCGAGCTGAAGGCAGTCGCTTAACCAACTAAGCCACCCAGGTGCCCCAGGGTAATGTTTTTTAAATCTATATAACAGGCATTTCTGGTACTCTTGTTCTAACAAATGCCAAGGAATTATTATTTCCAGTTAAACAATACAAATTCCTTAATAATTTATTCAAGACCTTCTTTCTATTATTTGATCTCAATATGGCTTTCTAATCTTATGCTTTATGTCCCTTTACCTTATGCATTCTATGCTTAACATCACTGGGCTGTTTTTAAGTTTTTAAGTACTTTTATATTTGTGAGTTTATATGTTGGTATCATTTCTTTAGCTTAGAAGATTTAGCCCTACCCCTAAAATACTCACTTTTCTTTGAACATGCACATGAATTTGTACATGTAGTTTGAGGCCTCTTCTGATACTCTGACTTTTCCTAATACTCACTCAAAATTTCCTTCTCCTTCCTATACTCTTATAGTAATTAGTCAATATTTTATTGTAACATTATAAGGTCAGCCTTGTATTTTATTTAATTCTCTATTAGATTAAAGGCAAGGATTATATTTTATTTTTTGTAACGTGAGTGTCTGGGACACAGTATATGGTCAATAATTGTTTATTATATTGAATGAGGGCTAGGACAAAGTTTAAGAGAATTGCAACTATGGTATCCCTGGGCCATTCTTCTTTGGTCTTAACTGAAGATATGAAACTGGACTATATGATTTCTGTGATATTTACACTCAAAAATATTGGAAAATAGGTATTTCTGTAAACATAATGGAGAGTGGGGAGTGGTACAAGTTGGAAGAGCAAAAGGAATAAATGATTGATGCTCAGAGAATAATTTCAGTTCCTTGAAGGGAAGGGAGGTCTCTCTAGAGTATTTAGAAGAGTTAGAGGACTTACCACACTCAAGGAATGTTATCAATAACTGAAAGCATACTTCAGAAAGCTTTCTCTGTGCAAAATATTCTTCCAATGACTTTGACTACCAAATTTGTGTGTGTTACTATAACTTTATCTTCTTTAAGGACTTTTCATATACCTAGTAATTAAGAGGTAATTACTGAATAAAAATGAATTATTGAATGAATGGCATGGTCTACAAGAGAATCATGGTCAAGTTGAGAAGATGGAAAACATACTGGGTCTATGTCAACAAGCAAGAAAAGTCTCCCACATGCATCCTAACTTTACACTTAAAGGAGTTAGAAAAGGAACAGCAAATAAAGCCTAAAACCATCAGAACAAGGGAAATAAAAGTTTAGAACAGTAATAAACAATATAGAAACAAACAAACAAAAACCCAGTGGAATGGATTAATAAAACTCAACCTGGTTCTTCAAAAGAATTAGTAAAACTGACAAACTGCTAGCCAGACCTATCAAAAAGAAAAGAAAATTGACCCAAATAGATAAAATCATGAATGAAAGAGGAGACATCACAACAAACACTACAGAAATATAAACAATTATAAGAGAATACTATGAAAAAATATATGCCAACAAACTGGGCAACTTGGAAGAAATGGACAAATTCCTAGAAACCTACAAACTACCAAAACTGAAAGAGGAAGAAATAGAAAATTTGAACAGACCCATAACCAGCAAAGAAATTGAATGAGTAATAAAAAATTTCCTAATAAACAAAAGTCTGGGCCAGGTATATTCTCAGGGGAATTACTTTAAAGAAGGGTTAATACTTATTCTTCTCAAACTATTAAAAAAAAAAAAAAGTCAGAAAAACTTCCAAACTCTTTCTACAAAGCCAGTATTACCTTGATTCCAAGAAAAGGACCCCACTAAAAAAGGAGAGTTACAGACCAATATTCCTAATGAACATGGATGCAAAAATACTCACCAAATCTAATTCAACAGTATATTAAAAGAATTATTCACCACAATCAAGTGAGATTTATTCCTGGGTTCAGGGGTGGTTCAATATTCACAAATCAATCAACGTGATACATCACATTAATAAAAGAAAGGAAAAGAACCATATGGTATTGCCAATAGATTCAGAAAAAGCATTTGACAAAATACAGCATCCATTATTGATTAAAACCCTCAGAAAGTAGAGAGATAAAGGGAACATACTTCAACATCATAAGACCATATATGAAAGACCCATAGCTAATATAATTCTTAATGGGGGAAAACTGAGAACTTTCTCCTATGGTCAGGAACAAGACAAGGATGTCCACTCTCAACCATTACTATTTAACACAGTACTGGAAGTGTAAGCCTCAGCAATTAGACAACAAAAAAAAATAAAAGGCATCCAAACTGGTAAGGAAGAAGTAAAACTGTCACTATTTACAGACAATATCATACTCTATGTAGAAAACCCAAAAGACCACCAAAAAAATTGCTAGAACTAATACATGAATTCAGCAAAATTGCAGGATATAAAATCAATGTGCAGAAATCTGTTGCATTTCTATACACCAACAGTGAAGCAGTAGAAAAAGAATTCAAGTAATTGATACCTTTTGCAATTGCACCAAGAACAATAAGAGACCTAGGAATAAACTTGATTAAAGAGGTAAAAGATCTATACTCTGAAAACTATAGATCAGTTATGAAAGAAATTGAAGAGGACACAAAGAAATGGAAAAGCATTCTGTGCTCATGGATTGAAAGAACAGACATTGTTAAAATGTCTATACTACCCAAACCAATCTATACATTTAATGCTATCCCTATCAAAATATCACCAACATTTTTCACAGAGCTAGAACAAACAATCCTAAAGTTTGTGTGGAACCACAAAAGACTCCAAATAAAAAAAACAATTCTGAAAAAGAAAAACAAACTTGGAGGCATCTTGAGGCATTGACACAGTATGGTACTGGCACAAAAACGGACACATAGATTAAATGGCACAGAATAGAGAACCCAGAAATGGACCTTCAAATCTATGGTCAACTAATATTCAATGAAGCAAGAAAGATTATTCAATGGAAAAGAATCTCTTTGACAAATAGTGTTAGGAAAACTGGACAGCAACATGCAGAAAAATGAAACTGGACCACTTTCTTATACCATACACAAAGATAAATTCAAAATGGATGAAAGATCTAAATGTGAAACAAGACTCTATCTAAATTTTTCTAGAGAACACAGGCGGGAACCTTTTTGACCTCAGCCATAGCAACATCTTAGTAGACATGTTGCCCAAGACAAGGGAAACAAAAGCCAAAATGAACTATTGGGACTTCAAAAATATAACAAATGTTTGCACAGCAATGGAAACAATCAACAAAAATAAGAGGTAGCCTAAAGAATGGAAGAAGATATTTGCAAATGTCATATCTGATAAAGGGTTAGTATCCAAAATATATAAAGAACTTATCAAACTCAACACCCTCCCCCCAAAATAATCCAGTTAGGAAATGGACAGAAGACATGAATAGACACTTTTCTTTTTTTTTTTTTTTAAAGATTTATTTATTTATTTGACAGACAGAGATCACAAGTAGGCAGAGAGGCAGACAGAGAGAGAGGAGGAAGCAGGCTCCCCGCTGAGCAGAGAGCCCGATGTGGGGCTCAATCCCAGGACCCTGGGATCATGACCCGAGCCGAAAGCAGAGGCTTTAACCCACTGAGCCACCCAGGTGCCCCAGAATAGACACTTTTCTAAAGAAGACATTCAATGGCTAACAGACAAATGGAAAGATGCTCATCATCAGGGAAATACAAATCCAAACTACAATGAGATACCACCTCAAACCTGTCAAAATGGCTAAAATTAACATCACAAGAAACAACAGGTGTTAGTGAGGATGCAGAGAAAGCAAAACACTCTTGCACTTTTGGTGGGAATGCAAACTGGTGCAGTCACTCTGGAGAACATTATGGAGGTTCCTCAAAAACTTAAAAATAGAACTACCCTATGAACCACCAATTGTAGTACTAGGTATTCACCCAAAGAAAATACTGAGTCAAATACAAAATACAAAATACAAAAATACTGAGTCAAAGGGGTACACGCACCCCAATGTTTATAGCAGCATTATCAGCAATAGTCAAACTATGGAGAGACCCAAATGTCCATCAGCTGATGAAGGGTAAATATGTGGTGTGTGTGTGTGTGTGTGTGTGTTTGTATTCCACCATATATATATATGGTGCATTATTACTCAGCCATCAAAAAAAAAAAGAAAGAAATTTCACCATTTGCAATAACACAGATGGAGCTCGAGTATATTCTGCTAAGTGAAATAAGTCAGAGAAAGTCAAATGCCATATGATCTCACTCATATACGAAAATTAAAAAGAAAACATGGACATATGGGAAGAGAGAAAAGAAAAAAGGACAGAGGGAAACAAACCATAAGAGATTCTTAATGATAGAGAACAAACTGAGGCTTGGGGCGCCTGGGTGGCTCAGTGGGTTAGGCCTCTGCCTTTGGCTCAGGTCATGATCCCGGGGTCCTGGGATGGAGTCCCACATAGGGCTCTCTGCTCAGCTGGGAGCCTGCTTCCTCCTCTCTCTGCCTGCCTTTCTGCCTACTTGTGATCTCTGTCAAATAAATAAATAGAATCTTTTTTTTTTTAAATTTATTTGACACACAGAGAGAGATCACAAGTAGGCAGAGAGGAGGAAAGAGAGAGGGGAGGAAACAGGCTCCCTGCTGAGCAGAGAGCCCGATGCGGGTGGAGCTGGATCCCAGGACCCTGAGATCATGACCTGAGCAGAAGGCAGAAGCTTAACCCACTGAGCCACCCAGGTGCCCAATAAATAAAATCTTAAAACAAAACAAAACAGGCTTGATGAAGGGAGGTGGGTGGGAGATGTGCTAGATGGATGATGGGTATTAAAGAAGGCATTTGTGATGAGCACTGGGTGTTGTATGTATGTGATGAATCACTGATTTCTACTCCAGAAACCAATATTGCATTGTATGTTGACTAACTAAAATAAAAACCTTAAAAATAAATAAATAAATAAATAAATGAATAAATAATAAAGTGTGCCTTGCATATGTGTATGACATGTGGAAAGAAGCAAAAAATCCATGTACAGAAAGATAAATTCAGCATTAAACATGTTGAAATTAAAGAGAACTTGTGTCTGGAGTATATTGCTGTAACCAGATCCTATGTCTTACCTGGGTCTTAACGAGGGCTTCCTTACACCAGCCTTTCTGAAGAAGGACATTTTCCTATGTGAGGTTGAAAACACATTTGGTTCTCTGACAACTTCCAGTGCAATATCTAATGAAAAATCACAGTTAGGTAACACCATGTTATAAAGAATATTCCAGAGAATAAGAAGGGACAAATTAAAAAAGATACTTATCAGACATCAAGTACATGTGGAAGAACCACAGTTCCCACAACAGCCCAGCATCTCAGGACATTACTACTGAAAAGAGACTTGGGGATGATTTTTACCCTGACTTCAGTCCAGATTGTGTTATCTAAGTGTGTTGGTCATTAGGCCAAGAAGCCACCTTCCTCAGAAGACCTCCTAAGACCAAGCCTATTGTATTTCTTCCCATTTTAACACCAAATGTTATCTATCCTTCCTCTGATCAGCCATATTGACTGGACTATATTCCACAAGACATTCAGTCTGCCTGACACCTCTCTTATCCCATCCTATGCCCTTTCACTTGCCCTCAGGAGCTCCTGCTCTGTAATCAGCAAACTCTCACAGAATCTGGAGCTCTTTGTTAAGCGTTCCCTCTATCTCCTGGCTTTAACTGAAATCATTCTCTCTTCTGAGAACACTGCTTCCACTGCAAGCTTCTCTTTTTTTTTTTTCTTTTTAAAGATTTTATTTATTTATTTGACAAAGAGAGATCACTAGGAGGCAGAGAGGCAGGCAGAGAGAGGGGAAGGGAAGCAGGCTTCCTGCTGAGCAGAGAGCCTGATGCAGGAGGGGTTGGATCCCAGGACCCTGAGATCATGACCCAAGCCAAAGGCAGAGGCTTAACCCACTGAGCCACCCAGGTGCCCCACAATGCAAGCTCTTAAAAGCTATTCTATCACACCATACGCAGTTTAGAGTGGGTGTCTGGTTCCCTATTACTATATAAAAACATTATTTCAAAAAGTATATTAAAACATTACTATTGAAGAATAATAGATTCCAAGGATCTCAGTATCTTAGGAAAGCCCTTTGGGGTGAGTATTGTATAAGAAAATATATAGACTGTCAAATTATTAAGGGCAAGGATGAATATATATATATATATATATATATATATATATATATATATTCTAAATAAATGCAATTGAATTGGTGAAAAAAAAATAAAATCCAGATGATGGAAGACTAGATAAAAAAAAAAAATCCACACAAATGAAACTCAAAGACCCAGTATAAACACTTATAAAACCTGGATAAAAAAATTATACATTTTAAAACTCATATATAAGTTTGTAGAAAATTACAACAAAACAAAATAAAAACATAGAAATTAGAAACAAGGAGGATGTTAGAAACCAGAAAGTTTAAGCTGACATCCTAGAGGTGTTCACAGTGTTAAAACCACAACAGGTCAGAAGACAAAGCCACTGGCCTTTAGAAAAAGGAAAAAAAAAAAAAAAAAACAAACCCTGGCACTGCTTTTATTCTCAAAACACACATCAATTATGATAGTTGCTACTGAAAAATTTAACAAGACTTTTGGCAGAGTCTCAGGGCAGAAGAAGGCAAAATTTCAAACCAACGCAGGAGCAGGGGCTCTGATAAGTACCAGTCTTTCAATTGTGATCCCAAGAAATAAAGGAAAGCAGAAATAGCTCATCCATCAAAAGGAATAAAAATCAGCTTTGAACCAACACATTCACTAAATGGATTAAGGTTATCTGGATGTTACTAGTTTAGTGTATGTCAGATGTAAGATAAAATCCTCTCTGGAGGAAAATAACATTACCCAGAACCTTAAATTATCTCTACAGTTTTTTCTAACTAACCATGTTAAAAAAATAAAGCAGAAATAGCAAGGTATTTAAAAAGATCTAACCAAAAAAAAAAAAAAAAAAAAAAAGGAGGGGAGGAGGAGTTGACAGTTGAAATTGACATAGGAAATCCAAATATGGACTTTTAAAATTACTGTTATTAATATAATATATGGCATTAAAAGGAGTAAAATATCAACAGAGACTAAGTATCATACAAAGAAAAAATTCTGAAAATAAAAAATTTAATGACTGAAATTAATGAAATTAAGAACTAATAAATCGTTTTAATGACAAATTATATACAACAAAGTGAAAATTACTGAACTAGGAGTTAGATCAAAAGAAAATATGCAGACTGAAACATACAGAGAAAAATATGGAAAATGAAGAAAAATTATAGAAGACATAAGCAAGTGGCTATAATGTAAAAAATAATGAAGTACGATTATCAGAAAGAGGGAAAAAATAAAATGGAGCAGGACATATATTTGAAGAGATAATAACTGAAAATTTTCTAAAACTGACAAATGACATCAAATCAGAAATACAGGAAGTCCTGAAACCACAAGTAGTATAAATACTTATATATGTCTTATTAAAATTGCATGACAGTAGAAACAGAAAATGAAGGGGGGGTGGGCAATGAATAAAAGAAATATTTCCTTCTACTAAACAATGCCAGTGAAGATGTTAGGCTGACTTCTCAAAATGAACTAAGGAAGCCAAGAGATAGTAAAATGGTATCTTCAAAGTGCTAAAAGAAAGTAATACCAACAAGAATTCTACAGCTGAAGACCATGTTATCAAACAGAGCCAAAATACAGATAATTCTAAAATTTACATTAAAGGAAATGCCAAAAGGTGTTCTTGGAGGCAACTTAGAGGGGCAGGAAATGATGAAAAAGAAAGAAAAAGTGAATATGTTGTGAGTAAGCATAACTGAATTTTAATTTATAAAATAGTAATATATATGTAGGCATATAATTTTGGATGTAATAATAAAGTTTATAATAATATAAACTTTAATGTCAAGGATGCATTTTGAAATCTATATAGTAACCAGTAAGAGAAGAAAACATGTAAAAACAACACATTAACAGAAAGAATATATGGAATTATCAGAAAACAATTTGTAATCTTAAAGAAAGTCAAAAAGAGAAGAGAGAACATAGAACAGAAGGGACAAATAGAAAATAGTAAGGTAGCATTTAAAACCTAATACATGAGAAGTTACAGTGAATGTGATCAGACTAAATAATTAGAAGGTAATTCTCAAATTGGAGTAAACAAAAATGCAAATACCAAAAAAGAGAGATTCTGCTTAAAAAAGGCTCACCTTATACTGGCATAAAAACAGACACATAGACCAGTGGAACAGAGTAGAGAGCCCAGATATGGACCCACTTATTTGTGGAGCATAAGAAATAACATGGAGGACATGGGGAGATGGAGAGGAGAAGGGAGTTGGGGGAAATTGGAGGGGGAGATGAACCATGAGACACTGTGGACTCTGAAAAACAATCTAAGGGTTTTAAAGGGGCAGGGGGTAGGAGGTTGGATGAGCCTGGTGATGGGTATTATTGAGGGCACGTGTTGCATGGAACACTGGGTGTGGTATACATAAGCAATGAATTTTGGCACCCTGAAAAGAAATTTAAAAAAAAAAAAAAAGGCTCACCTTAGATATAAAAGAAGGAGATACTAAAAAAATAAAAGAATGGAAAAGGATATAACAAGCAAACACTAGCCAGAAAGAAAGGTGATGACTATTAGATATAATTAGATATCTAATTAGATCAGATAATATTAGACAAAGTACAATAAAGAAGCATTATCAGAAATAATGAAATTTTCTACCATAAATCTATAATGGTTCCAAATTTGCTTGTATCTAGAGATGTAGCCTCAAATAATATAAAGGAAAAACTGCAAGTCGTTTTTTCAAAAAGAATTATTTATTTATTTATTTATTTTAGAGAGAGAGTGAGAGCAGGGAGGGGTGGAGGAAGAGGAAAAGAGGATCTTAAGCAGACTTCCTGCTGAACATGAAGCCCAGTGGAGCCCAAACACATGATGCTGAGATCATTACCTGAGTTGAAATGAAGAGTTGGATGCTAAACTGACTGAACCACCCAGGGGCCCCCAAAACTGCAAGTCTTAGAAAAAGAAGTAAAAATCCAGAGGGGAGGTTTAAAAAATTTCTCTTTCAATAACGGATACAAATGTATTCTAAAATTACCATCAAAGATAGAAAATCTGGGGTCTGGGTGTCTTAGTTGGTTAAGTGTCTGCCTTTGGCTCAGGTCATGATCCAAGGGTCCTGAGATTGAGCCCAGCAGCAGGAAGCCTGCTTCTCCCTCTCCTTCTGCTCATCCCCATCACTCATGCTATCTCTCTCTCAAATACATAAATAAAACCTTAAAAAAAGATATAGAAAATCTGAACATACTTAATTGAATACATCTACTTGTAGATACAGAATATTACATCCAAAATTATATGCCTAGAGATAGATAATTAATTACAATAAGAGGGTATCATAAACAACAAAATATTTGAAATTTAAAATGAAATCAACAAATTTGTAGAAAATGCAACATATTAAAATGACACAAGAAGAAATAGAAAATCTGAAAAATCCTACATATTTTAAAGAAATGAAGTTTGTAATTAAATCTCTCCTTGAGATTGAGACAAGTGAGCTTGCCAACACCATTTCCTTCTTTTAAAAATAATTTTTTTTTCTTAAAGATTTTATTTATTTATTTGACAGAGAGAGGTCACAAGTAGACAGAGAGGCAGGCAGGCTCCCTGCTGAGCAGAGAGCCCGATGTGGGGCTCAATCCCAGGACCCTGAGATCATGACCTGAGCCAAAGGCAGAGATTTAACCCACTGAGCCACCCAGGTGCCCCTTAAAAATTTTTTTAAATTTTTTAAATTAACATATAATGTATTATTAGCCCCAGGGGTACAGGTATGTGAATTGCCAGGTTTATACACTTCACAGCACTCATCATAGCACATACCTTCCCCAATGTCCATAACCCAACCACTTTCTTCCTATCCCCCTTTCCCCAGCAACCCTGTTTGTTTTGTGAGATTAAGAGTCTCTTATGATTTGTCTTCCACCCGATCCCGTCTTGTTTCATTTATTCCTTTCCTACCCCCTGAAACCCCACATGTTGCCTCTCAACTTCCTCATATCAGGGAGACTGTATGATAACTGTCTTTCTCTGGTTGACTTATTTTGTTAAGCATAATACCCTCTAGTTCCATCCATATCGTCACAAATGGCAAGATTTCATTTCTTTTGATGGCTGCATAGTACTCCACTGTATATATATACACCACTTCTTTATCCATTCATCTGTTGATGGACATCTAGGTTCTTTCCATAGTTTGGCTATTGTGGACCTTGCTGCTATAAACATTCAGGTGCACATGTCCCTTTGGATCACTACATTTGTATCTCTAGGGTAAATACCCAGTAGTGTGATTGCTGAGTCATAAGGTAGCTCTATTTTCAACTTTCTGAAGAACCTCCATGCTGTTTTCGAGAGTGGCTGCACCAGTTAGCATTCCCAACAACAGTGTAGGAGGGTTCCCCTTTCTCCACATCCTCGCCAGCATCTGTCATTCCCTGACTTCTTAATTTTAGTTCTGACTGGTGTGAGGTAGTATCTCATTGTGGTTTGGATTTGTATTTCCATGATGCCAAGTGATGTGGAGCACTTTTTCATGTGTCTGTTGGCCATCTGGATGTCTTCTTTGCAGAAATGTCTGTTCATGTCTTCTGCCCATTTCTTGATTGGATTATTTGTTTCTTTGGGTGTTAAGTTTGATAAGTTCTTTATAGATTTTGGATACTAGCCCTTTATCTGATATGTTGTTTGCTAGTAAATATCTTCTCCCATTCTGTCAGTTGTCTTTCAGTTTTGTTAACTGTTTCCTTTGCTGTGCAAAAGCTTCTGATCTTAATGAAGTCCCAATAGTTCGTTTTTGCCCTTGCTTCCCTTACCTTTGGCGATGTTCCTAGGAAGAAGTTGCTGAGGCTGAGGTCAAAGAGGTTGCTGTCTGTCTGTGTTCTCTTCAAGGATTTTGATGGAATCCTTTCTCACATTGAGGTCCTTCATCCATTTTGAGTCTATTTTCATATGTGGTGTTTAAGGAAATGGTCCAGTTTCATTTTTTTGCATGTGGATGTCCAATTTTTCCAACACCATTTGTTGAGAAGTCTTTTTTTCCATTGGACATTCTTTCCTGCTTTGTTGAAGATTAGTTGACCATAGAGTTGAAGGTATATTTCTGGGCTCTCTATTCTGTTCCATTCTGCTATGTGTCTGTTTTTGTGCCAGTACCATACTGTCTTGATGATGACAGCTTTGTAGTAGAGCTTGAAGTCTGGAATGGTGATGCCACCAGCTTTGGCTTTATTTTTCAACATTCCGCTGGCTATTCGAGGTCTTTTCTTGTTCCATATAAATTTTAGGATTATTTTTTCCATTTCTTTGAAAAAAAAAACGGATGGTATTTTGATAGGGATTGCATTAAATGTATAGATTGCTTTAGGTAGCATAGATATTTTCATAATATTTGTTCTTCCAATCCATGAGCATGTAATATTTTTCCATTTCTTTGTGTCTTTTTCAATTTCTTTCATGAGTACTTTATAGTTTACTGAGTACAGATTCTTTGCCCCTTTAGTTAGGTTTATTCCTAGGTATTTTGTAGCTTTGGGTGCAACTGTAAATGGGATTGACTCTTTAATTTCTCTTTCTTCTGTCTTGTTGTTGATGTATAGAAATGCAACTGACTTCTGTGCATTGATTTTATATCCTGACACTTTGCTGAATTCCTGTACAAGTTCTAGCAGATTTGGAGTGGAGTCTTTTGTTTTTTCCACATAAAGTATCATATCATCTGCAAAGAGTGATAGTTTGACTTCTTCTTTACTGATTTGGATGCCTTTAATTTCTTTTTATTGTCTGATTGCTGAGGCTAGGACTTCTAGTACTGTGTTGAATAGCAGTGGTGATAATGGACATCCCTGATGGCCAACACCATTTCTATCTAAAAGGGTAATGTAGGATTTAGTAAGAACAATGAAGTAATGAAAAGAAACCAAATGTATAAAAATTTTAGCATAATAAATAAAACTCTTTATTGGCAGAGGGCATAATTGTGTGTATAAAAATCAAAAAAATTTTTAGAATTTATAATTTAGGAAAGCAGAAGATGACAAGACCAATATGTAAAAATCAACATATTTTTATATGCTAGACACAATTTAAAAATGAAACTTTAAAAATTATACCATTCACAAGTGTATCAGAAAACATCAAAGGCCTAAACACAAATGTAATGGAAGCTACAAAATAATATTACATGGAAAAACAGAAAACATTATTGAAAGAAATTAAAGAAAACTTAAATAAGTGGAGAAATACACTAAATTCATGGATTAAAAAGTATAATAGGGAATGACATCACAGAAAATGATTAAGTAGGGAGCTCCAGGGATCCATCTTCCATAAAAACAACTAAAGATGTGGCAAAATGTTCATAATCAGGGTTTTACAGAATTCTGAACTTGGTCAAGAGCTTATAATAACCAGGGAAAAGCTTAGTAAGGAAAGAAGAGGCTGAGTTTGCTAAGAAAGTGTTGTGACATTGTTAAGTTGTCCACCTTGCATTCCTTTGTGATGCCACATCAGTGGTTGCCATATGACAGCAACCTACATTCTTGCTGCAGGCTTCTATTGCCAGAGATAGCAATATGGATCTAATTTTCAAAGAATGTGTTTGTCTCTTGAAATGAAGTTGTCTCTTGGCTCCCTGAAGAACTGGCATAAGGGCTAGCCTTTGTTTTTCCCTATTTAGGAGTATTTTTAGGGCTGAGAGGCATCCCATGTGACATTTGTTGAAAGCATTTATAGGCACAAGTACTGGGTACGGTAGACTGGGCCAACAGCTGGGACATCAGACAACACAAAGTCGGAGAAAGAAGTGTATACATGGGGGAATAAGGGCTTTTAAAGCTCCCACATATACTGGGGAATTAAGAAAGCTATTCACATGCCCGAAACTGGATGTGTGCTCAGAAAAGTCATGAGAAGATCCAAAACTTTCCCCTCTGGCTGAACTTCAGGGTCCAGGCAAATGGAAAATGAAGGCTAAGGCAGAGTTGTAAATAGCCTGGCTGAGCATTGAAAGAGTATTCCAACACATAGCCAATCTGCAAAGGCCCGTAGAGTAATTTTTCTTTTTGTTTTGTTTATTTCCTTTTCTTTTTTCTTTCTGACATTTAAGGAAACTATCAAAACACTGGTTGGCCACAAGCAAGTAGAACAGGAACTTCAGTGGTCACACATAACAAAGAGTACAGACTTTACAAAAATAGTTGAGAAATTTCACCAAAGAAAACAGCACCCACAAAAGCAACAGCAGCAAACTTGAAGAGTAGGGGAGAATTTCATTTTCAGAGCTGCCACAATATAATGTCCAAAATGTCTAGTCTTCAACAAAAAAAATATAAGGCATGCAAAAAACCAAGTATGGCCCATTCACAGAAAAAAAAGAAATCAATAGAAAGTGTCCATGAAAAGTCCAGTCATTGTACTTATTAGACAAAAACTTTAAATCAACTGTCTTAAATGCTCAAAGAGCTAAAGGAAAGTATGGACAAAGAACTAAAGGAAGTCAAGAGAATGGTGTCTCACCAAAAAAAGTATCAATAAAAAGATAGAAATGACAAAAAGAAATCAAATAGCAATTCTGTAGCTGAAAAGTAAAATAATTTTGAGCTAAATGAAATTAAAAAATCAGATAACAAAACATATGAGGTGTAGCAAAAGTATTGCTCAAAGAGAAATTTATTCTTGTAAATGCAGATATTGAAGAAAAAAAGATGCCAAATCAGTAAATGAAACTTATACCTCTAGGAACTAAATAAAGAATAGCAAGCTAAATCCAAAGTTAGCAGTACAACAGAATAATGAAGATTAGAATGGAAGTAAGCAAAATAGGGAACAGAAAACCCATATAGAAAATCAACAAAACCAACAGCTTTTTCTTTGAAAAGAAAAAAGAAAAATCTGATAAATATTTAGTTAGACTGACCAAGAAATAGAAGATTCAAACTACTAAGCTCAGAAATGAAAGTAGAGACATTACTATCAACATTACAGAAATAAAAAGAGATTATAAACAATTATATGCCAATAAATTAGATAATCTAGACAAATGGAAAAATTCCAAGAAATGTACAACTATCCAACAGACTCAAGAAGAAATAAAAAATTTGAACATGTTATAACAAGAGACTGAATCACTAATGACAAATGTACAACTATCCAACAGACTCAAGAAGAAATAAAAAATTTGAACATGTTATAACAAGAGACTGAATCACTAATGACAAACCTCTCAACAAAGAAAAACCAAGGACCACATGACTTCACTGGTGAATTCTATAGTATAACATTTAAAGAGTTAAGACTATAGATCTTTACATTAAAGGCAATGCAAAGAAGCTTATAGTTAAAAACATGAGTATCTTTATAGAATAAAGATACTTGGAGTAAAGAAACAAAGTCCATTTTAACTGGATTATAATTAAGAGCTTGTGTTTGTTAGAGATACCATTGAGAGAGAGAATATTATCCTTATATGACTTGTGACTGATAGGTAACTCATGTATAGAATATATAAATAACCCATACAAATTGGTAAAAAAAAAAAAGAAAGAAAACAAATTGAAAAGTAGGCAAGAGACTTAAATAGGAATGTCATACACACACACACACACACACACACACCTTATCCAATTGAATATTAAACAAATGTAAAAGCACTCAGTGTTATTACTCAATAAGAAAATGGATGTCAAAATAACAAGTGACATATCACTACATACCCACAAAAATAGCTAAGAATAAAGATTTTGCACATTAAATATTGGTGAGGTTGTGGAGTAATTGGAATTCTCATATCCTGTTGATAAACATGTACAAACACTTTGTGAAAGTATTGGGAATTAGTTACCGAAGTAGAATGTATGTGTATCTTATTGACCCAGAAATTCTAGGTCCATATTCAACAGAAATGTGTTCATATGTGCATCAAATAATATGCACAAAGATGTTCATAGGAGCATTAAAAAACTGAAACAACTCAAATATTCATCACTTTTGAATGAATTAAAAATGGTACATTCATATATTAGAATACTCCACAGCATGCATTCTCAAAGGATGCTATTATTTCCAATAGGTGAAAATTAGTTTTCGTGGGTCAGAGGAGTCTTACTCCTTTATATACCATTGACATGTAGTATATCTATGGCATTAAAATTTATGTCTAAAGAGGCTCCTTGTGGGGGTGCAATAATGAAAAAAAATTGAGGTGAGGGTTACACAACTGTGCCACATTACTAAAAAAAAAAATCAACAGTTGCTGCATTCAACATGATTGAACTCACAAACTCAATTTATATAAATATCAAAAAAATTATGTAAATTTTAAAAACCAGATAAAACTAAATTACCATTATCCTTGGGAAATAGGGAAGGATTAAAAATGGGGTGGTAACATAAAGGTGACCTTTGTTCAAAAGGGCAGTTGAAGATCAAACATATTTTTCCTTTTCCTATTCTTCACAATTATTAGTAGTTATTAGAAAAGAGGCAAATAAGGGCTAAGAAGAGACAAAAGAACAGAGGTGATTTGAAGTAGAAATTTTTAATGGGAAAAATGAAAAAAAGCCATGATGCTTTGGCTCTTCCTTCCCTTCTCTCAGGGATAACAGAGCTGAGATACTGGGATGGGAGCATGCTACATGCATCAGGTCACGAGATCATGTTAAGACTATTAAGCTATGCACAGAATAAAGTTTTATAAACCATGTACATGAGAGTAGAGCCTGGAGAAACACACTCAGAGTAGACATAGAAGTTCTCCTTGTCACTGTAGTAATTTAACCATGCTACTGATATATCCTAAGCTTCTTCTGGGTCAAGAATACTTCAGTAGATGTTGTAGCAACTCTGGTCCCATCCACCCTGTCTGAGTTGAAGCATTCATTCTCCTAACCTGCTATAAATTTTGCCTGGTGATGGTGCACAGTTGAAGACCTCAGCTGAAAGAGTTGCTGCTCAACCCACGGTAGTGAACCTTTCATAGGAACAGTGAACCTGGCCAACATGGATTGGCAGAAGCTAGGAGACAATATACGGGAATAATGCTGAGGGTGCTGGCTCCAAGGGGACAGAATAGAAACTTGGTTAAGGGAGAGTTGATTAATATAGGATTGTTCTCCTAGGATATAGGATTTAAGAGCCTGGTAAGGATCCTGGAAAGTAGTGCAACACTGCTACACTGATTCTTAGAAGTTTGGAGAAAGCAATGGCTCATACTAAGTAGAAATTCTAGTGGCCAAAACAAACAGGCAAGGAAGATATCAAATGGCTCATAGAACTGAGCCTGCTACGGAAGATAAATTACGTAAACCTAAAAAACCCACCAGCCAACAACGGGTCACAGAGGGGTCAATCCTTTTACTAAAGCCAAAGAGTGGGGGGTGGGGGTGGGGTGGGGTGGGGGAGGAGTGGGAACCCCTGATGAGAGCATCATTAGCATCACTGAGAAACTTCTTGGTGACTTTCTGTGATGACAAAACATCTATTTTGAGTAGATGCCTAGGTATTTTGCAGTGTGACAATTTTGCTCATACCTAGTCTGGACATTTAGAAAAGGACCCAAGTTTAGGATTTTCACCCCAAGTTCCTGCTTTGCTTTTCCTGGGACATCTTTTATAATGGCCATTCAGAGTTGGATCTATGCAATACTAGTGACAGCTGCGCCAATCTCCTTATAAATAATAGGTGTTTGCTACTCTGCTTGTGCTCTCTCTCTCGCTCACTGGTGACCTGGGATGTAGGAATGTTTTCCCTCTGGCTCGCTGCACCCCATTTTGAGTCTTGAAAGTAATAAATTTTGTGACTTGACTTCTTCTGTATGAGTGTATTGAAACTGTGCTTTCAATCAAAATGGTCCTAGGGTTTTCTCTTCCCAAAATGAGCTCAGATGCCAAGGGAATTACCTGCCAACCTTGTAAAGGTGGCTTGTGCCTTCTTACTCAGCAAGTCATAGTCTGCATATACTTAGCACACAAACTCTGGGTTTTCCAGCACATATTTCTCTGTAGGTCAGGGCTAACTATTACTGAATTGCTGTCTCTGACAGCAATGGAAATCAAATTCCAGAATCGTAGAGGTGAGGCAGAAGCAATTTACTGCCCAAAGTAAGGAAGATGCTAGTATTATACATATATATAATATATAGCATATATATTATATATATAACATATTATACATATATTATATATAAAGTGGCAATAGAACAAGGATGGGAGCTAGGAGGACCTGACCCTCAGAAAGCTGTGGGTATGGTTAATATAATATGGTGTTCCTGGAGGTTAAATAGATAGGCAGCCAAAAAAATTACTGCTTAATATATACAACAAAAAGACACCAAAGACAAATGACTGAGAGCACTTGCACCAATGAAAGTCACAATCACTTGCTCAGTTTCTAAAGATGAGTCAATTTTCAGACCCGGAATGCACTGACTGAAGAAAGGTCTCCATGAAAGAAGACCCTACAGCATTGTGGAAAGTGAATTCTAATGATACTTGCAGTCCCTCTTCAATGGGACATTTGAGCATTTATTCCAGTAACTGGAAGGGAAATATCTAGTCATTTCAAGGACTATTGAACACAGGGGCCTAGTTAACACTGTCTGGATCCCCAGAATGTCATCATCAACCCCAGTAGAGAAGACACTTATGAAGATAGCTAATAAATGGAGTCCTGGCCTAGGTGTAGCTCACAGTGGGCCCAGTGGGCCCACAAACCCATTCAGTAGTGATTTCTCCAATCCCTACACATCTACTGGAATGGCATTACTTGGTAGTGGGTAGGATCTCCACATTATTTCCTTGGTCTAAGGAGTAAGAGCTATTATGGCGGGAAAGATCAAGTGGAAGTCTCTGAAACTCTTTCCATGTTCCTACTCAAGATGATAAAAACAGTATCACATTCTGAAGATAATAGTAGAGACTAATGCCACTCTTAAAAAACTGAAGAGATGGCTTCATATCCTAACTAAGGTCAGGATAAGATAGGTATCAGCACAAAAAGGGAGAAAGAGCCACAAGATTCCAGGTAGGGTAAGGGGACTTCCGCAAAGAAATACTGCCCTACACTGGGAGCTGAAGCCCAAGCTGGGTGAGGAGCATAACCCCATGAAGGGCAACTTGGATTGGAGAATTCAGAACTCAAGCAAGATGAGGATGATATCTGCACAAAGGAGGGCCCAGCATATGGAGTTCAGCTGCGGTGAGAAAGGCACCGACATTGAGACATAAAGGAGCAGACCAGCATGAAGTGTGGGAACTTGAACAGAATGAGAAAGATAAGGGCACCTCGGTTGGTTGAGTGTCTGACTCTTGATTTTGGCACAGAGGCATTTCTTTAGTGTAATATAGGCTATCATACAAAAAAACCTTACAGCTAACACTATAATTAATGGTGAGGAAGTTTTTTAACTAACATCACATACAAGACAATTACGTCCTTTTACCACTCCTTTTCAACATTGTGCTGAAAGTTCTAGCAAATGCAACAAGATAAGAAAAGAAAGTAAAAGTTACACAGAGTGGAAAAGAAGAATTAAAACTTTTCCTGTTTGTATATGTATGACTATGTATGTAGAAAATCCAAAAGAATTGACAAGAAATCTTCTGGAGCTAATAAGCAATTATAGTGAAGTTGCAGAATATAAGGTTAATATGCAGGTGCCAATCTTTCGTATATACTAACAAAGAATGGAATTTGAAATTAAAAACACAATGCCATTTATGTTAGCACAACCACACTGAGATACTTTTGTTTCCTTTAGGCATACATAAAACAAAATATGTACAAAACCCATATGAGGAATTACAAACCTCTACTGAACTAATTCAAAGAAGAATAAAATAAATGGGGAGGCTTTCCCTGTTCGTAGATAGGAAGACTCAGTATTGTCAAGATGTGAGTTATTCCCAACTTGATTCATGCAGTTACAATGAAAATTCCAGTTACTTATTTGTGGATATAGGCATACCTTAGGGATATTTGGGGTGCAGGTCTAGACTGCCACAATAAAGTATATATCATGATAAAATGAATGAAATGATTTTTTTGGTTTCTTTCTTTTTTTTTTTTTTTTAAAGATTTTATTTATTTATTTATTTGACACAGAGAGAGATCACAAGTAGGCAGAGAGGCAGGCAGAGAGAAGGTGGGGAAGCGGGCTCCCCACAGAGCAGAGTCCAACACAGGGCTAGATTCCAGAACCCAGAGATCATGACCTGAACGAAGGCAAAGACCTAACTCACTGAGCCACCCAGGTGCCCCATTTTTCTTAATGCATATAAGATTTTTTTCTTAATGCATATAAGAGTTATGTTTACACTATACTGTAGTTTGTTTAGTTTACTAAGAAACATGTAATTGTTAAAAAATGCTAACTATCATTAAAGCTTCCAGTGAGTTGTGACCCTGGTAGAGGGTCTTGCCTTAATGTTGATGGCTGGTAACTGATCAAGGTGGTGGTTGCTTAAGGTTAGGGTGACTGTGGAAACATCTTAAAATAAGACAACAATGATATTTGCCACATTGACTCTTCCTTTCACAAAAAATTTCTCTGTATATATGATGCTGTTTGATAGCATTTTGCCCACAGAACTACTTTCAAAATTGGAGTTGATCCTCTCAAACCCTGCCACTCCTTTATCAACTAAAACTTATGTAATATTCTAAATTCCTTATTGTCATTTCAACAATCTTCATGGCATCTTTGTCAGAAGTAGATTCCATCTTATGAAACCACTTTCTTTGCTCCTTCATAGGAAGCAACTCTTCATCCACTCAAGTTTTATCATGAGATTGCCACAATTCAGTCCCATCTTTAGGTGCCCTTCTAGTTCTACTTTTCTTGCTATTTCTACCACATATGCAGTTATTTCCTCCACTGAAATCTTGAGCACTTCAAAGTCATCCATGGAAATTGGAGTCAACTTCTATAAAACTCCTGCTAATGTTGATACTTGGAACTCTTCCCATGAAATTTTTCTTTAAAGATTATTTATCTATTTATTTGACAGAGAGAGAGAGAGATCACAAGTAGGCAGAGAGGCAGGCAGAGAGAGAGAGAGGAGGAAGCAGGCTCCCTGCTGAGCAGAGAGCCCGATGCGGGACTCGATCCCAGGACCCTGAGATCATGACCCGAGCCGAAGGCAGCGGCTTAACCCACTGAGCCACCCAGGCGCCCTTCCCATGAAATTTTTTAAAAAGATATTCATTTGGGAGACAGAGAGACAGTGTGAGTGAGAGAGGCAGAGGGAGACAGAGAAGCAGACTCCCCACTGAGCAGGGAGCCCAACTTGGGGCTCTATCCCAGGACCCAGAGACCCTGACCTGAGCCGAAGGCAGATGCTCAACCACTTGAGCCACCCAGGTGCCCCAAATCATGAATGTTCTTAATGACATACAGAGGGAATCCTTTCCTGAAGTTTTTCAACTTCTTTTGCCCAAATTCATTAGAGGAATCACTATGTATGGCAGCTATAGCCTTAAGAAATGTATTCCTTAAATAATAAAACTTGAAAATCAAAATTACTACTGGACCCATGGGCTGCAGAATGAATATTGTGTTAGCAGGCATAAAAATAGCATTAATCTTGTACATCTCCATCAGAGCTATTGGGTGACCAGGGACATTGTCAATGAGCAGTAATATTTTGAAAGGAATCTTTTTCCAAGCAATAGGTCTCAACAGTGGGCTTAAAATATTTGGTAAACCATCTTATAAACAGATGTGCTATCATCCAGGCTTTGTTGTTCCGTTTATGGAGCATAAGCAAGTAGATTTAGTATAATGCTTAAGGACCCTACACTTAAAGGTAAGAAAGGTAAAAGAGCGTCGGTTTCAGTTCAGAGTGACCAGCTGCATTATACCCTAACAAGAGAGTTAGCCTGTTTGTTGAAGCTTTGAAGGCATGCCTTGACTTCTCTCCAACCATGAAAAATTATAAATGCTGTCTTCTTCCAACCATGAAAAATTGTAAATGGCATCTTCTTCCAATATGAGACTGTTTTGCCTACACTGAAAATCTGTTGTTTAGTGTAGCTACCTTCGTGAATTATCTTGGCTACACCTGGATATCTTGCAGAAGTTTCTACATCAACACTAGCTGCTTTACCTTGTACTTTTATGTTATGGAGATGGTTTCTTCCCTTAAACCTCATGAACCAACCTCTATTAGCTTCAAACTTGTCTTTGCAGCTTCTTCACCTCTCTCAGCCTTTATAGAATTGAAGAGACCTAGGACCTTGCTTTGTGTTAGGCTTTGGCTTAAGGAAAGGCTATGTCTGGTTTGATCTTCTATCCAGACCATTAACATTTTCTGTATCAGTAATAAAGTGGTTTTGCCTTCTTACCATTCATGTATTCACTGGAGTGTCATGTTCAATTTTCATCAAGAATTTTTCCTTTGCATTCACCACTTGGGTAACTGGTGCAAGAGGCCTAGCTTTCATCCTATCTCAGCTTTTTTTTTTTTTTTTTTAAAGATTATTTATTTATTTATTTGACAGAGAGAAATCACAAGTAGATGGAGAGGCAGGCAGAGAGAGAGAGAGGGAAGCAGGCTCCCTGCTGAGCAGAGAGCCTGATGCGGGACTCGATCCCAGGACCCTGAGATCATGACCTGAGCCGAAGGCAGCGGCTTAACCCACTGAGCCACCCGGGCGCCCCTATCTCAGCTTTTGACATGCCTTCTTCACTAGGCTTAATCATTTCTAACTTTTGATTTAAAGTGAGAGATGTGTAATACTTCTTTTCACTCAAACACCTAGAGGCCATTGTAGGGTTTTTAATAGCCTAATTTCAATATTGTTGTGCCTCAGGGAAAAGGGAGTGGCCAGTCATCAGCCTAGTCAGTATACACACAAATATCATCAAGTTTGTAATTTTATATGGGTGAGGTTTGTGGCACTCAAAACACTTACAATAGTAACATCAAAGATCACTGATTACAGATCATCATAACAAATAAAATATAAAAATGTTTGAAATATTTTAGGAATTACCAAAATGTGACACAGATGCACAAAGTGAGCAAATGCTTTTGGAAAAATGGCACCAATAGACTTGCTCAAGATAGGGTTGTCATAAACTTTCAATATGTAAAAATGCAACATCTGCAAAGCATAATAAAATGAAATGCAACAAAATGAGTTACACCTGTGTTGAAAAACTGACTCTAAAGTTCCTGTGGGTAGGCTAAAGACCCGGAATCGCCAACACAACAGTGAAGGAGAAAAGCAGTTAGAAGACTAACTGACTTCAGGACTTACTACAAAAAAAATGAAAAACAGCCTACTGTAAAGCAAGAATAATCAAGACAATGTGATCTTGGTGAAAGAACAGACAAATAGATCAATGGGACAGAATAGAGAGCCCCAAAATTGGCCCACGTGAATCCAGACAGCTGATATTTGACAAAAGAACAAAGGCAATAGAATACAACAAAGATAGCCTTTTTCTTTCTTTCTTTTTTCTTTTTAGATTTTTATTTATTTATTGGAGAAAGAAAGAGGGCACAGAGGGAGAGGCAGACTCCCCACTGAACAGAGAGCCTGATGTGGGCCTTGATCCCAGGACCCTGGGATCACGATGTGAGCTGAAGGCAGATGCTTAACGACTGAGCCACCCAGATACCCCAAAGACAGCCTTTTCATCTTTTCAACAAATGGTGCAGAAAACATTTGATATCCATATGAAAAAAAAATCAATGTGGACAGAGACCTTATGCCCTTTACAAAAAATAACTCAACTAAATGTATAATGCAAAACTATTAGACTCCTGGAAGATAACATGGGAAAAATTTAGATAATTTTGGATTTGGCAATGACTTTTTAGAGATAATAGCAAAGGCACAATCCATGAAAAAAAGAATTGATAAGCTGTGCTTTATTTAAAATAAATACCCTGCTCTATGGAAGACAATCAGATGACTAGAGAAAGGAAGAAAATAGTGGCAAAAGACATATGTGATAAAGAGCTGTTTTTCCAAAATATTCCAAGAACTCAAGTCTCAACAATAAGAAAACAAATAATCTGACTAACAAATGGACTAAACACCTCAACAGACACTTCGGCAAAGGAGTATACAGATAGAACATAACTTTTTAAAGAATACTTATGTATTTATTTGAGAGAGAGAACGAGATAGACTGCACACCTGGGAGGGGCAAAGGGAGAAAGAATCTGAAGAAGATTCTGCACTGAGCGTCAGGCTCAACCCGGGGTTTGATCCCATGAGCCAGAGTTCACAATCTGAGCTGAAACGAAGAGCTGGATGTCTAATTGACTGTGCCACCCAGGTACCCTGAAAATAGTATTTACAAAGAACCTTCACACTATATATCATTAGGAAAAAGCAAATTAAGCAATAGTAAGATACTACTACACACCTATTAGAATGGCCCAAATCTGCAACAGAAATTCTCTCTCATTGGAAGTGGTGATGCAACATGGGGGCTTAAGTGGGTAGGAGAAGAATCAATGAAACAAGATGGGATTGGAGGGAGACAAACCATAAGTGACTCTTAATCTCACAAAACAAACTGAGGGTTGCTGGGGGGAGGGGGGTTGGGAGAAGGGGGTGGGATTATGGACATGGGGAGGGTATGTGCTTTGGTGAGTGCTGTGAAGTGTGTAAACCTGGCGATTCACAGACCTTTACCCCTGGGGATAAAAATATATGTTTATAAAAAATAAAAAATTAAAAAAAAATTCTCTCTCATTACTGGTAGGAAAGCAAAATTGTGCAACCACTTTGGAAGACATTTCCAAAGACAGTTTGGAAGAAGTCTGGCACTTCTTTATGAAACTGAACATGTTGGGTCACCTGAGAGGCTCGATCACTTAAGTGGTCTGCCTTCAGCTTGGGTCATGACCTCGGGGTCTTGGGATGAGCCCCACATCCAGCAGCTCCCTGCTCAGTGGGAGGCCTGCTTCTCCCTCTCCCAGTCCCCCTGCTTGTTTTCCCTCTCTTGCTGTCTCTCTGTCAAATAAAATCTTAAAAAAAAAAAAGCAAAACAAAAAAAAAGGAACCTGCTATTATCATGAAACCCAGCAATTATGCTTCTTGGTATTACCCAATAAAAAGTTATGACCATACAGAAACCTGCACATGGTTGTTTATAACAGCTCTATTCGTAACTGTCCAAACTCGAAAGCAATCAAGATGTCCTTCAGTAGGTGAATGGATAAACAAATGCTGGTGAACCAATGAAATACTATTTAGTATTAAAAATAAATAAATTATCAAGGCAAAATTAGACATGGAGGAAGCTTATATGTCTACTACAAAGTCTGAGAAGACAATCTGGAGAGCTATATAGTATATGATTTCAATTTATGTGATATTTTAAAAAAAGCAAAACTATGGAGGTAGTGAAAAGATCAGTGGTTGCTAGGGGTTGGCAGTATGGAGAGGGGTGAATAGGTAGAGGTTATTAGGACTGTTAGGGCACAGAGACTTTTTAGAGCCATGAAAATACTTTGTATGGTGTGATAATGATGGGTACATGTCATTATACATTTGCCCAAACTCAAAGAAAGCACACTACCAAGAGGAAACCTTATGGTAAACTATGGGTTTGGGCAATTATCGTGTGTTAATATAGGTTCATCAATTGTAGCAAATGTAGCACTCTGACAGGGGATGTTGATGATGGGAGAGGCGGTGCAAGTGCTGGAGCATGGGGTATATAGGAAATCTCTGTACTTCCCTCTTAATTTTTTTGTGAATCTAAAACTACTCTAAACAAAGCCTTAAAAAAAAAAAAAAAAAGAATACTGGGAGGAAGGAAGACACATGTGGATGAATCTATGGGAGTAAGCATGAAGAACAAAAGTTTTTGCGTTGTATCTTAAAGTTCACTCATAAACAACCACTGTCAAATAGGGCACCAAGTAACCAAGTAGACAAAATGACTTGGATGATTGATTTCAGCAAATCTCTGTCATAATCCATCAATGAACTCGTGAATAGAGTGGCTAGATGGGTATTGGACTACTAGGGATGGAAGTTGTATGTGTACCCAACGGCACGGGCCCTACACTCACCAAGGCTGATTTAGTTACCACTGCTGCCAAATGTTCAACTTGTCAGTGACAGGGACAAATGCCAAGGCCACATACTTCAATAACTCTCAGAGAAAACCAACTGCTTACTTGGTGACAAATTGATGACATTAGATCGCTTCTACTCTGGAAAGGCCATCAATTCATCTTGCTTGGAAATGACAAGGATTCCTGCCTGTAAGGCCTCAGCGAGCATTGCTATCAGGGGGCTTACAAGATCCTTGAATGAGATCCCATATAACGTTTGGGGGATACACTGACAGCCCAGGAGGTTGGCAATGGATATATGATGATGGGATCCACTAGGTCTATCAGCTGTGAGAGGTGCTGGCCTGGTAGAGCAATGGAGCCATTCCTTGAAGGTGCAGCTGTGAAAGCAGCTTGATTATGATCTTGGGACATAGAACATCATCCTTCAGGTTAAACTGAAGGTGTTGTGTTCCCAATAACTAGAGTATATGTGTATGGAACAAAGGATAAAAGTAGGAGTGATTCATTTAACATTAGTATCAATGACTTACTTAGGGAAATTTCTAATCCTTACAGCTTTAGGTTCTGTGGGCCTAGACCAGTGTTGTCCAATAGAAATGCAACTTGAATCACATATATAATTTTAAATTTTCTAGTAGTCACATTAAAAAAGATAAAATCAAAAGGATAAAATTAATTTAAATAATATGTATTTGTGTAACCTATTTGTATCAGATACATTTCAAGTGTTCAATGGCCACATGATGCTAGTGGTTCTTGTACTGGGCAGTGCTGGTCTAAAAGATCCTGGTTTCCAGATGGGGAGTGCTTCTACCAAGGACAGAGTAGGCACTCAGTCACTTTTAACTCCTTAGGCTAAGAGGCTAGCAGGCAAGAAAAGGAGTTACTATACTGACAGGGTAATTGACTTTTACCATCTAGGTCATCAGTAACACAGCAGGGACAATGGAGAATTCATTTGGCACTCTTGGTATTCTGCTGCCTAATTCTAATGATAAATTGTCAAGGGCAATAACTATAGCCTGAGAAGTGATGATGACCAGGGAGCTCAGGTCCCTTAGGGATGACAGTCTACGTCATCCTCTCAGTTAATTCTCTCAAGACCAGCAGAGACACTAGCTGAAAATAAAGGAACTCTAGGATGGGTAGCAAAGGAGGGTGAAGAGGAGTATTCATTGTGGTCTCCAGGTAAGCTATAGGAGTGTGAGCCAGCCTTTCCAGTCGAAGTTCCCCAGGGGGAAAAAATACACCAACAAAACCAACCAGAATTTACTGGGGTAGCTACTCCAAGATGGAGTGAAATTTCCTTACAAAGAAAGTCAACAGGGTGCTATGGTGTACAGCTGATGCATAGCTCAGATCCTCCTTTAAGGACCAAATCACTCATTCTCAGCTGCCTGCAGACAGCTCATAGTTGAGACCCCCTGTGGGCATTGCCTCAGCCAAAGGGTGCTGCATGACCCAAGGTTATATCTTCTCTACAAGCAGCCCAATCCCTTACGAGTCTATGTGAATGTAAAAAACAAAACAAAACAAAAACCAAAAAATCCTTTGTCTCAGTGAGGCACAACTTGGAAAGGCCATCCTAGCTTTAGGGTTTTCTCTATGGGACCCCTGCTGAGGTCTACTGTAACTGCCTGACCAGCATCTACCTCTGCCAATGCTGCTTTCCTTATTTCTTGAAAAGGGTTATTACTAAGAACACACACCAACAAACCTTCCACACATCTCTGATTCTAAGAAACATGGTAGAGGACAAATCTGTAATTAGGAAGTCCCAGAATAACTAGGTGAGGAGGTAGGAATGAACAACTTTCATCACCATTCTCATTCATTTATAATTGCCTGGCAGTTTCATGATGCCCTCCTGTGGCCATGTAGGAGGAAAAAAAAGATGTGGCAATTCTTCCCGGACCATCCCTCATTTCAAAAGAAGCATGGTTCCTATCCTGGCTTATGCCTTTTGCAGTTGGGGAGAGTCTTACCTGATTGTTTCAAATGACTCTCTGAGTTGTAAACACTTACCTAATTTAGGCGCTTTTTCACAATATATTTTGTAATCATCGCTGATCTTCTGTATGGCCACCGTTGGAAACTTATAGCAGAGTTCCTCAAAGGACATTTTCCTAATGTCTATCAAGTAGGGGAAAAAAGGTATAGAGTCTGGTTGTCCACTCTGGTTTAAAGATTCATACGCTTTTATTGACAGTATTACCTTTAAATTGTTATTTTAGGAAGATAATAATGTTTTAATAAAATGTTTACACAAGAAATATAAGTTCCTCAGGGAAATTAGAAGCAAGGAAGTATAACCTTCCCTCCTCTCCAGAATGGGAGGATTCTGCCCTTCTTGGGGACACCTGACCCATGGAGATTTTCTGCCGGAGGGATACTAGGGTAACTGAGATATAATTTTGAAAGTGGTACTAATTGTTGACACATATACAAGAAGTAATTTATTCAAATGAATACTGACCCCTTCAAAGTAGCCATCTGTTGTGTGAAGGAATTGCAAATATATTTCAAACATTCTGCTATTGCTTCAAAGAATTTGATACACTTAGGGATAATATATGGCAAATAACATGCTAGGAACTTTCTCTCTTGCTTGGCTCTGTCTTTGGGAATTACTTTCAGAATTGACAGCTCATATATGTAAATGTCCTTAATAGTTGCAAATCATTGTCCTTTGAGAGTGAATTATTTTTTCTAGAAAAAGTCATACATTATTTCTAGCTATACACAGTTGATTGAGAGGAATACATTTTTGCATCCAAAATACGATGAGACAGGACGGCTGAGACATCAAGGGAAGTTTTAGTCATGTACTGAACAATAGAACAGATTAGCAGCACCTTGCCTCCTACCTAGGTGAAAACATTCAATCATGTGGTGAGTTCTGCGGTTTAAAGTAAGTCTTATTGCGCACAGTTCCTTCCCAGAAACTCTCCCAAGGCAGTCTAGTACTTTCTGAAGATCATACTGGTGGGAGTCTAGAAGGAAGGCTGGGGTGTGGACCCACAAATGTCAGCATTGTCATTATCATCATTATCATCTCTCAGCCAGGGGAATCTGGCTGTAAGTTGTTAAGAGCAGCAGATCATTCCTGCAATAGATCCATTTTTCCAGTTCTGGACCAAACCCTCCCTTGCTAAGCAACCTTGACCAAGTCTTTCCACTTCTCAGAGACTCGTTTTCTCCATAGGACAGCTGAGGGTTTTCTAGCTCTGATGTGCTGTGAGTTTATGGTATTCCCTGACTGGATCAGCCCACCAGGGAGTCAGGGCCTTGGGTTGGGCAAATATACAGGAGGACCTTTATCAGGTCATACTTGCATTTCCAAAAAGCAGTGGTGGAGGAAGTAATGATGTGTGCTGAGGGAAGGAAGAAGCATCTTCATGGAGAGTGGTTCCCACTCTTCCTGGCCATCCCTGGCACTCCAAGACCACCAAAGCCATGCCTATTGCCAAGTGTGTGGGCAGTCAAATTTACCAGCCATCCTTTCTTCCATTTTTCTCTTGATTTCTGGAACAGGTTCTGGCATGTTCGGTAGTTAAAGAGAAGGTGAAATTCTGATATGAAACACAGGGTTTGTTCATGCTAGATTTAATAACTCATGCCCAAACATGGCTATGAGAGGCAAGCATTCAAGGCATCTTGTTTTGTATATGGAGTGCACATCAAAGTTTTGAAAAAGCTGAATGTTTTTTAGTATAATCTAACAAGTACTTACTGAGCACCTGCTGGCTCTGTAAAGGCATTGCCTCGAATCCCCTCAACAATCCTACCAAGCAGGGGCCATTATCCCCACTCCACAGCTGAGGAAATGAGAGGCTCAAAGAGATGAAGTAACTCGCCCAGGCTCACTGAGCAAGGGAGCAGTGAAATTGAATTTTTGAAGCTTTGGCTTATTCCCCTTCTGTATTTTTAAAAGTGCAGGTCATGACTCAATAATGTCGAAAAATTGTCGTTGCCAGCCTTTACAAAATGAAATAGAACAAAATAGAATAGAGAAACTAGAGGAAATCATATTATATAGTAAAGGTAAGTATTGCTTTGTGAAAATGCTTTTCCACATATACACACACACATATACACAAGTACATGTTCCCTGAGGTCTAATGTGTTTATTGAGGATTGCAGTACTGCAGTGCTCTGACTGCCTCAGCACAGAAAATTAAAGCAGTTTGTTCAATTTAGAAGCATTATTGAACTTTAATTATTGCCAAACATTGTGGTAATAGGTTTCATAGGTGACCTTGGAGCTTCTTCACAACAGCAACAAACCTATCATGATTAGTTCCATTTTAAAAATGAAAAAACGGGGCCTTACAGAGAGGACGAATACATTGCTCAAGTTTACAGTCACTGGCAGACCTAGGATATAACCCCGTCCTCTGGGACAGCACAACCTTGTGCTCCTAACCACTCTTCTCTACTGCCTGAGTGAGCTGCTGTGTTATGTTGGGGAAGAGGAGTAGCTATTAAAAATATGTTCGTAGAAATGCTTTGGACCTGACTCTGGAGGAGGTATGGTAAGATGGAATAGGCTTATCAGATGAACAACAAAGAATTATTCTGTAACTAAGATGCTTTGATGGGCAGGAGTCTGGCCAAACTTAAATAGCCAGTCAGTCCGACCTTGGCTCTGCCACTTACTGTGTGACTTTGGGAAGGTCATTTAACCTCTCTGTTACTCAGTTACTCAGTACTTACCTCATAGGTTATTTTGAAGATCAGATGAGGTAATCTTTGCATTGCACAGTGCTGATATACAGTAAATCATCACTAAATGTTGAATATTAATATTTCCCAATTGCCTATATGTTAGGGTCAAAAATTATGGTGACTGCCCTTACCTGCTTGGAACACTGGAGACTTTAGTTCTACCTGGAGAGACCCGCCTTGTTTCAGGTCCTCGGTTGCTATCTTTTGCCACTGCATAGAATCCATTTTCTCCATGTTAGCCAACCCCTGGCTTAACTCCAGGGATTCCTCACACCTCTTATAAAGAAGAATGTTCTCTTCTTTACTTATAGATCCCTTTTTATGCCATTTTCTGCTGATGAACTTGGCCTGAGTCTAAGAGAATGGGATGGGGTCAAAGAGCATTTGCTATAGGAACTAGACCAGAAGCAAGATTTTTGTAACCACCCCGTCCTCCTGAGCCTCCTCGTCACATGGGCTTTTCTTAGGAACCACTGCTCCTTTCCACACCAACCCCCACCCTCTTCTAATCACACTCATATCTATAAGGGAGGAGTTCTATATGAATGTGACTTCTTCACAATTAGCTACTGCACTTGAGTCTTTTCCCTCGAGGTTTGTGTTTAGAATATCGGAGACCATGTCAATGTCCACTGGCCTCTGGGAAAAATAAAAGTTTCATTTACTTTGACAAATAAGTCTTCTAAGAGAGCAGTTACTCCTTTTTCTTCCCACAACCTCATGATTCCTCCCCAACTTAAAGTCCCTCCTACTGTGAAAATGAGAAACCAGTGGTCCTCTTCCTCCAGGAATTCATCATACCAGGAGCTGAGCATCTGAAATCCAAACAAGATATAAGCGCTATGAGGTGATGCTCAGTTTGCTGCATCTCTTGTGCTAGTGTTTATGAGGGAGAAGAGCAGGCTGCAGATTCTGCATTCTCTACTTTGGAGATACAATGGAACAGCAAGCATTAGCCATAACCAACCAGGAGGCAACATTTGTCTCCCCGAAGATGGCAGCTTGCACAGTCTCTCTCTGAATCTCAGAGAATGGTAATTGATATTTACCTAAGGAAAGAATAACAACTTACCGAACGACAAACTTGGCATCTTCCTACTTCCTTGTTTTTTTTTCTAAATAAAGTACCATCTCATTTGAGCCTCAAAATGGCCCTGAAAACCAAAGATCTTTTCTGCAGTGACTTCTCTCAAGATTTCCCACTTGAAGACCTTACCCATTTGTGAAGGATATTTCACTACATTAGAACAAACAAAACCCAAAAATAACAACAAAAACACTTAAGAGTTAGTGCTCAGCTCAGTTTATTTGTCTGTACTCTCACCTTTGTTCATTCATTTATTTGACAAATAGTTTCTGAGGGCCTCCTATCTGCCAGGCACTATGCAAACGGCTGGGAATATACGGATAATATATTACAAACCTTGTTCTCAAGGAGTGCACCTTCTAGCATGATGAGTAGCATAGGATAGCACATGCTACAGTACAAGGGTGAAGAACGTCCTCTGGGAGCAGAGTCCAGGAGATTCAGAAAGAATTCAAAAAGGTAAGGAAATTTTAACCAGAATTTGCATTTTGCAGGATAAGTAGGAGCTCACCATATGGAAGTTGAGTAAAGGGCATTCCAGGCAGTAGAAAGAACGTAAGCAAAGGCATAGACACGGGCAAGGACGGTTTGAGAATGATGAATACTCTCTAGCAGAGGTGAGCTGTAGCATCCTGCAGAGAGCAGAGGGGTGGGGTAGTAGCAAGAGATGAGGCAGTGAAGGTTGGTTGGGACTATCCATGAAGGACTTGAATGCCTTGGTATGTAGTCTAGGCATTAGTTTGCTGGGAATGAGTCAACAACATTAATTTTTAGGGAATGTAAGATTGTTTCCGCAAACCACCTCAGTCATGCTGCCAAAAGGTGAGTGAGTTAAAGAGTATGAGTTTTAGTAACTTCATCAGATCTCCTGGGTTCCTAGGGAACTGGAGTGAAGTATATTCCTGAGAAAATTAAGCTCAGTGATTGAATATTAGCAATATATAATGTAATATGATGTGATTGACCAGTCGATAATCTCTGAATATATATATATATATATATATATATTAAATATGAGTAATAAACGTGTGACATGAGTACCCTATTAATGTTCCTTCTAGTTTAAAATATTTATGACTCTAGTGATCTAATTGGTATCTTAACCAACAATGTTTAATGAAGCATTTCCCATTAGAAGAAATAGAGTTGCAGCAAAATAATAGTAATAAATAATAAATATAATAAAGCAATATCTAAACTTAAACTTACATTTTAAAACTTGACTTATGAAAAATGTCAATGGTATTTTCATAGGGATTTCATTGAATGTGTAGATTGTTCTGGGTAATGTAGATATTTTAACAATATTCTTCCAATCCACGAGCATGGAATGTTTTTCTGGTTCTTTGTGTCTTCCTCAATTTCTTTCATAAGTGTTCTGTAGTTTTTAGAGTATAGATCCTTTACTCCTTTGGTTAGGTTTATTCCTAGGTATCTTATGGGTTTTGGTGCAATTGTAAATGGGATTGATTCCTTAATTTCTCTTTCTTATGTCTCATTGTTAGTATATAGAAATGCAACTGAGCTGGAACAAATAATCTTAAAATTTGTATGGAACTAGAAAAGACCCTAAATAGCCAGAGGAGTGTTAAAAAAGAAAACCAAAGCTGATGGCATCACAATGCTGGACTTCAAGCTATATTACAAAGCTGTAATCATCAAGACAGTATGGTACTGGCACAAAAACAGACACATGAATCAAAGTAACAGAATAGAGAACCCAGAAATGGGCACTCCACTCTATGGTTAACTAATATTTGATGAAGAAAGAAAAAAATATCCAATGGAAAAAGGACAGTCTCTTCGATAAAGGGTGCTGGGAAAATTAGACAGCTACCTGTAGAAGAATGAAACGACCATTTTCTTATACCATACACAATGATAAACTCAAAATGGATGAAAGGCCTAAATGTGAGACAGGAACCCATCAAAATCCTAGCAACAACTCTTCGGCGTTGGCCACAACAGCTTCTTGCTAGACATCTCCAAAGGCAAGGGAAATAAAAGCAAAAATGAACTATTGGGACTTCATCAAGATAAAAAGCTTCTGCACAGCAAAGTAAATAGTTGACAAAACCAAAAGACAACTGACAGAATGGGAGAAGATATTTATAAATGACATATTGGATGAACAGCTAGTATCCAAAATCCCTAAAGAACTTAGCAAACTCAACACCGCCCCCCCCCCCCCAAAAGAATCCAGTCAAGAAATGGCCAGAGGACATAAACAGACATTTCTGCAAAGAAGACACATACAAATGGTCAAAAGACACGTGAGAAAATGCTCCACATCACTTGGCATCAGGGAAATACACATCAAAACCACCATGAGATACCACCTCACATCAGTCAGAGTAGCTAAAATTAATAAGACAGGAAACAACAAATGTTGGTGAGGATGCAGAGAAAAGGGGAACCTCTTACACTCTTGGTGGGACTACGAGCTGGTGCAGCCACTCTGGAAAACAGTATGGAGGTACTTCAAGAAGTTAAAAATGGAGGTGTTATTTGCACTAATGACTTGTTGAACACTACATTAAAAGCTAATGATGTACTACATGTTGGATAATTGAACATAATAATAAGTTAAAAATCTAAAAAAAAAAAAAACTTTAAAAAAATAGAACTACCCTATGACCCAACCATTACACTGCTAGGTATTTACCCAAAGGATACAAATGCAGTGATCTGAAGGGGCACCTGCATCCCAGTTTTTATAGCAGCTATATTCACAAAAGCCAAACTGTGGAAAGAGCTGAGATGTCCATCACCGGATGAATGGATAAAGATGTGGTGTATAAATACAATGGAATATTACTCAGACATTAGAAAGAGTGAATACTTAATATTTACATTGACATGGATGGGATTAGAGGGTATCATGCTAGGCGAAGTAAGTCAGAGAAAGACAATAATCATATTATTTCACTCATATGTGGAATATAAGAAACAGTGCAGAGGATCATGGGGGAAGGGAGGAAAAACTGAATAGGAAGTCATTAGGGAGAAAGAAAAAGAGTGAGAAACTCTTAACTATAGGAAACAAACTAAGCATTGCTAGAGGGAAGGTGAGGGGGATGGGGTACCTGGGTGATGGGCAAGGAGGGCATGTGATGTCATGAGTAAGGGGTTTATATAATGAATTATTGAATATTACATCTGAAACTAATGATGTACTATATGTTGGCTAATTGAATCTAAATAAAATTTGACCTACTATTTTTAATATATATGTACTTTTTCTGTAATTGTTTTTTTATTATGTTACATTAGTCACCATATAGTACATCATTAGTTTTTGATGTACTGTTCCATGATTCATTATTTGTTTATAACACCATGAGCACATGTTGTGCTTATGATAACATGTGCTCTCCTTAATACCTGTCATGGGGCTACCATATCCCCCGACCTCCCCTCCCCTCTGAAACCCTCAGATTGTTTCATGGAGCCCATAGTCTCTCATGGTTCATCTCCCCTTCTGATTTCCCCCACTTCAGTTTTCCCTTCCTTCCCCTAATGTCCTCCATACTATTCCTTATGTTGAGAAAGGGGAACCCTCTTACACTGTTGGTGGGAATTCAAGTTGGTACAGCCACTTTGGAGAACAGTATGGAGGTTCCTCAAAAAGTTAAAAATAGAACTACCCTATGACCCAGCAATTGCACTACTATGTATTTACCCCAAAGATACAGATGTAGTGAAAAGAAGGGGAATATGCACTCCAGTGTTCATAGCAGCAATGTCCACAATAGCCAAACTGTGGAAGGAGCCAAGATGCCCTCCAACAGATGAATGGATAAAGAAGATGTGGTCCATATATACAATGGAATATTACTCAGCCCTCAGAAAGGATGCATTCCCACCATTTGCATCAACATGGATGGAATTGGAGGGGATTATGCTAAGTGACATAAGTCAAGCAGAGAAAGACAATTACATGGTTTCACTCTATAATTGTTTTTCATTAAAAGATATTAGGGTTTCCTTCAGAATTCAGTTTGCCCATCACTTGGTAAACTCTCCTGCCCTATCCTGAAAGCAGTGCATGAAAGGCCAGATAGTAAATATTTTCCAGTGTCTATGGAACTCCTTACTCCAGCATCTTCAGTACCTTCTCTCAATCCTCTCCTCTTTGGTTAGAACCCAAGGCAATTTTTAAGCTGATGTGCTATCCTCCATGTTCACACCTACTTCTCTTTACCCATTTCCTTTTATGGTATAGTATTCTCAATGTATCTATAAACTTATTAAATCCACAAATACAATGACAAAATATGATTTTGTCCCATTTATCATTTTATATATGAGGCATAGAGACCTAGGGAAATTCAAGAATTATACAAACTTGGATTTGTTCAAGATCACATAGCCAAACAGTGACACAGCCAGAACTTTAAAAACTTTTCCCATACTCCACATAGACATGTTTCCACATTGGTGAGTCAGAAGTCAGGAAATGGACACATCAGTGGACATACTATAGGTAATTCACAAAAGTTGACTAAATAATTGGAGAATGATTGAAGAGATGGATGAAAATCAGAGTTCTCAGAGAATCTAGTTGTCTCAAAAAAGAAAAGAAAAAGAAAAAAAAAAAGAATCTAGTTGTTTCCAATTAGAAAAGAGCTCTGGGCAAGGCCAAAAGGGGGGCCATTGCTAACTGGGATTGATCAGTTCAACAGACATCTATTGAGCATGAAGGTCTATTAGCACTATCAAGCACTGAATACTCTACCCCCCCAAGTAGTGTTCCAAATTTTGGTGAGACAGTACTGACAAAACAATGAAAATCCCAGCCCTCATAGGGAGAAATAAGCAAAATAAGTTAAATAAATAAATATATGTATATATACACACATACATATAAACACATGTATATATATACACACACACATACATATTATGCATCTATCTGAAAAATAATACAAGTATATGTGTATATAATAGAAGTGTATATAATATATGTATGCACATATGCATACATGAACACTGTAAGGAATATATGTGTATTATACACACACTCACACAGAGTGAATGTATGTACATATGTATGTTAGAATGGTGTACGTAAGAATGGACGGTTGGATCTGGATGATATGTGCTAAGGAGAAAAATAAAGTGGGGATGGGATGAAATTTTATATGAAGTGGGTAAGGAAGCTTTGCTGAGAGGACTTGAGCAAACAGCTGAAGGAGGGGGGCAAGCTGTGTGAGCATCTGTACTTTACACAGAGTGGGAGCACTGCCACTGAGCAGGCAGTATGCCTAGCATGGCTGGGGTGGTGTACCCAGAGGCAGTGGAAGATGAAACCAAAGAGGGAGATAGAGAAATTTATAGAAATTATTTGGCCTTGCCAGTTTTGGCAAGGTCTTTGGATTTTACTGAAGACAGAAAGCCATCTGTTTTCAAGGTCCCCACTCAATTCCTTTTACTTATTTTCAATTTTCATTACACAGTTTATGTTTTTGCAGAATCACCACAGCCAGTGTGGAAATGAGCCTGCTTGTCATGTCCAAGGACAAATCCATAGGCATCAGTTAGTTAGGAGGCCACTGCAGTATTCTAGGTGACACTGGATGGGTCTTAGACAAGAGCAGGATGGGTCTTAGACAAGAGCAATTGTAACAGGGAAGGGGAGGCATGCTTAGACCTCCTGGGTTCTGATCTTGGTTACTCCACTAGCCTCTTGTGTGCCTTTGGGCTAACCCACCTACCTTCTAGGGTCAGTCTCATTTACCTCAGTTACATAACAGTGGCAATAGCACTACCCTGTCTACTACTTCTGAGGTTCTAAGAAGCCTAAAAGAGGTAATATGTGAAAACATACTTTATAATACATTTATATACATATACATGTATATGTATATACATACATTTATAATACATTTTAATATATACTTTATATACATTTATATACATTTTAATGCACTAAGTAAGTTGTTTATGTCCGCCGGCCCTTCCAGATCTACTTTCTATTCTTCTTCACTGTTTGTGCCTTGGGAAATTAACCTGTATGGACCACATCAACAGGCTCCCTTGACCTCACGTTGGGTTCATCTAGTTAGGAGTCCTAACAGGAGATGGGAAAGCAGGAGAGTAAGCGTGGAATTAGCTATTCCCCATGATCCCTCCTGGCCAGATCACCAAGGACTGGCTATACATTTCTACTGAAAGAGTTCCTGCCAACTGTTGCATCCCAAACAGCTCTTTCTCTCCTGGTTCTGGTAACTGCTCCCTTTCCTCAATTCTTCAGGTCTCAGAGGGAGAAAAAAGTGACCCACGCTTACTGACCCTGAGGTGTTACAGTATCTCTTATGGTTTCCCTACGCTGTGCCCTTTCCTTTGTAAGCAGTCTCTTGTATCAGACTTTTATCTGCTACCCAACTTGATTCTGCCATTTGTCTCTGCCAAGATCTTAACCGTAAATATCCAAGCTATGGGCCTCACTGGCTGTGAGTCTTCAGGATAGTCACATGCTTTTATCTAATGTTTTGGGATAAGAATAAACTCCTACCAGTTGGCTACTTCTTGGTGGTCTAGTCTACCCTGCATTTCAATACATTATGTTTGGAACAGAATTCTTGGAACTTTCTTCAGTAGAACACTCTGGGGTTCATGGTTTTGGGAGATTCCATATAGGGGGAAATTAAAGAAGAAATAAAAAGTCGATGTTGACCAATCACCCACTTCCATTCTACTTTGGATTTTGGCTATTTCTTGGGAATTTGTATGGCTATTTCCTAAGAGATCATCCAAGTCTTCAATATGTGAAAAATTATGTAGGTAATTATATCATTAATTTAACCAGTCTAGATGACTAGATAGGATTTTTGGTCAGTCTTGACCTCATCTTCCAGATACTAACCAATTTCTACATTGCAGACTTTTACCTTGCAATTCCTACCTTGCAGATCTCCTTCTGGGCTCTGGGAATCCAGGGGTTTATATCCCCAGAAGGCAGCATCTCCTTCAGGCCTTCAATGGTTTGCGATTTGAGTGGTAGGCATGGACCAATCTGTTCATTCAGGTAGAGCTCACAAATTCGGTTGCCCAGCATGTGCCGAAAGGTGGCATTCCCAGTCTTCCTGTTATTCATCAGGACACTGAGAAAATGGTGCAGGTCTTGCCAGAGGTCCAGGAGTTGGGTCTCCACTTTCAAATTCTGCTTTTTCAGGTGGTTCCGGAAGGGACTCCCTGCACAGGCATCAGCACACAAGGCCCAGTGGGTGTACCCTAAGGAGATGGTTTGCTTGATGGCCTTCTTGACTTTCATCTGGGGGGAGTGATTGATGATAGGGGTGACAGTCCTCAGGTGTGTAGAGAACGTTGTCTCAAAGAGGCCCTCCATGTCGAGGTGGCTCTTGGCTTTCTTCTTCATGTCAGACTTCCTGGCACATAAAATATCCTTTTCCAGGGAACTGATTATTCTCTCTTTTGAAGAAGTCACTTTTGGGGAAGGCATTTGTATATGTTTATATTTGTATGTGTCCTTCTCTGGAGAACACATCTTCTGGGGTTGCGTAATGTTGGTGTCTGGCTTGGTATCCATTTTCAGAGTAGTGCTATGGTCTATCAATTGCCACATCCTCCTCTTGGTCTTCCTGCTCGAGTACTGTTTCTGGGGGTGGTGGCTCTCCTTGATGCTCATGTTTAGAGGGAGTCCTCCTACATGAGTACAGCAAATAGTGTACAGGCGAGTCTCATATTCCTGCATCAGACCTTGGCACGTTTCCTCCTTGGCCATAATTGTCCTGGCATGGGTGTAAAAGTTGGGGAGCCAATAGCTCTGAATTTTGAACAGAGCCACTTTCTGCATATGGCTCAAGATCTCCCTCCTGGTGGTTGACTGGTTGGGATGCCAGATGGAGAGGTTCAGGAGGGACTCTGGAAAGAGAAGAGACATGAAGGGTGAAAATAATGTAGTGGTGGTGATGATGATGATGTTGGGAGTGGTTTTTTGAATTTTTCCAAATATCATTGTGCATAACATTTCATTTGTTCTTCATACAACCTTTGGGTATGGACAGGACAAATATATAATAAACACATTTTTAGGATTTTCTCAGGGAACAGTAACCCCTTTCTCTGATTACCCTCCTTCCTCACCATAGCAATAAGCCAGTTTATGGATTCCTTGAATTATTTTTTAGATAACTGGGTGATATTTTGTAGGGAAAAGCAAAAGGTACATGAAAACATGTTTAAGAATGGGATTTCTGAGTCAGATCTGCCTGGAGGAAGGGGTTTAGATGGGTAATTTGAAGAAGTCATTACTAGCCCTGATTTCCCACACAGCAAATATTCTGGAACACATTTATATTTGGGTTAGGAATGTCTCCTTACTTACTAAACAAACAAACAAACAAACAAATAAATTTAGATGAATCTGATATTCTAGAGAAGAGGCTGGCAAACCTGTAAAGGACCAGATAATAAAATATTATTCTTTGCTCGCTTCTCAGCCTTTTGGCCAAGATCAAGTTAAATATTCTTTGAGAACCATATTCAGGCTCTGCTGCATAGTCTTCTTCCTTCACCCTTTACAAATACAAAAACATTCTTAGTTCATAGGCTACATGAACTATGTTTGGCCTGTGAACTGTAGATTGTTCTAGGGAATCTCAGTTTAAAGAAAGACAAGCCATGCAGTCTCAGAAGATGCAGGAGCTGTTTAATTACCCTGTCCCAATTCCTCCTCACTCCTTCCAGCCAACCTTTACTGGCAATCAGTATCTCAGGAAGAAGCTTAAAGATAACAGGTCTCTTGCAACCCTTTCCTGTTCAGGGTTCTCAGTGGCATCCCTGATACATAGAAAATGGAGAGGGTAGCAGTCTGCAAAATGAGAAACTGAATATTATCAGACACCGAATTGACTTCTTTGTCACACCCCCCAGTGATTTCAGCTCAGATGTAATTCTCTGTGATTCTCACTGATGTTCATGTTGCAGAGAGTTATCACTCTTGAGCCCTCCTGTAGATGTGTAGCCTTCAGCACAAGGAGGAGGGACAGGTAGTGGTCTCTCATCTCCAGGTCCATCTCATCTATGCTCAAGATCTCCTCAGCAAGGATCCAGAAGTCCACCAGCTCTTCACCTACAGATCAGAAAGGGTGAGCCCAGAGCCACAGCCCCGTCTTGCCCCTGCAGTGGTTGCATCTGGGTGTAGCAGCTGATACCACTCATACCACTCCCCACCACCAATATCACCATTAGTCACTTCTTTAGGTTAAGGCATGGTCTTTAGTAGTGTCATAATGTAGGGGCAGATGGAGGGATGGAGAACAGGGGCTTAATGGGTAGGGATCTTTTGTGACTTCTGTTGTTGTGATAAAAAGTGTCACTTCAGGGAAAAACTGCAAGACTCCAAGGATGGATCATGAGACATTCGAGTTTTATCCAAAAAAAAAATGAAGATGCGAAGGAAAAAAGAACATTTGCTATAACGTGGACCGAGAGCAGCCAGAAGAAGAATAATGGAGCCCAAAGGTGTCAAAGATTACGTTCCTTGTTTCACAATTTTGCCAGGGCTGGAGTCTGAGTGACAAACTAAAAGATGGTCTGTCTAGTTCTTCCCTATCCCCTCCCTGGAAACACAGGATTTCACCCTTAAACGAGAGCTTGTCCTTAGATGAAACTCAATGCTGCTGAACTGGAGTGCTGGCTAGTGTGGCAGCTGACCTCCCAGCACTCATCAACCACTGGACCCAACAGAATAGAAAGCTGTGCATCCCAACACTTGTGCTTCATGTTTGTTTATCTACTTGTTCCTTGTCTGTTTCCCCACCACTGTGGCAGCTTTATTAAGTGGGGATTTATGGCTCTGTTCACAGTGACTGCCATACAGGTGGTGCTCCACAAACACTGTTAAATGAATGGGTGGATGGATGGATAAAAGAAAGGCACTCTGATTGCTTTTGCCCTAATCTATACCGTGGACCCATTTCCAAAGACTTTCATGCAAACAACAATAATAAAACACGATATTTCCCATATACATACCTTGCTGTCCGTAAGTGTTCTGGGGCATTCTGGAAGCTGTTGAGAACTTACAAAGGCTCTGGAAACAACTCAAGAACCTACCTGTACTGCTGGTGAGGTAGGTACAGAAGCGCCACATCCCTCTGACCCCACCAATGCACTTATGGAGTAGCCACTGGTCTGCTTTTCTCCATCTCATCATCTTGGCTGCCAGGAGAAGTTCATGATGAGAGAGAGAATGAGCTCTTCCCACAGCACCTCTGTCAGCCTTGCACAGCTGACCCCCATTCAGTCAGTGTGAGTGAGGAAAAATAGTGGCCAGTTGGATGAGCTTGTTATAAGTATGTGGTACTTCTGAACATAGGAAAAGACCCTCTTAGTGACATGCATAATATGAAGGACCCACAAACAGTACAATCAACAGATTAGAAATACCCTCTGACCAAGACCTCTTGCCTTCTGTAATCCCCACCTGACAGTGATTTTGCCAATCCAATTTTTCCAATATATATATATACTGGGATGGATGAAGGAGATGAGTATATGAGTATATTGGGTGTTTTGTTACATTTTAATCAATCGTATCTCCTGAATCTTGACTTTCCCCGGGGTGAAGATGAGAGTCAAATGATCAATTCAGCTCTAGATGGAAATTTTATTAATTCATTTTTTCAATAAATATTTATTACATGTCTACTACTTAGTACCATACCGTTTTAGGTGTTTGGGATATACCGGCAAACAAAGTCCCTGCCCTCAATGAGCTTACATTCTGGTGAAGGAGACTGATAATAAATAATAACCATAGTAAATACATTATCTGGTGAGGTCGAATGTCATAAGCACTACAGGAAAAAATGGAAAAGTAAGAGAGGGTAAAGGGGGTTGGGAGTGCTAGGGCAAGAGTTGGATGAGTGGACCTTAGGGTCATCAGGGTGGTTCTCCACTGAGGAGGTGAGATTTCCACAGAGATCTGAAGAGGTGAGAGTGAGAGCCAGTGTGGATATATGGAGAAAGAGCATTCCAGGCAGAGTGCACAGTCATTGCAAAACCTTGAAGTGAGAATGTATCCAGCATGTTTGAGGAACTGCAACCAGATCAAGTATAACTGGAACGGAGTAAGCAAGGTGGGGGGAGTGGGAGCAGATGAGGTCCTAAAAGTACTGGGACCACATTGGTAGGATCCGGGAGGCCATTGTAGGGACACTGGATTTTACACTGAGACCATTTTACACTGGAGCCATTGGTCAGGTATGGAGCAGTGAGAAGAGGAGTGACATGATCTGAATTAAGTTTTAAAATGCTCTCTCTGGCTGTGAGAACAGGAGAACAAGAGAAGAAGCAAGAAGATTAATTAAGAGATGAGTTCAGTAGCCAGGTGAGAAATGATGGAGGCTTAGACCAGGCAGTGAGCTATGTTTAATTCTGGATATATTTTAGGCAATGTTTCCATGTTGTGTGTCCACCAGTAATTCTCTCATTTCTGACAACTAATGCACATAACCTATCTAGTCCCTGCTTATTGCTCTAGGTACCAACATTTCAGCCCAAGATTTCACCCACTGCTGCTTTACATTATAAGCTGAGGTACCCTCCCATCTAAGGCTACAAAGCTGGCCAGTATTTGTACCTTACTATAGAACTAACAGGCACAGGATCATTATGCAGCCTGGTTTCCCATATATCTCCACACATACACTCTCATGCTTACCTCCTTCTGGGGAGTTAATGAAGCCGATGAGCTCCTGACAGAGAATGTAATGGAAACACAAGTTGGTTTTACAGAAGAAAGGTAACCGGTATTTTTCCAACCAGGTCAATAATCCTTTGTACTTCGCAATCTAGGGTCCAAACAACATGGGAATAGAAAAGAGAAATGGAACTGAATGCAAAGAAATGCAGCATAGCAAGGGGAAATAAATAACTTCATCCTGTGGTATCTGGCCCACAAAAGAGGTATGTTGATTAAAAATATTTAAGGGGAGTGAAGACTTGAGCTGAGGCTCCCAAAGGAGTGAATGAATTGGTAGGCAAGAAAAACCTTGGTCTTTTTTCAAAAAATTTTCCTTATTCCTGAGTGAAGTTGTTTAAGAAAAGATCTAAGTCTTAGGTAGAAGAGAAGCAGAAGAGATTTTGATTTGTAATGTTGTCATAACGCTATTCAACTTATTTCTTTGTAAGCACTCTTACAATTTCTCGCAAGTTCCTAACCCATATCAAATGTGTGACATGTACAAAAAGACACAAAGACTCACGTCATTTAGAGTATGGGTGGGATCCCTGAAGGACTGAGCCGCCAGAAAAGGAAGAAGAATATAATTTTTCTTTTTACTTGTACCTCTCACTTCTCTTCACCTGTTTTTTTTTTTTTTTTTCATCCCTCCTCATCCATTTCCTAACTGGCAACCACCAGTTTGTTCTCTGTATTATGGGTCTGTTTCTGCTTTTATTTGTTCTTTGGGGTTTTGTTTTTTAGATTCCACGTATAAGTGAAATCATACAGTATTTGCTTTTCTTTATTTCATTTAGCATTATAGTCTCTAGTCCCATCCATGTTGTCACAAATCACAAGATCTCTTTCTTTCTTTCTTCTTTTTTTTTTTTTTAAATGGATGAGTAGTATTCTATTGATGGACACTTAGGGTATGTCCATATTTTGGATATTGTAAATAAGGCATAAATATAGGTGTGCATATATCTTTTCAAATTAGTATTTTCATTTTCTTTGGGTAAATACCCAGTAGTGGAATTACTGGATTTTATGGCAGTTCTATTTTTTAATTTTTTGAGGCATTGCCATACTGTTTTCCATAGTGGTGGCACCAATTTACATTCTCACCAACAGGGAATGAGGGTTCCCTTTTCTCGACATCCTCGCCAACACTTGTTATTGCTTGTCATTCTGACAGGTATAAGGTGGTACCTCATTCTGGTTTTGATTTACATTTTCTTGATGAATCATGATATTGAACATCTTTTCACATGTACATTGGTGATCTATACCTCCTTTTTTTTAAAGATTGCATTTATTTATTTTAATGAGAGAGAGCACAAGCAGGGGGAGGGTCAGAGGGAGAGAGGGAGGCAGACCATCTTACACAGACTACTTGCTGAGTACCGAGCCCTACATCGGGCTCCATCTCATGATCCCGAGGATCATGGCCTGTACTGAAATTGTTAAGCCCAACATTTAACTGACTGAGCCACCCAGCCGCCCCATCTGTACATCTGTTTTTGGAAAAAGTGTCTATTCAGGTCTTATGCCCATTTTTAGTTGGACTTGTTTTTGGTGTTGAGTTGTATAGTTTTTAAATATTTTTTTGGGTATTAACCCTTTCTTATATATATATCACTTGCAAATATTTTCTTCTTTCACTAGGTTGCCTTTTTGTTTCCTGATGGTTTCCTTTGCTGTGCAAAAGGTATTTATTTTGGTATAGTCTCAATAGTTTAATTTTGCTTTTGTTTCCCTTGCTGAGGAGACATATCCACAAATATGTTGTTAAGGTTCATGTCAAAGAGATTATTGCTTGTGCTTTCTTTCAGGATTTTTTAAAAGATTTTATTTATTTATTCGACAGAGAGAGATCACAAGTAGACAGAGAGACAGGCAGAGAGAGAGAGAGAGGAAAGCAGGCTCCCTGCTGAGCAGAGAGCCCTATGCGGGACTCGATCCCAGGACCCTGAGATCATGACCTGAGCCGAAGGCAGTGGCTTAACCCACTGAGCCACCCAGGCACCCTTTTTCAGGATTTTTATGGTTTCGGGTCTCACACTTAGGTCTCTAATCCATTTTGAGTTGATTTTTGTGTATGGCAAAAGAAAGTGGTTTCTTTCATTCATTTGCATGTAACTGTCCATTTTTTTCAACATTATTGAAGAGACTATATTTTCTCCCATTGTATTTTCTTCCCTTCTTCATCATAGATTGACCATAAAAGTGTGGGTTTATTTCTGGACTCTACGTACTATGGATAGATCTATGGATAGATTTATTCACAGATCCAGCCAAATTGATCTATGTGTCTATTTTTGTGTCAGTGCAATATTGATTTTTACAGTTTTGTAGTATATTTTAAACTCCAGGATTCTGATACCTTCAGTTTTGTTCTTCTTTTGCAAGACTGCTTTGGTATTCTGGAGTCTTTTGTAGTTCTATAAAAATGTCAGGATTATCTGTTCTAGTTCTGTGAAAAATACTATTGGTATTTTGATAGGGATTGAATTGAATCTGTATATTGCTTTGGGTAGTACAGACCTTTTAACAATATTAACTCTTCCAATTCATGAACATAGTATGTCTTTCCATTTGTTTGTGTCATCTTCAATTTCTTTCATCAGTGTTTTATAGTTTTCAGAGTACAGGTCTTTCACCTCCTTGATTAGGTTTATTCCTAGGTATCTTATCCTTTTTGGTATAATTATAAATGCAATTGTTTTCTTAGTTTCTCTTTCTGCTATTTCATTATTAGTATATAGAAACACAACAGACTTCTGTTTATTAATTTTGTATCCCACAACTTTACAGAATTACATAAATTATATTTATTTCTTCTAACTTTTTTGATGGCATCTTTAGTGCTTCATATGTATCATATCTGCAAATAGTGACTGTTTTATTTCTTCCTTACCAATTTGGATGGCTTTTTTTTTTTTTAATCTGATTGCTGTGGTTTGTACTATGTTAAAAAAAGTAGTAAAGTGGACATGTGTGTCTTATTTCTGATCTGAGAGGAAAAGCTCTCAATTTTTCATCATCAAGTATGATGTTAGCTGTGGGTTTTTCATATAAATATGCCCTTTATTATGCTGAGGTATGTTCCTTTTCAACAAACTTTGTTGAGAGTTTTTACCATGAATGGATGTTGAATTTTGTTAGATATGTTTTCTGCATCTATTAAGATTATCGTATGATTTTTTTATCCTTCATTTTGTTAATGTGGTATATCATGTTGATTGAATTGCAAGCACTGAACCGTCCTTGTATCCATAAAATAAATCCCACTAGATCATAGTAAATGATCCTTCTAATGTATTGCTGATTTCAGTTTGCTAATATTTTGTTGAGGAGTTTTGCATTTATGTTCTTCAGAGATATTGGCCTGTAGTTCTCCCTTTTTGTAGTGTCTTTGTCTAGTTTTGGTATGAGGGTAATGCTGGCCTTGTAGAAAGTATTTGGAAATTTTCCTTCATCTTCTATTTTTTAGAAGAGCTTGAGGAGAATAGGTATTAATTATTCTTTAAACATGTGGTAGCATTCCCCTGTGAATCCATCTGGTTCTGGTATTTGAAATTTTCTGATCACCAATTCAATTTCATTACTAGTAATTGTTCTATTCAGATTTTCTATTCCTTCCTGATTCATTTTTGGAAATTGCATGTTTCTATGAATCTATCCATTTCCTCTGGGTTGTCCAATTTTTTGGCATATAATTTTTCATGATAGTCTCTCATAATTCTTTATATTTCTGTGGTGTTGGTGGTTATTTCTTCTCTTTCAAGAAAATAAGATTTTTTTAAGTTTTAGGGGTTTTCTAGGGAAATCAGATATAAGAATCGAGGGGAGTGTCTTTTTAAGTTGTCCAGGTCTCAGAGAAAAACAAAACCTTGTTATGAGTATGGTTTAGAGTGATCTTTCTGATCCCACCTGCCACTGGTACAGCATGCAGACGTCACTGGTAAGTCTAAGGTGAGTGTAGTGGAAAAGGAGAACAGGAAGGGGGAAGAGGAGAAAAGAAAGACAGTGGACAAAGAGAACATATAAGAGATAAAAAAAGATTGGGAGAAAGACATGTTTCTAAAGGAGAATCATAGGGTAGTCTTAGGAATTGAAGAGTGGCACCTTACCTTAAGCTATAACTTATAATGCAAATAATCACTATGTGGCCAAGAGGCTGACACTTCCTATACTGCTCGCATGGCAGGCATTGTCAATCAGTTCTCAGACTTTTTCTTGATTAGGTGCTGCCCCAGAGTTCTTCTAAATGGTGTTCCAAACATTTGCTACCCAATTATAACAGTAGACATGAAAGATGAATATCATTTGCTGACCATAGACTAGAATACAGAGCGGATAATTCACCAGCGATTGTCTGCCCAAGTGATAAAAACACAAAAAGGAGAAAAGTCTACAAGTGGCTTGATGCTGTTTACAAGGTCCTACTCACCTGCTTTAGAGTTTCTTCCAGAGTTACCCTCTGGACTTCCTCTTCCTTTTATCTCTCTATCTCTCAATTCACATTTCAGATTTAGGTCCCTCTCTCCCCATCCCAAAGGCTCTGCCATTCAAGAATCTTACCAAGTTATAAGGTATTTCTGGCCACAAGCTCCACTGTGAATTTTCAACAGTATAAAATGGTGTCTGACCAAAGACCTGCAAAAGAAAGCTAGGAAACAGCCAAAGAGGTAGAGCTTCTCTTCACAAATATGTCACACTCCAATTGCAGCCACAAGGCAAGGGGATTCCATTGATTTCCTATCTCAAGGGACATTAACTCTTAAATTCATTCCCCTAAATCAACTTGCCTTGCAGAAAAGCACCCAAAATAGACTAAACTGAAAGATTCATTGATCTTTTGGGTCTGTTCTTCCCCAGCCTGGGAGTTATCTTGTCTGTGTACAAAGGCCAAAGCCCATAATATTATTTTTGCATTGAATTATTCATTTCTTTTTTTTTTTTTTTAAGATTTATCTATTTATTTGAGAGAGAAAGAGAGAGAAAACACAAGTGGGGGAAAGTGTAGAGGGGGAGAGGGAGAGACAGAATCCTCAAGTAGACTTCCCTCTTCCCTCTGAGCAGAGCCTGATATAGGGCTCAATCCCAGGACCCTGAGATCATAACCTGAGCTGAAACCAGGAGCTGGACACTCAGCTGATAAGCCACCCAGGAAACTCTGCATTATTCATTTCTGCATGGATTTAGAGAGTTAGAGCAAAGACTTGAAGCTTTTTTTTATAAAGAGAAACAGCTTTGGATTTGCCTCAACTCTTGAACTGGAGAAAGTAGAGAGGCCTAAGAATATGAGGACTAGGGGTACAAATTACTTAGTGGAGGCAATTAGAGTGTCCAGAATTGATAGATAATTCTATGTTACTGTCCTGGAGAAGGGATAACCAACTTTGAGACTAATGGGCATGGGGTTCTATGTTTACAGGTATCTAAGCTTAGCATTCTCACCATAGGTACTAACATGTCTCGGAGTATCCCCACATCAACTGTGATAAACTAGAGGGTCTAAAGCCCTAACTCCTGGCTGCACTCTCAGCACTTTATGTCAGCCTGACCATCTCCCCAAGACTATCAGCCCTGTATTTTGTCAGTCTGAGGCCTGCTCCTTCTCTCCCCTTTGTTCTTGGCTATGAGATATAAAAGGAAGATAGTGGTACCTATTGTACCTTACAAATATCGGGCTGTGAAGGAGGCTCAGTCCTTAGTGACCCCTCTCTGCTCTGCACTCGGGATTTGACGTGACACGCCCTGCCCAGCATGTGAAAATGCCTTAATGAGATGTGTGGTAGGGCTAAGGAGTCATGAGGTTATTGTGGGTATAGCGCACGGAAGCAGTCTCACCACATGATGTTGATACCACAGAGCCCATGAGGCTGATGTGGAAAACATGCCAGGTATAGAGCCTCCTGGAACTTCCCCAGACTTGCCATATGTTCTTAGGCAAGTCATTTAATTTCTGAGATTCATCTGTGAGAAGGGAATGGTGTCCATCACCCAGGGTGATTATAGAAATTAAATGGCCAAATTATAAATTGACAGTGGTATTCAACGGGAACTAATACTGTCTCTCTAAATAGACCACAGCCGCCTAAATGGCCAAGACTTTCTTACATTCTTGGCCGGCATTCTACTTTCCACACCATTCTCACCATTTCTAGAACATTAGTATAGGCTGCATAAATTGTGTTGATAAATTAACAAGAATGCCTCACGATTACTTCTGTAACCTTTCATTTAAAAAAAAGACAGTAGCACCTGACTCCTCCCCTAGGTACCAACTCTCACTGCATTGAAACAGTGACAAGTCCAATATTTTTCTTCCTAAAAAATCTCTTATTTGTTCCATTCTCTTCATTCTCTTGCCTTTAGACCTCCCTCACTGAAATAATCTCTTAACTGGTCTCCTTGCCTCTACCCTGGTCCCCCAGACAGCCCAACCTATGGTCAGACTTCAGCAGAAATAATTTTCCCAAATCAAAGTCTGGTCATGTTACTTCTTTACTTGAAACCCTTTGATGGCTCTCTAGTACCTTCAGGATGATGCCTGCTTGCTCTCAGAGTCCATCTGTGCTGTTTTTTGTCTTGCTATGCCTGCCTGTCACAACTTCTTCAGCCTGCCTTAGCTGCTTAGAGTTTCTCCCCAAGTACCACAAGATTGCTCTCCCTGGTGCCTCTACTTACTCCATTCTGTTTGTAAGGTCTCTGCTTCTTAATACTCAACCCCTCCCCCACCCCCATCTTTTCCTCCTACCTCTTTATTCACATTTTGCTCCCCATTTTCTTTCCCAGCCAATTGTCAAATATGTTGTCTTTAAAAACGTGCTTGTGTCTTCTATTCACGGAAGCCTTTCCTGACTACAGCTCTGATGCACTTATACTCTTGCTGCCTTCTAGACACTCCTATCACGTCACTTAGAACCCTTTTTGCACTTACCTTAAATATTATTCTCATTGGACTGGGAATTCCTTGAGAACCGCAATGGCATCATTAATATCTGTATCCCCAGTACCAAGCCCACTGGTGGGCACAAAGTAACTATCCAATAAATATTTGTGAGGTAGCACAAAATGTTTTTTCCCCAGTTGTATGAAATTTCACCTTTTAATATGTAGTGTTATATGGGAAAGGACACACTGAGCCACAAATTATAAGGCACCAACTTTAAGATATAACCAGAAACTTAAACCAAAAAAGATATAGGATCAGTCTAGGTTTGGATCTAAGAATATTTTGATGTTTCAGATTTTAGTTGCATGGGTTAAGGAAATACGTGTTTGGTTTCAGGCAACAGCTTAGAAAATGCTAGATGCCAAACACCTGGTAAGAAAAATAGAGCAAAATACATAATCCAAGGTCCTTGTCCTGCAGAAATTCACATTCTCACAACTAAGTAGGAGAGACACACCCATACAATACAATAGGGTTGGAAAAGGCCAATGGGACTCAAAGGCAGGGAGAAATAAGTTCCGATTAGGAGATAGAAATTTCTCAAGAATAGGATTTAAGTAGAGATTTGAAAAATGGTTAAGACTTTGGTAGGTGGTGGGGCGCCGGGGTGCTCAGTCGGTTAAGCGGCTGCCTTCGGCTCAGGTGATGATGCTGGGATCGATCCCCACATAGGGCTCCCTGCCCATGGGAAATCAACTTATTCTTCCCCCTCTGTCCCTCCCCGCTTATGCTCTCCCTCTCTCTCTCTCTCTCTCTCTCTCCATCTGAATAAATAAAATCTTAAAAAAAAAAGAAAGACTTTGGTAGGCGGAATTATAAAAATTAACAACACAGGCAAGAAGGGGTGCAGCGGTGAGAGAATGCCGGCTGGACCCTGTGAGGGTGCAGTTGCTGTCCCTGCAGATCTGGGTGCCAGCAGAGGATGTGATGGGAAATAACCGGACAAGCAAACGCAACCCAGAAAGCTGAGGGTTTGGGATTTATCAGTAATGGGAAACTCCCAGAGATTTTAAAGGAGATTCTGGTTCCTACTTATTTGCTCAAATTTAAATAGTCTTGAGTTAGTAGTTTATTTATTTTTTAAATGTACTCAGCTCAGTGTGATTCACTATTTGGCTACTGAGCAAACATTTGAATTTAATTCTGGGAATACTTACCGGAAGAGAAAGAAATGTGTTGAAAAAGTCGGCAAAGATTTCATCCTCTAGGAGAATTATAAGATTTGTAGAACCGATTATCTCTATATGGGGAGAAAAAGCAAACAAATAAACAAACAAATAAAACTTCATGAACCAGGGTTGCTTTGGGGATGAAAAAACGAAGAAATAGCACAGATTATTTCACTTGGCCAAATCTCAGCATTTAATGACCTTTAGGGTCATCTATCTTGATTTTTCCTTCTCTCCAGGACTCTTCTGTGCAATATCGCTCTGCTTAAACACTCACAGCTTCCCAGGGCTACCCATTCCATTTATGAAGAAATGAAATCGTTAGGAAGACTTTCCTATTATAAACTGTCTTCTATTATTTTCTTTCCATTTGCAGAAATTCTGCCGTCTGAAGCTCAACAGAATTCATCTAAGTCCTCTTAAATGGTTTGATGCTCCCATATTTATAAAACCATCTCAACCTTCTGTCCACCTCCAACCCTTCTGGCTCATCCGTCACTAAACAATTCCTCAACCTTTCTTCAAATGGCCTCCTTTCTACCTGGGTCCTCCCTCTCTGACTAGAGTGGCACCTGCAACTCAAGCACTCTGCATGCTTCCCAGGGAAGAGCAGAGACAGCTTTGTCCATTTATATGTTCTATTGGTGTGGCCCCAAATGGGGTTAGCTTTGGGTGCTGCCATATTACACTATTAACTCCACTATCCACTATCCTTTATTCATGCAGTCACTTTTCAGAAACCAAGGGCAGGAACTTCCATTTATTCCATCTGAATTTCATCTTGTTGATTCAGACCCAACAAGAACTTTTGTGAATACTGATTTGGTCACACAAAGTATTTATTACTCCTGTCAGGGCTGATCATTGTGTAGCGGAATTTAATCTGAGGGGATGAATGTTGAATGTCATGAAGCCAAGCACAGAGAACACAGGTGGACTGTGTGCCCCCTCAAAGTTTGCTCTAACTCACTGTGTTTGCTCTTTAATGCCCAATATTCAACAAGTGAATAATCCAGTTGTTTTATCAATGCCCAGCATTTTCCCATCATACCCAAAGTTTATAATGAATGATGTATAAAATGAGCAATATAAATACTGTATTAGTCCTGTCTCTTAGTCTAGTTAAATGTCTGGTGAGAATAGGAAGTGCCACTCACAGCTGCTAGAGTGCAGTTGTGATAATATAAGAAAAATAAACATTTTTCATGATGATGATGGTCGCTATTGTCTTTGTGTAATAGAAATAGGAACCCCAAATCAAATTCTGTTACAGTACAGCTGATGTCTGGTTTGCCCTTTGCTACACAGATATCTCTGCTCTTCTTTTTAGAAGCATTCACTGATCTATTTTATGTAGTCCACATGAATGATTCCAAAACACATGTTTTTACTCCAGACTTCTTTCCTTGTCTCTAGTTCTAAATATCCAATGAGCTATAGGACATCTCTCCATGGACGTCTACCAGCACTTCCATCTCAACATTTTCAAAGCTGATCTGATCATTTTGTTTCCTAACCTGATCTTTTTCCCTGTATTCTCAATCTCAATCACTAGAACCGCCACTCTTTCAATTGTCTAAATCAGAATCCTGAAAATCATCTTTGATTACCCCCTTGTTCTGTTTCTCTTCCTCTCAAATACTCCCCTAAGAAATGGAGGACCGTGTTATGTGGTCTCTCCTACATATCTCTGGAATCTATCCTCTCCTCTCCATCCATTAAGTCACTATCCTTTTTTCAGGTCCTATCATCTCTCACCTAATGGTCTCCCTAACTTTCCCTTCCAAGCGCTTTCCACATACTGCCACTATAGTCTTCTAATGCTGTGGTTGTTAAAGCCCTTCCAAAACTATTCAGTGTCCTACAAATCTGAGGCTTCACCAGATCTGGCCTTTGGGTTATGTGCCAGCACCATACCATGCTTCCTCCTGTTTGCCAGCCAAGATATTGCTCTTTCCTACATGTGCTATGCACTCTCACTTTCAATCTCCATATCTTTGTTCCCATATTCCTATCACTTAAAATGTCTTCTCAACCCATGTGTTTGCAAATCACTAGTCATCAAGAACTGGTTTACATATGATCTTCTTGGTGAACCAATCATGGTAGAATCTACCACAATTGTAAAGTCAATCACTACCCCCTGCACCATTATTTATATCTCCCATTATTATAATTAACAAGTCACTGCTTTCTTCCATTGATGCATCATCTGTCTTCCTCAATAGACTGAGCTCAATGAGATGAGGAGCTCTGTCTTTTAATATTCTTCTCCTAGGCACTAAAGTGCTTACATTAATATCTAAGCTTTATAAAAGTTGAATGAACTGTTCTTTCAAGAGTTCTTCAGTCTTTTGAGCTTTTGTTCAACTGTTGATTTATCATTCAGAGAGCCTGGCATGGATTTTTTAATAAGATTATTGAGACAATCTGAATGCAGGAAAGTGGGGTTTGGCAGAAATTTCCCAATTGATTGTGTTCCATAGCTATACATGCTGTTGGTGACAAGAGGCTTGACTATGACAGAATTTGCCACTAATAAGACTGTCTTAATAGTCTTAATAGGGTATAGAAACTAGGTTTTCCACATCTTTCCCTTCCTTATCCTACTATGTCTTCATTCCTGTGTTTCTATTTTCACCTGTTCTGCCTTGAAACTTCCTAATAATTTGGACAGGCCTTCAACATTCATTCCATACAGTAATACTGACTCAGGAACAAATGAGATCATTGGGTAATCCCAAACCTCAAGCTAGTTTTCTCCCTGGAGGAGACATGGCACGTGATAGCCCAATCCGTGTTTTTCTTCCTCCTTCTTAGTTGCTTTACTCTTCTATGATTGGGGCTCTGTCCTATTCTTAAAGATCAGGTGGCATAAAGTGGGGGTAGGAGTTGGGGAGGAGAAGAGGGAAAAAAGGAAAGAAAGGGCATGAAACATAAAAGCCATATGTGGTGTAAGACTGGGAAGGTGAGAGGTTTGCCTTAAGTAGGGGGAGCTAAAAGCCTCAGAAACATCCCTTTTAGATACTCACCAGCATTGCTCATGTTGCCATGCTTTCCCTGCCACTGTGATTGATTAGGAGGCAGAATTTTAGCCCCCAGTCAACAGAACTCCACCCCTTGTGAACATGCAGTGACACCCCCTCCAAGGGGTTCCAGATTCTATCAGGAAGTGGCCTATTTCTGTCTGGTGTAGACCTCAGTCTGAAGATAAGTCATTGTTACCTCATCTCCTGGATTTCCTGGAATGTACCAGACTCTTCCTATACTTAGGCTTTTAGCCCATATACTATTTTGTGTGCTCTGACAAGTTCTTCATAAATTGTTTTCAAGTTATATAGGTCCCGAGTTTTAGTTCTGTCTCTTTAACTTGACTCTCTGCTTCAGGGAAGCAAGGATCTGTTCATTTATTTCTAATGTGTCTCTTGTGTCTAAGATCCTTCTAGAAATTTAATAGGTACTTGGTGAATGTTTAATGTTTAATGAGTTGACTTATCTTCCAGATAAGCTGGCAAATTCAACCAACTATCCAAGTGTGTTTTCTACCCTTTCTCCTCTTTCCCAGATAGTTTCTCTTCCGGTTGGCTGTGGGTTGCTTCATAATCCATTGGCATTGAAAAGGAATAGAATAAACATTCGTTGAATATCTTCCATGAGGAAGAAGCTAGGCTAGGTATTTATAGTTTGTTCTAATTCGATTCTTAACCCACAAACTAGAGGTTATTACCTCCCTTTCTCTGAAAGATAGGAAGTACAACACAGATTTTAGTCTGCCCATTTGATTCAAGAGCCCATGCTAGTAAATCATACCTACTTTTCACATGGACTTAAAAATAAGCCCCTTGGACTTCTTTCAGTCCCTGGACTTCCTTCAGAAATTACTATGAATCTCTTTCCTAATCTTTGCTAAAGAGATCTGCTGCCATTTCCAGGGTAAAGATACACTGGGGTAAAGGAGACACCCAGAGATCTGGGAAATCATTGCCTTATAGTTTTGACCCAACACACAGCCACTAAGTCCCAGAGCTGAGATGTGAACTCAAATCTATCTAATTCAAAAATTTCCTGTAGTTGCCTGTGAATAATCATCATCTTGGGGCACCTGTAAAATATATGGATCCCCGAGCCCCACCCCTGCCCTTCTGAGTCAGAGTTATCATAGGAAGGACATGGTAATGTACAAGTACCCCACGTGATTCTTATCATACAAGTTTGGGAGACATCTGATTCCCTTTCCTTTTGGGAACTAAAGGTCTTGAAAGGTCAGGGATCATGCTTGAAATGCCTGTAGCCAGTGATGTTGGCTTTTAGTCCTTGCCACTGTTGAGTGACAACACTCCATTAAGTTGTTAACAGCTCCAGTAGCCTCTCTGAGCTTGGGGAAGGCTGGGTGAGTGATCGGGAGGAGAGAATGCTGCTTGCAGCCTCATTGAGGACAAGTCTGAAAGCACATTCCGTTAAGGAATGTGGGTGTATATATCAGTGTTACATATGCCATTCTTTTAGGAAGAGACTGGAAAGGTTTTTTGTTTGTTTGTTTGTTTGTTTTCTTCTTTGCCCAGGTTATGATAGCTCTTTTCCAAAGGACAGGATAAGCTAAGGAATAGATGAGATTGGAGATTAGTAAACCATAAAGAGCTTCGCCCTGACCTCTCTCTCTCTCTTTCTCTCTCATGTGTGTGTGTGTGTGTGTGTGTGTGTGTGTGTGTGTGTGTGTGTGTGTGTATGTTATACTGACTAACAAAGGAGGTAACTGATAATTGATTGAAGAAATATGGTAGGCTACCAACTCATCTTGGAACACAAATCTCTTCACTTTAAAAATCACAATCACTTTAAAAAAGAGTGTTTGGTCTTTACATAAACCAAAGAAAGCATAACACTTCTTCAAATGCAAGTGATTATTGGTGGTTCATTATTAACATGCCTGGCACCTTCCAAATTTCTTCTCTTTGGGACAAGAAGATTTTTTAGACATGACAGGCTTCCCAACAATTCCAGAACTTTTCAAATCTTTTAACCCTTTCTTGGGTATGACACTGATTGACTCTCTTCTCAGTAACTTTTGGCTAAATTATTAAGGTTTACAGAGGTGATGGTCTTTTATTTGAATATTCACTTCCTATGGGAAGAGAGCTAGAAAAATGGAAGAACTCTTTGATAAGATAACCAAGTGCCTGACAGCCCTCCAGAAAAAGGGAATTCAAGACTCTGGTAGGCTGATGTTTTCAATGAACAGAATAGCCAGGAGATACTGCCTGCCGAAATAATACCCACCAGTTTACAAAACCCTTGGAAGCTGAGTTTAGTGATTCGAAAGTCACAAGGTGGGAGAGAATGAGCCACCTGGAAAGGGACTTAAGCACGGTTGTTAAACACATAGAAAGTTGGATGACAATAAATTGTAATAGCTGCCCCCTTGCAATCTGTTCTCTCAAACTGGCATCCTCTTTTAACAGTAGGAAAATATAAATCACACTACTTAGGAATTGGGTGAAATGAGCTGAAAGGAAATGACATAGATGAAGTGGTACTCCACGTCCTGTAGTGCCCAGCAGTAGTAGGTACCGGGCAATGTTTGTTCAGTTCCGCTGAGAAATGGATGTGAAGGTCATATGGAAAGCTTGAAGTCCTGCCCAAATATAAAGACCTAAAAATTGTGATTGAGGAAAGGGGACACTGAAAGAGGGTCAGAGAGAGATAAAGCAAGTAACACAGAGTCATTGTCCCAGTGTTAACTTACGAAAGCTTTAGATATAGTATTGACAGACAATAGAATTCTCCTAAGCAAACCTGTGCCTTCTGATTTAGAACTTTGTGTGCATTACTGCTTATTGTTAGCTATCTAAGGAAAAGATGCAGCATGCAGATTTAGACCTTACTCCTAATTTTTGTCATCTTTGCTGATATAATAGATTTCAATAAAAGACTTCAAAATGGTGGTCGATGCAATACATGTAATTCTTAAAGTCAAAGGAAGGGCAATTTCTTCCTACATAAAGGGGTTAAAATGCTACATAATGCTACATAAAATGCTACATAATAGGACTTAGTGCATTTAGCTATAGTAATACAGAAAGAGAATAAAAACTGGGAAAGACTTTCACTAAAATAGGACTATTTAGGGCTAAATAGGGCTATTTAGCTAACAATTCATTCTAAGGAAAGATACTGAAGTTATAAGAAGTATAACCTTTCTCTCTTTTTTTTTTTTTTTTTTAAGATTTATTTATTTGACAGACAGAGACAGCAAGAGAGGAACACAAGCAGGGGGAGTGGGAGAGGGAGAAGCAGGCTTCCCACTGAACAGGGAGCCCGATGAGGGGCTCCATCCTAGGACCCTGGGATCATGACCTGAGCTGAAGACAGATGCTTAACAACTGAACCACCTAGGCACTCCAAGAAGTACAATCTTTTGTGACTGGTGATTAGTGAAGTCTTGGCCAAAGGCAAAACCAAACCAAAACAAAACAAAAAAACAAAACAAAACAAAAGCAAAATAAAACAGAAAACAAACAACAACAACAATGTATATAATCCTACAAAGAAAGGGTTAGTCTTGATCTTATATTCTTTGACCTAAAATAATGTATAAAAATTCTGAGTTTTGGACAGAGATGCCTCAAGAAGTTGGCAACAATAATTTTATTTCTTTTGGTTGAGTGGGTAAATTTAAATTCAAATTTTATAATATGAAACAACTAAGGGGGCGCCTGGGTGGCTCAGTGGGTTGAGCCGCTGCCTTCGGCTCGGGTCATGATCTCAGGGTCCTGGGATCGAGTCCCGCATCGGGCTCTCTGCTCAGCAGGGAGCCTGCTTCCTCCTCTCTCTCTGCCTGCCTCTCTGCCTACTTGTGATCTCTCTCTGTCAAATAAATAAATAAAATCTTTAAAAAAAAAAAAAAAAAAAATAAAAAATAAAAAAAAAAAAAAAAAAAAAAAAAAAAAAAAAAGAAACAACTAAGGAATCTCAATTAATAAAATATGGAAATTGTAAGGGTCTATTCAGCCAGAGAGGCCCCACCACGGTTGAGCTGCCATTTTGTTGTAAAACTTAAATTCACCTTGCCCCTCCCAGGGGAACTTATTTAAAAGCAAGTCCGGGAAACCAGTCCTATAACAAAGTCCAAATACAAGGGTGGGTCAGACCAGATGGAGGTATTCGATCAATGGGGGTGCAGACTGTCTCCTAGCTACCAAGGAGTATGAGCCCCGCCTTTTGGGTACCTTTTGGGCGCCAATTCTGAACTAGTTGATAGGCTGGTTCAAATGTCTACTAGGGTAAATTGTAATTCAGTTGGTCACCTAGCATGACTGTGCAGCTTTCTCTCTGTGTTACAATTTCGTTGGCCACCTGTGTGTGGCCAGGCCCAACCACATGGCCTTTGCTCTATAAAAGTTAGTCTGGAAAGCAGGAAGGGTTCATCCTCTCTGTAGGGGCGCCCGGACTGGTCTGTTTGTTGGTCGGTCTGATTCTTGATGCTTGGTGCAAAATAAAGATTTGCTTGACCTTCGCTTTGTATCAGTCTTGCTCCTTTAATCACAGGCCCATTATTAGGGTACCTGATTTTGGGGGGACTCAACAAAAATGGCATCTGTTTAGGAAAATTTTTTTTCCTATGATTTATGATATGCATGATTTATCAAATGCATGATTTTATTGAAAGACGGTGAACAAATGATAGCAATTTTAAATAATATTACATTTATAAATAATTTTTTTATGTCAAGTTAAAAAATTTAATAATTCATATATCAATGTATGCCTAATCTATTGGATGTTAACTACAATACAAATAATTGCAAATGTTTTTGTTATTTTGGAAAAATATTCCCCTTCAATTAGTAAGAGCCCATTAATAATATTCTGCCTTCAAACTGAAAAGTAAATTATTAAACTTCTCATTAAACAATTTTGTGTGGCTCTTCCTTAGCCACCCATCCTAAGGGACAGGAACTTGGTAGTGTTCTCTGTATCACTGGGCCATGAAATTCCATCCCTGGAACTGCTCTGCTAAGGTTGTGTTTGTTGGGCTTTGGTGTCTGAGCAGAGGAAACATAAAAGGCCTCAGAATTCCTATCCTGAACTCCTCTAATAAACTCCTACTTATCCATCAAAACGCAGATCAGAATTAAACCAACATTTCATCTGTGCTACACCTGTACTAAATACTTTATTTACTCATTCACCAACCATTGGATGTGTATCTATTATGTGATGAGCTAAACAAAAGCATTTTGATTATTTTATAAAGTTGCTAAAAAACAGCAGCCATTTCAGCTCAAAGGGCATTATACACGGTTTTGTTTTTGAGATACACACATACCTATCTATATATATATGCATAGATATTTATACATGTATACACCTGTATACCTTATGTATCTATATATCAACGTTTCTAGTTATCTATCTATAATTTATACCTAGTGTTTGAATTCTGTGTTTACTCTTGTACACACACCTAAGTTTAACAAGAAACAGACCTTCATTATGTTTACCAGATGCCTGGATAACACTTGCTTATGGATTTTTTTGCCCTCCTCTTCATCCCTTCATTTTTTCTTAATTGATACTTCAACACCAAACGGAGAGCAATTGCCTTTTCCAGGCTCGTGTAAAAATGTGCCCTCTGGTGGGCGTGGTGAAGATTACACCTTTCTCTCTACAACTCTGGGGTTTTTTGCTGTTGCTACTGTTTCTAAATTTATCTTCAGTTGGTTTTACATTCCAAAGGTTTTACATCCAAAGATACAAATCCAAAGGATTACTTTCAGAGTGCTCATACCTACTGCGATGTGAAGAGAACAGAAGGACCCTTTCATTCAAACATCAGGTCTGTCCATTCTGCCATTATATCAGCCCTTAGTAATAATTCTTTGTGGCGTTGTGATCGTGCTAATATTTATTATCTTACCTCAAAAGTACATATTGTGAGACATAATAATATTGGGAGGCATTAATTACTACAGGAGATGAGTTCATGAGCATCTACCAGGAGCTCAAAAGTACTCAGAAAGGGACAGATCTGTCAGTAGATGGCTTTGATATCTCTTCAACTTCTATCTTTGTAGAGAGATAATATCTTGACATATTAATATATTAATATTAGGCTTTGCTTTTCCACCCTTGTGAATAACTTCTTCCCCAGTTAGTGGCAGACGCTGCCACAAGATGAGGTTTGTAAGAAGAGTCAATTTTTAGATTAAAAAAATCCCAAACATGCTCTTAATTCAAAAATAGGAGGGCTGGGTGAAATAGAAAACAGGAGTTTGCCATATCAGTAGGAAAGAATGCAGAGGAAAAACAGATTCCCTACTTTTCCAACCTCAGGACACTCGAAGAGGTTCAGCTAGGGTTCAAGGAAGGATGAGCTGCAAGGTTAGGCAAGTCCTGAAAAATACCCAAGATTGTGAGAGAGAAACAAGGGGAAGGGACCCAGAGGTGACAACCAGGAAGAGGGCAGGACCTACAGAGAGAACTGCAAAGCTCCACGGGTCACCAGGACCAAAGAGAGGCAAAGAAGCTGAACTAATGCCCAAGAAATATTTTATTTCCACCCCACAGACCACGGTCACCCCGGATGGAGAGCCGCATTGTTGCCTGATTGGATACCCTACTGGTGCAAGGTGAAAGCCCTCCCTGGAAAGTTGGTGCCTGCCGGTCACATGCATGTCATCCCGCATTCAGAGACATTGCTGACCACCCCTGAAATGACACTGGGAGGCACCACCCCCTTTGCAGTCACTCTGAATGCTCACAGCTCTTCAAACCACAGAGTAGAAAACCTTAACAAGAAGACAATAATTCACCCCTGCTACACAATAACTGTTGAACTAGGAAATTAACCAGGAAGAGTAAGTCCAGAACCAAAGGAAGACAGGTATGTCCAGTTCTCCGAAGAACTAGAAGCAAAAGGGAAATTGGAAGGATGATGACCCCCTAGAACCCTTCCCCCAGTCTCACTCTGTCCTAAGCCTGGATATTATAATCATGACCAAGAGTAAGAGAAGCCTAACAGATTGTCCGTATCCTGGGCACAGCAGGGAAAGAGGCATAGCAGGGGTCATAAAGACATTGTTTTGCAAGTTGCCAGCAATTTAACTCTACTACTTAGAATTCCACCTCTGTGGATACCAGGCATAGCATTATGTGACATAACTAGATATCTGATTGCCTTAAGCTAGTTTTTTTTTTTTAAACCTTTTGAGTCTTAGATTATCATCTATAAACCTACATGATAAAATAGTTGTGAGGATTAAAAAAAATTTTTTTGTGGAATAAATAAGCCACTGAATTTCATGACACATGAGAACCAGAAAGGAGTTGTTCTAGGTGAGTCTACCACTTGGAAATGGATTGAGGTATGAACAGAATAATGGGCTGATCTATCCAGGCAGAAGAATCTGACAGATTCTACACTCAGTGAGACTCACTCCTGGAAGCACACGGGTCCTTTTGCGCCCTTGCTATGTGCAAGGTGCTGCTCTGTTGTGCTAGACCCTATGGAGGAAATTGCCTTCCAGGAGTGTGGTGATGTTATCATGGTATCACATATGCCCAAACTCACCAAAATATATACATTAAATATGTGCAATTGCTTGTAAATTAAGTATATCTCAATAAAGCTGAAAACAAAAGATGTCTTTGACAAACCATAAAAAAATAAGTCAACAATTGTTCTCTGAGCCCTTTCTAGTTAAAATAACAGTTTAGATTTCGTGTAGGTATTGAAGAGATCCAGAAAGAGAAAGGGTGAGGAGGTGCTTACTATGATGGGTAAATTATGATGTACTAAATGTAACTTGTGGTCAGTCTTCTCTTGGGTGAGTGAGGATATATATTAAAGACCCAAAGGGAAGATATAGTACATTTATTTTCATGTTCTTCTGGGGGGGGGGGATGTGAAGATTACAGAGAGGAGAAAGGCAAAGAGAATGCCTTGGCTGGAGTTGAGGAGAGGAAGAGGAGGTGGGGGAGCCGAGAATGAAGGTCATTGTGACATGCCTCTTGTGTTTCAGTTGCCTGTCCCAGCACACTGCTCAGCAAATGAGACTGAGAGAAGCCAGAGGGGAGAGGGGGTAGGTCCATCCCAGTAGAGTCTGCTGCCTCGGTCTCTTCCTCTCTACCACCACCACTTCCCACAACTTCTCATCCAGGTGTTTCAGAATGCGCAGGTGATAGGAACCATTCTGGGCTTCCCCAGGTTCGGACATCAACAAATGTAACAATACCACACCACGGAGAAGCCGTAGACCCAGATCATCAACATGGCAATGAAAGCCACATGCCAGCAGAAGAAGGTGGTGACAAATATAATGTCGTTTTCATCATCGTCCATCCATTTATAGCCAGAAATTGGTTTGTACAGCATAAAACCGATCTGAATCAGCCAAGAGCCTGTCAACATATAAAAAAAGGCCTTCATCACCCAAAGCTGCAGCATATCAGGAGCCCACAGCTCAGCGACCACCACCAGCGCCAGCAGGAGTATGGCCTGGGTGAGCAGGACGTGGGACTGCAGTTCCACACCTTCGGAGTCCTGCATGTGAGACACCATCAGAGGCAGAAAGAGAAACATGCCTAGGGCTTGGGCGCCCTGCTCCAGAGCAGCACACCGCTGGGGCAGCAGGTTCTGGCTCACCACGTCCACACACCCACTCAGAAAGAAGGCCATATAGAGAGTGAAGTGTTGCCACTGTTTGCGGTACAAAAAGTTTCTCTGATGATATATCTTGCTGATAAGTACAAACTGTCCCTTTATGTTATGCAGCTCTTGGGCTGCTAAAATGAAGGCACTTAATATCTTCACCAGCCCAACATAGCACACTTGCTTCAGTCTTGCCCATCGTTCTTTGCTCCAGGGATAGCTTGGCAGATACTGGACAGGGTAGTTGCATATTAAGGCCCTGGAGACTAGTCGTGCATGATAAAGTCCATAGAAGAAGAGAGACAGTCCTGGGTACAGATGGCCCTCAAAGCCTCCCATGGAACTGAAGGTAGATCTGACCAAAGGGAGAGAGAAGCAGCTCAGAAATGGTCGCCTTGGGTTCTAGAGCGTGGAGGGAGCTTCCTGAAGCCTACTTATATCTTCTCTCCAGCTCGCTGCATCCACATACATGGGGAAATGGCTTTGGAGGAAACCCAAACTTATGCTGCGGTGGGTGTCATGGCTTCCGTTCTGGTCTTCTGCTCTGGTTCATTGATAGCTAACCAAGCATTGCTAAACAGTAAAATAAGCATATTCTCCATCACAGTGCCCGGACACCTGCAGTTCTCGGAGATTATGCTATAGACTCCCCTTGCCTCTCCTCCTCGTGCTCTTCATGCCATTGCTACCTTCCTTACTTCCCAAACTCATAGGACGTAAGGAAGAGCCGAGAGAAAGCATGGAGAGGATTCAGTGTGGGGCATATCCCTTAAGATTCTTCACGTATAATCCCATACAAGTGCTAGGTACAAATGTATTCTCCTGGGTACAAACAGTCTTAGGTAAACATATACGTACAATATTCAATTTCTCTGATGTTATTTGAGGCTTGCCAGAAAAATATTCCCTCCTGAGGATCTGTCTTCTGCTGATCTCCAGAGAGATCTTTCCTCCTGAGAGTCTTTCCTCTGAGCTGAAGCAATGTTTTTCCAAGTTAAAATGTAGGTGAACAGGTTCTACTCAGCGGTGCTAATTCAGAATTTCTTGAGGATGATGTCTTGAAATAAGCATTCCAAGACACACTCCCAGGTAGCTCTTAGGCGGACTAAAATTTGAATCACTTAGTAGTATGTATGTACTGGTTAGAAAGAAGATCCTATTAAACTAAGCTTAGTGTGAAGTAGCCACCAAATATTTTCTCTCATGAAATAAGCATTTAGTTAGAATGTAATGGTCATATAACCCTTCATGACAGACAGTCAAGTGCAGGAATATCTCAGGTTAAATTTTTCTCATACTGATCCTACATATTTCCATTTTGGTTCATTTGTTGGTAAATTCTCTTTTGGTCTATCAACGGATCTTCCATTTTATTTTATAATTTTTAAAAAGATTTTATTTATTTATTTGACAGACAGAGATCACAAGTAGGCAGAGAGACAGGCAGAGAGAGAGAGGAGGAAGCAGGCTCCCCACTGAGCAGAGAGCCCAATGCGGGGCTCGATCCCAGGACCCTGGGATCATGACCAGAGCCAAAGGCAGAGGCTTTAACCCACTGAACCACCCAGGCGTCCCTATAATTTTTACTGATTAAAAAAACCACAATTTTAGATTGATCTTCATATTAACCATCTTGTTGCATTACCTATGCTCTTGCTAATTTTCAAATGATTTTTTATAATCATATGAACTTCAATAATGAAAAAATGCTCTCCTTTTAGATACACCTGTCTTTTCTAATTGTCTCTCCCAATTGCATTAGCATGACAGAATTCTGTTGTTGTTTTAACTGTGAAAGCTCCCCTCTCCTGGGAAGTGTCTCCTCTAGCCACATGGTTAAAGGGGAGCTGTCTCTTGCTGACAAATCCTGCTTTCCTCCTCACACATCAGTCAAGGGACTGAGTGCCTAAACCAGTGGGGCTGATCTAAGCCCTTCACCAACAATTTAACTAAAGAAACCAGCTCTCAGCCCTTTCATAGATTATATCAGTTCTGCTTATAGCAGAACTAATTAGCATATTGGGGTTATATTTCCTTCTCCGTGGATCCATTAATGTATTCATTATCTGTTGCTGTGTAACAGTTTTACACAATTTAATTCTGTGGCTTAAAACAACATGCATTTGGGGGACTGGGTGGCTCAGTTGGTTAAGCGTCCGCCTTTGGCTCAGGTCATGATCTGCAGGGTGCTGGGACCCATTCCTGCGTAGGGTTCCTGCTCAGCAGGGAGCCTGCTTCTCCCTTTCCTCCCTGCTTGTGCTCTCTCCCTATCTCTGTAGCTATCTCTGTGTGTGTCTCTCTCAAATAAATAAATAAAATCTTGAAAAAACACAACAGGCACTTATCTCACTTTCCGTGGGTCAGGATGCAGATAGAGCTTTGTCAGTCCTCTGCTCCCAGTCTCAAGAGATACAGTCATGACGTTGACCAGGCTTGCACTTCATGCTGAATCTGAGTCCTCTTCCAAGCTCACGGGGTTGTAGCAGAATTCAGTTCTTTGTAGCAGTACGATTGCTGTCCCCCTTTGCTTGCTAACTATCATTTCTCATCCACTAGACTGACAAAAATTAGCTTGACAACTAACTGTCTGACAATGTGAAACAAACAGAATAATGAACATATTGCTAATAAGAATATAAATTGATACAATCACTTTGGAAAAGAATTTGATATTATATGGCATAATAGAGAAAGTTGAAGATCTACATCCTTACTTGTATATGGTAGATGGTAACGCACCCACACAAGGATCATATGCAGGAATGGTCCACAGCAGCCCTGTCTATAGCTGGCGGAGAGAAGGAAGAATAATAAAAATGTCCCTCAATTTTAAAATATGTAGATGAACTTGTATGATATTCATAAAATAAAATATGGTAGAGAAGTAAGAATGAAAAATACAGCTACATTCAACAACATCATGATAATTTTCTGTGTTGACTGAACCCCAGGATGCCCAGATTAACTATTATTTCCAGGTCTATCTATGAGATTAACATTTGAATCAGTGGATATTGTAAAGTGGATTGTCCATCCCAATGTGGGTGGGTCTCATCTAATCCTTTGGGGACTGAATAGAACAAAAGGCAGAGAAAGATGGAATTCATCCCTTTTTCTTCCAGCCTGTCTGCTGATCTGGGACATAGATCTTCTGGCCTTACACTGGGTCTACATCATCAGCTTCCTTGGTCTCAGGTCTGCAGACTCTGACTGGAATTATACTACAGTGTCTCCAGCTTGGAGACAGCAGATGGTGAATTTCTGTGCCTTTGTAATCAAGCGAACCATTTCCTCGTGATCAATCTCCTTTATATATATCTTCTGTGGGTTCTGCTTCTCTGGGGAACTCTGACTGATACCAACATGGAACCTCAAAAATATATTTAGATGAAAAAAGAATGTAACATATACTGTGAGGTTCCACATATATAAAAAGGTCAAAACCACACAAAATTAAACAATGAGAACACATACATAGAACCATAAACAAAATTCAGGAAAGTGGTTACTCCCAGAGGGGGATGAATAAGAAAGATTTGAGAGGGACACAGGCGTGGAAAATAACGTTTTTCTGTTCTTATAGTTGGTGGGGACCACAGGAGTGTTGTTTACATCTCAACTCTGTAGAGTTTATATGTATTCTAATAATGTTATTTTGTGTCTACTTAGTGTTACTTTTTTTTTTTTTTTTTTTTTTTTTTTTTACAAAAATAAGAATTTTAGGTAGAAGCACTTCGTGGAGAAGTGTGACTGGATGTCTATTCAGTCTGCTTCATGGGGAGAAGGTAGGAAGAGAGCTGTTTGCACCGGCCTCTCCAAATTCCAAAATGAGATTTTCTCTAGGACATCAACACTTACATGTATCATTCTACTACTGGCTGTTTTTCACTCAGTCATAATGATGCTTGAGACAGAACTATTTTGCTATATTTATAGAAGTATTTTGTTATATCGATAGTACTGATACATTTAATATTATATTCTTTATCTAGTCCCCTAGTGATGGACGTGTTGGTTTAGCTGATATACTTTTTAACAAACAATGCTGAGTTAATATTTTTCTTTAGAGGAGCTAACCATAACTAGCATTTCTGAGTCACAGAACCATTACCTTCTCAAAATTTAATAACTAGTGATGTATCTCCCTTCAAAGTGGTAGCACAAATTTTCACTCACCCCTACAATATATTAATCAACAAGTTCTTTGGACATTGTATCCCCACCTATACTGCCCTTGTCCAAGCATGACCAACTTTGCTTTGTTGCCACATCCCTTAACTGAGGGATTCCTTAATTGGAGGGTTCCAATCCTCATCTATTTTTATCTACCCTGCAGCCAGAGTGAGCTTTTGGAATAGAGAGCTAATGATACCATTGGCTAAGTTAAATTCTCTAGTAGCCTCCGTGGCTTTGTGGATAAAATCCATGACCTTAGATTAACCCTGGAAGGTGTCTCTCACATTGGCCTGGCCTCATTTCCGGTCCCTTCCTACATGAATCATGGTCTTTAGGCATCTCAGAAGCTTCAAGTTCAGCCTGCAATGGACTTCCTATTCCACATTCTTTCTGTTTGGGAAACTCCTCCTTTCTCCTTCAAAGCTCAGCTTGAGTATTGTCTCCTCTCAACAAGGAATGATACACATCTCTATAGTTATACACATGCACTTATACTCATCTGTACAGTCACACAGTTTTACCACTCCTTATTTACTAGGAAGCATTTGAAGTTGGAGACCATGTCCTGTCTTCTTTTTCTCTTGAGAATCTAGCCCCATGCCTGGAGGTGCTCAGTGAGTGTTTGATGAATGCATATATGAGTGAAGTATCACATGAACACATGATCTCTACCATAAAATGTTTTATAATCTAGTTATAAAGACAGAACAGATACATACAAATGATGCAAGGCTACTAATGCGAAGAGCTAAATGCCAAATAAGTGAAACAAAAGACCAGACCTATTTAATTAGAGGAAAGAGCTCACCCCAGCTGTAGAAGTCAGGGCAAACATGATCATTCCCAGTGAACAGCTGGAGAGGCTAACATATGTGAGTTCAAATTTTATCTTCAATTCCTTTGTCCTTGGATCTATGGGTGTGGAGGACTTGGCATAACTGTAACACAAATACTCTCTCTCTGGGGCAATATTCCCTGTACTGAGAGAGCACACCGTATAAACCAAGGGCAGAGTATAATCCCAGCAAAGAGCTTGGTAATGCAGCACAGAGCTCATATTCAAAGAACGTTTGTCTTTCAGCAATTGAGGTTCGTTAGTGAGGGGTAGACTAGATGGCCTCAAACCAGGCTCTGCATGTGTGGCTTTCAGAACCCAGAGATTTCGTGCTGCAAGTCCTGATACAATAATTGGAAAATTCACGTTCCATTAGAGGGACATAAACGAAAATTTCTCTCCTCTGACTCCTTACTGTATGAAAGAAGTAGTATCATCTAAAAGGATGAAAGGAATGGGCATATCCTATTGGTTTGGGGTTTTGTGACTAAAAATAGGTGGAATGTAAATCAAGAGCTTCTGTTTGGCCCAATGTGGCAGGAGCAAGGAGTTCCCCATATTGAGCCAGATACACCACTGATGGGGCCGACTCCTGGGATGGGGACGGAGCAAGTGCCCACTTACGAACTGATGTTTTATAATCTACAGACAAGACCTCCACCAGAAGCAGCCCTCCTGTACTGTAGTGGATTCTTGGCTACTCATTGACTCACCCCTAGGGACAGGGTCTGATGAGCACAGGCCAATAGTAAGGTATGAAACTTGGCTGTTCATAATAATTATCTCAGAAGAGGCTTTAAAAATACAGAGCACTAAATTTTCACCCTGACCCTAATGAATAAAGTCCCTCTGGGTAGGGGCCTAGGAATCTGAATTTTGAGTTATACCCAACCAACCCCCCACCCCCCAACTATTGGTGATTCCGACGCAGGCCATCTTTCCTGAGGCTTGGAAACCATTGCTCTAGACTAGAAAGCACCATCCTCATCATTAGGCCATGCACGGGCACCATCTTCCTGCCCTAGCTAACCCACAGATTCACCCAGGAGTATGGGGTGACATCTTTATAAAAGCAGAACCCACAATGTTTCTCAAGAGACACGGGCATGCAGGAGGAGAAGGAGAGGGGGCCGAGGTGAGAGGAGGCTCCATGAGGGATGGACAGGCAGGTAGAGCGAAGGGAAGGTGGAGGAGAAAGAGATGGAGGAAACTGAGAGAGAACATGGGGCTCAACAGAAAGGAAAGAAAGGTTGAAAGCAGCCCAGACCCTGAGAAGACGGAGACAAAGAAAAGAGGACTCAAGGGAGCCAGAGGTTGTGCTTTCTTTCCCAAGGGTGGGAGAGAAGTAAAAAACCCTCCTTGTCCTGGCTCCGGGAGACCTTATCAGGTAGTGATTAAGAAAATGAGGAGTCTGATTGGTGTTTGACACCTAGTTTGGCCATTTGGTAGGTGGATGCTTTAAGACAAGGTATTCATTTTCTCTCAGATTCATTCTTCTCATAGGTAAATGTGAAATTATGGGGCATCCATGAAATATAGTATCTTAAAGCAGGTTATAAATATAAAGTATTTTAAGTTGGCAATCATAGGGCTGGATGAGATCATAGAGCCTATTTCTTCCAAATCTCTGAAGATTCACAAAGGAAGGAAGGAACTGAAGCACAGAAAGTGATTCACAGGATGTCACATGGTTAGTGGGTTAGTGCATAACAAAGTCTACGCTGAGATACTTAGTCACAAGTTGACTGTCACTAAGAAGTACAAGGGAAGTCCAGATCAACATGAGGCAAAGAATACGTGGGTGAAGGCTGTGACCCCCTTTTTTTTTACCTAGTCGCTCCACTGATGGGGCCTGTTGACACCAGAGAGACCCAAATACTTGGAAACAAGAATGTATCTGTCTTTATCCAGTGCCACCCAAGGACAAAGACTATTGGAAGAAAATAAGTATTACAGAAGTACAGTCTTTTTGGGAAAGGAAAAATTTCATCAAGTTTTCTTTCTTTCTTTTTTTTTTTTTTAAGATTTTATTTATTTATTTGACATAGAGAGAGAGCGTACAGCAGGGGGAGTGGCAGTCAGAGGGAGAGGGAGAAGCAGGCTCTCCACAGAGCAAGAAGTCCGATGAGATGTGGGGCTTGATCCCAGGACTCTGGGATCATGACCTGAGCTGAAGGCAGATGCTTAACTGACTGAGCTTCCCAAACAGCCCTGTCAAGCTTTTCTTTTACCTGCCAGTTCATTTAGTTTATCTACTTTCAGTCAAGGTTCTGAGTTAAATTATCCAGAGCCACTTTGATCCTAGAGTGAGGGGTTGGTGGGCAGGGCGCATGGATGGGTGGTGGGGAACAGGAGAGTATCTCATTGGCAGACACTGGTATTTCCATCGCTGGAAAGACAGATCCTCTCATGTTAATTAATAAATTGGCCTTCTGGTTTACATATTAGTGTCACTCAGTCTTTCAGAACATAAACAGGCTGATAAAATTGAGTTTCTGGATCTGTAATGCTGATTTACTCTGGTTTCCTCTGACCCCCAATTCCTGCCCCACCTCACTTTCTGCCACCCCAGCTACGGCTGTCTAATGCTGCCCAGATCCCACATTTGCATTTAAAGGAGACACCTCAGAACCACCAATGCCTTAATTTGATTCATTTCAATTCCGTGTATTTGTATGAACTACATATAATCAGCCAGACACTGTGCTAAAAGCTGATACTACAAGGACGAATAAGATATGACACCTGCCCTCAGGGAACTCAAAAGCAGTACCTGGACATTCAGAGTGGCCCATAGGCCCCCAGTGTCAGCATCACTTGGGAGCTTGTTAAAAATGCAGACTCCTAGGCTCCAAATCAGACCTACCGAATCTGAATCTCTGGGTGATTTTTATGTGTATAAAGTTTGAGAAGCACTGATTTAGTAGAAAAGACCCAACTGATGCCATTTTGAATTAAATTTTATGTTGAATAAACCAAGTATGGTGGGCACATAGAGGAGTGTGTAGTTAACTCTGATGGAAAGGCAGACATTTGCACTAACAGGCCAATAGCATGGGGATGGGGAGCAGATGGAGAAGGTGGGAGCATTCAGGTGTGGAAAATGGCACGAACAAAGTTATGAATGTGTATGGTGTCTGGGGCAGGGGTGAGGGTGGGGGTAGGCCATTTACAGAGCCAGACTAGGACAGACTGGAACAAAAGTCTTTTAGCAGCTTTTTGATCTCACCCTGGGATGGATGGCACCATCCATGCTTAGATGCTGTACCCTCTTTTGACTTGGATGGGGAGGCCCTCCCTACCCTTGTTACCAGCCCTCCACATTAGGGGCTGATCAGTGTGTCGACAGGCAGAGGCTTCTTTTCAACCTCTAGCCCTCAGTGACCCCTCAGGGATGAGGGGCTGATGTTTGCAGTCAGCAAAGGATGCCGAATCTCAGATCTCATGCCAGGCCACCTGGTCCCTGGCAGTGGCTCTACAGAATGACCTTGGGAGGGAGTGGATGCACAGATTCCCACAGATTCCCATGGACTCCTACGAATTCCTGGCAGCCCAAATGGCCTTTAGGGAGAGGGCTTCCCTCTTACTAAGGTTGTAAGGGAAGCTGACTATGGAGAAAGTCAAGAAAGTAATGACAAAGGGCAAGAAAGGGATGGAAGCAGGGTCTGGAGGCTGGGTTGTTGTCCTGGACTGGCCTCTAGAACATGAAGGGCCTCAGCTATAAAATGAAGAAGATGTACATATGATTTCCAGGGAGCCCCAACAGCCTGTGACTGTAGCACTTTCCAGGCTGCCATTTTCCCCATTTTTCGAACTACTTAGATCCTCTTGGAATTCACTGCCCAATGACAAAATAAAATATTCTTCTTGGGGACACAGTCTCCACCAAGCACAAGGCACCCAGATTAGATCATCTATCAGGGTTATATTTAGGGAAAAAAATAAAAATATATTAATTAATCATGAAATATACATTAAATATCCCCTATGTGTTTTGTCTGGTAGCCAAATTGAGCACCAAAGGAGCAGAAGCTTAGGTTCTGGCCAAAAATATTCTCATATATTTTTAGAGAACTATGACACACTTTAGTAAGGAAGAAAGCAGTAAACAATTCTTTAATTAGGTGTTTTATTAATGAAAATTGTTAACATTTCCCAGTGCTAAACACTTTATAGGAATATCTCATTTATTTACATAAATATATGAGGTAATAAATCACTTAGGATGCTTGGGATGTAACCAGTAGGAAACCCTGATTCCACTGACTTAAACATTAAGAAATGTATTCTCTCACTTAATAAGAACTTCATAGGTAGACTAGTCCTAGAGCTGGTTAGTACAGTGGCCAAGTAAAGTCATTAAGGACTCAGATTCTCTCTAGTTTTTCTCTCTGCCATTCTCATTGGTATTGTTCATAGATTAACAACCATATTGTTTCAAGCTGCTGCCACACTTCCCAATGGCACATCTTTATAGAACGTCCAGAGGCAGAGAAGAGAGCTTTTTTTCTTCATTAAGTATATAAAGCCACCAAGCCTGGAGATATATCTCTATAGAGATATCTATACAGATTTAAATATATACATAAAGGATTTCTTTATGACAGGGACATTTCTCCAGCAGGACCTGGATTTCATGCCCACACCTACACCCAGCACCAGCAAGGGAATCACCACTGGGCTCAACCTGCTTCACTCTCTGCTGCTGGGGCTGGTGCCTAGGCCCACCTCCTCTGATACACAGAAGGAGGAGAGTAACTAGTGTGCATGCGCGCACATGCACACACGCGCACACACACATACACACACACACACAAATTTGGGGGAGGATGTTTCTTTAGGATAAAAGAAGAGGCAGGGGGCTATTCAGAAGGCAAACAAATAACTTTCCATTTTACAGTTGAAGGAACAGAAGTTTTGAGAATTAAGTAATTGGGTCAAGGTCATACAACTTTACACAGTAGAACTGGAGTTAAAAATGGAGCCCATAGCTGTAGGAACTTCTTGTTAGACATGACTCCAAAGGCAAGGGAAACAAAAGCAAAAATGAACTATTGGGACTTCATCAAGATATAAAGCTTTTTCACAGCAAAGGAAACAGTCGGCAAAATCCAAAGACAACTGACAGAATGGGGAAGATATTTGCAAATGACATATCAGATAAAGGGCTAGTATCCAGAATATATAAAGAACTTATCACACTCAACACCCAAAAAACAAATAACCCAGCCAAGAAATGGGCAGAAGATATAAACAGACATTTCTGCGAAGAAGACATACAGTTGGCCAACAGACACATGAAAAAATGTTCAACATCACTTGGCATCAGGGAAATACAACTCAAAAGCACAATGAGATACCACTTCATGGTTAGAATGGCTAAAATTAGCAACTCAGGAAACAACAAATGTTGGTGAGGACATGGAGAAAGGGGAAATTTCTTATACTGTTGGTGGGAATGCAAGATGGTGCAGCCAGTCTGGAAAACAGTATGGAGGTTCCTCAAAAAGTTGAAAACAGAGCTACCCTATGATCCAGCAATTGTATTACTAGGTATTTACTGCAAAGATAGAAATGCATTGATTCCACAAAACAAACTGAGGGTTGCTGGGTGGAGGAGGGTTGGCAGAAGGGGGGTGGGGTTATGGACATTGGGGAGGGTATGTGTTGTGGTGAGTGCTGTGAAGTATGTAAACCTGGCGATTCACAGACCTGTACCCCTGGGGATAAAAATATATTATATGTTTATAAAAAATAAAATTAAAAAAATCATAAAAAAAGAAATGTATTGATTCCATGGGGTACCTGCACCCCAGTATTTATAGCATCAATGTCCACAGTAGCCAAACTATGTAAGGAGCCCAGATGTTCACCAACAGATGAATGGATAAAGAACATGGGGTATAGATACAGAATGGAATAGTACTCGGCCATCCAAAAACATGAAATCTTGCCCCTTGCCACAATGTAGATGGGTCTAGAGGGTATTATGCTAAGCAAAATAAGTCAACCAAAGAAAGACAATTATCATATGATCTCACTCATATGTGGAATTTAAGAAACAAAACAGAGGAGCATGGAGGAAGGGAAGGAAAAATAAAACAAGATGTAATCAGAGAGGGAGACAAACCATAAGACACTCTTAACCACAGGAAACAAACTAAGAGTCCTGGAGGGGATCGGGGGAGGGCACAAGATATCTTTAAGGAAGTTTAAGGAAGGCATATGATATAATGAGCACTGGGTGTTATGTACAACCAATGAATCACTGAAAGCTACCTCTGAAACTAATTTTAAAAAGTAAATGTGAAAAAAAAATGAAATGAAGGAAAAAAAAAAAAAGGAAATGAAGGCAGAGATAGAGCTGATGTTTCTACAAGCCAAGGAGCACTGAAGACTGCCAGTGAAGCACCAGGGAGAAGGCACAGAACAGACCCCTCCTCACAGCCTCAGAAGGAACAACCCTGCTGACACCTAGAACTCAGATTCTTCAACTGCAGAACTGTGAGACAATACATTTCTGTCGGAACCACTCAGTTTGTGGTACTTTGTTATGTCACCTCTAGCAAACTGCTACAGCCTCCTTGGGCAGGGGGCTATAAATCTGATGGTGAACAGTCTTCCGCTAGGGTTGCTTTTTCCTTTGAGAGTCTCATGTGATTCGCTGGACACTAGGCTGGTGCTAACTCTATTTGACATTAATTTCTTGGCTTGAGATTCTTGGACCCTGCCCCCCACACTTGAATAGTGTGAATTCAGAGAGGGTGCAGATTCTCACGTGGGCCTTGTTTTATTTTCTTCCCTGGGCTCGTACCAGAGAACAGCTTCCTTACTTCCTGAGCTGGTGGGAAGAATTTGTTGAGTCTCTCTTACACTGACAGGACCATTTCCAAATCCAGCCTCTATGTAGAAATCTGTGTTTTCGTTTTGCCAATGTCTGAGCCCAAGCACATACCTCCTGTACCCCTAACTGGCATGAAAATCCCAGCTAGCAGGGGCACGGAATCAACTCACGATCTTGCCCTCTAGCTCTGAGCTACAGTTTATATTTTATCACCTGGGGATTGGGGGACTTTCTTCTTTAGATCTTGGATAAAAAAAAATAATGATCTTGTTCTGCTACATCTTATTTATTTTATCCCCCATGTCTTTTCCTGTGGAAGTGGGAGGGGGATTAGATCAGCCTGTTATGTTGCCAAAAACAGAAGTCCTTGGAGAAGGAAAGAGAAGTTATTAAAGAGGAGTTCATCTTTTACATTTAAAAAAAAGATTTTATTTACTTATTTTTATTTATATTATTTATATATTTATACTACATTAATTTATATTATTTATATTATATTTTTAAAAGGCTTTATTTATTTATTTGTCAGAGAGAGACCACAAGTAGGCAGAGAGGCAGGCAGAGAGAGGGAGGGAAGCAGGCTCCCTACTGAGCAGAGAGCCCGATGTGAGGCTCGATCCCAGGAATCTGGGATCATGACCTGAGCTGAAGGCAGAGGCTTTAACCCACTGAGCCACCTAGGAACCCCAAGAGGTTCGTCTTTTAAAGGGAGCAAAGGTGTTGAGTTGTTGGGGTAGTTCACACATCTAGGTGGGTGCTTTGCTTTCTTTTGGGGGATGGTGTTGCTGGTATAGCCTAGCCACTGTATGCATGGGGCTGGAAGAGGGTGTTCCACAGTCTAGAAATAGCCTCCTCTGGGGGTTGAGCTTGCTCCCACAGGAGGGTCCCTAATGTAACTCTCTTTCATCCCACATCTATTCTTCTCAGGAGCTTTACAATACCCATGAGAAATCAGAGACCATAGCTGGATGGCAACTGAGTCTCAAACCACCTGAAAAGGATTTTGATTTCTCCTTTCATTGGAAGGCTAGACATAAGGGAGCCAATTACGGAAAATCCCAACTACTTAAGTCAGGGTTACAGCCATCAGAAATATCCCACTAAACCCATAATCTGTGTTAATGACCATAACTAAGGGGACCTGCCCATTCTCATTAACATTATATCCATCATGAGCTTAAGAGACTCAAGCCCACAAGGGAGCCCAATTTCTCATGTGAGGGAAAGAGGAGAGGGTCCTTTACTTTAAAGCCTCCTGAGAACCTGAAGTCCCCTGAAGTGTTCCTAGCAATCCCATCTGCTTCTGCTAGATGTGGCACTGTGGGGCTTCAGCCAGCAAGTCAGCCAGCCGAGGATGCTGGCCAGCTTTCGGAATCTCCCTAAAAACTACGAAGTACTCCATGCAATAGGAAAGCTCTCATCTCTCACGATGGGGAATCCAAGCATGTTTCCTCTCTTGGAGGCACATTCAGGACCCAGACTTGATTTTTTAAGTGTTGCAACACAAGGCTATTCTGATGTATCTTGTGCTGGCTAACCAGCTGGCTGGCGGAAGCATCACCGGGTCAAATCTGGTAGATGCAGATGGGATTGCTAAGAGGAAGAGCATCAGAATTACTCATCTCCTTTCGTAGCCATAAGAGTGGATGGTATGGCTTTATGAACATGAGACATGAGAGGATCTAGTCCTTTTCTCTGGTCTTCTGACTACAGAGATGTAAAAAAAAAAAAAAAATTACACATAAATGGTTTCACGCTCTCTGGACAGAAGTAATGTCAGTCACTTCTCAAATGCAAATAGAACTGGCTCCAGCCCCAGTCTACCAGATTATCAGGAAATGGATCCTTCGTCATCTACCACTCCTTCTGCAAGAACCCCATGACTAAGGCAGTCGCGTAGTCTGTCAAACAGCCTTTCTCAGATAGAGGAGAGACATGATGGAGTATTCTTGCTGTTGGTGCAGCAACAATGTCTCTGCCCTTCCAGCTCGGGAGGGGCGCTGAAGCTCTATGTTTCTGATGATTTAGCCTCAGTAAGGTAGTGCTGCCACAGGCTAGTCTCCATTCAAGCCAGCAGAGGCCTTGGAAGGAGGGCCCCTCTGAGTAACAGTCACTCGGTATGGTCTCAGATGCCAGTGCTTGTTACCTGGGCCCCAGGACCTTCTCTCTCCCATTCAATCCCTGAGGACTCCTGGTGCCCCCTCTGAGGCCTTACTCAGAAGAAGTGATTGAATTTACTCCCAGTCCCTGGGATTTCCTCCAGGATCAGGCAGCTGTTCACGTTTAACTTCCTGAAGCCCAAAAGCCCATTCTGACTTCTTCTGCTTCAAGAGTTTGAGCACCATGAGGAAAGGCCTGCATTTTCAGGACAAAGAACGAGCCATCCACTCTCCCGAGGAGGAGGATCCAAACTTTAGGAACACAAAATTCTATGTGCCATCCTGGCAGTGTAGTTAGGACAATGTCTTTTATTCCTTCTGGATGAGTTTCTACCTCTTTTTCCAGGACGGAAAGGGGAATGCTTACTGCTCCAGGGACATAGACACAGCACACAGTGAAAAGTCCCACCAGGTCTTCCTGAGGCACAGAAACAAAAAATTCAAGTTGAATTTTTAATAGATCACTCTTTCATAGCAGAAAAGGGTATCCCATGACTTTGAGATCTGACCCACGGGTCCTTGGCACTTAATAATGTTTATGCAAATGAATTACTTTTTAGTGACAATCACACCTAATTTTGTCTGCTATCAAATTGCCCAGGAAATCGGAATAAAAATGGGTTTTAGAAACAGTTTTAGGCGTGATTATTGCTAAAATGTATTAAAACGTATCTGCTACCTTTGATAAGATATGATGAATATATTTTACTTTTTTATCTTTTTATCGCTTGGCTAGTTATTTTGTTCAGTCATCATATAGGAAGGCAGGGTAGGATATGGAAGGAGCACTATGAGTATCTACATTTAGACCCGAATTGTCACATGCTTTTAAGTTTTATTCTGCTTGTCAGTTTTTTCCTCTTGTCAGGACATCGTCTTGGCTCTTATCTGCTGTCATATATGTGAATTTTCTTCTTCAGTTGCTATGCTGCTTCTAATCTATGACCTAGGCAATGAATCAGTAAGATAAACTAACATTGCATATATAGAGACAGTAAATTGGTTTTGAATGAGATTTTTTTTATGCATAATTGTCACTGCTCAAACCTTAGAACATCAACTCAAATTAAAATTTCAGGGGTGCTTCCTTCTTTTGTCTTGGACATTCTCTGTATTCTAAATACTTGACTTTCCTATGTATGATCTTTCAAAGGTGAGTTGAGTATAACGACAGGTCTATTCTCAGAGATTCCACTAGTTAACATCTAATTCCATGCATAAAATTGTGGATTTGGGTACCCGCTCATTTTTCCTTCTGTGTGCCCTCCCATTCCGGCCTCATACTGGTCTGTCCCCTTCTTTCCAAGCATTAATGCTGGCAGCACATGGTGATAAAATAAAATTGGGATTGAACTTGGTCCACCCACTGAATCCTAATTTTTCTTACTTGGGAAGTCACATTGCTTCTCTGAACCTCAATCATCTAATTAAAGGGAGTGACAATTCTTCTTACATATTTAGGTGTTGTGAAAATTGAAAGTGATAATGCTTGGGAAAGCATTTTCTAAAAACGTTATTATCCCAATGTAACATTCTTTTTTTTTTTTTTTTAAGATTTTATTTATTTATCTACAGAGAGATCACAAGTACACAGAGAAGCAGGCAGGCAGAGAGAAACGGGAAAGCAGGCTCCCTGCAGAGCAGAGAGCCTGATGTGGGTTTTGATCCCAGGACCCTGAGATCATGACCTGAGCTGAAGGCAGAGGCTTAACCCACTGAGTCACCCAGGGACCCCCAGTGTAACATTCTTACATGTCCTTGTTGCTAACAATTATTGAGATATTCTGTGACAGACACTGAGTTAGGCTTTATTGCTTTTGTGGGTTTTTTATTTTAAGATTTTATTTTTATTTATTTATTTGAGAGAAAGAGAGTGAGCATGAGATGGGGAGGGGCAGCAAGAGAGACAAAATTTTAAGCAGGTTCCATGCCCAGTGTTGAACCCATTGAGGGGCTCAATCTCACAACCCTGAGATCATGACCTGAGCTGAAATCTAGAGTCTGACACTTAACCGACGGAGCATCCAGGCACCTCTAGACTTTATAGTTTTCTTTTTTTAATCATTTAATCTTCACAAAAATATCTGAAATTATGCTAATAATAATGCTAACTATTGTCCTGACTTTGAGAATGAGGAAACTAATGTTGAGAAAGGCTAACTAATTAGGGGTGGCTAAGTGCCTCAGTTGGTTAAGTGTTGGATCTCAGAGACTCGGGTCCTGATCTCAGGGTCATGAATTCAAGTCCTGCTTTGGGCCCCATGCTGGGTGTGGAGTCTACTTAAAAAAAATAAATAAATAGACGGTACTCGGAGTGGCCAGACCTTCCAGCTTAACAACTGTCCTCAGTGCCTGCAGCATCTTCTGCTTCTTTCCCAGGCAGTGCTATCCGGCAGCCAGAAAGTCACCATGTCTGTTCTCAAGATCCATGCTAGAGAGATCTTCGACTCTCGTGGGAATCCCACCGTTGAGGTTGACCTCTATACCTCCAAAGGTCTCTTCAGAGCTTTGTGCCCAGTGGTGCGACCACTGGTATCTACGAGGCCCTCAAGCTCTGGAACAATCCCCACTACATAGGGAAAGTTGTCTCAAAGGTTGTTGAGCACATCAATAAAACTATTGCTCCTGCCCTGATTAGCAAGACACTGAATGTCGTGGAGCAAGAGAAAACTGACAGACTGATGATCGAGATGGATGGAACAGAAAATAAATCTAAATTTGGTGCGAACACCATTCTGGGTGTGATCCTGGCTGTCTGCAAGGCAGGGGCTGTCGAGAAGGGGGTGCCTCTGTACCGCCACACTGCCGACTTGGCAGGCAATTCCGAAGTCATCCTGCGGGTTCTGGCTTTCAACGTCCCCAACGGTGGCTCCCACGCCAGCAACAAGCTGGTCAAGCAGGAGTTCATGATCCTGCCTGTGGGTGCAGCTGGCTTCTGGGAGGCCATGTGCATCAGGGCTGAGGTCTACCACAACCTGAAGAATGTTATCAAGGAGAAATACGGGAAGGAGCCACCAACGCGGGGGATGAAGGCAGGTTTGCACCTAACATCCTGGAGAACAAAGAAGCTCTGGAGCTGCTGAAGAATGCCATCAGGACAGCCGGCTACACTGACAAGGTGGTCATGGCATGGAAGTAGCTGCCTCAGAGTTCTTCTGGTCGGGCAAGTATGACCTGGACTTTAAGTCTCCCAATGACCCCAGCAGGTACTTCATGTCAGACGAGCTGGCCAACTTATACAAGCCCTTTATCAAGGATTACCCAGTGGTGTCCATTGAAGACCCCTTTGACCAGGATGACTGGGAAGCTTGGCAGAAGTTCACTGCCAATGCCATGTGGTGGGGGATGATCTCACTGTGACCAGCCCGAAGTGGATTTCCAAGGCCATGGGCAAGAAATCGTGCAACTGCCTCCTGCTGAAGGTCAGCCAGATCGGCTCCATGACTGAGTCTCTCTAGGCATGCAAGCTGGCCCAGTCCAACAGCTGGGGCATCATGGTGTTGCATTGCTCTGGGGAGACCAAGGATACCTTCATCACTGACCTGGTGGTGGGACTGTGCACTGGGCAGATCAAGACGGGGCACCTTGCTGATTTGGGCACTTGGCCAAGTACAACCAGATCCCCAGAATTGAAGAGGAACTGGGTAGCAGGCTAAGTTTGCCGACAGAAACTTCTGAAACCCCCTCGCCAAGTAAGCTCCAGGTGGTGCACCCCAGGTCCTGTGGTCCTGAGTCGGCTCATTAGACCTCTGCTCCCCCCTTTACCCCCAGCCAAGACTGACCCGGGGCCTCTGCTAGTTAACTGCCCGCTCCCCTCCCTGTGCTGTTCTTGCTGCTTCCTTAGAACTGTTGCAAAGCCTGACTCGACCATCTGGAACCCTGCTGGAAACCCTAGCTCTGTCGTCGTGAGGTTGGCCCAAATCACTGTTTTCTCACCTCACTTCCCACCCAGGGTCTGGAGCCAAGTCTGTCTATATGATAATCTCTAGGTGTCCACAGGGGAGATCCCCAGTGGTTCTGTGAGCAGAATAAAAAGGCCTCAGTGACCCGTTGAGTAAATAAATAAATAAATAAATAAACAAACATATAAATAAAGGCTAACTAATTATCATGAGTCCACACAGCTAATAAATGCGAGTCTGGGTTGGAGCTCCAGACCCCAGGTCTGGGTCTTCATACAATGGCAGAATTCAGTATTTTGGCTCATGGAGATCAGGGAAAGGGAAGAGGCAGCTCAGAAGAGATTCTGGAAGGCCCTTCACCTCACACCCTGGCATGTGGCTGTCTCTCCACCTCTCTCTACAGGCACAGAGGCTGCCCTGCCCTGGCTCCTGGTTCTTAGGGCTAGCCTTCAAAGTTTCACTTGAAGAATAATTCAAACTCCCTTCCAGATGGAGGGGTCAGACTCAACTCCCTGACCCGCCATGCTGAATTCCTGTGGCTGCCTGTATGCAATCGGCATTGCAACTTCTCCACGGTGCAGTAGGGTAAGCCAGGCTCTCACGCTTGTAGAAACGTATCTGGTGTCCCAATCATCCCAGCCAGCAGTTGATGATCTAATAGAAAGCTACAGTTTAAGATGGTTAGAGAGTCCAAAGTCCCCTATTTACATTTTATTTGCCCGCTCATTCCCTATAGCTATGCACCTGCCCAATCTCTCCATGTAAAAAGCCCAGGATCCAAAGGGATATTGACTCAGAATCTAATAATCTTTAAGAAAAAATTCAGAAATGACTGCAATCTCTTGTTTGAGCTTTCCTTATAGCCTGTACCATGTGAACAAAATAGATTGCCGAAAAGAACACTATAATCCGAGAGGTACAGGGGTTTATCTAGGTGGAACCATGATGTTCCAGCCTGAAACTCTGCTTCTCCCCTATTTTTCTCCATTTACTCATTTATTGACTGGACAGAACTTAAAAACTAATGGCAGTAATAAATATTCTTCATATCAGCAAATGCTGGTGACAACTAATCCTTTCAATTAGCCTCATCTCTATTTGACAGATTAAAGTAATCAAGGTTCAGGGACTTGCCAAAGGTCCTGAAGGCAGGAGGTGAAAGATTGGAATTCAAACCCAGGTCCAGCTAGATCCAAAGGCTCGTGGTTGTTCCTGGGCCACAGTGCCTCTTAGACCCCTCCTCACCACTCATTCCTCTGTGTCCTGGGACTGCACCAACCATATCTGGGGAGAACCTCAAGACCATATGTGACAAGATGAATGGCCCTGACGCTAAAATAACCAGCGAGGTCACTCCTTCCTCACTCTGATTCATGGAAATGGGAAAGATGCCATTAAGGCATACACACCCCTGCCTCAGAAATGCGAGACAGCTGCTAACAGGGCCAGCCTAGACAGCAGTCCCTGGCTTTCTGCAGAAACAGTCTTTGTTTAAGCCAACATCAAATGTGCTTATTCAGAGGACACCGTCTCCCCATCCCTCCTTAAATCCTTAAAGTGCATTTCTATTTTCTATTAATTTATTTATATATTTTTATTAATTATATTTATTTATTTATTTTCTATTTCTTTATCCCCAGAATTTTATTCCCAGGATTGTCCCAGCCTAGGGAAGAAACTAAAGGTTGGAGTGAGCATAAAAACATGTGCTTCTCATTAGATTGTCTGGAACACGCGTTGTAACCTGCCCAACTTCAACACTTGGAATAGAAACACAGCACGCAGTTGAAAACACAATTAATGCTATATTCCCACCAGATCTCTGACTGCTCAAGATCCCTGGCTCCCTACTGACTCATCAGACCCAAAATAAATGCCACCCTCTGGCATTCAAGGTCTCTGTCAGCCTCTGGCATTCAAGGTCTCTGTCAGCCTCTGGCATTCAAGGTCTCTGTCAGCTGTGTCTCCAGGTCCTCCTCTTCAAGCCTCCTGTTTGGAGCCCCCCAGAACTCCCTGGCTTGGCAGACAGGCTGCCCCTTCCCTCAACATCTCCCCATCTTGGTTCCTCAGCTTGTGCCTGAAACGCCCTCTCACCTCTATGCACCTCCTCTAACTCCATCATTTCTTTTAAAGCTCAAAAGGAAAGTCTCCAAGACGCCCTTCCTCACCAGCCCCTATCCCTATATGTCTTTTTATTAGTACCCAGTCAATGGACCATTTCCTGAGCACTTCCCATGGGTCATCAAGACCTTTTCTGACCAAGATGTACTGAGCCCTTTCTGTGTGCCAGGCATTGTGCCAAATGCTCTGCATGTCACCCAATTGCTCTGCTCCCTGTTACAGAAAACCTTCTCAGAGAAGTTGTTTATACTCATGTCTCAACTCCTGTCCTCTCACGCTCTTTTGAACCAACTTCAAACAGACTCTTGTCCCCAACGCTGCACTGAAATTGCTCTTTTCAAGGTCACTAATGATTTCTATGCTTCTAAATCCAATGGTCAATTTCCAGGGCGCTTCTTCATTGATGTCTCAGCAGTATTTGTACAAGGATCTGACTATATTGTCTCATCTCATAATGAATGAGTTGTAAGAGAAGTTGATAATATTCCAAAAAAACCTTTGTATTTGACCTTATGAAATAAAGGTGGGATAAATACATATACATATACATATACATATACACATACACATAAAATCACTATAATTGTGTCAGCGACAATTGTAGTCTGACAAAAATACAGCTACTCAAATAACTGCTGTTGCTGTTAGCAATGTATTTTTTTCCCCTAATTGTTAACTTGGATAGAATTCTAAACAATCTGAGGAGTCTGAAGGGGCGGGAGGGTGGGAGGTTGGGGTACCAAGTGGTGGGTATTATAGAGGGCACGGATTGCATGGAGCACTGGGTGTGGTGAAAAAAATAATGAATACTGTTATGCTGAAAATAAATAAATTTAATTAAAAAAAAGAATTCTAAACAAAGCAAAGTACAATGTTCTTTTGGTTTAAATGATTAAATAATACATCTTTGGTAAGTTATACTGAAGATATTTTATAAAGTAGAAATAGAGTCTAGATTCAAATAATTTAATTACATTTTTTTTCACTAAAGTGAATGCTTGATAGTAAAAGTTGTATGGGACCTGGGGCACAACTCAAGAGCAGAGATGGTGACCGGCTTTATTCTGAACTATCTTTTCAAGGTTGTTTGTATAGCAAACAGATTTCAAACACAGAACTAGTGTCCGCCTCAGAGCAAAGGGTAAGCACACTTACTGCACATTATAAAAGATTCAAGTTTCCTCAGCCTGGGGTTCCACTCCTGTCATGCAACTGTATCTCCATCATTTCTTGTCATTTTCTGTCTCTCTGGCGCTTCCACACTGCCCTGGGGAACTGAGACTCAGGGAACTAGGGAAGGAAAAGGCAGATACTCTGCCTACCATGATTATCGTAACAAAAGTCTTTATCTATGTATGACCCCAGAGGCTCATGTCTTCTGCCAGCGTCTAGGAGGCTGTGGCAGGCTGACTTCCTGGCTTGTAAATCAGGTAAAATTTAGAGCCTTCAGAGTTCTTGACAGTCGTTCCACTGACACTTACTGGAAGTATATCCTTACACCCAAATCTAGATTTTAGTCTTGATCTCTCGCTGAACTCCAGGCATTTCTAATTAATTGCCCTCACTACCTGAATATCAAACAGGCATCTCGAACTTAAAGTATCCCAGATAAACTCCTTCTCCTTTTCCCCAAGTCCTTTTTCTCCTGAAGCGTTTGCCAACACACACACACAAATGTAAATTCGTCTTTCCAGTTTTTCAGACTGAAAACCTTGGTTTCATTTTGGGGGCCTTTCTTGCTCTTATATTACTCATCTAATGGCTCGCTCAATCCTTTTGACACTACCTTCAAAAAACATGCGGGAATCTGACCACTTCTCACCAACTTCACCCCTCCTCCCGGTTGTCAGAACTATCAGCCTCCATGTGGATAACTGCCATAGTCTTCACCAGTCTCTCCCCAAATATCCACGTGACTCCCCAGCTTACCACTCAGGTCTCTGCTCGAATGTCACCACTATCACATTGGCCTTCAAAGATGATCCCACTGAAAACAGCCATCTCTCACAGGCCTGGCATGTCCTATTCCTTTAGCCCATTTCATTTTTCTCTCCAGCCTTTACCAGCATCTAATACATAGATGCTCATTTTTTATTGTCTTTTTCCTTCCACTAATTTCTTTCCCATTTCCCTCTATTCCATTGGAATGCTACTGTCTGTCTTTTCAGGGTGACTTTTATTTATTTATTTTTTAAAAGATTATTTATTTATTTATTTGACAGAGAGACAGAGATCACAAGTAGGCAGAGAGGCAGGCAGAGAGAGAGGCAGGGAAGCAGGCTCCCTGCTGAGCAGAAAGCCTGATGTGGGCTTGATCCCAGGACCCTGGGATCCTGACCTTAGCCAAAGGCAGAGGCCACTCAGGCGCCCCAGGGTGTGTCTTTTATTAAAGGTGTTCCTGTTCTTTAGCAGCTCCCAGACTGGGGGTACTGGGCTGTGTTCACCCTTTGACTCCCATAGCTCCTAACACAGTTGCGGTTACAGTGTGGACTCTAGTTGGTTGAACTAGCCCAACCTATCCAGGTGCAAGCTGGAAGCAATTTATTCTTTCCTACCATGGCCCCCTAAAACTTGCTCTGTGGAACCAATTTTCTTTGCTCCTGGGCCAAAATCTCAGTCACTCAGAAACAAAACAAAACAAAAACCAAAAAAATTACAAGCGTTCAGTCTGGTACAGTCATCAAATAATCTAGCCCAATTCGTGTGCATTATCTCAACTCTGAATTTTTGTCCGGTTCAGAACTCATCTTCTAGCTTGGGCTGCTCTGGGCTGAGAAGCTCACAGAGGCGGTGGGGATGGCTGAGACGGTGTGTGGTCTGCTCCGCTCTCTCCCTCGCTGCACTGCCGTCCACTCTCTAGCTACCCCTCCTGATCTGTCCCAGGCTGGCTCAGAGAAAAGGAGATTGGGGAAAGGCACGTGGTCTTACGAGGCTAATGTATTTGCCCATGCTCTCTTCGTGATCCTCTTTCTAGAGATACCTCTGGTGCTTCCTCAGAGATTGTACACTGAGGCTGCCCCAATGCTGGCTATGCCTTGCCTTCACATGACCACCTGTGACTCCCCCTTTCAACCCCATAGACCCCTTCACCCCTCCAGGCGGCCTTCTAGGGAAAGATCCCTTGAAAAAGCCCAGTCCTGCTGACTTCCATAGGGTTTATACACAGACTTTGGACACAACCGCCATTACCCTTCTGTCAGTTGACACACACCCCACTGCCTCTGTGCCAGCTCTCAGCACTCTGTACCAGGTAGGAACAATCCCATGCAAGCTTCCTGCCGCTGGACTCCCAGGTGAGAGTCAGACTTAGCCCTCCATCCTTCCAGGTAACACAGTCCTACTCCTCACAACACCTCCTGGAGTCCTTGTCCCATAGCTTGACATAAGGGGAGAGGACCTTCATCTCTCCCACTGGCCAGTGAGGATGGTTCAGGAAAAGCACAGGACATTGACAATTCTCTGTCAAGGAGTTCCCACTTTCCAATATTTTGTCAACATCAACTTCTTAGATGAACTAGAGCTGGGTGGTAAGCAAAAGCCAGCAGCAGCATGACCCCAGGGTTTCCCGCAAAAGTCTGGCATAGCAGCTCCAGAACCTCCATTTGGGTGAGAGGTGGCACAGAGGGATTGGGGTGCATGCCCACTGTCGTTCCTCTTGGAAAGACAATAGGATTTCCCACCAACAGTTTTATTATTAGCCTTTGAAACTCAGGACAAAAGGATGAGCTACAGGTAAGACCCTGCTTTAACATTTGTTGAATTGAATACCACAAACGGAACATGACAAGATACATCTCCAAACGAGGTCTACTACTCTTGAGATAAATCCAAAGTCCATCTCTGCTAATCTGATGGATTGGATCATCTGATGGATTCTTAAGTTCCTTTCTGGGAAAGTCTTTAGCCAGAAGTCTGGAGAAGCAGTGAAGGAACAATCTTTGATAGGAGAGTTTTTTTGGTGGTGTGGTTGTGATGGACACATGGAAAAGATGACCATGCCAGCCAAGAGTCTGTAATGGGACAGAAACAGTGTGGATAGTCCGTCTAGGACGGGTTCTATCCAGGACACTGGGACCCCTTTATGATAGGAGAAAACTGCCTCTGCTGAGGACTGCCTGTGGCAATCCTAAATGTCCTTATTTAAACATTAGTGTATGTGCTGCCGAAGCGAGCACTTATTTAAACATTAGTATTGACCTGAAGCACCCCTCTTCTTTTTTTTTTTTGCCCCCAAACTCCATATCCCAGTAGATATTCCTGGGGATACGCTTCTCACCAGCTTAGGGAATGGAATAAAAGAGAAAAACAGAAATAGGCACGAGGGACATTAACTCTCATTATTCAAGCATGAACAATGATCTCCATGTTTGCCTGTTATAAAACAAGCCATCTAATCTTTGCAATTATTCTGAGGAGTAAATAGAACCAGCCCCTGGGAAAACTGAGGCTTGAACCGATTAAGAGATTTTCCTCATGAACACAAAGATAGAAGAAACAGAATAGGTACAACTTGCTACAACCAAAACATTCCCTGGGTTTTCCTGCCAGTTCTCACAGTGTGCTCCACCTGAAAGACCGCTGCTCACCGCTACCTTTCCAGATCCTACCATTCTTAAAGGGCAGCTTCTATCTACCTCCCTGCATATAGCAGTCTTGGTTCCCTCCAGTGTGAAGCAATTGCTTCTTCCTCGATCTGATGGAAATTTGTACCTCTTTTGTGATATGTCACAGTCTTCGCACCCTCCCAACCCCACATAATGTGGCCATTTGTGTGCCCCTTATTTCCACAACGTGGAATCCTTGAGGGCAGTGACAGTGCCTCATCTACCTTGATATTACCCAAAGCGTATAATAAAAGTCTTAGAGCACATTTCTTGCTCATAGATGGTATTCAACACACGTTTGTTGAATGAGCAACAGAGAGGCATTGCAAAAAATGAGATCTCAGGTATACTGATTTCTCAGAGCACCTTGTTTGCAGCTCAAATGAACAAGATCTGAAGGTCCGCTGTCATCAAAAGCAAACGCTGGCCCGTCTCCAGAGGGCATCTACCCCATCCTGGCTTCTGCTTCAAAGTTTCCCCTAAGTCCCAGTCGCAGCCTCTTGATCTTTCCCTGTTTGCTCATTAAAGTTAATTTGGGACATGAAAAGATCTAGGACTGAATATTTCATTAAGGTCAGGTCTTCTTAATGCACCAACTGCAGACAAAACGTAAACATAGCACAGAGGTCGCCAGTACGAGGCCAGTGCCTGTAGTACCTGTTTAAAGCCCAAACCCTCTGTTCATGGACTCATATCTTCAGTCAGCTTTGGGCATGCTAAGAATACCGAGAGAAGTAGATCATGTCTCTTCGTGAGTCTTCAAGGAGCTCCAAGGCTCTCCTTCAGAGGAGGGGAAGGGCAATTAGGAAACAGCAATTTGTATGAAAATAGTCTTGTCTAGAGTCCTGGGTATGGACTGGGACTATTGCTAACAATGTCAGCTACCATTTTCTGAGTTCTTACTGTGTATCAAGGATTGTACCTAGTGTTTTTACATGGATTACTTTTTTCTAATCTTCACAGTGACCCCCTGAGGAAATATTATTATTAACCCCATATTATACTTATGGGGAATAAATAAAATTCCAACCATGGAATAAGAGAGTCTAACCATGGCAGAGTTATCCTAGAGTCTGGACTACTAATTGCCTCACTATATTTTTTTTCTTAGGCTATCTTAGAATGTTCTAGTCTTTCTTAGCAGGCAAGAAAGATTCTAGCCAAGAGCTGGTACAGCCGATAGTGTGGCTTTGAATGAGATACTGGTGAGGCAAGGCCTTGATTTGTATTAAATGTCATATATAAAAATTCATTTATGAGGAATGAAAGAATAGAGGTTGTCAGTTCAACTACTGGTGCTACAAGAACCCAAGGACAGGGGCACCTGGGTGGCTCAGTCGGTTAAAGCCTCTGCCTTCGCCTCAGGTCATGATCCCAGGGTCCTGGGATCGAACCCTGCATTGGGCTCTCTGCTTGTCAAGGAGCCTGCTTCCCTTCCCCTCTCTCTGCCTGCCTCTCCGCCTACTTGTGATCTTTGTCTGTCAAATAAATAAATAAAATCTTAAAAAAAAAAAAAAAAAAGAAGAACCCAAGGACAATTTTGCCTTATGTGACATGTCTGGTGGCACGTCAATTTTCCAAGATTCCACAGGATTGTTTGTAAAGTTTAACAAAACAGGAGCTGAAGGAGTGAGGGAAGTTGGAGAACACAGTAATGTGTCACCAATCTCAAGTCCCCAAACCTTCAATTTCAACAGACATGTTTATTTCAGTGGAAATTTTAAATCTAGTAAATGTAAGTTACTCATTCTGATGGAAATATTTTTGAAGGAGGAACTGGGGGCAGGACCAAAAAAGGAACATGGAGCCATAAAAGAAGTCCAAATATATCAATGATCACAGTAAGAATGAGTATCTTAAATTCCCCTGTTGAAGTAACACAGATTTTCCAGAGCAAGTTAAAATACAAAGTTAAGCTAAGTATATGACAAGCTTAAGCAATAACCACAGGAGGGTTGAAAATATAGGCATTAAAGTATACTAGAAAAATAAAAGAAAGTAGATGTTAAAATGCTAAAACCAGATAAAAGAAAACTAAAGATGAGAATCATTAATAATTAAAAGGGACATATGTGTTTTCTTCTATTATATTCAATTCACTGAAAAGACATGATGATTACATATTTAATGTATTAATATTGGGCAGCTATATACATAAAATAAAAATGGAAAGAAATAAAAAGAGAGTGAGCAAATTCAGATTCATAGTCAAAAACCATAATAGAGGGGCATCTGAGTGGCTCAGTCAGTTAAAGTTCTGCCTTCAGCTCAGGTCAAGATCCTGAAGTCCTGGGATTGAGCCCCATGTTGGGCTCCCTGCTCAGGGGGGAGTCTGCTCCTCCCTCTCCCAATGCTCCTCCCCCTGCTCTTTCTTGCTCTCTCAAATAAATAAATAAATAAACAAACAAACAAAATGTTTTTTAAAAAATAAATGACCTTTTTAAAAAAAACTATAATACAGCCATCTCAGAAGTGATATCATATCAAAATGAATAGGAATATAGAATATTCAAATACTTCTCATGGGACCTTTATGAAGAAAAACAACGGAGTTTTTTTTTTTTTTAAGATTTTATTTATTTGTTTGACAGACAGAGATCACAAGTAGGCAGAGGGCAAGTAGAGAGAGAAAGGGGGAAGTGGCCTCCCAACTGAGCAGAGAGCCCGATGCGGAACCTGATCCCAGGACCCTGAAATCATGACCTGAGCTGAAGGCAGAGGCCTTAACCCACTGAGCCACCCAGGCGCCCAAAACAACGTAGTTTTAAGAAACAGAAATCAGCATAAAAAGGATAATTTAAAAAGGGTGCAATTTATTTAAAAATTAAAAGATGCTTTCCTAGATAACATTTGGATTAAGTAGAAAATAAAAATAGAAATGTAAACATTGAACAGTGAACAGTAAAGAGAGCATACCATATTTCAAAACCTGTGGGATGCAGCTGGAATGGACCTAGGTAAAAAAGGAAGTGTCCTTGCCATTCCCCTGAGCCTTCAGGCTTCCTACGCCAGAACTGTACCATTCAGCACAACAGCTACTGTCCACATGAGGCTAGTTAAATTTAAATAATTAAAATGAAAAATTCAGTTTCCTAGTTGCACCGGCCACATTTCAAGTATTCCATACCCACCTGGGGCTAGAAGTTACCATATTGGACAGGATAGATTATAGAAGACCCCCATCTTTACAGAAAGTTCTCTTTGGCAGTGCTTCTCTGGAATTTGCCAGGGAAATTCTAGTATGTCAACTTCACTGGGTGTAAGCCAACATTAAGTCCATCTTTCAACTGGCCAACCTAGCAGACTCTTTATACCAGAATCTCAGGCAAGTAAACTCATATTGATGTCTCTGTTTCTATCGATATCCAATCTCACTTTACATGTTCAAACATCTTTAGAATTTATTGACGTCCATGCTCCCCACACTCTTGCCAATACTGACTTATAACTCTTTGGGTTTATTGGTTTCCTCTCCCACTTCAGACAAGGTCTTATACATCCTTGTCTGGACTATATTGAAATCTACTCTTGTTATGGACATGGTGGTATTAAGTGTGTTGGAAGTGGGTCCTACAGAAACTGAGATCCCCTTGGACAGGACTCTCCCTGGTGCAGACACTGAAAGGTGTTCATGTAGAAGAAGACTTCTCTCGGATGGGAGGAGGGGTTTCCTCCATCAGAAAGGCAGGTTCAAAGGAACTGAGGAAGTCAAAGTTCTCAGCCTCACCTGTTTCCTGGTCCTGTCCCAGAATTACTCCTCCTATAAGTGCCCCTGATTTTTTTAAAAAGATTTTTTATTTATTTGTCAGAGAGAGCAGAAGCACAAGCAGGAGGAGTGGCAGGCAGAGAGAGAAGCAGGCTCCCTGCTGAGCAAGGAGCCCAATTTGGATCGGGACTCGAACCCAGGACTCTGGCATCATGACCCGAGCTGAAGGCAGGCGCTTAACTGACTGAGCCACGCAGGCAGTGCCCTTGATGGAGAGCCTGGTGGGCCAAGCACTTGATTGACCCAACCACTCTAGAACCCATATGTTACCCTGGTTTCTTAGCTGTATCTGTCTTGTAATGGTAAGAGAAATGAAGGATTCCTTGAAAACTGGTATAAAGGCTTTTGAAAGAATCTGACTCTAGAACATTCCCTGAGTTACTGGCAGTTTTCTAGGACACATCTAGGAATGATTCTGATTAAACTTGAACCTCCCCCATGAACAACTCCTGTCCATGAAATCTTCTAAAATGCACTCTATATATAACCCAGTATGACATTCTCTAATTCTAACTAATTTTTAAATTAATATCTACTTGTATATTTTCTGTGTCTGTGTGTACTACACAATTACACTGTAGCCTTATGAACACAAGATGACGTCACAGCATTTAGTTAATTCACTTTCACTAGCTTCCTGAGGACATTCTTGCTCACCGTGGCGCTTCACACCAGACAAGTGTCAATGGTTGTGTCTGAGGATCCTTGAGAATGGGGGTGGGGGCACTGGTCTGAAGGGCGTCTCAGTGTGGAACAGTGTGGACCAGGCAGCACATGAAGGACCTCCAGGGGCTCCTGTGGTCAAGTGGTTTTTCCCTCATGAAACAGCTGTCCAGGCACTCATTGTCCACAGACCCTGGAGCTGTCTGCCGGTTCTGCTAATCATTCACCACCTTTGGCTTCCTTCTCAGCTGCTTGTGGGCAGTGTCTGGTTTGGTGATTCCTATCTTCAAAGCCCAAGATCAGGATGTTCATGTTTTAATGAACAACATGTAGTGCTGGTGCCTGGCCAAAGTGGGGGGCCTGAGCATCCGAGACGGGACCTTAAGTGGAGCTACTTTTCCTCATATGTGCCACTTCCAACCTCGCATTGCTGCTGGGTCAGTGCTTCTCATCTTTCTCCTGCCCTGATCACTGCTTCACAGCTGCCAGGAGCGGCCAGACATGGAGATAAATGCAGCGGCCAAGCAATGAATGCTCTCTGCTTGTTGCTCAACCTCTACTATGTCCATTAAACCCACAGCACTGAAGTGGTGGAGATAATATTACTAGTGGCCCCAAATAGTTTCTTCTGATACCTGCAGTCCATTCAAGGTGGAGCTGGGCTACTCAGGAACATACACTGGCTCTTTGCTGATGGTAAAAACTTAGTAGAGCAATGGGCCAGTTCCTCTCAGAGAAGCTCAACAATTTGGCAGGTCAAGGCAATAACCACAGAGATTTCTCCTCCTAGACTACTCTATGACAATGTCATACCCTCTGCACCTCCTCTCCTTGAGCACTCAGCTCTTTGAAGTTTCCTGGGTGTTTTGACCACTTAAAAAGGAAAACTTGTGGGTGACAAAATCATTCCTTTCTATGCAAAACCCCCAAGTGTTTCCCTCCCTCCTCCTCCCCATCTATTCCCACACTTCACCTCTCCATTTAGAGAACACAGACGACAGTTCTTTCTTTCCTTTAATAGAGAAGCCAGAAGTCAATTAGGGGGAAACTGGGATTGGAATCCTGGTCTCTCAATTTCCAGTCATTTTTCTCCCCAAGCTGGGATTTTACAGCAAAACGTTAACAGTGGTTCTCATCAGGTCTGGAACTGCAGGTGCTTATTTTTCTCCCATTTTGCTTATGTGTTTTTCTAAATTTTTTCTATAAAGGCTATGTGTTCATTTTGGATTTGTTTGGGTCTTCCAGCTACAGATGTCTTACAGCAAACAGATGTGAAAATTTCCATTGCTCAAGAAAAACAGTTCATTCTTTGTTTATTTATAGTCCAAAAGGAGTGTTCCTGAACAATATAGAGTTCCCCAGGAGGAGTAACCCAGGAACCCTATTCCTTCCCTCCTAGGGATCCTCCATCCTTAACAGCATATGGTAATTTATGATATTCTGTATAAAGCCAGAGGAAGGAAAGTAACACGGAAGAGTATGTGAAGGAGGATTTTATGGGTGAGGCCAGGAAGTCATCGGTATCGTTTCCATTTACACCCCATTGGCTAGAACTCGGTTGCAAGGCTACATCTAACTGCAAGGCAGGGAAGGAAATGTAGTTTATCAACGCCCAAAGGAAGAAAAGGAAATGAATATCGTGAAATGCTGGCCAGTGTACGCCACGCTTGTGTAAGAAAGCAAAGTTGAAATTAAAATGCAACAAGGAAGTCAAGTTCCTCCTGTAACTCTCTCTCTTTACAGCACTTTTACATCCAAATCCTCACTCTCCCACTGCTGAGAAATGGCCTTCATCCCCAAGGGCATGGACAGATTGGATTTTTTCCTGTTATTTATTAAGTAGTGGTAGGAAAGGGAGATAGGTTGTGAGGGTTCATAATCTGTGCTGTGACCTGGGTGTAACCACTTCTCCTTCCCACTGGGGGTGCTATGAGCATACAAATGTTGCCTCTCGGCCCCACAGCATTGCTCTAGCCTGAGGACAAATCATTATGCAGAAAACTGTGAGGTCAGCATCCTTCACTTCCAGTGATGAACTTCCTCCTCTTCCACACACCTATCACTCTCAGAGTAACTCCTATTCCATATACCTCTTGCAATAAACCCAGAACTACTTGTGTGCCAAAGGCCTGCCTCACATTCTCTATACCTTGTTCTCTATCATCCCCTCTAAATGAAGACTCTTGCCCTGATGCATTGACTTAAATGCAGCTGGCTATCATCTCATGCTTAGGTCTTTCCTTACCTATATGTATTAGACACATAGTAAATCACAATTTATAAACTTCTGGAAAGAATATGGTTGCTTTCAATATATGGCCAAAGTTATGAGTATGGGTTCTTAAAAGATGCACAAATATTTGTGAGTAGCCCAGGCCTTTTCTGGTTAGTCTCCAGTTCATGTACCACTCCTCTAAGTGCTGCTCCTCTAAGAACTAGACAGGAGCAAAAGAAAGCAGACCATGGGAGAGAGAGAGAGAGACAGGATGACCAAAAGCATCTCAAAAGTCCAAACACAGAGCTCATGAGAGCATACATACTCACAGGTGCATACTAGGAAATAGTCACCTTCCTTTTTTTTTTTTTTTTTTTTTGGCAGACGTCAGTTTGTTCCCAGTGTACTAGAATGGAATGGAACAATGAGACTCATATCACCCAAAGTATAGGCTCCTGTCCCGAACTTTGCATTCTCTCTGGGAGCAGTGGGCAGAAGAAGATGATAAAGTAGGTAGAAGTTAGCTCTGAATATGCAGTCCAAACCTTGAAGGGCCCTCAATGGAGAGGAGAGAAGAGAGATCCTGAGTTTTGGTCTTCAGTCTGTAGTAGAACAGACCTGTAATTTCATGGAAAGTTCGTATGTCATTTCTACCTAGGGCTATACTTTTCTCTTATGGACTGTATCAGGCCACAGTGGTCTTTAAGACCATGATAGTCAATGACTCACTCCTCTATCTTTCATGCACCACCTCCACCCCCAAGAATAAAGGACTATGGGCCAGACTGTGGAAAATATCTTATGGAGGTTTGCTGAAGATGTTGACTGGTTCCATCTTAGCAGTTTATGTGGTCTTGTCTTGATGATGTGATGGTACTCATGGACAAGAATGCACCGAGATTTCTGTATCAAAGAGTGGCAGCACCTCACCATGTTCATCCTCCTCACCCTCGATGGCTGTGTAGATGTAATGAGCAAGACCTTGCTGCCTCAGCGGTGTGTGCTTCTAGAAAAAGGTTCCCTGGCCCTGACCTTCTACGTGCTCCTGCTATTGCTGACGTCACACGTCTAACCAATTTTAAGAAAAATCAGATTTTTAAAAAGTAGGATTTTTTTTCACTGTCAAGTTGTCAAAAATCATCCAAAGTATTAAGGAAATAATACTACCTATTGCTGGAGAAGATGTAGGGAAGGAGATCTAGGGAATTATCATACACTGTCTACATGTCCTTGAAGTCAGTTTGGCAGAGTGTGCCAAGCAAACAATTCCATTTCTTGCTGTCTGCAGCGGTCATCTGTCATATAAGCCTAATGCCATCTTTGAAAGAGCCTCCCAACATTTTGGACAATTTCCACATTATCAGGCCTGCCTTTTTGGTAGATTTTTATATTTAATCTCTGCTCTCCCTTGTGGCTAGCTAGGGTACAGGTATGTGACCAGTTAGACACACCTACTTAAGACTCGAACACACAAGTGAGCAATGTAAGGAAATTGGCTGTGCATGGGGTTTCTGTTTTGTAGAGGAGTAGTGGCGAAGATAGGAACCCATGTTCATCATTATACTGGTTCTGCCCCATAGTACTGGGGTTAGTGCCAAAAAGAGCAACCTAAGCCCATTTTGTGAACTAACTTATCTATTTAAATAGATTCCTCCTCTTAAACTTGCCAGAATAGATTCTTAAATTGTCTGTAGCTAGGAACTCTGATATAGCATCTAGTCTAGAAATACTCATACATCTATATTAAAGAGTATATACAAGAATGGTCACTGAAGCACTTTTTTTTTCTATCAAGAACTTTAATAAACTTTCACCAGTAGTTAAATTATTAAATAATTTATGGAGCACTATACAGGAATTAAAAAGAACAGGGGAGATCTGAATGTCCTGACATCCAGATCTCCAAGATGAAGTGAAAAAGCTAACTCCAAAAAATGTGGGCTGGTTACTATCCAGATTCTGGAGACAGGTATGTTCTTGTTGACCTCAGAAGGTCTTAATTTTTCTCCTTACACCTGCCAAGAATGGTCAGGACCACAAGGCAATCAGGAGAGATGGTATCCTAATGGTGCGGTGAACTTCACTTAACATACCCTACAGAAAACTCAAGATTTGAATACTAATTCAATCGGATTTTAACCTATAACTAATGTGACCTTATATTAATTTATCATTCAAACCTGGATACTTGAGGGAAGAAAAAGGCAAAATTAATATTTGTACTGGGACAACAGGTAAAAACCAAACTACTACAGACACACTGGGATTTATGGGTACCCTTCCTATAATCTAAAAAGAGATGCACTGTATGTCTTCAGTTTGCCCCTCCAAATCCACCTTTCACCTACATCCTGTTCCGTCTCCCAGGAGACTGCTCTGGTCTGTGGCACATCACTGAGCTCCTTATCCTTTGGTTTCAGGCAACCTTTGGTCAATGACAAGCCCCAGGAGGATGAGGGATAAGAGTGAGATTAAGGTTTTTATTCTTTTAGCTCCTGCTTCTGGAGTCACCTCAGGCTGACAGTACCCTGCTCCCAGGACACCATCAGTATCAATTTCCCTGGCTACCATAAAAAATGACCAAAAACTTATAAGGTGGGTTAAAACAGAAATCTACTTTCTCACAGTTCTGGATGCCAGAAGTCCAAAATCAAGGTGTTGATTCCTTCTAGAAGCTCTCAGGAGAATCTGTCCTGTATTTCTCCCCTAGCTTCTGATGACTGCTGGCAGTCCTTGGCATTCCTTGGCTTGTAGATACATAATCTAATCTCTGCTTCCATCTTCACATTGTCTTCTCTTCTGTGTGCTTCTGTGGCTCAAATCTTCCTCAGACTTTCTCATAAGGTTTCCTGTCACTGGATTTAGAGCCCACCTTAAAACCAAGATGCTTTCATCTCAAGATCCTTAATTGTATCCACAAAGACATTTTTTTTAAAAAAGATTTTATTTATTTATTTGACAGAGGGAAATCACAAGTAGGCAGAGAGGCAGGCAGAGAGAGAGGAAGGGAAGCAGGCCCCCTGCTGAGCAGAGAGCCCGATGTGGGACTCGATCCCAGGACCCTGGAATCACGATCTGAGCCGAAGGCAGCGGCCTAACCCACTGAGCCACCCAGGCGTCCCCACAAAGACATTTTTGTCAAATAAGGTCATATTCACAGGTCCTAGGGGTTAAGACTTGGAAATATCTTTGTAGGGGCCACCATTCAATCCACTACACTGTCCTTGCTTATACCAGAGCTTCTCCTGTTCTATGTCCCTTGGGGCCTAGAGTTAACAACTCCAACTGTTACCCAGTTCTCTCTTGTGGTCTCCTTCTACCCTGCTGACGTCTTCATATGCGGTATCTTTATGAAACCCTCCTTGAGCTATCTCAATTTGAGTTGCCATCTATTTCCTGTGGGGACCCTCTCTGAGACACCAGTGGAGCAATTTGCCCAGGAGGCCAGAATCCTTAAATACAATTCATGCTCAGATATTCAGAATAGTGACAAGAGAAAAACTACAACTGGATTTCACAAACATGAACATACAACAAAGGAGACTAATTTGTAAACATGTGGGTAATAAGGGGATTTTCCAAATTCAGTTAAAGCAACCAAAGGACTAAATTAAGTTATCAAAAAATCCTAAATGGCTACTATTTTACAGGTACTATGCAGAGATTAGCAATACAACAAGGAGAAAGAAACAAAGATGTATACGATTATATTGCAACTTATAATAAGGAATGGAAAGGAGGACTGGGTGGTGTGGTAAGCTGAATTCTAGGATGGCTCCCATGATTCCTGCCCCTGGTGTACACTCTGTACAATCCCTGCGCCTCAAATGGGACCAGTGAATATAACGGATTATCATGACCAAGATTGGTTACTAATTGGTTGAGTCTGAATTACTGAAAAGAGAGATTGTCCTGGATTGTCTGACTTTGTCAGCTGTAGTCTTTAGAAGAAGGTAAATCACTGAGGAGATGTACTCCTGTTGGCCTAAAATAAAGCAAACATCCATGCTGTGATCTTCCTGTGGGGTCCCATGGCAAGGAACCCTGAGCAACCTGTAGATGCTGAGAGCCATCCTGGCTGACAGTCAGCAACAAAACAATAGCTTCAGTCTTAAAACTGCAAGGAACTGAATTTTGTCCATAGTCAATGAGATTGCAAGAGGACCATGAGCCAATGGTTCACTTAAATTCCTATATTTATGTGATTGTGTTATGCAAAAATAGAAACTAATATAGCTGGTATTCGTTCTGGGTGAAGGTGTTTCCAGCACTGGTCAGTGATGAGAAACATTGTATCTCATTAAGATGTGTGGCCCATTGCTGAAAGGTTGTAACCAAAAATGAAGCAGGAATCCTAATGAGAATGAGAAGATTCAGGACCATCAAGTTCTTTTGCTCTCTGTCTATATCACAAGGCACCCTTTGTGAACGTAGTTTCTGGGGTTCCTGAAACAGTGGCTTGGACAGGGCCCATGAGAATAATTCTAGACTTTGAGATACCAAAGGAAGAGGAGAGAACTGGTCGGAAGAAATCAACTTAACCTTTCAGGTGGTTTATCACATCAAAGTTGATGGATGGCCAAGTGTTGAATTTACATGAGCTTCCAGGGGCCTTTTGGAGGCCTGGCAGACAATATCAACTAATGGGTTTAAAACAGATAAATCCTTAAATCTTATTGGCTTAACACAAAAGAAGGTTATTTCTCCCATGCTTATAAGCCTTCCACCTGGTCTTTCAGATATGACTCCTCCCACCTGGTGATTTTGTCCTTCTCTAGTACCTCACAGTCTACATAATCAGCCAGTAAATATGGAAAAGGAAAGGTTGAAAAATAGGCAGAAGTTTTGGGAGGCCCTGTCTTGACGTGGTGTACATCACTTCCACACACAGTCTGCTGGGCAAACGCAGTCACTGAGTGGCTGGGAAGTGTGGTCCCAGAACCACACTACATTGTGGGAGGGGAGCAAGAGTATTCAGTGATGACGATGATATCCTTCCTAAACAGAAACGAGATAAATTAATCCCGCACATGGAATTTAGAAACTTACCGTGGGGTTCCCAAATTACAGAATTAAGAATTCTGAAGAAGAGAGAGCAAAGGTTAACTCCTAACCTGTGCAAGCATATCTGGTGTAGAGAAATGATCTATGGAAAAACAGGCCCAGGGTCTGTCCTTCAAGCTCTATCCTTAGCCATGGGTATGAGTTGGTCACACAGTCATAAAGGAAGGACTACGTATGGGGCACCTGGGTGGCTCAGTGGGTTAAGCTGTTGCTTTCGGCTCAGGTCATGATCTCAGGGTCCTGGGATCGAGTCCTGCATCGGGCTCTCTGCTCAGCAGGGAGACTGCTTCCCTCTCACTCTCTCTGCCTGCCTCTCTGCCTACTTGTAATCTCTCTCTGTCAAATAAATAAATAAAATCTTAAAAAAAAATAAAGGAAGGACTAGGTATAACAGAGGTAAGGTGAGTATATACGTCCACCTTGCCAAACGTTTTCAGAAGAAAAAGAAATTTGCCCCCATTGAAATGTGATCGTTGAAAAGTACCTGAAATTGCGTATATAAACTACGAAACCTAAGTCATAATTATGCAATGAGGTATAAAGCTCACATTCTAGAAAAATTCAAAGAGGAAAATTATGGGCTGGTGTGCCAAGAGAAATAAAGAATATATATCCTTTCAAACTGAGAAATTAGAATGTTGTTTTCTATCTCCTGTGAGCCTTGTTTTGGTAAATCAATGACAAACCCCAGGGCTTAGTAACCATTACTTGAACTAAGATGAAAGTCTGGCCCATGAACAGATGGGGTATCTCTGACCTTGTGCATATTTCCATGGACCCACGTCCTGTGTAGTTCTTCTTGAGTTCTCAGCCTCTGGCTTTTTCTTCCTGTGGTGTATTTCTGCCTTGCAGCAAGGTGAGTTGCAATCATTTTTTTGTTGATGTTGATGATGATGATGATATCCCTCCTAAAAAGAAAGGAGATAAATTAAAAGATGCTTTTGGAAGACACCACACTAAAATCCCACAGCTATTAAGAAGCTTATAGTGTAGTTCTCTAGATGTCGTTGAAAAAAGAGTTTATTTATTTATTTGAGAGAGAGAGAGGGAATGAGTGGTGCAAAAGGGCAGACGGAGAGAGAGAAGCAGACTCCCTGCTGAGCAGGATGACTTATGCGGGGCTCCTTTCCAGAACCCAGAGACCACGACCTGAGCCGAAGGCAGATGCTTCACCAACCAAGCCACCCAGGGGCCCTGCTAGATGCCATTTTGACCAAACTTCTACCTCCTCCATGATCTGTTCTTTTCACTAAAATTTTAAAATTCACCTAACTTGTCATTCCATACTGTCAAAATCTGCACAATCCAATATGGTAGCTACTGACTCATTGAGTCATTGAGTGCTCGTAATATGGCCTGTCTGAACTGAGGTGAGCTGTAGGTAGAAAATAAACACTGGAATTTGATGACTTAGTATCAAATGAGGAATCTGAAATACTTTATTTATAGTTTTTATATTAATTACATGTTACAATAACATTTTGGTTATATTGGGTAAAAACAATCTCATTAAAATTAATTTCACCATTTTGTGTTTTCAATGTGCTGTTAGAAAACTTAAAATTACATGTAATATTTGATTTCTATGAAACAGAGTTAGTCCAAAGAGTCTCTGATGGCTATTTTGTGTGTGTGTGTGTATGTGTGTGTGTGTGTATGCAGAGGTATATGCCTTCAACTAAATTGTAAGCTTTTTGAGGGTAAGAACTATGTCATATACTTTTTTATGTGCTCTGCTGTACTCAGTAGAATCCACAGCAGTAGCAAATTCTTATTTACTGAATTCCTAAAGAACTTTTTGCTCATTCTAGCATTTCATGTCAGACATGTGGGGTGGAGGATGGAGCAGGTCTGAGGGGCATCTCAGTGTGGAACAGTGTGGACCAGGCAGCACATGAAGGACCTCCAGGGGCTCCTGTGGCCAAGTGGTTTTTCCCCTCATGAAAAAGCTGTCCAGGCACTCATTGTCCACAGACCCTGGAGCTGTCTTCTGGTTCTGCTAATCATTCACCACCTTTGGCTTCCTTCTCAGCTACTTGTGGGCAGTATCTGGTTTGGTGATTCCTATCTTCAAAGCCCAAGATCAGGATGTTCATGTTTTAATGAACAACATGTAGTGCTGGTGCCTGGCCAAGGTGGGGGGCCTGAGCATCCCAGACGGGACCTTAAGTGGAGCTACTTGTCCTCATATGTGCCACTTCCAACCTTGCATTGCTGCTGGGTCAGTGCTGGTCCTCTCCCTCCTGCCCTGACCACTGGCAGCCAGCTCACAGCTGCCAGAAGCAACTAGGGGGATGAGTGTAGGAGCTGGAATGAACTCTGCTACCCCCAGCATACAGGGACTGCAGCCTTGAAGTATGAGGAGCAACATTAAAAGTGACTAAATACAGTTCCCTGGGGCCTATAGAGCATGCACTCCCCATCCCAGCCCTACCATTACCTAGGGGAGTGATGAACCCTGTGCTTCTCCCAGAGCAAGTCTAAAACCAAAGAGAATCCCTGGGCTTCTCTCCTCCCTGACTCATTTCAGAAGTGTCAACTCAGACTCTTCCTTTGAATCTCCCTGCTCTGAGCATGGAGCTCTACTGGGATCTCCAAGAATTTTGATACTTCACCAAAAGGAAGAAAGAAAAAGGAGACAAATATGCTCATTTCTGCGCAACAACATCCATGCTCTTTTATTTTCACCTCAATAGAAGGTCAAGTTCAACACGTAATTTTTTCAGCTAAGACATATGACATTCAGCAGATGAGGAGAGAACTGGAATTAAAACCCAGATTTAGGGGGCGCCTGGGTGACTCAATGGGTTAAAGCCTCTGCCTTCAGCTCAGGTTGTGATCTCAGGGTCCTGGGATCAAGCCCCCGCATCAGGATCTCTGCTCAGCGGGGAGCCTGCTTCCTCCTCTCTCCTCTCTCTCTGCCTGCCTCTCCGCCTACTTGTGATCTCTCTGTGTCAAATAAATAGATAAAATCTTTAGGGAAAAAAAAAAAGAACCCAGATTTATGACTTCCGATTGATGCATTTTTCACTGCCATATACTGCCTTCTTAAAACTGCATTTCTATACCTCAATGGTGGCAATGGTCACCTCCAGGTTACAGGATTAAAGGTGATTGTTAATGTTGTTCTTTTGCTTATATATTTGCCTGATTTTTCTACAATGACTCTACCTTAATTGAAAAAACAAACAAACAAACAAACCCACCTGGGTGCCTCTGTGACTCAGCCAGTTAAGCATGACTGAGGGTCCTGAGATCAAGCCCCACACTGGGCTTCACACTGGGTGTGGAGCCTGCTTCAGATTCTCTCCCCTCTCCCTATGCCACTTTCTCACCCCTGCTCACGTGCTCTCTATAAAACAAAAGGAAAAAAAAAAAAAACAGCTAAACCTAAATTTTAAAATAAGCAATTCCTTCATAAGGCAGGATTAAGCCTTTTTCCAAATTGCTTTCATCCTCAAATCTTAGCCCCTGCAAATCTCTCAATAATAAGAAGCAATCTGAACTATTGTCATGCTCAAGGACAGAGAGAGATTTAATTTCTCTGGAATTAAGTGAACTTGAGAAGAAGGAGGTATTTGGATAGGAGGGAGGGATTGGAGACAGTGCTAAAACCTGGGTATAAATTCTCCCCCTCTCTTCCGGGGCCATTGCTGGCATACAGGTGCTGCCTCTCTGCCCCTTGACATTGCTTATACTATAAGGACTGATGATTATGCAGAACACTGTGATGTCAGCATGGTTCATGCTGAGTTGATGAACTTCCTTCCCCCTCAGCACAACTGCCATGCCCCCCAAAACTATTTCAGTACCTACTGCAATAAACCCCAATCCACGTGTGGGTCCAGGGCATGCCTCACATTCCCTCTACCTTTTTCCTCCACCATCCTCTCTGCTCTATTTTCATTACCTTTTTTCCCATCCTCTCTGCTTTATACTCAGCTTCCTATTACCCAATACCTAGGACTCTGTCTTCTGAGGTGCATTAGACACAAGTGGAGTAACAGATAAATGAAGCTGATGGTCTAAGTCACATTAAAATAAAATGGCCAACACCAACTCAGAAGTGTCACTCACTCAACAGTGTCTGCATTTTAAGGATTTGACTTTAATCCCTTGTATGAGTTAGGGATGAGTCCTGGGAGCAAAGTGATATGAAATATGAATTTCTTATGGCCACTAGACCTTACAGATTTGTAGTGGAGAAGTCTAGGGAGGGCTGCTATGAAATGAGGCTGGAGGTCATTTCAACATGGCAGCAGTCAGGAGGAAGAATCCTGCAGCAAGTTAGGGAAGAGCAAGGACAGACCGAAACCTATGAGAACAAAGTGGAGCCTATGTCTGCCTCTCGCCACCTCATACTTCACTGGCAAGTGACTCTCCGAAAAAGCTGGTGCCCGGACTCTAAGAGAAGCGAAGGGAGCTATGGGCGTGGTTGCTGCCCATGCCAAGGAGATGAGACAACAGATCAGGAACAGAATGCAGGAGCTGCAGGAGCACCTGGCACCCTACACCTTCAGGGTGTGCTTGGGTTGCTCCTTCAGTTCTGCCTTCACATGCTCATATAAATCTCTCCTGTAGCCAACCCAACCTGGAACCATAGAAGGAAGTGCATTCCAGGAAATACAGCTTAAGCTCGGTGAAGCTGACCCACTACTAACCCACCACAGTCCCTGAAAATCAATGATCAAAAGATAGCTTTTCAGATCCATTTATTGGCCACTAGAGATGCTGATGCAGGGGTAGGGGCACAGATGGAGATGTGAAGAAGTAAGAAGACGAGGTGAAGGGAGGTTTCTTGGGGATCTTCAGAATGTGTCTGTAAAAGAAAAGCCAGATTGGTGCTAGGTGTGTAATATATGGTCACATATCCCAATGTTTATAAATGTAGGTGTTCAGAAAGAAAACCCTAGAACTGGACCAAAGTTATGTCTGAATGGCCAGGCTACCTTGGGATACCACAGCAACTCTTACCCCTATCCCATGCCCCTTTCTCTTCATTTGAGTGCTGGGCAGCACACGGGCAGGAAGCCATGGGAGAAAGGGACAGGTGTGTACAGGTGTGGACCCTTCTCAAGGGCCACAGAGAGGAGCCTCTAAAAGCACATTCACAAGCTTCCTTCTCTGGCAGAAGTCAGTTGGTTCCCAATGTACCAGAATGGAATGGAACAATGAGGTTTTACACCACCAAAGGCGTAGGCTTGTGTCAAGAAACATTTCCTCTGTGGGGGAGCACTGGGTGGGGTGAGATGATAAAAGATGGTGGAAGGCAATTCTTTTCAAAGGCCAGAACTTGAAGTGGCCCCAGGAGGTGTGGACTTGTGCAAATTTTGCTCTTGTCTCCTTTGTTAGGCATATCTGTAGTTCAATGGGAACCTTTATTGGTCATGTGTACCCAGGGCTATTTCTAATCTTATATGGACTGTATCAGGCAATAGTAATCTCCAAAGCTGTGATATTCAAAGACTCTCTGCTGGACCCTTCATGCCATCCTAGGAAGAAGGGAAGATGGGCCAGGCTATGGAAGATATGCCACGGAGGTGTGCTGAAGATGGTGATTGGCTCCATCTTGATAGCTTATGAGATCCATTGCATTAAAGGAGGGTTGATACTGATGAACAGACTGTTGCCACCAACATTTATGTATCCCAAAGAGTGGCAGCATCTCACCATGTTCATCCTCCTCACCCTCAACGGCTGTGTAGATGTCATGAGCAAGAACTTGCTACCTCAGAGGTGTGTGCTTCTAGAAAAAGGTTCCCTGGCCCTGACCTTCTACGTGTTCCTGCTGCTCTTGACGTCACATGTCCAGGACTCAACAGGGATAGAGCTTCAGATACATTGTCTGCTCATCTTGCTGGTGTTCCTGTTGATGCTGGTGTTGACTGTAGAGCTGTGGACTCCTGACACGTTTCACCTCCTGCTGATTGAGACTTTCCTGTTTCTGATGATGGGTTCCTGGCTGATACAGGCGGGTTTTATTCTCTACAAGCCAGTCACTGGCTACCCATGGCAGGATGATGACATCAGCGACATCATGTTTATCACCACCTTCTTCTGTTGGCATGTGATGATCAATGCTTTGTGTCTGCTGGGAATCTATGGCATCTCTTCCCTTTGGCATCATTGTTACCATCCCAGCTTGAAGCTGATGGGATCCAAAGAAGCTCCGTATCACAAGGGCACTGTAGGACCCCTCTACAAATTACTGCAGGAAGTGGAGCAATCAGAAAGTGATGACCAGGCTCTTCTCCTTTCAGAAAGCTCTTCCTGAGACAGCTTAGGATGCTCGGCACATTGTCCACCCATCTTCCTCCACGCAGGTTCTCTCAGTCATGTGCACTGGACCCTTTTTGGTACCAAGTGAAGGTAATGGCCATGAAGGAGCACAGCTGGTCTCCATCTGCTGGCACATCTGCTGCCCTTGAATGTCTAATTGCTGAGGAGATGAGGAGAGAGGGGCCTGAGAAAGGGACACTGATGGGATTGGTGGGGTGGTAGGGAGAGCACCAGAGGAGTAGGTGAGTGTGCAAGAGAAGCCAGGGGTTGGAGGTGGGGAACGCGGATGAGATAGAAGAGAGGCTTTCAAAGGAAGGAGAGCAGAGTCGTGCCTTCACCAGCTACTTCTCCAGGGACAAGTGATTGCCTTTCACCTGAGACTATAATGATTTCTCACAATTCAAAACTGGAATCATTGAAGTCTCATCCTGATATAGAAAAGCGGGTACTTCAATTTGCTCACCAAAGTGGCACCATCACGTGGAAGTAATACAAACAGAATTTAGAATTAATTTATATTGGTTGAAAGTATGCTTCATATCCCCCCTCCCACTTCTAAGGACTGCCTTCATTTCAAATCCGAATTAATGAGACTTTATCAATGTTTTAATTTAGTAACACTTCAAATGTGCAGAATTCAAAGGCTTAGTACTTCTTCAGATTCCTATTTTATTACTCCGGTTCCAGTCAAAGCTTACCTATTTCCCTATCACCACCTTTACACGTGTTATTTCCTCAATTGTACCCTTGGGTCTTTGCAAATTTCACTCCCTTGCATCTCACAGAAAGCCATTGGACAATCACATGTTGTTTGGTACCCAGCATAAAACCAACCTCACCCTCACCCCACTCAGTACCCTCCAGGAAACCCTCTCCAAGAACTCTTACTGACTCCTTTGTTCTGGAACTCTTAGGTGCTTATACGAAATCCACTTTATTAAGCTGTTCATATAGCTGATACATTGTGCTTTGTACTATCTCTGAAATCACCTCTTTTGGGGAGGTTTTTCTCACCACCTAAAGACTCCTAAAGGGTAAGGACTTCGCCAGATCCAAGTGACAAACTTTCCTGTACATGCACCGGATAGGTAGCATAGGTGATGCTTAATAAAGCCTTATTTGCTTCCAGAATCTCCGCCTACCCCTGTTTCTTCTAAATGTTTTTCAAGACAGGTGCAGGGTTCTGCGAAACTTCGGGAAACACCAACAGTCCTAAAGCCTGAGTCATGTCCTTAGTAATGGGCCCACTCTCTTCCTCGTTCCTGGGATAACAAAATCCACCAAGCTATTTCTAAATTGTTTACTCTGTTATTGCTTGTTAATCCTCAAAAGTGTTTCTATAAGGAACTTCCAGAAAACTGAGACTCAGAAGGTTGACTTAGATCCAGTACAAAGCAAGACAGGAATTCGAATACAGGTGTGTCTGACTCACGCCAGTGGCTCAGTGTCCTCTGGGCTACAGTGACTTTGCTATCAGCAACGGTGAAGGAAGTGATCCTCAAACTGAAATTTTTTGGAAAAGGGAGGAAGGAAGGAAGAAAAATGGTCACCCAGAAGGCCCAGCTGGAACCAGTGGCACCCTATAAGTACTCCAGATGTCCCCTAAAGGCATGTCTATGTCAGATTTCTGTCCACCACCCCGTACCCCCACCCTGGCCTCCCCTGGGAGTGAGAGTCTGGCAGACTCTCAGCTTCTGGCTGGGTCTTAAATTTCTGGGCTCAGATCCGAGGGAGGGCTGAGGATAAGACTTGTTTGGAACCACATTTTCTGATCCTTGCCATTCCCCCTTTAACTCTTGGGTTCTAGACTCTTCAGTTACTCTTCATGGCGGACATCCTTTTCTCTTTACCTCTTGCACACACTGGTGGGCGATGAGGAAAAAGCACCAAACATTCTTAAGCGGCTCTTTCCTAGTTATTTGAAAACTAATTTTATAATAAGAAACCACTGGTAATCAGTTCATACTCCCAACACAGTATCTCTTAGATGTCAGTGTAGGTAGTAAACTTGCATGTCATTAATTTACTATGTTGGAGATAATAACACAGAGGCCCTCCCCTTGCAGGCCAGCGGAGGGGGCGGGGATTGCCACTCCTAAGCTTTGGGGATATTCTTCACAAAATTACACCAGAGGGCGCTAGGATCACGCCGCCCCAGCCAAGCCTCCGGCTCTCCAACGTGTAAACAAGTCTCCCAGAACTGGTTTAAAAGAAGTGGGGGGAGGGGATAGGAGGTCCGGGAAAATAAGGAACTAAGTCTAAGTATTGCCCAAGCAAGCATCCAGAAACATATCCCAGGGTTGTTTCCCATTAAAATCTGGCATGTGAACGGGAAGCAAAACAGGGTTTCAAATCAACGAATGGGACAGAGGGTAGAAGGCAGGACTGGGGAACCCATGGAGGCGATCTCTGGGAAAAGAACTGACTAAAGGACACACTCTGCTCCAAGCAAATTTTCTTTCTTTTTACCATGATGCTAAATTTCCCAAGCTTTTGTTTCTATTTATTTATTAATTAACGTATAATGTATTATTAGCCCCAGGGGTACAGGTCTGTGAATCTCCAGGTTTACACTCTTCACAGCACTCGCCATAACACATATCTTCCCCAATGTCCATAACCCCACCCCCCTCTCCCTACCCCCACCACCCTGTTTGTTTCCCTAAGCTTTTAAAAATAAGCTTCACCAATGTTCCAATCAATCTGGAGAAGAGAGGCCATACATATATTAAGAATAAGGAACAAGATTTACTATGAAAATCCCAGATTCATGAAATAATGAAACAGGGGACAGATGATCAAATAGGCAAAATGGTCTCCAAAGATTCCTTTAAAGAGAACCTGACATAAAGTATCCCCCTCCCTTTGTTATTCGCAAAGAGTATATAGAATGTCCACTATGTGGGAGACACTGGACAAGCCACCCTGTAGGATTCAGGTAGACTGGCTGGCGCCCTCAGCAAGCGCTCTGCTCAGTGGGACCGAAAGGGATTGCAAGGGTGTGGCCGTGGGGGCCCAGGAAAGCACCCACAGCAGACTGGAGGAAGGAAAACAGAAAAGGCTCCCAAGGGAGTTGCACCTGGGAAGTGCACTTGGCTGTGAAGTACCGCCCTAGGGTGACTTCAGCAAGCTACTGCAGGTTATGGGGGCCTTGGCCTTCTCATCTTTCAGAAGGATGTGCAGATTAGTTCCAGAAGTGCACGGCTTTAATTTTCTCAGTAGGACTTATTTCCCCACGGTGTTAGCGAAAATGAACTTAACTCCGCAGGTTCCTATTGGAGTAAGATTAGGAGGAGGGCTCAAGCCCAACGAAACTTCCATCGTAACACACACTTTGGGAAATGGAGTGTTCCCTATATTCGAGTGATTTCAAGGGACCTTCAACAAACCTAAATGAGGCTAAAGAACAGATAGCTGAGACATGAGCTTCTGTTTCCTAACCTGAGTTTAAAAGAATATCAAACAATCAGTCTGGGGCCATCCCATCCTGGACACACACCCCATCTCGAGGAATCTGGGAAGCTCGGCCGGGTCAGGCCTGGTTAGTACTTGGATGGGAGACTATCAAATAACCAGGAAGGCTATAAAGAGCAACTCTTCTGTGTTCAGTGTTCGGTACTGAATTGAAGGAAAACCTGGTCTTTCCTTCCTTATTTATGGGGAGTGAAATTGGAAAGCTTGGCCAATGGCAGCTTCTCCCCAGAATTTGGTTTAAGAGTTATGATATCAGGGGCGCCTGGGTGGCTCAGTGGGTTAAGCTGATGCCTTCGGCTCAGGTCATGATCTCAGAGTCCTGGGATCGAGTCCCGCATCGGGAATCTCTGCTCAGCAGGGAGCCTGCTTCCCTCTCTCTCTGCCTGCCTCTCCATCTACTTGTGATTTCTCTCTGTCAAATAAATAAAATCTTTTAAAAAAAAATATTAAAAAAAAAGTTATGATATCAACTTCTAAGGCTGTTTGTTTTGTTCTTTTTGTTTTCTTCTTGTTTTTTTTTTAAGATTATACTATGGTCTATTCTTTGGGAAAGAACTGTTTTATTTATTTATTTATTTATTTATTTATTTTTTAAAAGCATAGTTTATAATTCTGGGTTGGGTTTCCAGGGTGTTCCTCAAGTCTGGGTCTCAGCTGTGTTTTTTGAGCCTGAGCTAAGAGTTTTGTTGAATGCTTATTGAAATCATTCAAATATAAGGAAAACTCCACTTCCCAAACTGCCTGTTGAAGGTTTGATTATGTTTGAGCCCTACCCCCAATCCCGTCTATGATGAGTGCAAGACAACCACAGAGACCCTGGGAAGGCACTTCCAGACCACTAGATTAAGAACTTTACAGGGTTCCTGGGTGGATGGGTTGGGTAATCATCTGCCTTTGGCTCAGGTTGTGATCCTAGGGTCCTGGGCTCTCTGCTCAGTGGGGAGCCTGCTTCTCCCTCTCTATTTGCCTGCTGCTGCGCTGGCTTGGGTGCTGTCTCTCACTCTCCAGTAAATAAAAATCTTCAAGAGCTTTACAACTGGCAAGTGGAAATCGATCCTTTAGGAGAGAGAGAGAGAAACTGAGAGAAGAGCTCCCAGACAAAGGCCACCCAAGACAAGGCCTTGATTACAGGTAGCAGGACAACAGAAGGGGAGCTCTTAGTCCCTAGCCCTTCCTGTAGATTCGGAGCAAAAAATGTTTACCTGTAATACTGCTCTCCCACGCCACTCACCTGTTGGACATAGCTACCTTATTCTAAGAGAGAAAAACCTGGCTTCAAAGCATATGTAATAGAACCCCCCCATCAGCTCTGATACTCAGTGTACCAAGAGACGGAACAGTTCGCCAGTTCAAGCATGCTAATGTTCTTTTATGGAGAGGGTGGAAAATGGAGGCGAGTAGCAATTTAGGGAAGGGGAAAGAGGACAAAGGCCAGCAGACACAGCCAAGTCAAGCTGAATGGCACAGGCAGTCCTCCTTTTAACTTCTCTAAAAGTACAGTCTGAGTTTCTGGGGGCGAACCAGTTAGCTTCTTCTGCTTTTTCTTCCCCCTCATACTCTTTAAAGCTTCTCTGATCAGTCCCCAGACTCATTTGGGCCCTCACTGGGCTGGTTTTAGTAAGTAGGGGGCCGACCAAGGACAAGGCCTCTTGTTCCTTCCTGAAAGACTCAGTGGTCATGTATTACGTTTTTAACCCTCACCCAGTATGCCTCTGGTCACATGAATGGTTCAAAGCAAATCCATTTGCATTCCCGGAAAAGCGGCTCAAAGCACATGTTTTCTTGATGGTGCCGCCGGCCGTCTTCTTTTCTGTGTGATCAACAAACATCACTTATTGAACACTCACTCCGGCCACTACTGGGATGGAGCAGTTCTTCAAGGCAGTGAAGATCCCTAGCCAGTGAAACCACAGAGCAAAATATAATCCCATAAGTTTTAAAAATTGCATTTACTTCTTGCTATCCCGTTTTCTATTATGCTTGCCACCTGCATCTCAGAAGCTGGCAGTGCGGAGTTCAGGAGAAGGCTCTGGTTTTTGCTGAGGCACTTGGGCAACTGAAAACTACCATCTTTTAAAATAAAAACATTACCTTTCCTCTCTCCCACTTCCCCTCAACTCAGGACTGAGTCAGAATGTTGTACTTCATGGGTTGTTATGGGGAAAGAAAGAATCCAATCTCTTTGGATTACCTTGACCTATAATAATTATAATTACTGTTTTCCAAGTTTACCATATGCATCTAGTGTATGTGCTTATCAGAAGGAATCCTTAAAATACAGTTACAACAGTTAACACTTATCTCTATTATGTGGGCAAGAAAACTGTGGTTTCACGTGGATGAGAAAGCTAACACAAAGCTGGTAAGACGTGAAGCCCGGATTTGAACGGGTGTTTGTATGACATGAACCCCAGCCTTTAAACATATTGTAATACTTCAACATACAGCACTCAAACTCAAGATGGAACCTCTTAAGGGTTTGCAAGGAACTCTACCCAGTGCAGAATGTCACCTGTCTGAAATATACCAAAATCTCCTTTGAGGTGAAATTTGCATCTGTCCCTTGAAAGCACTACAGTGTCAGACACTCTAGAAGGATGGTGACCAGAGAAGCCAAGTTATGTGTGTGTGGTAACACTTCTTTTCCATAATTGTGGTACGAAAAATAACCACAAGAACAAACTTCTTCCCTTCGTCTTCCAAAGGCAAAGAAGCTTGACTTCCTGGTCTTCAAACAGAAAATTCTCCAAGTCTCAAACCTGGGGCTCCTGAAAGATGCAATAAAGACTAGACACCATCAGGGGGATTTCAGGCAAGAAAAAAATACTCAAGCAAGGGCACTGGTAGCAATGAAAATATGGCAGGTGTGCGGGCATTGCGTGTGTCTTTCTCTATACTATACAGTTATTATATACCTGTTGACAAGCATGTATTTCAAGATTGTGTTCACAGACACATTTTCTCAACCATCATAGCAAGGCTGACAGGAGGAAGGTGTACCGATTCGAATTTTCTAGATTAAAAAGAAGACGCGATAAGTTCCTTGAAAAGGAAACCAAAGCATTACTTTCAAACATTCTAAAATTTGGACGTACCCTGGGCTTCCAAGGGGGGGGGGGCACGCGAAGACCTCACTTTTCTTTCAGCTGCCTTTGGGGAACAGTTGGCACCCAGAATTTCAGATCTGGTGGGCGGCTCTAAAGGTCCTCTCTCCAAGGGCTTTATTTGCAGATGAGGAAGCCCGGGCCCAGAGCGTCGCTGAGAGACTAGTCTCGGAGTGTCCGAGGCAGAATCTGACAGGTCCCCTAACCGTTGCTGTGCCCGCCCGGATCCTCTCCAGGGCAGGACCTAAGCACAGCGTGTGGATGACTGAAGGGAGAACACACACTGCTGTTCCCTTCCCCAGCCCCACGGCGAGGGCAGGCGGGCGGGCGGGCGCGCTGCAGGCCCGGCTCCCGCGGGCCCTCCTCGGGCCGCCCCCTCGGTGCCCCACCACCGCCCCGGCCGCGGCCCCCGCTCCCGCACCGCGCCTCAAACCAGACGCCAGCGCCGAGGAGGGCTGCAGGTTCTCTAACAACAAAAGGCAAAACGACATCCCCGGGGATCAGAACGTCCTTAGGGAGCCTTGGGGTCTGCGGTGGGACCTCGAAAAAGACAGGCCTCTCCTGCAAAACTATCCAACCTGAAGGCGGCAGGGGCGGAGGCCGGGCGGTGTGCGGGGCGCCTCGCTCGGGCCCGGGGGTGGGGCCTGTGGGGACGGTCCCGGGCCCGCGGTGGGCGCGCCAGGGCTAGCGGCAGCCGGGGCAGGCGGGGTCCTTCCTGGCAGGAACTCGGCTGTCCGCGCGCCGCCCGCCTGCCCTTCCTCCGCTCCCCTCCCCCCCCCTAAGGCCCTTTCCCTTTCTTTCTTTCCCGGCCCTCGAGTCCCCACCCCGACGGCGCCCGCTCCACCGCTCGCCCAATGGCAGCGGGGCCCGGGCGCGCATCAGCCGATCCGCCCCGGCTCCCGGCCGCTGGGAGCCAATCAGGGCGCCGGGGGTGGCCCGGGCAGCGGATAAAAAATGCAGGGCAGCTAGCAGCCCCGCAGAGCCGAGAATGGGAGCAGAGTGGAGCTTCTGAGCAGCACGCCGGCCTCCTCTCCTCACCTCACCTCGCTCTCGAGGCCTGCCATTCCCGCCGCCTGCTCGCCGCCCAGGTAAGCACGCCGCCGTCCCGGGGGCTGCAAGTGGTGCGCGCCGCCCCTGCAGCCCCCAAACCCCCTGAGCCCGGCCTGCCGACCCCACGGCTCGGGGCAGCCCCTTGCACCTCCCGCCCCTACGGTGCTCCTCTGCCTCCGCGCCCTCCGCGTGCTCTCGCCGCCCGCGGCTCCCGGAGGCTCTGGGCTGGCGATTGTGGGGTGCGCTGCTCGCCGGGCTCGGAGGAGGGCGGGGAGTTGTTTTGATCTCTTTCGCCGCTCGCGGCCCTAAGCGCCGCCCCTGGAGGTCGCTCTGCGAGGCGAACGGAGGAGCCGCTGCTCAGGCCCAGCGCTCCCACCTCGGCAGTGCTGTGTGCGCCGCGGTGGAGTGGCCGGGTGGCCCCTGGGAGGCTCGCTCCTGCTCCGCGGTGGCGGGCCTTGCAGGATCGTCGTGGTTTGGAGGCTCTCTAGACGCCTACGCTGAGGCGAGTGGCCGTGAGGGTCGCTGGTACGGGCCGCTCCTGCGCGGGGTCCCGGGGGCCTTGCACTGTGACTGAACAATGGGCACCCCGGGCTGCGGTTTGGCCGGCGGGCGCCGCGGGCGGAGGCCTGGCGGGGCAGAGGCAGCGGCGGTGCGCTGTCCCCTCCCCCGCGACATCCCCACTCCCTCCCAGCCTCGGCCCTCGGAGGGATATGGCCCCCTCGGCCAGGCCTTGAGATCCTGACCGGGGCCCGAGGGGCAGGGCGCCGACTTTAGGGACGTTTTAGTGGGAAAGGGCTACCCTCAAAGTGGATTATCCCAACTGCCCCGGGGGCGGGAAGCGGGTAACCCCCCCCAGCCGCAAATCCACGAAGACCACCACCAACGAAGATGAAGACGAAGGGGAGTCGCCGCGGTCCTCGGAGTCCCCCTCCAACTGCTTCGGCTTCGTCGCCTACTCGATGAACTCCGGAGAGAAATCACGAGTCAAGATTAAGACCGTGACCCATCAGCCCTCGTATTCCTCCTCGTCCCGATGCGATCCCGAACGCTCCCTGACCCCTCCTTCTCCGTCTCCGTCTCCCTCGCCCAGAAAGCTCCGGTGCATGGACCAGCGAGAGCCGGAGAACCAGGAGAGGCGCGAACGCAACTCCAAAAGGAGAAGGGCCAGGGAGGGCTACCCCAACGATCCGATTGACCTTCTGTGGCTGGGGTGAGTGAAGAGTCAGGGAGGAAGACCCCGGAGCCGGAGACAGCTGCAGAGACCGCTAGAAAGTGCAGAATCCCATTTTTACCCTACATAAACTCAGGGCACCGCGTTACCAGTCGGTAACAGTAGACTAAAATGTTGGCATCCAACGCGGCTCACGGAAAAGAGCAGGAAGTCTGGAACTGAGACTTAAAGGGAGAGAGTGTGGCTGGATATTGGTGGTGGTCACAGGTTGGGGAGGAAGGCCGGGAGATTGGGTTGTAGGCTTTGTAGTGGGAGCTGAAGGGGTCAGGTATTGTTCCTTCCGGCCTTTAAAGGCAGGGGTGGTGGAGGTTTGGGAGATGTGTGTGACCCACGGAGACCTCTGCACGCCGGGTAATACAGAGGGATATGGAAAAGGACCGGTTCTGCAATCCAGTGCTGGAGACCAGACCAAGAAGGTTCTGCTCTTCCCCAAGGGAAGGGGTGAGGCTCTTGGAGGGAGCAGCAGTTCTGTTTTCAGCTGGGCAAACATGGCCGGTTGCCCATAGAAACGTAGCCACTGTACTTCATAAAGTTGCCCAAGTCGTTGGAGAACAATGTGTTCCTTTTCCAGCCACTCTGGGCCACTGAGCTGGGGAGGGGGGGGCGGTGTCCAACATTTCCTCTTGTGTTGGGTTTTTCTTGTTTCAGAGGTTTTGTGGCAGTGGCTCGCAGTTTTTAGCGTGCCCAGCTTTTAAAAACCCAGATCGTTTTGTTACTGAAGTGGGAATTTCCTCATTAAAGTTCCCTGGTGGGATCTGAGAATGTCCTTTGCAAATGTAGATCTACCTTCCGAATTGAGAAGACCTGCGAACCATGGCAGTGTGCTTGCTGCTCAGAATCCAGCGCAGATCAGCTCTTCGATACTTGGGGGATTTGCAATTGCACTGCTGTTAGGAAAACCCCACCAGGCTTTTGACTACTCTAGCTAACTCCCTTGTTTCTTCTTCCTAATGTCTCAATGTGTGGGGGTGCTTTTGGGAGAGGGGAGAATCTCCAAAAAGGGTTTTTCACAGAGGTGCCTGCTAGAATGCAAGAGGGACCCAGACACCATAGCAGCCCAGCCTTTCTGTGGCTGGATTTCATACTGGGAGAGAGAGACCTTCTGCAAATGCTCTCTTTCCGAACCTTAGTGTTTGACCCAGTGCTTTAGTATAAAATATAAAATGCTTGCCCTACTTTGGCTACACTGACGAAATAGAGCTTAGTCCTCACAAGTGTGGATTCTAGCTCAAGGAAGCCTAGAGGGAGATTTTGTCTAATACAAAAGCTTAAATCCCTCTGAAAGCAGCATGGAAGAAGTACACCCTGGAGAGTGGCTTCCAAAGGGAGGGGACTACATTTCCCACCGGGACTTTTTACTTTAATTGTCCTTACTGAGTCATTCCTGCCAGAGGATCAGTTTAGAGTTGGTAATTATTTTTTGGTTGGTTCTTTTCAGCAGAACAACGTCCACCATGGCCACCTCCGCGAGCTCCCACCTGAACAAAGGCATCAAGCAGTTGTACATGTCCCTGCCTCAGGGCGAGAAAGTGCAAGCTATGTATATTTGGATTGACGGGACGGGAGAAGGATTGCGTTGCAAGACCCGGACCTTGGACAGTGAGCCCAAGTGTATAGAAGGTGAGAGATGGAGCAGAGTGGGAGCCGTGGGGAGGAGCAGCCTGAAAGCAAGCCACTAGATTCGGTCACTTTATTATTGTGTCTAAAGCTTTCCTGAGGCAGGGTTTCTCAGACTTCATTCATTCAGTGCTAAGCTCCTGCGCTGCCTCAAAGCATGGCAACAATGGACCCCTTTATTTCAATAGAATCTTCCTTGGAAGCCAGTATATTGAGGAAAAAAGATTAAAAGTCTAGTTGGGGCAGGAGGGGGTTGGAGACTTTGCTGACTTGGGCGTCCCCACTTAATTCCCTCTGAGGCATCCCCAAGAACCCAGTTTGAAAACCACTGCTCTAACCTGACTATACTTATCTACTATGTGTAAACTCTATAGAGTACTGTTTCTCGGATTCCTATCAGTGAGGTTCTGGATGTGAAGCAGATTCTATGTGAAGTGGTTTCCAAATAGGACTGGCTGATCGTTTGTTTCTGGTTGATTCCACTTTTGGAAATTCTTAAAACCGCCTGATTGCTTATCACACTAGAGGCTCTTAGATAAGAGTCGTGACCTTCATTTTTCAGTCTAGAGCAAACCATAGCCCTCCTCCTGGAAGGGGACTAGAGAAAAAAATAGCACCGTTTACCTGCTTTTAGGATGGCTTACTCTTCTGATAGTAGTCACACTGGAGTGAATGCATAAGCATAAAACAAAGTATATGGCGTGTACTTGCTTTGTGGCAGGTATTAGGTGCTGGGGGAGGGGGTACAAGGTAAGAGAGTCTGATCTCTCTGCTTTCGGAGAACTCCTAGTCAACTTGAGAGATGAAGAAACCCACCTTTAAAACATAGTGGGGAAAGTCGTTAAGTGACCATGGGAGCACCCTTGACCACTTACCCTGCTAGTTATCTATTTCCTTGTCTATAGAATAAGGACATGACTTGAGCTAGAACAGTCCCTAGATGCAGTGGGGAGGTGAGTTAAGCAACACAGGTGGCCTAGTAGGGGAATCAGAATCTGTTTCTCCTGTTGCAGTTTTTTTTTTTTTTTTTTTAAAGATTTTATTTATTTATTTGTCAGAGAGAGAGCGAGTGAGAGCGAGCACAGGCAGACAGAGTGGAAGGCAGAGTCAGAGGGAGAAGCAGGCTCCCTGTGGAGCAAGGAGCCCGATGTGGGACTCGATCCCAGGACGCTGGGATCATGACCTGAGCCGAAGGCAGCTGCTTAACCAACTGAGCCACCCAGGCGTCCCTCCTGTTGCAGTTTTTTAAATGATGACTGACTTCCTGGTTGTCAGAATATTTCAGTTTGTCTCCTTGGTGTCTGGTAGACAGACTTAAGGAAGATATGTCAGGTGTTCCTTGGGTGGTTGGTGCAGTGGTCTGTACAGCTTCCACAGGAAGGACATTAAAGCCGTGTGCAGTGGTTAGAGTTTGCATATGAGTAGCAGGAATCCCACATTTCTGACTTTCTGGAAAGAAAGTGTAGATCTTTAGATGTGGGAAGTTTAAGGAAGGGGCTGTATGGTCTGAAAAGCTCTGCATTTTTAAGTTAATGTTCCCTTCTCTTTTTACCCCAGAGTTGCCTGAGTGGAATTTTGATGGCTCTAGTACCTTTCAGTCCGAAGGCTCCAACAGTGACATGTATCTCGTCCCTGTTGCCATGTTTCGGGACCCTTTCCGCAAGGACCCCAACAAGCTGGTGTTCTGTGAAGTCTTCAAGTACAACCGGAAGCCTGCAGGTGTGTATTGGAGAGGTAGGGATGCTCCCTGCTTAATCCATGAACGTTGTGAAGGGGAAGTACAGGAGATCCTGAAACCAGTACCGGAAACACTGAACCAGATGAGACGACCTCAGGTTTCAGAACTGTTTCAGGGGTCTGGGCGAGTGGACCTGATCTCCACTCCAAACTTCCCTCATTCCCAGGTGGTGTGGTCCGTCTACGCGGGGTCTCCTCCACTGGTTGTGTAAATAAAACAGCAGTGAATTCCTTTAAGTCTGTCCACCAGCAGAGCTGCCCATGACACAGCCCTCCCACCTGCCTCTAGATTTGAGAAGTCTGGATTCTGAAGTTCACTTACCTGGCAGTGAACCTTGACAAACGATTTATCCTCTGTCCTTAGTTTTCCTGATTTTAAAAGGTGGGGTGGGGGATAAAATCCATCTCCTGTCTGGGTTCACCAATAACCTACATGTGCCTCAAATTCACTGTATCTGCATTTTTGGCTTTTGCCTGGTGTGGCTGTTGGTCCTGATTCTCCGCCCATCATCTTGTTAGCATAGCAGAAGCCCCCCATCCTCCCTTCTGTTTAGTCTCCTGGTACGCTCTGCCAGTGCGACTTGTGACGAGTCAGTCCATGCCTGGACCTTAATTGCCTTTGTTTGGGGAGGCAGTACCATTCTGGTAAAGGGCATGAGCTCTGAAGCCAAGGTAGCTGCCGCCTTCCCGGTTCTGCTACTGGCCATGTAAGCTGGGCAGGCCGCCTGGCGTCTCTGAGCTGAGCTGCGTTTTCTCCTGTGTGAAAGTAGAGGCTTTAATATGTCCCTCGGGGTTGCCAGATAGACTCCTGTTGTGGGTTTTCCATAATGCAGAGGTCTTCAAAAGTGGTGTTTTGGGAGGTAGTTAAGCAGCTGATAAGAAGTCTATATTTACTTATTTTAAAGTTCTTTTCCAGCTTAGACGTCTGCAGCTGAGCTCCTCTCATTTTAATATTTTACTTTTGTGGTAGGCAGTTTAGCCCTTCATCTTCTCACCTGGCATGGGAGGCCCCCAATAGATACATGATTTCTCTCAAGGAAAATTACAGGTTTGGCTCTAAATGCTTGAGAAACTAGGGATAAGTCTGACAGCTAAAGCGGCTGTCTTGCGCACATAGAGCTGAAGTGCTCTCTGTGCGCACTTGGGAGGTGGCCAGCAGGCAGATAAGGTGCAGACTTGCTCTGTTCTGGATCCAGAGTCATGGGGTTGGTTTGTGACCCAGGAGTCTCCCTGCAGATGTATGATTACCGCTTCGCCCATTTTCTTTTCTTTTTAAAAGATTTTATTTATTTGACAGATCACAAATAGGCAGAGAGGCAGGCAGAGAGAGAGGAGGAAGCAGGCTCCCTGCTGAGCAGAGAGCGTGATGCGGGGCTCGATCCCAGGACCCTGGGATCATGACCTGAGTGGAAGGCAGAGACTTTAACCCACTGAGCCACCCAGGCGCCCCTGCTTCGCCCATTTTCTACATTTAGGCTGATGGGACACAAAAAAGGTTTATTATTCTGGGTTAGTTCAGCTTTGTGGAATCCAAAGTTCTTTTCCCTAGCAGCACTGCGATTCAGTGGATTTGCCCATATGGCTCTAATGGTGCATTGACTCTTTTTTTCTAGAGACCAATTTGAGGCATACCTGTAAACGGATAATGGACATGGTGAGCAATCAGCATCCTTGGTTTGGAATGGAGCAGGAATATACTCTCATGGGCACAGATGGGCACCCTTTTGGTTGGCCTTCCAATGGCTTCCCTGGGCCCCAAGGTAAGTCGTCTCCCGCCCCGTGAGATGGACCTCCTGCTCCCTAGTTACTTCGTTGCCAAGGACAGACTTCCTCCCCAGGGATGATAGTGACTCCTCATGGATCACTATGGGCTGCCCACTGTAAAGCTGTGGGCATATCACTGAGGCTGGCTGAAATAATGTGGAGAAGAGCCTTCTTGTTACTCAAATTCGGACATGGACTTTTATTTTTTATTTTTATTTATCTACTTATTTTTAAAAAGATTTTATTTATTTATTTGACAGAGATCACAAGTAGGCAGAGAAGCAGGCACAGAGAGGGGGAGGCAGGCTTCCCACTGAACAGAGAGCCCCATGCAGGGCTTGATCCCAGGACCCCGGGATCATGACCTGAGCTGAAGGCAGAGGCATTTTAAACCCCCTGAGCCACCCAGGCGCCCCCGGACATGGATTTTTAGACATTAATATGGAGGGAAACCCTTTGGGTCCACTGACATGGCCAAGAGGAACCCCCTGCATGCCACACCCCCGCCTCCCTGTGAAGGCAGAGAAAGCAAGTGTTGAGAGCTTTCTGATTTCTGATTTTTGTGGAAAGGGATTTCTTGGTTTCTTGTCTCTTAACCTTACATCTTAATGCCTCTGCAGGTCCATACTACTGTGGCGTGGGAGCAGACAAAGCCTATGGGAGAGATATCGTGGAGGCTCACTACCGAGCCTGCTTGTACGCTGGCATCAAGATTGCTGGGACAAATGCTGAGGTCATGCCTGCCCAGGTAAATGATGTGTTCATCTGTAGGACATAGTGGCCAGTGGGGACATGTACTGGCACCCCTCATTTACCCAGAACTTAGGTGGGTTGGAATAGAGGTGAGAAAAGAACAGGGTTTGGAGCTTGTGAATTGGGGTAAGAAATTGGCATTATTTTTAAAGGCCAGCCATGTCGTTCTCTCTAGTGGGAATTCCAGATAGGACCCTGCGAAGGAATCGACATGGGAGATCATCTCTGGGTGGCCCGTTTCATCTTGCACCGTGTATGTGAAGACTTTGGAGTGATAGCAACCTTTGATCCTAAGCCCATTCCTGGGAACTGGAATGGTGCGGGCTGCCACACCAACTTCAGCACCAAGGCCATGCGCGAGGAGAATGGTCTGAAGTGAGTGCCTTCTCGTGATGGGTCATCTTGCTTTCTTCGCTGGCATACTTGCCAAGGGTTTGATGTGTTGGGGCTAATAAGTAAGCCAGACTTCTCCATTCGTACCTTAGCTTTTAGCACTTGGCTTTGAAAGTTATCTCCGTATTCTCTTGTTTTGTTTGAAGAGGACCAAAACATACTCTAGGAATAGAATCCAAGAATAGCTATCGGAAAGGGGGAGCTAATTTAATGTGTTTGAAAATCGTTAGTATGAAATAACTTAGTAATGATAAAAGCATGTGAATGAACTTAATGCTTCTGGGTGGGGCAGGGTCTTTGATTAGGGTCTTTTCATTCAGCAAATACCATCTACTGGGCATCTAGCACCATGCTGAGGCCCTGAGTGGGACACACGGGTAAGAAGGCAGAGTTGCTGCCCTCGTGGATCCTTTGATCTGTGGGGACAGCGTTTTAGTGAACAGTCTGATAAGATGAGTCCCGTCATTCTTAATTCCATCCGTGCACCTGCCACTGAAGGGCACATTTCCAGGTGCCAGGTTGGACCCCCATCTTTTCTCCTCCTAGGTACATTGAGGAGTCCATCGAGAAACTAAGCAAGCGGCACCACTACCACATCCGAGCCTACGACCCCAAGGGGGGCCTGGATAACGCCCGGCGCCTGACTGGATTCCACGAAACGTCCAACATCAACGACTTCTCCGCCGGCGTGGCCAACCGTGGGGCTAGCATCCGCATTCCCCGGACTGTCGGCCAGGAGAAGAAGGGTTACTTTGAAGACCGTCGCCCCTCTGCCAACTGTGACCCCTTTTCCGTGACAGAAGCCCTCATCCGCACGTGTCTTCTCAATGAAACTGGCGACGAACCCTTCCAGTACAAAAACTAAGTGGACTAGACTTGCAGCCGTCAGACCCCTCCTCATTCTCCACCCTGCCTCCGTGTTCGCCCCTCTCTCGACTGTCCTAATAGCTGTAACTCAAAGGGCGGAATATCAAGGTCTTTTTTTATTCCTCATGCCCAGTTAATATCTCTTTGCTTCCTTTGGCCAGGATAGAGGGGTCAGGTTCTTAATCTTTTTACACCCCCACCCCCCACCTTTTTTTCCCCTGTCACTGAAGCTGTCTAGTACGTTAGTGGGGAGGGGGTGGGGAGGCATAACCACTGTTTCCAGTTAATCAGGTGTGTTTGTCCAGTAGGCGTAGCGATCCGACAGAGCATAGTGTTTGTGAAGGGAGGGGGAGGGCTCTTTCTTCCAGGTAGCTGAGTGTTGGGGGAGGGGGGTTACTTACTTACTCTGGGGTTAGGTTAGGATGTCCCCCTCTTGGTGGGGAGTTCCACTTGGTGTCAGGTTATAACCAACTTTCTATTAAAAGTGAGACTTAGGAGAGAGCCAGGCAGAAAAAAGCACCACCGTCCTCCTGGTACCGGGCTTCCCTCACCTGGGTGGAAATGGCCCTCCCCTGAAGACAAGCTCAGCATAAGGATGGATTGACCTACCTTAGAAGAAGAAGTTCTTAACTGCTTGGTCCTTCATTTATAACACAAAGCAGAGTAGTATTTTTATATTTAAATGTAAAAACAAAAAAAATTATATATATGGGTGTGCAGATACGTGTGTTTTTTTTTTTTCTAAAGGAGGAAGAACATTCTGGTTACTGGGGAGCCAAACTGGAGACGAATAGTCTGGTTGGAAATAAGGGATCTCCTCTTGAGTGGGGGTTGAGGGAGGCAGTGCTTTTGCAACGCTGGCTCTCTGGGGACCCTTTGCTGTTCCCTTGCTGTCCCTGTAGGGTCCTCCGTCCTCTGCCCACTCTTCTGGAGGTGGGGGTGGACACCCGGTTGGGTTGACAGGTGCAGGCACGTTGTGGAAGGAGCACTCCCTTGAGCCCCGCGGCTTTGGTTTAAAAGACACACACCCACACGGATTTAGAAATAAGAGTTGGCTGGTCAACTTGAGCATGTTACTGACAAGGGGTGATTGGGATTATTTTCTGGTGGGACTAGCATGTCACTAAAGCAGGCCTTTTGATATATTAAAATTTTTTAAAAAGCAAAACCAGAAGTTTAGATTTTAGTCCTGTTGGTAGGGTTTCTGAGTCTCTGTTTTGACAGAATGGCTTGTTGGCTTCAGCGGTTCCCTTCCCATCTCCGCTGTCAGGAGACGGGGACAGCCTGGAGTCAGAACACCGGTGGTTTTGTGTCCTGGTGTTGATTCTCTTGAGTGTGAGATTCTCCTTCCCTTTGTTCAGATTTCTGAGGAGTTTCTTTTTCTTCTATAATAAAAAGCAAACCCCACCTTGGTCCCTCCCATCTTCCCTACAGTGTCTGGCTGTTTTCATGTGGTTCCTGTTGGCCGCCCAGGCCAGCCGTGGCTTCCTCTTGGCGTGACGACTTCTAATTGCCATGTACAGTATGTTCAGCGGTAGACAGCTCATTGTAAACAGACTGTTAACTGCCCAGAGCAGCTCTTATAAATCAACCTAACATTTATAAGATCTCTTCTGACTTGATTCTTTGTGTTTCTTTTAAATCCCTTTTTCCTTTACTTTCCTACCCGAAAAGGGGATTTTTTTTTTTTTTTTTAAGAGACAAAGGAAGCTCAAGTTTACTTGTTCAAGGAATTTTAAAAAATCTACCCTGAGACACAGCCAACCAGCTCTTCCCCGTACTTCGGGTGTTGGGAATCTCAGGCTGAAGGCAACTGTACCAGCTGTACAGTTTAGTAGGAGGATACAAACTCCAACCCTCCTCTCTGTGCTCCACACCTTGGCTTTAACTTAAAATGCCACAACATTGTCTTAAGCACCCCTCTGGCTTAACTTTAAATCAGCCTGAAACTGTTAATGTGTTACAAAGGCTTCTCATTTCCCTGCTGGTCTTGATTTCACCCTTACCTGCCAGGGGTGAGGTTCTACATGGCCCATATTGACCCCGTGGCTGCCCTGGTTGAAGCCTTCCAAGGTTGACTGCTCTCAGGGCCTGCTAGCCGGGATGTGCCTTGGACATCCCTTCCCTGGCACTAGCCCAGTGAGCCGCTCACAATTCCCCGCAAAGCCCCGTGTGAGACCTCTGTGCCCTTGTTCTTCGTACCTTTGCTGGGAAGTTAGTTTTCCTCTCCCCTTTCCTGGTGTATCTTAGTTCATGTCCATGCAGGTCAGGTAGGAGCTCCCTTTGCCATAGTGCTGTGCATGTACCTCTAACCAAAAGCACTATTCTTCCAACCCTTGAAGCTACTGTGCCAGGTGTTGTGTGCGATAAGAATTATCATCTTTAAAAGATGGTGTCCTCTATGATAGTTTGGAAGTAGGTGGATCCTGTTCCAGCAGACTTAGAGATGACCTTTTGGGGGGTGGGGGTAGGTGTATATTTTGCTCTAGTTGTAAGCAATCCTAGATACTCGTGCTTGTTTTTTTTCTAGGAAGGTTGGCTCCCCACATTTTCAAAGTTGGATGATGTTATTGCTTTGCTGGGTATGGTTCCAGTTTATATTGGCTGTTTTCAGCGTGATTATCAAGAGTGCCCCCCTCACTCAGCATTCTCCTGGTTTTGCTCATAAATTGTGGGCTTTTCTTTCTATGGAAGGTCTACTTGCCCCTTCCCAGCTGAAATTGGCTTCCGTTGGCTGGAGCACCCTTGCAGTCCAGGGCGAGTGGAAGGGGCCGTGGGAGGGTATGTTGTCTGCACCACAAGCACGAGATCAAGACAATGGCCCAAGCAGAGTTCCCCAGGAAAGATCACACAAAAATGAACTCCGAATTAATGCGATCAGACTTAGGTGGAAACAAGTTTCTTTCCTTCTCTACCCTCTCACCTAGAATTAGCTTTGACCTACAGGTTGTGGTGTAATCCCCTTGTATTCTAAGGTGGTTTTTTTATAGCTCATTTAACAGACACGGGTTTACTTGATAAGTTATCAGTGATTAAACAGAATGGCAACCAGGCCTTCAGCCTTAAAGAGACAGAGGCTAGTGTTCGCAAAAGGAGCTCTCAACTTTAAACATCAGTTTCCTCAATTTCTTCCTGCTGGTTACTGGGTAGGAGCTCAATGACAGCACAGGCTGCTAGAAGAATGTCAGGGAGCGAATGGAGGATTCCGTGGCATTCCTTGGATGGTCACATTGGGGCCATTTAACAAGGCCGATCTGTGCTCCTGGGGGGAGCTCACCTGGAAACACTCAATATGTGAGCATGGATGTTTCTGAAAACACCTGTGGCTCCAAGACTTCAAATATCTTACCAAAGTCTTCCTTAGATAGTTCCAAAAACTGCTCGGCCCTCACACCAATGAAGTCACGTCTAGAAAGTAACTTGCTATCCTAAAGAAACCCCATCCCTCAGCAGGAATTTCTGATTATAAACTTCAGGAAGGCAGGGGTCCCGTTTTTCTCTCTCAGCACTATCCCAGTCCTGTCGTGGTGCCTGAGCGACTTGCTTAATGAATTATTTTTAATTTTCAGTTTTGTGAGCTCTAAGCCTTTTGGCTCTATTGGTGACATCAAACCCATGAGATCTCGGTGGTCTGGCTGTGTTCTAACCTGGGTCATGACACCAAAGCTAAGTTCTGTTTCACTGAGCTTAATGACTGCCGGCTTGGTTCATTCTGCCTGGATTCAGGCTGCCAAGAGCCTTGTGTTGCTTTATGAGTTATAACTAATATGAAGTGGCAATTCATTATGTAATTCCAAAGGCTTCAGGTCAATTGCAACTGTAAACAAATTTGAGCTGACTAGAGCCCTGCCATTTTATAGCCTTTAGCTCAATCACCAACCACTCGTTTAAGAAAATGTCATACTTGATTTTACAATATGCAGATATACACACATTCCCATGGGCATAGGCTAGCCATACACCGTTATGTAGACATGCATATATGTACACATCAGACACACAGTACGGGTCTCCCACACGAACCTTTTCCCCAAGATACAGCATCTTATGAAGGAGACAGGAACTTAGGAGTACCCCTTCTAGAAGCAGCACACCCTCAGTAGAATTCACCAGGCTGATAAGCTGTCCCTAGGACTGGGAAGGCAGGCCATAAAGCTGTTAAGTCTTCAAGCACGGTTCTGCGGCCAGCTCTTTCTCTGCTTTAGGGATTGGAGATTTTCAGGGACTGTCAACTTAGAAGGATTTGTCTACGGTTCACTGCCCAGAGCCCTCTGATGTCAGGGACTGGTGTCGTAGTTCCACATTCCCAAGGGGTGTGGGTGTGGTTCCTACTGCCATTTCATGAGTTGTTTTCTGGGGGCCTTGGACGTCAGCAAATTGTCCTCTTTCTCATGAATTTCAGGTTGAGTTACCTGCATTGTCTTGGGATGGCAGCTCCTCTCGGTTTGCTCAGCTCCTGCCCCCTGTCTGCGGCCTAGTCGGCAGACCTGCGCACTTCACTCCAAGGGCGTGGACTCACAAATCTAAACTCTGCCTGGAAGCCTTTCTGCACTTTCAGTAAAAGTTCAGAGTAATTCCTTCCTTGGACTATCACATGACTATTATATTGACATTAAATGGAAGAGACGTTCAAGATACCTCTAAAATGTAATAAAATGGGCACCAAATAGACACTATTTTGTGTATCTGACACAGGCATATGAATGAAGGGGTCAAATGAATGGAAATTTTTCTCTTTCTCTTCTTATGCCCTCCTCTTCTTACAGCTAAAAGAATGTCATTGGCCTCACCAACCACCATGGGACTTCTGGTCCTATCCTTATATATACTAGCTTATCCTCAAATGATTTTGCAAGCTGTTTTGATAACTCAAATAATATTATGTATAAAGATGTACAGTATTATATTGGTAGAGGGGAGAGAGGCGGATTGGGTTTTTTGTTTGTTTGTTGGGTTGGTTGGTTAGTTTTGTTCTTGTTTGGGAAAAGTAAACACTTGTCTCTGGGAAAGAATCTGTGATTTGTTAGAAACTAAGTTTAGAGAGACAGAGCCGTAGGAGTATCCACTTCTCCGGGTCTTCCTTTAGAAGAGGTCATCAAATGAAATATTGGAATCTCCCTAAGGAGCCTACCACCAGCCTCATTCCTAGGTGGGCTTGGGATCCAGAACTGCCAACTTAGAAACATTTTTATATACCTATATTATGACCTAGCCCACTTAAGTTACTCAGCCAAGTTAGACTTCAGTAAATGTTTGTTGAACTGGATTGTCAGAGAAAAGTCACTACCAATATTGTTGGCTAGAGGAAGCGGATAAAAACCTACAGTAGGACGGGGGCAGTTTATTCACAAGCATCAGTCTTAGGTGCTAATGGCTTGGGTATGAGCTGCCCCACTCCTGCAGTTAATTCCAAAGTACCTGGTTCAGAAATATCTTCTCCCTGATCCAAAATGCAGAGCCTTTGGGGGGTGATCATCCCAATTGCTGTATCCTGGGAGCCGCTGAGTGCTCTACATTCTTTTCTTCCCCCCAGGAGGGGATGAGATTCCTTCCAGATTTAGAATTCTGTGTTATGAACTATCATCTCCAAAACTGAAATAAAGCATTTCAATCTTAAATGTGCTTTCTGGGAGCACAAGAGTGATCTCCTAGTTTATGAATACGTATTTGCCATCAGCGTTCTCAGCAGAACTCAGAAAGTCAGATATGTTAGAGAAGACTGAAAGAAAGAAATGACCAAGCCATATTTTAATGCAGCATTTCTCTGTGGAGAAAATTAGGAGGTGACATTTCTGCATGGCTAGTAATAGGAATATTTAACCCTAAGTGATTTAAAACTCATTTCTTCCACGTGAGAGAGAATCATTCCTCTGTTTGAAGACTCCAGCTTCATGGATAGCCATTCTAGAGCTGGGTAGCAATTTTCCTTAGGTGGCTTGGCCCAGAGCTCTCTGTCCCCAAGGGATGTCTATTATTGGAAAGCATCCTAAGTGTGTTATCTGTTGCTCCATAACAAATCACCCCAAAATGTAGTTCCATAAAACTGTGAATATCTGTGATTTCATATGGTTTCCTAGGGCCAGGAATCTGGGAATGACTTAGCTGGGTAGTTCTGCCTCAGAGTTTCTTTGGAGGTTATAATTAAACTGTCAGGACTACAACCCATGAAGATGTGATTAGAACTGCAGATCATGTTTTCCATGACTGTCAGCGGGAGGCTTTGGTTCCTTGCCACGTGGACTTCTCCATAGTGCTTCTCAGGACATGTCTTGCCCAGAGTGAGTGAATCAAGAAAGCAAATCCGAGAGGGAGAAAGAAAGTATGTGGAAGCCACAGCTTTTTTATAACCTAATCTTAGAAGTGATAACCCATCACTTTTTGCTGTACTCTAAATGCTAGATGTGAGTCACTAAATTCAGTCCACATTTGGAGGAAGGAAATGCTCCACTTTTCGAGGAGATGTGTATCTAAGAATTTGTGGGTAAATTTTAAAATTCACCACAATGGACTCTTGTCCCCTACCCTCCCTTGTCAACGCTGGCCCTGAGCCAATAGTAAAGATTAAACTACTGTCCTAAAGAGAAAGTCTTTTATGTAGGCTTCTGGTTTCTTTCCTTTGACTCTTGTTCTTATTTGTGCCTGTTTGTTTGTCAGAGAGTGGAATTCAGGGTTTCCAGGACATTATCCGAACTTCGTTGGACATGAGGGATAAGGTTGATTGCGTCTCTCCCTTTCTCCATCCCAAAGAGCAGGAGGGTCCTCCGCGAGCCATTCAGGGAACCTGGAGCAGACAGGAAGAAAGAGACAATGTCTACAGGGACCAAAAAAGCCTGAAGGTGTGTGTTAAAGCATATAAAGTAATGGCTACCCTGGATTCCTATCAGCCTTCCCAAACCAGTCGCAACCTCTGTCTTCACATTAGACCCACCACAAGCCCATGCCTGCATGCTTCTCTGTGACATCTCCCCATCAGAGACACACCTGAGAGTCATCCTAACCACATCTCATCTGGATTGAAGTGTTGGGAGAAACCATATATACACAATGTGATTGATTCCTTCCTTACCCTAGACTAAACTTTCTCTAATCCCAGAACCAAAATAAAACAAAACAAAAACTTCATGAACAAACAACCCTTTTTCTGATCCTTCAGGAAGAAAAGCAGATTCTCAGCAGAAAGAATATAAACTCAGAAACCCTCAAAGATGTCTATATTCTTTTTTTTTTTAAGATTATTTATTTATTTATCTGACAGACAGAGATCACAAGTAGGCAGAAGAGGCAGGTAGAGAGAGGGGGAAGCAGGCTCCCCTCTGAGCAGAGAGCCCGATGCGGGGCTCGATCCCAGGACCCTGGAATCATGACCTCAGCCGAAGACAGAGGCTATAACCCACTGAGCCACCCAGGCGCCCCAAGACTCTTATATACTTGCTACAGCATTCCTGGGAGGAAACCTAATGGCCCCAATTTATATTTCTGCTCGAATCATCAGGATATGGGAAGCAGGGACATTCCCCAGGGGATAAGCTTATCATAAGCCATTTCAGGACGCTTCAAAATATTGGTATGACCCTGCCCTTTTGTCTACACAACTACTGAGAAAGCAAGAAACACTTCCAGAATCCATGATGTGGATTGTGCAAAGTTTTTAGTAGAGGTGCCGACTAAGAATTCCAGAGGCAGTCACCGAGCGTGGAAAGGATAGAAGACTCTTGTCCTCGTCCTCTTATGATTGAACCATCCGGTCTCCCCTTACCAACACCCACTATGCCCCCACTCTCCCTTGTCTCTGACATGTTCTTTCTCTGCCTTTAGCAGATCAGGAAACCCCAAGACCTGACTGAATGCACCTCAGGAGAGACTTGGGGGCTCTGGTGTCCTCAGGAGAGACTGGGGGCCCGTGACCCCTGGGCCGCTGACCCTCCTTGCAAACAGTCCAAGAAAGTCAGAAAGCACCAGGTGTTTCTGTTCACTTCGGATCTCGCCCAGCCTGGCACGGCAGGCAGCAGGGTTATTTTGCTTTCATAAGCCATATTATGTAAGATCTGGAACAGTGACGCTGAGCCAACTTAGAGGTCACAACAGAAGGGGAGGAGAAGAACAAAGAAATGGAGAGAGAATGAGGAAGGAGCAGGAAGGGAGAAAGAGAAGAGAGGGGGGACAAAGGGAGCGGACAGTGGAGACAGAGGGAGACGGTTTAATTTTCACTGCCTCTTCATACGTTCTTGGTCTCCAGTGACAGCGTACGCTACCTGTAAAGTTCTTCCCCCTCGTTTTAGCTGTGCCAGAGGTCTCCTAGGATCACAATCTGTAGAGGACCTCAATGAATGTCAGCTGCCTGCAGGCGTCACCCCAGGGCCCGCTGGTGTCTCTGTTGGAGGTCGCAGCCGCTGGCATGGTGGAGCACTGAGTGTTCTTGTGGGAGCACATGCAAGGGCGACCGTGAAGGTCATTCCTGAGCCTGCCATGCTTGCTGGTGAGTGGGGAAGCTCCAAAGGGAGCTGGAGACCTGAAGCCTCCTTCCTTTGGTGTATTTCAGAAGTGTTGGGAGAACTTGGGTAGACAGGAGGAACAGGTGCCAAAGACAGGGTCGAGGGTTCTGAATTCACACCCACAAAACATCACTTTGAATCAGTTCAGAGCCCTCTACTCTATCTTTGGCATCTGCTCCTGAGCTCTATCTAATATCTGGGAAAATACCCAATCCATGTTTTCAAATGAGTAGACGAGTTCTTATGGATCGGAGCTACTCATCTTTCTTCTTCTTTAAAGCGTCTGCTTTAAAAACTTACAAACTCTTTATCAGGGACACCTGGGTGTCTCAGTCAGTAAAGCATCTACCTTTGGCTCAGCTCATGAACTTAGCTCATGACCAGGATCCTGGGATCACGTCTGGCGTCAGGCTCCGTGCTCAGCGGGGAGCCTGCTTCTCCCTCTGCCTGCCGCTCCCCCTGCTCGTGCTCTCTCTCTGACTCTCTGATAAATCAATAAAATCTTATACAAAAATCTGTATCAGGAAAGACTTTCTCTGTAAAGATAAAGATGAAGATAAAGATAAAGATTTTACCCTGCATCGGAAATTACTGGTGTCAGGTGCTGTTGACTCATTTTACTGCACAACAACCCTCTGTAGCGGCCTTACTATTGTTATTCCCATTTTACAGAGAAGAGGGCTGAGGTACTGAAAAGATGAAGTGCAGCCGCACACTCTGTCACCTGTGTTGCTGTGGCATCAAGACACATTTCTTAGACAAAAGCTACAAGAGTCCCAGGTTCCTTACTCTTTGTTTTCCCTTTTCTTGTGACATGGCCACAGTTTTGTTTGAGAGCATGGTGTCTGCTCCTTTGCCTTCGTGTCTCCCAGGAGAGAACATTTCTTTGCGGGACTCGATCCCGGGATCCTGGGATCAGGACCTGAGTCGAGGGCAGACGCCTACCTGACAGGACCACCCAGGTGTCCCTGGGAGAGAACATTGCTGATGCAGATAAGTTGTTTGACTTCTTGATGCTCTCTTCTTCTCCCTTACAAAGTGCAATCTCCTGATTTATATCCTTAATTAACACTGACTGGGAAGCCCCCTGGCACTGGGATGGAGAGAGGAGGTGACAGAGGAAGATCCTGAGGAGAATATGTTGTATTCACTTTGCTGTCTTGTATGATCTGAAAAGACCGAAGCATAACAATGAAGACTCTGTTGGGTTCTTGAAACAATGGCAACCAGGGGCTAAAATGATGAATGATGAAGGAAAACCAGCAGTATGCATTGCCCACTGGGATTTTCGCAGTTAACTCGGTTCCTCACATCTAAGTAGGCAGTCATACTGGCAGGCAATCTCTTGCCTTTTTAGGATAGCCCTCAAAGACAGGTGGAGAGGAAGTTCAGTGAGGAAAGGAACACAGAAACTAAGGGTGATTTTCCTGAGGTCCCTCAGAGAAATGCTTTCTGGATGCAGAAGTGGCAAATTGCTTTACAGCGAGTATATTCTTTGACCATATAAATGTTGCTTTCCCAAAGGCAAAGGACTTAGTTTATATACTGTTTGGTTTTAATTGGCAGGAGGACATTAGTCTAAGCTATAACTAACTTGTCATTTCCGTGCCACTTTTTCCTCAAATTTCACAACCATACACAAGATGGTCTTCTAAAAGTCCCAACTAACCAAAGAGTTCTGTGCTCCTAGCACTATCGTCTTTCCCACAGTTGTGGCAATGGGGACAAATTGTAAGCTTCCAGAATCAGGGACCTTACCCTACAGCTAACTGCATAATAACTCCAAAGGAGGGAGAGAGGAGTATAGAATTGTAAGAACCATCCCAAATGATTCTTTTCAATTGATCTCAGGAAATACCTACTGGCTTCAGAAGACTGAGCAAAGCCATGATTTGGGGCTCAAAGAGCCTGAGTTCACTTTCCACCTGGCATCAGTTTACTTAAACTTAGTAAGATTAATGGTCCATTCCTGTAAGGTCGAGCTTATAATACCTCAAGCTGCACAAGGGTCTTGTAGCTACAAAGCCTAGCCTCCTCCCTCAGGCATTAGGATGATTCTGGACTATACTTTGAACTGACTATCCTATACTAATTTCATCAAGCCTCGATCTCTATTTTTCTCAGACCACCTGGAGCCCACACCTTAGCCTTTATCACAGAGTCTCTTCATGCCCATGCTGCTCCACACAACCCCTAGCGTAGACCCATCCACTCTCCGCTTCTTCACATCTGACCCTTCCACTGTGCTCTCTGGAACTAGTCCCAACTTATTCTCTGCATCTGCCCTCCAACTCATCACCTTGACCAACACCTTCAGGACAAGGCTTTCCTTCGGGGTCAATTGCACGTGTGAGTCCAGAGCTCTGGATCTGCAGCTGCTGCTCTGAGTTCTGGGCCTCTCCTTATCGCCCATGTCTTAACTCCTTTCCTTTTTCGTCTCCCTCCTGACCGGCTTCAACCTCTGCATTTTAGAGAGTTTCTAGGGCTCTATCCTAGACTTTTAAAATGTACACCTCCCCCCAGATAACCCTTAGGCTCTGTGCTCCAATTTTTCTCTCCTTTGGGCTCTAGACTTGTGTATCCAACTTCACACTTGATCACCCTGTTGGCTGGTTACTAGGAACCGAAAACTTAAATATGACCAACATGGAGCTCTTTGTTTCAAAGCACCCTTTCTAAGACTCTTCCTCCCCATCTCTCCAGCACCATCCATTATTGCCAAACCTGCTCATTAATCTTAATCTAGTAATTAATCTTAGTCTTTCTTTTCATTCATGACATGCTCTCTTCCAGCCTTGTCCATCAGCAAATCTGTACATTTTATTTACAAGTACATTTCGAATCCTTCCATTTTTACCCACCTCCATCGCATTCTCAGCCCCAAACACTACACCTCTCACTTGTACTTCTGCTTTAGCCTCGCAAATGGCCTCTGTCCTTCAACTCTAGCTCCAGTGAATGTATTTCCCAACAGCAATCAGAGTAATCTTTCAAAAACCTAAATCAGGGGATGTCCTCTCTCTTGTAAAACTTTTCTTTCTTTCTTTTTTTTTTTTAATTAAGATTTTGTTTATTAGTCAGAGAGAGAGAGAGAGAGCATAAGCAGGGGGAGTGGAGTGGCAGAGGCAGAGAGAGAAGCAGGCTCCTCCCTGAGCAGGAAGCCTAAGGTGGAACTTGATCCCATGACCCTGGGATCATGACCTGAGCAGAAGGCAGATGCTTAACTGACTGAACCATCTAGGCATCCCTGTTCTAAAACTTTTCAGTGGTTTTCCATCAACGTTGCAATGAAATGTATGCTCCATTCTGCTGCCCGTTAGGCCCTGCGTTCATCTGCATTCTTTCCGCTTTTCTGATTTCATCTCAGACCAGAGTGCCTTTTCTCCCTGTGTTTAGTCCTACTGTTCCACTTTCTGGTCTGTGAACACTCTAAGATGGTGATCGTTAAATATGTTATTTCTTCAGTAAGCAAAGCATCTTCCCCATTTCCAAGCAGAGCTGTCTGACTCTCAAGATCTCAGGTCACTGCCACCTTCCCAGAGCAAGCTTTCCCCTGACCTCCTCTAAAGCCTTAATGCTGTCCTCTGTTTATTCCATCATGTCAATCTTAGGTTTTTTTCATCACAAGTATCAGAGTTGGCAGAACATTACCAATCTATTATACCAATCTACCAAGCCCATCTATTTATTTGTGCATTTATTACCTTAATTCCTTATTCAATAATTCAATATGATTTACTAGAAAGATTTGGGGATGTGGAGTTTGATGGAAGATTAATTGGTGGTCCCATTATTTACCTATTCTGTGATATTGTGATTAATTTCCTCTCTCTGGCCTTATTTTCTCATCAGTAGAATGGGATTAACATAGCATTAAAAGTTTTTTGTTAGGATTAATGAGACAACATTCATTAAGTGCTAAGCAGAGTTTTTCCTGCTACTACGCATTGGTCATAGTATTTCTAAAGATGCTCACCTTCTTATAATTGCATCCCAAGTAAAATCATTAAGAATTGTTTAAGATGTCTTCGTAAAGATGTCCCATTTTGGTGGTATGAATCAAGGAAATGTGGTAGGCACCTTCATCACACAAACCAGTAGAATGAACATGAGTAGAATGATCACGATCCTCAGAGACTAGGGAAGGAAGGCAAAGCTTCCTGGGTCCACATGGTCAAACGCTGCCAGCCAGATAAGCCCAGAAGATCCAGCAGAAACAAGGTAACATTTTCAAGTAGTTCTGTGCCTGCTCTGGGCTATGAGGCTCAGAATTAGGGCTGGCCATTGGAACCTGGGTTGTTGAGTGATTTGTTTAAAAGTCTGGATTGCTTTCTTTACTCCTAGGAACGAAGCTAGGTAGAAAAACTATCCCTTCTATTTCATCTAAATTCTGACTTTCTCCCACCTCTCTTAGACCATGTCTCTGTGGAAGGTAACTTCTGCATCAAAGGAAAAATAAACACTACACTTAAAACCAGAAGTCCTGGGTCTGGGCACTGGTTCTGCCAGATACAGCATAGAAGGAAATTCTGGTTGGAATCACTGGCAGGCTCGCAGACATTGGTAGCAGAAGCGTGAATGAGGACATCCTTATGTGAGGGCGGTTTGGCAATTTACGTCATTATTTCCAATGTACATAACCTTTTGACACCCAGCATTCTCTTTCTAGGCATGTACATGCTTGCCTATGTGTCTAAAGACATGTACAAGAAGGAGCATCGTCCCATTGTTTATATTAGCAAACTACTGGAATTAGTTGGTTAGAAAAATATGGCATCCATACTTGTTATACAGTTGTTAACAAGAATGAAAGAGGTCTATTTGTCTGGCTAGGGAAATAAGAGCTATATTGTTAGGTGAAAAAGCAAGGTGCCAAATAGCATGCTGTATTCTACTATTGGTGTGTGTGTGCATGTAACACACACTCACAGACACACAGACTTACACACTTATATTCATAGAATTCCTGGAAAAACTTGCAAGTACTGATGGTAGTGACTTAACGGGAGACCGGGGTAGGAAAGAATTGTTTTTGGTTGTTTTTCCCCAGTTTGGGGTTAAAAAAAAAAAAAAAGCATGCATTTGTGATATTTTGAGAAACGAAATCTATACTTTTAGTACCATGGCACTGAGTCTATAACACTTAGCCAGTGCAGGAGAGGTGTCTAATCCTATTATCTTCGGGCAAGTCACTTAATCTTGGTGAGATTTTTCATCACCTATAACATGATTGTAATGATGTACAGCCCTCAGGATTAAGTCAGGCCACTATGTGAACGTGCCAAAGCACGCTAGTTGGGAACACAGCAAATGTCCAACGAATGCTCGTCAGGCCCGCCCTCCGTCCACCCCGACCATAGGTAGAGCCATGGGCCCATCATCTCGCACAGCTTGGGTTTCCTTTCTTAGGCCAGGGAAGTTGCCGTGGGTGCTATAGCTATTTAAATCAACTGACCTTTCCTGCTAAGGCTTCGGGACATCTCTATTTTAGGCTGGGGATGACTAAGGTTGCTGATGACGGTGGTTGCTGGGGATGTGTTGGGAGGTGGGGCAGGGGTGGGGCAGGGGTGGGGCTGTGCCTTCCTCAGACCCATATGACCCATTGGCTCTCATTCCCTGCAAATTTCTCTTGATAGAGTTGCCTGCCTGCTGGACTGCTAATCTCTGAGAAGATAGAAACATAGAGCTCATGGCTCCAATTCACATCCTCTCCTTGGCCTGAAGTCTTTGCCAGAGTTTTAAATTCCTTTCTCTATGGCCACCTTGTGGCTGCCTCAAGCCTTCTCCCCGAGGGTATGGAGCTCTGTCAAAGCAGCAGGGTTAGACCTGAGGACTTTCTGGAGGACAAACACCTTGATCTAGAGACACGGACAAGGACATTTCATTATCTTCTTAAGAGACACTGTCGGGATGCCATTGTCCCGCTAGTTCCCTTCAAGCCATGTGACCCCACCAAAGGAAGCCATGTGATTTAACCACTCCCACCTCAATTTCCATCAGATCTCCTTGGTCCCATGCCCATCATACAACCTAAACACAAGTCGTGTGCTTGCTAACTCCAGAGAGTAAACCCATTCCTCTCACACCATCACCCCCTACTAGAAAACTCTTGGAGTTAAGCTGAACATGCCCAGGGTTGCACACCTGACATGGTTTCCACAAAACTTTGCACAGATACCATTATGGTATGAGAAGCAACTTACAGAGTTCATTTGATCCTTTTAGCTTTTAGTTATAAAAAGTTTTTTACAAAGTGTTAGTGTTATGTACCAACTAGGCTGAGCTGTGATGCTCAGATATTTGGTCAAACATTATTCTGGATATTTCTGTGAGGGTATTTTTGGATGAAGTTAACATTTAAATTGGTGGACCTTGGGTAAAGTTTACCCTCATCCAATCTGACGATGGCCTTTAATAGAACAAAGACTGGTTTTCTCTGAGCCAGAAGGAAATCTGCTTTGACTTGAATTGCGACTCTTCCTCAATCTCCCACCCGCAAGCTTACCCCATCAGGTTTTGGACTCGCTAAGCCTGCACAATGGTGTGAGCCAATGCCTTAAAATAAATCTACCCCCTCTTCTCCGTCTTCCTCCTTCCCTGTCTCTCCCCCCTCTCTCTCCATTTGTATTTGCAGTTTTCTCCTGTGAGCAAATAAAACCCAATTAGATAGTTTTTATCAACATCAACCAAAATCAAAACAAAGAAAGTCACGCTTTGATAAACCTAAAAAAAATATATTAGGTATTAAAATTAAATGGTAGAACAAAAGCTGATTTTCCTAGATTTCCTAAGGGTTGAATCAGGAAAATGCATTATTTTATAGTGAAAACATTTAACATTCATTTCTTAATAGGGAAGCTGATGTTATGACAAAAACAGAATTTTGAATTAAAATCAACTTCAAAGTACAACAAAAGAAAAAAAAAAAAAAAAACCAGCCCTGTGCTTCCTCCGCAAATCTAGCTTTAAATCAAATAGCCCAAGGCTCTCTTTCCACCAGATTCTGCCCCTAAGACCCTCTGTCTGGGAGTCCTGCCATTGCTTCGGTGTTCCTGATTTGGTAATCTGCAAAGGCTACTTGCCAAGCTTGAGCTGGGCAAGCACTTGCTTGCAGCTGGTTTCCATCTGATTCTCACAGCTTCGGGAGAGGTAGGTTATTCTTACATAAGAGATCAAGAAGGTGAGATTCCAGGAAGTAATATGATTTGCTTAAGGCTTCACAGCTAGTTCAGAGGGGGAGGCAGAATTTGAACCCTAGTTTCCTAACTCCATCCCCAGTCCTCTGATCTCCTCATCATAGCTAGATCTCCCTGGATCCCAGGAGGTGAGGGAAAGGACAACACCCAGAGTCTGGTTCATTCTAGATCAGCTTTTGCATCGATGGGGGTGGGATGTTAAAATATTAAAATATTCACATGATCAGAATTTTGCACACCACTCCTCGTGGTGGGTCACCTTCCCCCCTAACAAGTCTTCACGCTCTACGTGACAACTCCTGCTCCCAAGGAAGGCCAGTTCCCCTCTTACATCCCGGAAGGGCTGTGGGCTCTGCTCCTCTTTGGCTTGTGCCTCAGCCCCTTTCTGGCCTCCATGATGGCCCTTACCGTAGTTTCCACACCAGAGAAAACCAACCTCCTTCCCTGCCTCCATCAGAGGCTGAGAGCAAGGAGAGGACGTCTGTGGACACTGAAAGGGGTGAGGTGAGGGCGTGGGAGGGAAGTAGAGAGTGGGGCATGGCTGAGGTAGCTTGGGAGAGTGGAGAAAAGGCTGCTGAGGGAATCAAAAGAAGTGGTCAAGAGCACGGTCTCTGGAGAAAGATTCTGTGGGTTCAAATCCCACGTCTTCCTTTGACCGTCTCTTTGCGACCTCCGCTGAATAACTTCTCGTGTCAGAATATCTGTAAAGTTCCTGTCATGTGTGCTCTGTATTTGCTTTTATAATCCCCAAATCGGCTGTGTGACTTGGGCAGCTCACTTCCTTTCTCGGACCTTCGTTTCTCCTCGTTGATCAAGGGAATGGGTTCTGGATTGGGCGGTCCACTTCCCTTTCCAACGTTCACATTCTAGGCGTTTGACTTCTTTTTAGTCATTGGAAAATACTCACAAGTTTCCATCCAGAGCTGACTCGACGCGCAGCCCTTTGAATGACCGTTTAAGTAGAATGTCATTTCAATAAAAAGTCATTTAAAGATCACAGTACCCTCCCCCACTCAGCACCTACCACGATAAGTTTGTGTCTTTGGACATGACACAATGTTTTGAGTTTTAAGATTTTTCTAGTTGAAGTTCAAATTCTCTGGGAGATCCTGAAAGCCAAGAAGATTGAAGGACCCTAACGGCAAAAAGGGAGAGCAGGCACCCTGGGAGCAAGTGGAGGGTTGTGGCTGCCGCCTGGCGTGGGTCTAACATCCCCACTCGGTTTGCCCCCGCAGTCCGACTGGCTACTTCCTTGACCTAGACAGCCCTGCCTTCCTCCCTCCCATCCTGTTGTTAAGCTCCTACCATATCTGTTCCCTCGCTGACAGATGTTAGGAAAGTCTGGTCAACCCCGGCGGCCCACACGCCCTGGCCAGCTGCCTACATGTCCCCATACTCCCTGGCCTAAAGAGCTTGACCCACTTGACTCTTCCTCAAAATGCTCCTCCCCTTTACAGTCAGTGCCTGACACTCCTGTCTCTTCTTCAGCTCGTTTTCTGTCCCCCTTTGACTTTCTGACAACCCCTATCTCTGCTGGAGCTGAGCCTGGGGCGAGCCTGGCCCTTGGGGGTGAGCAGGCTCAGGGCACTGTCCTGGGGGATAGAATTCTCGGAGTTAGCCCTCGCTACTCCATTTCCAGGGTGTGTATGTCTCCTCTTTTCCCCATGCTCCTTTTTCCACTCCTCCCCCCCACCAAGAGGAAATGTCCCCCCTCCCTTGCCTGCTTTTGAAACAAATGTTCCAGGAGCTGCCCAGGCAGGTTCAAAACAAGCAGCTGCCAGAGCCCTGCCCTGCCCCCCATGGAGCTTGCTGTAGCTATAAGTAGCCTGGGATCTATAGCCCTAAACCCCGGAGTCAGGTTGCAGGTGCTCGACTCCAGCGGACCGTCCTTCTGGCTCGTGTTTTTTTGCTGAGGGGGATCTGCGGCCCCTGGCTCCATTCCACATTTCCCTGTGTCTTTGTGGGCTGATGTTCTGCCTGATGGCTGGCTGTGGCTGGCACCTACCCCCGGCCTGGTGGTCCCTGGGAGAACTAGAGCGAAGCAGCAAGTCTTTTACATTTCCAAAGCCAGAGGAGGATGAGATCTTTCAGGGATCTTGTTCTTTCCCCCGAACAAGCCTCTCTAGGCCCCCGCGTGTTCATTAGACTGCATTCATCAGCATGGAACCTGACTGTGGCCTTAACCCAAAAGAAGGTTATTTTTCTTGCGCAATAAGAAGTTGGAGGTAGGTGCCTGGGCTCTGCAGCAGCTGGAGGATGTAATTCATGTAGCAAACTCCTTTGAGACCGCTTTTGCATCTCCAGGATTATTTCTGCATTCTAGGCAAGAAAGAAGAGCAATGGTGAAGGGCAAAAGGCCAAAGTGGCCCTTAATGGTGGCACTGGCCCCTTTAACGAGCTCTCCGGCAAACACGCTCTGCCTGGATCTCACCCGCCAGCCGGTGCACGGGAAGGCATGGGAGAGTTTTAAATGAATTCCCGACACCTAGCACCAAGTCAGGGTTCTCTTAGTGCAAAAGAAAGGGGAAAGGAATATTGTATATGTAGGTAGCCCTGTCTTCCATGACCGTGCTTCCCCCTGAGGTTCCCCGTTCAAGTTCACAAACATTTCCTGCTGTACTGCCAAAGATCGTCTACGGTCTCACCACACTTGGGCAAGAGGTTGTGCAGGGTAAGTGTTTGGACTCTGGAGTCAGAAGCGTATGTGTTCACATCCCTGTTCTTGTGGGCTTGGCAAAGTAGGGGTAATAATTGTTCCTACTTCTAGGGTTGTGGTCAGGATGAAATGATTTAATAACTAGGTAGCCCAAGGTACATAATAAGAGTTCAAGAAATGTTAGCTGTTGTTATTAGATCGCTACACAGATCATATTGCCTTCTATTTTTACGCATTGTTTAAAAGATTGTGAGCCCGCTGAGCAATGGTGCCGCCTTCTCCTCTTCTCTACTTTGAAGTATGAAAACAATGGTTTTCACTAAACAACTGACCCATAAATTCACTTGCTTTGTCAAAATTAAAAATACTACAGAGAAGGCTCAAGGCCCCTTTGACTATCCCCTGGCTTCAACCATCCCTTTTCCTAATCCCGGGGAGTGAACACTGATCACTTTGTTTTTCCTTCAGAACTTTTCTTACACATTTCATATAATCATGTTAACGGCATTCTATGATCTTATACATTTCATTTAATCACGTTATATGCAAATATGGAGGTTTTTTTTTAACATTTTATTCATACCATATGATATGGATTCTCTTTCAGCAGCCTTTTTCTTTTGTTTTCAACTCAACTGTCTATTTTGGCAATCTCTTCTTTTATTACCGATAGCTTTCCCAAATTATCTTTTATTTTCCTTTGCCAAATTGCTCTGTGATATTTCCTAGCATGGATATGTAATACCATCATTTATTCGGCCAATCCCTATTAATTGACATATAGGTCATCTCCAACTCAGGTTATTGCAAAACAACAATGCAAAGATCATCCTTATACATGAGACTCTTTTGCACATGTGGACACCATAAAATGAAACTCCTGGGTTTTCGGATGAGGGTATTTTAAATCTATGATACTGCCGGTAACTCTCACTCTCTTGCAGAGATAGCTGAATCTAAGAATGTATTTTTTTTCATCTTCGACTCAGGTCTCCCTTTGGGCCTAGCACAGCCCAAGTTCAATAAACTTTTGTTAAATTGCATGCTTCCCCACGATTTCATGTGGAGATCACCCAGAGAAGTTGACGTATCTGAAGGCCTCCTTAGACACGTGATCTTCAATAATTCTTTCTGTTGCGTTCAAAGGCTCTCTCCTCCCTCTCTCTACTGTTACACTTTGGTTTCTTTTCTAGGTCTAAGAGCCAACCAGGACAAGCCTCGTTCCCATTTCACGTGATGTGCCCAGCCCATATCAGACTGTAATTTCTACTTCTCACTCCACCGTGCCCATTTTAAATTTTTCAGGGTTTTTGTGAAGATAAATGAGATAATATTTGTGAAAGCAGCAGGAGTTCTTTTCAAGGCTGGAATGTAAGTGTGGCAACGAAATGTCCTACGTTTCTTAGAACAGATTAATTTTTGTCTGATGAACTTGCATTTCATATTATTTAAGCTTTTGAATATATGAATACAGTCACGTGGCTGAAAAATTCAAAAGTATAAAAAGGTACACATTGAAAAGTCTAGCTCCCGTCCTGATTCCCCATTTTTCCAGTTCCTGATTCCTCTATCTGTGCCCTAGGTAACCACTTTAATTAATTTCTTGGGTCTTATTCTATAATTTCTTCACTATTTACATATGTAAAAATAAAAATATTTCCCCACTGTGTCCTCTCTTATTGTCTCTCATTTCTTCCCCTTCACATTGTATCTTTGAGATATTTCCAGCTAAGAACGTAGAGTGCTTCCCAATGATTACTTCTGACTTTTTCTATCACAGAATTTAGAACTTAGTGTATAAAAAGAAGAAATTTAAGATTTTATTTATTTTATTTTATTTTAGAGAGAGAGAGAGACAGCAGAGGGAGCGAAGAAAGAGAATCTCAGGCAGATTCTACAGTGAGTACGGAGCCAGGCTTGGGGCTGCATCTCACAACCTTGAGATCATGACCCCAGCTGAAACCAAGAGTATGATGCTTATCAGCTGAGCCACCTCCGTGGCCCAAAACTAGTGTATAGAAAATTTAACCTCTCATATAACCTCAACCCATCTTTAGCAATTGATCATTTGCCTATTTTAAAATCTATTCTTCCACTTTAAAAATCTTCATTGTAGGATTTTAAGGCAAATCCCTTACAGCATGTCATATTTCCATTTTTGTTTTTCTTTATTATTTTTAACGGATACACAGATACTCTGATATAAAGATATGTACCATAATCTATATCAGCAGCCCTCCACTGATGGATATTGAAGTTATTTTCATAGTATAGTTCTTTTTAATAAAACAGAATTACTATATATGTATGGATACAGATACATCCAAAAATACATGGTATAATTATTTTACTGCTTAAAAATATCAGATAAACAAATTCACTAATCAGAAAAAGAAATCCTTGATGGCTCAGTTTGGAGTTCATAAACTCTCATCACCGAAAGACCTGAGCAGCAGCCATGGAGTCTCTGATCTGGGAAGCCAGGAGCTGCCCTTTTCCTGTTGCTTCTCTCAAAATGCTGTAAGAGCTTTGGTTTTAAGTACCTGCCTGTATGAATACTCCCCTACATTATCATGATGAAGAAAGGTACTAATTTTCTGAATCCCATCTTCCATTTTTTCTTTGCAAAGCCTTTCTCAACTTACCCAGATTTGGTCCAGAGTTTCCTAATCTCAGCACCATTGACATATGGGGCTGGATAATTTTTTGCTTTGTGGGGTTGCCCTGGACCAAATCTGGGCTGCAATCTCCCCACCTGACAACTATGGCTTCGGACTTAGGGCAAAAAAAGGGAAAATGGACAAGGAGGTCAGTAGCAGACACAGAAACACCTCATGGTCTACCATCTAATATATAAAGAAGAACAATTGGACTAAATCATGACTTGGTTTCTTTTTTTTTTTTTTTTAAAGACTTTATTTATTCATTTGACAGACAGAGATCACAAGTAGGCAGAGAGGCAGGCAGAGAGAAAGGGGGAAGCAGGCTCCCAACTGAGCAGAGAGCCTGAGGCAGGACTCGATCCCAGGACTCTGGGATCATGACCTGAACTGAAGGCAGAGGCTTTAACCCACTGAGCACCTTTAACCCACCCAGGCACCTCACTGGTTTCATTTTCTATCCCAAAGCCAATTGCTATCTGTTTATTTAACCAAGAAGCTCTAACCTACTACTTTAAACAAGTAGAAGCATAATAGAAGTAGAAGCAGAAGGCTAATGAGTGAATTTGTTAATTCCTCTTTCCAGACTGTGACCTTGATTGATAATATTTCTCAGCAGGGACAGATCTCAAGTACAGTTTCTCTTTTGCCTCTGATAAGTCATGTTTCCTGCTTTGATTTTGTGATTCAATGCCTTGTTTTCCGCTAAATGTCTCATAGTTAACTCGATGAAGTTGAAACTTTTTTTTTTTTTTAAATATGTGACATGTATTTGTATCCAAGTCTTGATTAATTTCTGCATCAAAAGCTCTTTTTCGGTCTCGGGTCTCTGTGGCTTTCAGATTGTGTATTCAGTTTTAGACTTGGCCACTGACTTCATATGAGAAAGTGGAAGAGGAGTATGAAGGAGACTCCTTCATCCTCATTTTTGGGAAACAACTTGTCTTCTTTGCAGAGTGAAGAATGGAACTGAATTTTCCCAGATTAGAATATAAACGTGTTGCCAGATGCCTAGAAATCCTGCCCAGCTAGGAAGGGTCAGTTCCCCTGCCTACTCTTCTGCGAGGTCTTCGTACCTGCTAAGCAAAACAGCCTGTCTCATCCTCTCTGCTCTGAAAGTATTTTGAAAATGCTTGAGATCATGGCAAAGTGGAGACACATGTCCCCCTTGAACCCAGACCCTCCATTTGGCCTTGAGCACCTGGAGAGCATGAACTCATTAATAGACATCCCTGTAATCCTCAGTTTCCATTATCTTATTTGGCACATACTAGTCGCCAACTAAATCGCAGTTTAGTTTGAATTGGTTAACTAATTGAACCCTTTCTTCTCAAGAGTGCTGACTGCTTGACAAATATTTATTGGTTACTCTTTTTGGAGTTTATGCCTTTGGAGTATTTCCTCCATACTCTGAGATTAGCATTCCTATGTCACCCTCAGTGAGAGATGGCTTTCATCATCATCATCAACCTCATCCTCAACATCAACATCATCATCACTGTCAATAAAAGTCTCTTAGGATGCCTGGGAGGCTCAGTCAGTTAAGTGTCTGCCTTCCGCTCCGGTCATGATCCTGAGATCCTGGGATTGAGCCCCACACCAGGGTTCTTGCTCAGCGGGGAGGGAAAATAAATAAATAAATAATCTTAAAAATGATGAAATAAGTGCCTTTATATGTGGGACATTTTATCCATAATCTCATCTGAAATCCTGCAATTGCATTGCAAAGTAGGCGTTCTCATATCCATTTTTCTGATGAATTAGAAAGCTTAAGCTCAGAGAGGTTGACAAACTGGTCCAAGATCACCCAACTCATTAGCAGGTAAGCTAGCATCCAATTTGGATCTTTGATGGCTAAACACCTTGCTCAATCCACTGTGTCATTTCACTATAGGATGGAAGAGAGTGTCTGGTGAAACTCTGATGTGGCATGAAAACTTTGGTCAAAGACATTCCTATTTTCCTTCCTTGTAGGACATTCAAAACCTTGGTGATCTCTCAGATTTCTCTCCATGGGAGTGTCCTTTATCTGTTAGGGTTGGAAAGACACAGGTCACTTGAACAGAGGCTTAGTTTATTTTCAGCAATGTGGGGATCCACAGGAAGGGTCATCTAGGGGTACTGAGAACCCTCTGGCATGCTGATCTCATTTCCTCTTGTCCTGTAGGTCATAGTTCCAGCAGTAAAAGCATAGTTCCAGAAGTAAAAGCAGTGTGGAAGGGAACACATGAGGCAAAGCCAGCAAGAGAAGTTGGGGTAAGGCAAACCCTGAGCACCTCAAAGCCCTATTGAGGCCTTTCTATGCCAGCTGCTCAGGGACCTGTTGAGTAATTCTTCTTCTTCTTCTTCTTTTTTTTTTTTCCCCCATTTTCCTACTCCTTTGTTCCTTTGGATAGGGGGACGATGTCACTTATTATCCAAATGAAGATGATTTTGATAAAAGAGGACTGTTAATAATACACAGTGATGGGACGTGTGCGTGGCTCAGTGGGCTAAAGCCTCTGCCTTCAGCTCAGGTCATGATCTCAGGGTCCTGGGATGGAGCTCCATATCCGGCTCTCTGCTCAGCAGGGAGCCTCCTCCACCCCCCACCCATCCCGCCGCCTGCTTCTCTGCCTACTTGTTATCTCGGTGTGTCAAATAAATGAATAAAAAAAAAAAAATCTAAAAAAAAAAATAATACACAGTGCTATCAGAACTCTCCTGGGGACACCAGGATGCACGGTGGACGTCTGGAATATCTGGAAGTCCTATTTCCATAACATTTCAGAAACACAGAAGTCAGTGTCCCTGTCACCTTTAAACACAGAGAACACAACTGTCCAGGCTTGCTGGAAAACCCCAAAAGGTAGTCAAAACAGATGGGGCCTTTTCTGAATTGAATGACTTTGCATAAGCCACACCACCAAACTGAACTCCGTGTTCTTACGTATACAATGGGCACCGTGGTATTTATCTTCAGGGGTTACATGGAATAAGTAAGATGTCTTATGTCCTATGTCTGGTGCCCAGTAGTGTCTTTCTCAGAGGAGTTGGGGGCCCCTGGTGGCTGGTGGGGACAAGGGGACCACTGAACATTTGGTCCGAGTTCAAAGGCAACTTTGGAGAACTTGAGAGATGATCGGAATCTCAGGTTTCTGTGATTTGAGGGTTCTTGGCTCATTCTTAGTTGATGCAAGTGGAGCCCACTCATTTGCACTGGTTAAGAACTATGCATCCACCAGCTGGGAATGAAGACGGGACAAAAGAAGAGAAGGAAGCGCTTCAAGGGCTGTTCCTGCTGCCTCCAGGAAGGCTCAGGGGAGGCGTGGACACAATCCCACCCGTGACAATGCAGGGAGAGTCTGGAAGCTAATCTTGGTTGCTGTGTTGGCAGTTTCCAGCAGAATAAAAAAAGAACTGAAGGAAAGAGTTGAGATCCTAAGTGTGGGGCTGGAAAAGGCCTCAGTTTTGGCCTTCTACCTGTTTTCTTGGGTCTGGCCATAGGCTTGCAATCTGCTGATTGGGCAATGATCCTTCAGGCGCCCGAGCTCAGGGAGCATTTTTCAAGACTGACTAGAGTTTCAGAGAGACTGTCTGGGGCAGGACTTCCCTGTTGAAATGGCTCCCACCTTAGGTTTCTTTGTCCTTAGGGAAGGAGAGGAGGGCGGGGACCCTGCTTGCCTGAGACCTACTAGGTTTGGTTAGAAAGTAAGACCAGTGAGCCCCATACTTGCGTGGGTTGGTCCTGACTTTGTTAGTTAGGCTGGAACAGCTAGAAGAGGGGCCATGTGACGTCTGTCTCCTGAGACTCAGCGGAGAACACCAAGTAAATAAAAGTCAGGAATTCCATGACAAGGAGCAAGAACACGAGTGACTCAGGTTACGGGATTTCAGAACAGCCCAGCACGCAGCTGGGCCCAGACTGGCGCCCAGGGGCAGGCTGACTGTCACGCACTGTCCTCTTCTTGCCTACTTTCGAGCCCCTCTGGTGTTGTCTCTCTTCTTCTGCCCTCCAGGCTTCCCTGCTCTTCCAGTGGGATGAGGAGCAGATGTGCTGAAATGCTAGAAGGCCCATGGCTGGGGTGCTATTTCTGGCTCAGGCTTAGCTCAGAAGCCCTAGAAAGAATGTTTCTGACACGGCTTGCCTTCTGGTAATCCTTGAGGCTCAAGGACAAACTGTGGGGCTGCACTCGGTACTCATTCAGACAATTGGCTTGCAGACCGGGGCATCCAAAGGGAAGAGGGCAGGAGGGGGCTGGAGGTCGCAACTCGGTCCCTACATTGTTCCCCAGCGGGGGCTGCTTCATTTATTTATTCATCCGTGCACTTACTAACCACCGACATCTGCTGCCAGACCTTGCTCTGCTTGACATTCCTGCTTTCATGGGTTTTATATTCTAGCCGGGGGAAGATAGATAATACGTAGTAACATCATAATATAGTGACATGTTTAGTGTTAGAAGGTGTAAAATACTCTGGAAGAGAAAAGGGGATGGGGAGTGCCCATGAGGAGGCTCCTGTCACAGCAGAAGTCATGGAGAAAGCGAGGTCGAAGTCTTGAAGGAAGAGGTTGAGTTAGTTCCCTCTGAGGGGAGAGTGACTGAGGTAGAGGAAACTGCTAGAGCAAAGGCTCAGATGGGAAGAGGCGTGGCATGTTCGAGGAACAGCAAGGATGCCCGTGGAGCCAGAGCTGAGAGCACAGCCTGGAGAAAAGCACAAGAAAGGGTCTGAGGGGTGAGTACCAGAGAGGCCTTGATCCTACAGGGCCTCATAACCCTTTGCAGAGATTTCGGCTTTTACTTTGAGTGAAATGGGAAGTCATTTCTGGACTTTTTTTTTTTGAGAGAGAGAGAGAATGTACCTGAATGGAGGAGGGGCTTGTGGGGAGAGAGAGGGAAAGAATCTCCAGCAGACTCCATTATAAGTGAGGAGACTTACTCGGGGCTCCATCTCACACCTCATGAGATCATGACCCATGAGTTCATGACCGGAGCCAAAATGAAGAGTCTGATGGCGTAACAAATTAAGCCACCCAGGTGCCGCATTTCCAGACTTTTGAGAAGTGGTTCAATGTGACAGGTTTCAGAAGGAGCACTCTGGAAAGATGGCGGCCGCCATGGCAGGATAGTATTTCTGGACATTTCTGAATCCCCACATCACAACTGAAAGAGAGACTGGAATGAAAACTATGAACACTTGGACAATATTTCCCTCAAAATTAGGTGACTAGGAATTCTCACAAACCCCAAAAGAGAAGTAGAAAGAAACCAATCACCCAAAGCCACAAGACCTGCAGGGTATTGACATATTTGCAGAGGAAAGGGACAAGACCTGAGGACAGAAGAGCCACAAAATAGTCAACAGTTATTCTCCGTTTCTGAGCACAGTCCTACCTCAAGAGAAGTTGCTGGGGGCGGAGTCAAAAGAGGACAAAAGAGATGGGGGAGGGGGAAGCTCCAGAACAAAGCAGTGGAGAAGAGAACCGGAGATCTGCGAGATAAACCAAGCACATATCCTGACTTTCCTGTGTCAACTGGAAGGAAACATCTCCTCATACAATTATTCTAGCTAATAAATGGAAACAAAATCATGCAATTCGGGTATGCCCATTTTGCAAACCTTAATGAATGAATGGGTTTAGGCAATGAGTGTCATTGGCTGCTAACGTCAAAAAGAGTGAAAGCTGAAAAATGAAATTTATTAAAAACCATAAACAAAAAGAATGAATGCCAGACTTTATGTGTTTCCTCTTGAAAGAATAAACCGCAGCTTGCCAAAGGAATGAGACCAGAGTCTGATCTGACTTTGGATCCAGCTTTTTTTCTCTCTCTCTTTTTTTTTTTTTAAACAGTTTAGGGTTTTTTTGTGTTGGTTGTTTTGTTTTGTTTTTAGATTTTATTTATTTACTTGTCACAGAGAGAGAGAGTGCACAAGCAGGAGGAGCTGCAGGCAGAGGGAGAAGCAGGCTCCCTGCCGAGCACGAAGCCTGATGTGGGACTCGATCCCAGGACGCTGGGATCATGACCTGAGCCCAGGGCAGAAGCTTAACTGACTGAGCCACGGAGGGGTCCCAGGATCCAGCTTTTAATGTGCAGGACATCAAGAGGACGCAGGAACGTGTTGAAATGCATCCTGGTGTTCAAGCTATAAAAACCCGCTCTAGGGGAGAATATGCAGATTCTTCAACAGGTTCTTCAACAGGAAAAAAAGAAGGAAAAGAAAGTGAGGGAGGGGATCCTGGAGATTAAAAGAGACTCAGAACACATACCAAGTTTTAAAAAGTAGGCCAGTCTGAGCTGTGGTACAGGGGGATGTCCTCGTGGATGCTAAAACCATGAAGAAGCACAAGGGAATGAGGGCTATTAAGGTCAGGGTAATGCTTCGTGTTGGGGGCGCAGAGGACTGTGTGGTTGGGATTGGACACACAGAAGGGGCCTCGGGTGGCCCGTCACATTCTTGATCTGGGTGGTGGTTACAAGGGTGTTTACCTCATACGGATGTGTTAAACTAGACATTTGTAGCTTTTTGTATCTTTGTGAGATTTTTTCACATTAAAGTGGTAAATTAAAAAGGTGGGGATCACTTTGGCTATAGTGCTAAGAGTTAATTGTAGGTTTACGAGGGTAGGAGCCGGGAGACCAAGTAGAGGCTCTTACTATTATTTGGCTAAGAGAGAAGATGCTGGTTCATACCGAAGGAAGTGGCCGTAAGTGGTCAGATTCTGGATGTATTTTGAAGCTAAGCCACGAGTATTTCCTGACGGTCTGGATGTGTGATCTGAGGAGTCGAGGATGATTCTGGGGATTTGGGCCTGGGCAACTGGAAGGATTAAGTTGCCATTAGGTGAAACAGCAGCCACCCTGCATGTCAGGGGTTTCTGTTTGGTTTGGGGAAGAAGGCAAGAGTTCAGCTTAAACATGATATATCTAAGATCGCTTTGGGAGGGGGGCAAGTGTTTGAGTGAGGAGCCCTGGAAAACTTTCTCTTTCTCCTCCTCCTCCCTTCCTTTCTTTTAAAGAAATCAGGAGTCTGACACGAGAGATGCCCAGGCCAGAGCTTCTATGTTGGGGGGTCCCTAGCACAGAGATGGTACTGGCGTGCATGTAAAAGGCTGAGGGAGTCAGATGACTTGAGGCCCATTCTGCTTCCTTCTAGCTTGTGCCGTCCTTAATAGCTTATCCAATGGCTCCATTACTCACTCAATTTCTTCACTGCAGTGGTACCTGCCTCATAAAGTTGCGTGCTGTGAGTCTGAAATGAAGGAAAGTGTACCAGCTGCTGAGCAGAGTTTTTACAGAGCAAAGTGCTCAGGAATTGTTGGGTGTGATGTTCTCCCCTCAGAGCCTGCTTCCACACGCATCCAGGGAGCTTTGCCCACTGCCTCAAGCCCTTCAGAGCCTCAACCCCATCATCCCTTCTGGAGAGCAGTTCCACAGTCCAGTTTCTAGTTTCTTCCTAGTTTTCTAACTATCCAGTGCTCCAAGTTTTCCTTCCTTCCTTCCTTCCTTCCTTCCTTCCTTCCTTCCCTTGCTTTCTTTCTAGATTTTATTTACTTTTTTTATTTGAGCAACAGAGACAGAGAGAGAGTGCGCTCGAGTGGGGCAGGGGGTGGGGCAGCAGAGGGCGAGGGAAAAGCCGACCTCACGCCGAGCACAGAGCCTGACTTGGGGCTCCATCTCAGGACCCTGAGATCATGACGTGAGCTGAAATCAAGAGTTAGATGGTTAATTGACTGACCCCCCCCCCCCAGTCACCCCTGTGCTCCATTTTCTTAAGTCTCTGTTTCTTGCTAGTTGATCTGATAAAGTTTGAATCCATCAATGTTGGTATTTAAGTAGCTTTTTAGACACGATCAACACATTTCCACAAATGCTTTTGAAGCCGTGACTTAAAGGAGGAAGACCTGGAGGAAACATTTGACACTCCAGGGAAGCAGTGAGACCACAAGGCCAACACACGAAGCCCTGTACTCTCTGCCAAATAAAAGTCCTCCCTTGAGTCTTGCCTTAAGAGTGAGCTCACGATGAATGCCCTGCAGGCAGCAAAAGTACTTGCTCTGACTTGACCCTTACCCAGACCTCTCTTCCTTCCTCTGGGCCTTAGTAGATTGAACTGAGTTATTTTCTCGTTGAGCCATTGAGCAGGAGAAGGTAGCACAGAGCAATGGAGAGGGGGCACTGAGTCCAGCTTCTGAGGGATTTTGCAGAATAAAGATGGAGAGTCTTATGCCCTGGGATTTGGAGGACCTGTCTTCCAGGGCTGGTCTAGGCTCAGGGTTCGCAGTCATGCATGTGTGAGGAAAATTCACTGCCTCTTTCATCTCTGCATCACCCCACGGAGAAAGGCAGGGTAGCATTTGGTGATGGAAACACTGCCTGCATTTTCCTCGCTCCCTCCTCAAACATAGCCATGGTTCTCTTAGCCACACAGTGCGCAGGGATCTACACTCAGCACCCGTCCTCCTGACACACCGTCCATGCAGTGTGCGAGAAGGTGGGTCCAGCCAGAGGACAGGTAGAGACTCCCGCCCCAGCTCCAGCCTTGCGCTATGCGAAGAATCACAGTTCAGTTCCCAGAAGTCACCTCTGGCCTGAGACAAGGGTAGAAGGTGTGTGTCCCTTCGCGGGGCGTGTTGGTGTGGTTGAAGATTTTCAGTGTTGGTGTCTCCTTGCCTCCTGTGGATTCCCAAGGGGCGGACATGGGACTTGTGAGCACTAATCCTTTTACATTATAGAACTTTTATTCTGAGATTTATATTAGTCCTCAGAATATCTAGAAACCCGAAATTATGTGAAAATTTGGTCAAAGAGTGTATTTTTCTTAGCGAGTTTGGCTATAATTTTTATCAGATTCTTGGTGTGTGTGTGTGTGTGTGTGTCTGTGTGTCTGTGTGAGATGAAGAAATTATTAATAAAAACAATAACAACATGTCCTTTTGATATCCCTTTTTGCTTTCTGTCATTTTCTCTCATTTTCTAACCATTAAAAAAATGAACAAGAAGCACTAACAAATGTTTGTCCGGAAATTTAGAGTATGCAAAGATCTCAATGAGAGCTTCTTTAAAAGCCTTCAGAGAGACCCGTGAGGGTAAGTACTAGGACCAGCATATTTTACAGAGGAGGAAACTGAGGCTCAGACAGGCAGGAAAATGATCAAAGGTGGGTCTAAGCTTCAACTATGGTCTTTCTCATCTGAGAGTGGTTCGTTTCTCACTCTACCCAGAGCCGAAACTGCACAACATCGTACCTCTTTACTCGTAGCCAGATGCCAAGAAATTGGTATATGTTGAAAAGAGTCCTACTAAAGCAATGGACCCTCAGTTTGTGGTGGGAAAGAATGACTTGCTTCCTCTGCAACTTTCCTTTGACACATCTACATCTTATAGGGTATACGCGGGAGGTGGGCAGGGTTCTGGAAGGCTGCTTTTCCAGAAGCAATCAAAGGGCTGGGGTGGAAAAGTATTCTTACAAAGAAAAGTATTCCCTTTCCATGTGTTCTCAGGAATGTCTCCTACCCCAGCCAGTCTCTTAATCTTCGTCTGTAAAGGGGTCTTGACTGAAAGGAGCTTTGCAACCAAGTTCAAATGGCCACCCACTCACATTTTTCTAGCCCACAGGCTGTTTCCCTCCCCAAACAACGTCATCCTATGTCACTGAAGGGCCCTCTCTTGTGGCTGGAACAACACCCCGAAGACACAGCTTAGACAGTTCAGGAGTTCACATTTTTATGAAGTTCCTTCTTTGCCACCTGTGTTCCTTTTGGACCGGCTTCACATTCCCCAGGCAGTGAGGACAGGCTGCGTGCGACTGGTGCCTTGCTGATTGAAAGCTCAAGTCCCATGTGTGGCGGTTCTCCTTCGTCTGCCTCTGTAACCTGAGGATCTCTGCCGCTTAGTGCGTGCTGAGCCCTCTCACAGTCTCCCCAGGCCAGAGCGACTTCCTGCACCCGCAGACCCCAGGGTCCCCAGGACTTGCACCTCCCATGCTACCTCTGCCGCCCCCAGGCTTGCTTCCTTCTTTTCTGTCCATGCAGCTTGAGCCTGGTGTACAAACACTCGGAATCGGGCTCGTTATGTAAGTTTCCTGGTCCCTGAGCTGGGTGATTCAGCATGAGGTGGTGCCCTGCTCTTTCCCAGCCCGGGGCAGCATGCTAACCAGGGCCAGGTCAGCGGCAAACTGGAATGGAAAACAAGGCCTGCTAATGAGGCCCAGCTGAGCAGCCTTCATTCCCAGAGGTGTCTGGTGAGCCTGGGGAAATGCATGGCAACCTTCGGAGGGCTCTTGCCCATGAACCCATGGGTGGAAATCTCCATCTCCCTGCTCACTTCCTGTTCTCGCCTCTTATCTTTTTGGCTGAAGATTACAGAAGGTTCATGTTTGGTTCCTCTTTGCCCTGAGGCTGCCACTTTCTGGGTCCCTGTTATTAAACTGGATGTTCGTGTTGCCCCAAAATTCATATGGTGAAGCCCTGACCCTCCAGTGTCACAGTGTTAGGAGGTGGGACCTTTGGAGGTAATTAGAGGGAGAGGAGGTCATTAAGGTAGAGCCTCCATGCTGGGATCAGCGCCCTCTGAAGAAAAGGAAAAGACCAACGTCCTCCCCTCTGTACCTCCCCCATGTGAGGATCCAGCAAGAAGGTGCTCACCTGAAAACCAAGAAGGGGTTGTTCACTAAAACCCCGCTATCCTGACACCCTGATCTCCAACCTCTAGCCTCTGGAACCATGAGGAAATCAATTTCTGTTGAAGTTACAAAGTCTGTGTTATGTTGTTAAAGCAGCCCAAGCTAAGACAGGCTCTACCAACCCCAGGTGCTTGTGAGCCTCACACAGGAAATATTACTGCGTGTAGCTCAACCTGGACCCAAACTCTCTCTTCCGCCCCAGGTCCCAGGCACAGAGCAGGAAATCAGTTGGAAATACTACTTATAGAGATGACTGGCTTCGGCAATGAATTTGGTCTTTTGTCTGGCTCGCCCTCCTTTCTCTCTCCTGCAGGCATGTTGGTGAGAGTTTTCTTTCCTTTGCAGGACAAAGACAGCGACAGGGACAGGTGCTGGCTTCCTGCAGCTATTGGACTAGGAGCCAGAGACCTTAGGTTCTAGAACAGGTTTTGCCACTAACCAGGCGTTCAGGCTTAGGCGGCAAACTTTCTTCTCTCTGTGCCCCAGGGACACCTGCCTTAGAACTCTTGTTCATTCCTTAATAAAAATTGTGTGCCGGCTCAGTCTAGGGTTGGGATACGGCCCTCAGTAAGACAGCTTGCTAAACAAGCAAGGTCCTGCCCTCATGCAGCCTGCCTTCCAGAGTGAGGAGACCTTCAGCCGGCAAACACGGAAATAGGATATTTACTGAATGTGGCAAGTGCTCTGAGGGAGAAAAGGCAGCACGGTCAACCAGGCAGAAACGTCCCAAGCAGAGTTAAAGGCTAACAAATGTAAAAATGCTTTAGAAAATAGACAGACGCCCAGCTACACAGATAATCCAGTTTGATGTGAATTAAACTACCTTAATTCCCTGTGGCTTTGCCCCACGTTCCCGGTCGAGAGTCCCGCACGACCCAACAGTGTCGGGAAAGCCGACCTAGGACAAGTTAAGTCTGCTGGGAGGGTGAGAGTCAGGCTCCTGGTGGGAGGGTGAGGTCGAAAGACAGGCATCTGAGGGATGGGCTCTCATTGAGGACAGGATGATCCTTCTATCCCGAGGCCCCTGGTCCTCCCACAGCCTCCTGTCCCCAAATGCTTCCGCTCTTTGTCACCCTTCTTCCAGCATGCAGCTGACATTTACAGAGCACCTGCTAAGGGAGAGGGGTCCTCCCCTCCTCTGAGCAGGAACTCAGGAAGTAACACCCCGTCCTCCGTGTCAGAGGCCTGAGGAGGTCACGTCTCCCAGCTGTTCATGTTTGGGTCCGTGGTGGCTCCAGGCCCTTTTGTGTGTTATTTTGCTCTTCAGCGAGATTCCTTTTGGGAGCTAGTGGGGCTCCTGGTATGCTGTGTTTGTAAATCGATGCCATTAACCACCCAGAGGGGCCATCTAGGGGCTGGAATGTTCCAGCATGTGCGTTCTCTCTCTGGACAGATGCCCAGAGGTATGTGGAGCCGTTAGGCAGCCCATGTCCCTCAGGGAATCCCAGAAGCAAAGTTCACTGACTGACCCGCCGAGCCAACCTCAGCCCGGTGGGCGCAGGGCAGCCTGCTGCTTCAGAGTCTGTCTGCGCACAATTCCTTAGGGCCAGGAACCCTGTACAGGGAGCCACCACATCGGGGTTTCCACCTCCTGGACGTAGGGTCTGATCTGCAGTTTCATATCTATGAGATATGCCCTTCACGCTCCACCATTCTCTAGCAGCGTGACTCTAGAGGGAGAGTGGTTTTGAACTTCAGGCGAATTCTCGACGAGCTGGTGAAAGTGCAGAGCTCTCACACCCGCTGAGTCAACCTCTCATTGAGTAGGGGTGCAGGAATTTGCATTATTAACAGCCATTGAAAAGTGTTTCTGAGGCAAGTCAACTGCACTTTGAAAAACATGGCTGCTTGACGTGGCTAACCACCAAAGCATGATCCAGTCAGTTCCTCTCTTACGGGACCCATGGGTCCTCAGCTAGCCTTGAAGTCAACTGCCCGGTGGCGTTCCTGGAGGCAGCACGTGCAATGAGAATGTCTCCCCAGAGGTAGTCCCGATACTTCATGCAATGCCAGGACCCAAAGTCTGTGCTCAGTAAAGCTGGTTGAATGAATGAAGGACACAGTTACTTGGAGAGATGGGCAGGGGTGTGGGGCTAGACTCCTGGTACGTGCCTCTAGAATGCAAATTCCAGAAGAGTAGGGGCCATGTTCTTAATTATTGTCAGGGCCTGATATATACTCAAAATACTGAATAAATTAATGGCACCACTTACTTCTCTCTCTCCCTTGGGTGAGAGAGAAGGTCCAAAAGCCCACGGAAGTAGACTTACTCTGTCTGAAGGAATTTCCTATTTCCCCAAATTTAAACCGACTAACATAGAGTTGAACTGATTTAGACTGACTAACATAGAATCAGCATTGCATGACTAAAGACCAAATTCAGGTTAGGGCATGAAGGTATTTTTGATACCTAGTGGCTGGCAAACATATCACCTGGGCATAATAAAGTGAGTCATACAATTTCTATTATAAGAAAAGATGGGGTAATTTATTTCCCTTAAACACCAGGGCCAGAACAGCTGGGCCATTTGGAAAATTTGCTAAATAACAGAACTCGTGAAAGACAAAGAAACAGCAAATTAAACTGATCATGCAAAACCATTTACACCCATCAGATGGGCAAAAATTAAAAAAATACGACAGTAGCAAGTTCAACAATAGCGTGTGGTAGAATAAAAATGCTGGTAGACTGCCCATGGTTCAACTACTTGGTAAAAGAGGGGACACCCTGAAGCAAAGTTGTGGACAGGCCTGCATGCTTTATAACTCAGCAGTTCTGCTTGTAAGGAGGTGTTGCATTCTTCACATGTGCAAGGCACACGGAGAAGAATGCTCAGGGCAGCATTGTTTTATAGACAAAAACCTGAAACAAGGGGTCGCTCAGTGGTTTAAGCATCCAACTCTTGATTTCAGATCAGATTATGATCTCAGGGTCCTGGGATCAAGCTCCATGCCGGGCTCCATGGCCATTGTGGAGTCTGCTTGAGATGTTCTCTCTCCACTCTGCCTCTGTCCCTCCTGCTAGTGCTGTCTCTCTCTCTCTCTCAAATGAATAAATAAAATCTAAAACAAAACAAAACAAAACACCTGAAACAAGGAGCCCAAAATAGTAAATAGTAATTTGAAGTAAAATGATCACTAATTAAGAAATAATGACTTTGGTTTGTAATATGATTAATTCATTTATAAATTTATGTAAGTTTTCAAATGCACATCAACAGTAGAAGAATAAATAGACCAATAAGTGCATACAGTGTCAAAAATGAATGAACTCTGCTTATGCATTGACAGATGAAACCTAATCCTTGTTTTTGAAAAAAATAAGATGTAGAAGAATATATATATATATATCATGAGTCCCCTGATGTAAAGGCCAATAACAGAGCAAACAAAGCAGGGTATGGAATTTGCACAAAATATTTTATAATCTTTGTGGATTCTTTACCTGGAATTCCCATCCCCATAATATTTAACTTGAAAACTTCCCATTTTTCCATTAGGCTAAAACTGAACTCACTTCCTCTGTCATGCCTTCCCCAGTGGATCCAGGTGAAGCTATTGCTCCCCCCCTACATTATCATAGCACTTGTCACATCATATTGCAAAAACCAGCAAGGTCCAAGCCAGTTGTGTGTTGGTAACTGGCTACTAACTGGCTTCATGGGTTAAAAAAAAAGTGCATATATACATACACACACACACACATAAAAATACATGAATATTTTCTCAGTTTTTTGTGCCATTGGCAATAGAGTAGTTACAGATGGGACACGCTTTGGATCTTTACCTGTATTACTAATACTTTCTTTGTTACTTAAGTCTGATGGTCAACAGAACAATAAATCAAGCATGGGTTTGTAGCACTTGCTGATTCCCATGGTGTAAATTCCTCCCATGTAGAAAATTCAGGGTTTTAAATGAGGTCACAGAATGAAGAGCTGCAGAGATGCACAGCGACCCCTGTGTTGAGGAACCCTCTTTTCGACTTTTGTTGATTCACTCTACAACTATCTGCTGGAGGCTGAGACTATCGTAGTGTTCAGGACAGGCCGTGTCCTCAACCAGAAGGAAATGAATGGAGCAAGCAATACACAAATGGAGCCAGCAAAGACAAGAAGGAGATTGTTGAGAGGGCAGTGAAGGAAATAAATAAGATGGTCGGGAAATCAATGAGAGGGGATGCCCTAGAGAGGCCCGTGAGGGCTTCCCTGAGTTGGTGACATCTAAGCTGTGACCTGAAGAATGAAAACAAGCCATTCTTTTAAGAAGCTGGAGGAAGACTCTTCAGACAGCAGGAACAGCAATGTCAAAGCCTCTGAGGAGATAAGGAGCCTGGGCTAGGGGAGGATAAGACAGAGGGCTAAGAGGTAGGAACATATTTGGTGGCTGCAGTCAGATTGGAGCTGGGTTTTACTCTGACAGCAGTGGGAGCTCATGAAGGGAGTCTTGAAGGCTGGTTTCTGTTTCGGGAGCAGTAGTACAAGAACCAACGATGGGTTCAGCCATCAGTTTTGTTCCTGAGTCTGGCCCTTAAAATAGACAAAATCATAGCATTTGATTTCAGGCCCATTCCTTCTAGGAACACACACTCGCCCTTAGTTCTTGCCATGATGGGCTGAGAGGCTGTAGTTTGGGAGACACTGCATAAGACCACACTCCACCTGAACCCCAATAAAGGGCATCTTTTGGCCAGTCACAGGGAGGGGCCTAGGAGAAGAGATCAGGTTGATAAAGAGGGGAAATCAAGGCAAGATAACCTCAAAGTTAGCATGGATAACGTAAAGGGCTCCAGGACAATGGTCAGGACAATGGTCGGGTCTCTTTCTACACAGAGATCCCAGCGCCTCTGAGATAAAAGGCTTTTTTTCTGATGAGGGAGCCCTGGTGGACAAACAGATCAGTGTCTCCTCAGGTGCCAAGATAAGCTGAGCTAAATAATGGTTTGTAGGCCCCTGAGTGGATATCCATCATATCCTTGAGTGGCTGTGGTAACTTGCGTTCTAAATCCATTCTGGCTCCAACAGTCCCCAAAGACCCAAACCAGAGGTTAAAAAGTAGGGAAAGGAGAAATTCTTATCTTTATTCAAAGACAGCTTTTCCCAAAGCGCATTCTGAAGAATATTAGTTCCATGGGGTCCTGTCATGATGGAAGAACCCCATGGTCAAATGAGATAACGAGGATGCCGAAAGCCATAGCCCCATCTTGGAGACCCACCGCGCATGTCAGAGAAGTCTTGTAGGCAAGCAATCGGGTTACTATCCTTCAACTCAGTCTCTGGAAGTGAGGCTGAAGAGCATTTTTGCTTATGACGTTCTCTGCCGCCCATATTTAGAGTAGCACTGCCTTTGGATACCTTCTCTCTTCAAAGGGAGGAATTTTGTTTTGTTCAGGATGGAAACTTCACGGGTGCATGCGAGAACAATCCCATACACGCACTCACACACCAGCCTCCAGCTTCAGTCACCAGACTGGTGGGAGAGGAAGTTTCTCAAAGACCGATCCTGTTCTCATCCCTTCCAGATGTGAAGCTGCCGGGAGCTCCGGCCTTAGTTGCTGCCTGGGTGGAGCCCAGGGGCTGCTCTTGAATGGGGCAGCGAGGGTGGGTGGAAGTGGAGGAGGAAGCTCTGGAGTTGGTGATAGTCGGCCAGGAAAGCCCTGGCCTAGGGAACACCAAGTGGAATTTTCCTCTGGAAATCCTTTTGAACTAAGTGGATTTGAATGTTGCACCCCTGGTTGCCTAGATCCCATGGCTAAGTGACGTGGTCTTCGTTTCCCAGTAATGATTAACATTGCTGTAGTCACCGCAGTTCGGGGCCGTTTGTCTAACTGCGGTGATGGAAGCAAGGAGGAAGCCTCTTCCCGAGCCCTTCAGCCAAGTCTGCCTCCCACCTCTGACTGTTGGTGGCAAGAGGAGGGGCGTTGAAGACTCCTGTGCTTGGCAGGATCGCTCCGCCTTCTCTTAACACTTCTCAGTGTTTTATATTCTTTGAACAAAACACCAATTTGGGGCTAATGGATGACGTTTTCATCGGTCATCCTAATGAAACTCGAATGATGGGAGTTTTAGATGAGGAAGCAGAGGCCAAGAGGCCCACATCTTTCTGGCACAGGAGCCGGGAAGGATGTGGTACCTTATCTCCTGATCCATTGGCGACCTCTGATGCCACCTGGCAAGTTGTCTGGGCCCCACATTTCACTTTGAATAAACAAGTTGGATCTGATAACTAAGTGAGGTCAAAGACTCATGGTCCTGGGATGGGTGCCACTTACAAAGCCCCTGTCTCGCAGAGCGGCCACTCTCTCCCCCATGCCCAACTACCAAGCCACTCTAAAAAGCGTGGTTTTGTAGTGTGGTTTTAATTTTATCTGTTTTCAAAAGACTTTCTTCCTCCTCCCTCCTTCCTTCCTTCCTCTGTCCTTCTTTTCTTTTCTTTCCTTTCCCCCCTTTTTTTTTTTAACAAAAAGGGAAAGACAACAAAATGTCGCTCCTTTGAGGAGGTAACAGTGGGGAGCCATCAGAGTCTGCACCCGGCATTAAGGGGAGAGCACTCTTCCCCATGACAGTGTGTATCACAGAATGTCAGAACAAGGAGTGACTTTAGGGATTGTTCTGACCCACCTCCTCAGAGAAGATGGTGGCCCAAAGCGGAGGCTCCAGCTCAGGACTCTTAACCACCAGCCCTTCATGCTGGAAGCTGGAGTGGTATTTATTATGTGGTTTCAGGAGCTCTGCTGGAGCTCTCTCTGAAGCACAGCATGACATGACACTTTTGGGGACCTCTAGCAGGACCCATCCATCAGTATCTTGGTGAGGACTTGGCCACCTTGGTCATACTTCTGGGTTTAGGTAGGGATGAAGTGAGCAGCCCTGCTGAGAAAGGCGGCTTATCCTAAAACTAAAGATACTGAAAATATGCTTGATGCTTTTCTGAGCACCGAATCACAATTAGTTTGCCAAAATTAGACTGTCTGAGACTTGGATGATGGAAAGAGGGAAACTGAGCAGGCTGTGGAATACCACAGGCTCAGGGAGGCATATCAGGTGAGGGATATGTCGAAGGTGGATAAAAGTGCAGATGGCGGGACGCCTGGGTGGCTCAGTTGGTTAAGCAGCTACCTTCGGCTCATGTCATGATCCCAGAGTCCTGGGATCGAGTCCCACATCGGGCTCCTTGCTCGGCGGGGAGCCTGCTTCTCCCTCTGCCTCTGCCTGCCATTCTGTCTGCCTGTGCTCGCTCTCTCCCCCTCTCTCTCTCTGATAAATAAATGAAATCTTTAAAAAAAAAATAAATAAAGAGTACCAAGTATTTTTGAATTTCAGATGGATTCATAATTTTTTAGTTTAAATAATTTTAGTATAAGTATGTCCCAAAGATTGCATGGAACCTACTTAACACTAAAAAGCTATTCTTTCTTTGATCTAAAATTCAAATTTTCTGGACATTCTGTATCTTATCTGGCCTTCACATTCCTAATGAATGAGACCAAGTTGGTGAGTTCAGTCCCTTTGGAGGTCACCTGTTGTTCTGTTCCTTGGTTGACCTCTCCCTACTGGGAGCCTCTTCATCTAAGGCTGCTGTGAACCCCTTTAGTGCCATGGTTTCTCAATGTCTATGTCTATCTCAATTGTTTATTTTAAGATATTTTTACTATTAAATGGTTGATACACACAGAAGGATATATGCAACAATTGCTGAGTCAAAGGTTATAGGAATGTTCAGCATTGCAAGATAAGGCCCACTGTTTTCCGAAATGATGGTACAAATATTATTCTGTACATGAGTTTGCTGTGTTCAATAACCTCACTGCCCACGGGGTACTGGCAGACTTTTTTAAATTACTGCTTTTGTAGTGGGTATGAACTCCGCTCTCACTACGATTTCAATTTGCAATTCCCTGATTTCTTTTTTTTTTAAATATTCTAAACTTTATTTTTATATGTAAAAAGAGGTATTTTGACAGTTATATTATAGAATTATTTAAATGTAAATAATGTAAGAACCAGAGATATTAGCTTATTGACAGTATTATTTTACAGGCAAGAAGTTTCGGAACCCCAATGATAACGAACATCACACCTTTATCTGGAACTCCAGGTCTGTTATATGACAGCTGATATAATATCTTTTTTGGTTTGTGGTCATAAATTTAATTTTAAGTATATAAATTAGTATATCTGATAATTTAGAAATAAAATATTTCTGATTGTATAGTAACTCCCAATATTATTTCAAAAAAGGATTTTCAGTGGTTATATCTCAATCTGCTATAAAGTATTTTACTATCCCCCTATTGGACATTTAGCTGGTTTCCACTTCATTATAAATATAATTATAGCAGTTTACAATCCCAAAAGGAACATGTGAAAATACCCTTTTCTATACCTTTGACAATTTTAGGGACTAATTTTTTCAGGCATTTATATGAAAAATGTAGTAGCTTATTTCTAATATTTCTAATTCTTAATTTATACAATTAAATTTACTTATTTATATATATTTATTGACCCTTTGTATTTCTTCTTTTATAATTACTTGTTTATCTCCTTGGTTTTAACTTAATGCAAGTCAATTTTTTCCATATTAAGTTATAAGAATTCTTTTTTTAAATTAATTAATTTATTTTCAGAAAAACAGTATTCATTATTTTTTCACCATAGCCAGTGCTCCATGCAATCCGTGCCCTCTATAATACCCACCACCTGGTACCCCAACCTCCCACCCCCCCCACCACTTCAAACCCCTCAGATTATTTTTCAGAGTCCATAGTCTCTCATGATTCACCTCCCCTTCCAATTTACCCCAACTCCAATTCCCTGATTTCTAAGGAAGTTGAGCATCTCTTCACAAGTTCATTGTCTCCTTGTTTTTTCAGATGTCTGTTTGAATTCCAACTATGTACTGGGGTTTAGTTCATTGTTTTAAGGAAGATACTCAGAGATAGTAACTTAGGAAAAGATTAAGCAGAGGAGGCCCCAGACACAGAACGTACATTGCCCCTTAGCAAGCAAAGTAAACTATGCTTTGTCTAGAGCACTCCCGGAAGCCCGGAACCCCCTCAGTGCCCAACCAACACTTAGCTCCTTCCTTCTGGCAGCCAGGTATTGTGGAAAGAATTTCCAAGCCAGACAGACCTAGACTTTAGTTCTGTTTCCCAGCTGTGTGACAGCAAGTTTGTTTCTTTCTCTGAGTTTCTTTTCCTTCCTTCCTTCCTTTCTTCGTTTCTTTCTTTATTTTTTTTAAAAGATTTTATTTATTTATTAGAGGAAGAGAGAGCACAAGTAGGCAGAGCAGTCCGCAGAGGGAGAGGGAGAAGCAGGCTCTCCACTGAGCAGGAAGCCCAATGTGGGGCTTGATCCTAGGACCCTGGGATCATGACCTGAGCCAAAGGCAGACACCTAATTACTGAGCCACCCAGGTGCCCCACACTTTGAATTTCTTTATCTGTAGAATTGGTAGGGAAAACGTGCCTTGCAGTGTTGTTGTAGGATCCAATAAGATAGTAAGTGGAAAGACTGCCAGGTAGAAGCTCAATGAATGTTGCTTTCATTCAGGCTTTTTTTTTTTTTTAAAGTAGACTCCACACCCAGCATGGAAACTGATGCATGGTGCGAACTCATGACTGTGAGATCAAGACCTGAGCTGAGATCAAGAATTGGACACTTAACCGAATGAGCCACCCAGGCTTTTCTCTTTCATGCTTTTTTGTACCAAACTGACAAGAAGAAAAATACCTCAAGGAAACAAATAATCTGTTCCATTAGAATAAATTGTCAGAAGCTTTGCATTAAAGATCTTATTTGTGGCAAAGAGAAGCCCAGGGTTTTTCCTAGAATCAAAAGATTGGCTGGATTTTGGAGGCAACCTGACTGGAGATCTCCTTTCCTGGCAATTCTGTGAAGCACTCATCAGAGAGCTATCGGCCATCATCCCCGAACACATTCAGAAGGAGATCCCACCACCACCCAGATGGCTGCTCAGTATCTCACAAGACTTAAGACAGTCCAGAGTTATTCCTGGTATTTTGCTTTGAATCTCTTGTTTTAGCATAAACTGTGTTCTTTTCATTTTTGTAAAAAGACTTATTTGAGAGAGAGAGAGCACAAGCACAAGTGGGGGGAGGGGCAGAGGGAGAGCCTCTCCAGACTCCCGGATGAGCATGGAGCCCAGCTGTGGGGCTCAGTCCCACCACCCATGACATCCTGACCAGAGCTGAGACCAAGAGTTGGACCCTCAACCAACTGAGCTGCCCAGGCGACCCTGTTCTTTTCTTCTTAAAATGAGGGAACACCTCTGTGAGACAGATATTTGAACAACACAGCAACATCCTACTGCATTCAAGTCCTGCCAGTTGCATCATTGGCCTGGTTCACAAATTACTATTATTATAGGACTTTGGGCCTAGGCCTGACCTCTGAATTCATGTGAGAAAAAACTAATAGGCGCAGAGAGGTCCAGCACCTGGTTAGGAGAAACTACAGCTAGAAAGGCAAGAGCTGGGTTTCAATTCAAGTTTTCTGAGTCACAAATTTAGGACTTTTTTTTTTTTTCCTGTTCCCTTTCACTCAGGATCTCGTTATACTGGACATGTGTCCTAAGGTGCCCCAGAATCCTTCAGACATCTCCAAGGGCCAAGTTCAGATGTCTTAGCCTGGGAATCAGAAGACCCTAATCTCAATCTTGGTTCTTTCCAGAAGAACTCCTCTGGAGAATGTGTGACATTAGACCTTTTGTTTATGTGCTGTGGAGGGATACTAAGTGTCACAGGTGAAGCAGGAATATCCTTTGGAAACTGGAGTCTATATGGGAAGATTCAATTTATCTGTATCTATATCTATATACATATGCATGTGTATAGACACATATTATATATGTATAAGAGAAGAGTTATATGTATATATAAATATATAAAATATAAAATACAAATAGTTTACAAATATTTATAAATAAAATATAAATTTATAAATATCAACATAAAATAAAAATATATAAGTATATATTTTGTGGAGGGAGGAGTTATATCTTGTACCCAATTAAAAAAAAAAAGATTTAATTTATTTATTTGAGAGAGAGAGGGAGGGAGGGAGAGCATGAATGAGGGGAGGGGCAGAGGGAGATGGAGACTCCCTCCACACTGAGCAGGGAGTCCAACCTTGGGCTCACCCCCAGGACCCTGAGATCATGACCTGAGCCAGAGGCAGATGCTTAAACCACAGAGCCATCCAGGTGCCTCAACTTTTACCCAATTTTTAAAAGAAGTTCAGGATTAAAAAAAAAAAAAAAAGCTAAGTATTCATGATTTATTCAATCAGCAAATAGTTTGTAAGTGCTTACTGTCTGTGAAGTACTCAGTCCAGAGAATATAATAGAAATAAAAGAAATGTGATCCCTACCTCCATGGCATTTACATGATAGAGACGCAAATAATAAATAAGCAAATAGTAACACATGAAATAACACCTTATGACAGACTAAGAGGAAAAAAAAAAAAAACAAGAACTACTGATTTAACTTGACTTGACTGAATTTTTCTCTAGACTTTATTTTTGACCTTTCTTGTCCCGGGAAAGTCAAACCCCTCCAGAAACAGACTCCATTTAACTTCTTAGTTGTAGTTTGAAGGCTTGTAGGTAAGTCCCTAAGTCCTCCGACCCTCATTCCCTTGAATAGGGCTGCTTTCTGTAGCCAGACTGATTAGATTAACCCTTCATTCCTCCCTGGCTCCCAGGCAGGGGGGATAATTCCAGGGCTCTAGAAATGAAAGAAAGTCTGTTTGGCCAGGATCAGCAACGTACTTTCCCCTTGCAGAATCGCCCTCCTGATTACCGCGGCTGCCTGAGCAAGAATAAATGATCCGAAAGCCCCAGAAACACAAATGACCAAGAAGTGCTGGCAAATTTTAGAAATCTGTGGATTCTCATAATGAGGATATTGTTCAGCATTTTATCTCAGATCAGGTTTTTATTAATTGCTGAGTGGATTTTTATATGTGCACCTCTATTGTTAAAAAATGCAAGTGATTTAAAGCACCCCCCTGTCCCATTTTCAATCCTTAATAAAGTCCCAGAACAATGTAACATTGTTAGACTAGAATCGTTGCTATTTTTGACTTGGAGTTGTCCTAAATTCACCTAAGGAGGTGGGCAGTAGGAAGAAGGGGACCTGTTGAAAGACTCACAACTCAATGGCAAAGTTGAAATTTGAATCTAGGACATCTGATTTCTGCATCTCTGCTCTCCAGGCACTAGATTAAGTCCAGCGCCTTGCTCAAATTACACATGCATGTGCACACACTATTATCAGAATGCTGTGGGGTCAGTTGATTAGAATTTTCAGTCCTTACGAATTCTAGGGGAAGTGTCACACCACTGACTCAAAGGCTAGTTCTGATCTGGAGAAAGACAGATTCTGCCAACTAAACACGAGTGCATGGCTGTAACACTTTGAAGCGAAAATAAAACACAAGTTGGGGCGCCTGGGTGGCTCAGTGGGTTAAAGCCTCTGCGTTCAGGATCCCAGAGTGCTGGGATTGAGCCCTGCAACAGTTTCTCTGCTCAGCAGGGAGCCTGCTTCCCCCTCTCTCTCTGCCTGCCTCTCTGCCTACTTGTGATTTCTGCCTGTCAAATAAATAAATAAATAATCTTAAAATAATAAAATAAAAGAAAACACAAGTACATAGGGTGGGGAGAAGCTATTGGGCAGAGTTATGGATATCACTTGGAGGGTGAATTATGAAAGATGAATCATGATGTACAGTTAAGGTTACCAGGTCAGGATCTAAAGTCCTGTTGACTGTCCAAAGGGGCCTGTCGGTTTGGACTCAGCCAATAGCTTCTCTCTTCTATTACCCTTCTTCCCACTTCATTTTTTACTCTATTTCTCCCTCCCATCCATTCATATCTTGGATCTGGTGGGGGAGGTGAGAGTCTCTTGGGGGACAGGCTTCAGGTCATGGTATTCTGTCTTAGCAGTGAATTAGCTTTTGGGGTCTCTTCTACACAACATTGCCCTCCTCAGGCCCCAATGAAAGCATGCACAAGTGTCAGAAAAGGAATCAGGACTGAGGTGGAGAGAAAGTCAGGCTTCCTTCCCCAGGAACTACTTATAGACTATTTCTGGAAAGCCAGCTCCAAGGTTTATGCCCACGGTGGAGAAGGTATCATGGCACAGAGTGAAACACATTAGGGACAGTGTCCTCCCATCTCGAAAGTCTGTGCAGCATTGGTGCCTGGGGGAGAGGAGGGGAGTGTCTTATGCCGGGAGAGTCTGGAAGCCAGGCCGAACAGGAGATTCTTCCTTCATAATTATTGTGACTCAGTCAATTCCAGGATTTAAGCTCAGGCCCCCTTAGGCCTCACATTCGGTTCTCTTGGGAAATGCCATCCTATTTCGAGGCAGCAAAAATGCTGTTAGTTCTATTTTGTATAGTTGCTGCGTGGATGTCTCCTACTCCCCTGGCCCAGGCAGCAGGGACAAAGGGTAGGGGTCTGGCGTTCACCATGGTCCATTCACCCTTTTTGTATATTCTGCTTGGTACCCCAGCTCCCAGACCCCTCCCCCCTTGCCCCCACACATGCCCAGTTAAACCCTCCCTTTGTTTTCAAGCCACTACAAGGCTTACATGTTTATGTGAATTTCATATACAATCTGGTCTTTGTATCAAGGGTACTAAGCCTCAACATTTGCCTAGAGTAAATAAGGAAGTGCTATTAGGAAATTCATGCCTTAGGATCTTATTGATGTCTTAAACTAGACCAGTACCTTTTGTTATTGTAGCTGTTTTTTAGCGCAGTGCACAGAAGGCCTGCTTTTCTGACTCCTCCTTTTGAATGCTTCGTTGGTTGACACTCACCCCTAGAATACATTTCTACCCTTTCTCCCGTCAAAGGGACAAATTCACACGCCAGTTCAGGCGTGGTTCCCCTGCCCATTGCTATGGGGGATTTAAATAGGGTCGCCTTCACAGCACTTCTTGGGCCCAGGTACATAGGCACAGTCTACTCAGGAATGTGGTCGTGGCACAGGAGCTCTAAATTTCTTTACAGGTTTGAGGAGGACATAAGCGTAAGCAGACGCAGAGGAGGGGCGCATCTGCGGGCTTGAAACCCTGGAGACAGATTCCAGTCCAATGCCTGGGAAAGCTGGTTTTCTGGCTTACGTCTCAGGGACACCAGACATTCCTGGGATGTGGGTAACAGAAGCTGGGGCTCAGGGCGGAGAAGGGGGGAGCAAGCCATGTGTTCAAGTCAAAATTGTAGGTGACCTTCTGGATGTTTTCTCTCCTTCTCACCCCCCCAACCAGTCGGTGAGCAAGTCCATCAGCTCCACCTCCAACATGTGTCCTCAAGCTCCTCACACCTGCTTGCCTTTACTGTCACACCCCAGCCAAGCCTCTACCTTCCTCACCTGGTCCACCAGATAACCTCCTCTGTGGAGTTTTTGTGCATCTGCTCTTGTTGCTTTCTTAGTCACTCTCCAGGCAGAAGGGGGAGAACTCGTCCACGACTGCACGCTGGCTCACAGCACGTCCCTGCTTGAATCCCTTCATCAGCTAGCTCTCTGTTGTTCCTGGAATTACATCAAGTTCTGTACCAATGCCTGCAAGCCCCACGTGCTTTGGTTCTGCCCACCCCTTAAGTCTTCCCATAGCACCCACTTCTGTGATCATTGTTCCCTGGCCATGCTGGAGAATATTCCCAGCCAAGCATTTGGATGCCTTTGGGCCTCTGTTCCTACTGTTCTCTTTGCCTGGATTGCTCCTGTGCACGTCACCTGGCTGGTCCATTTTTAGGTTACAGGAATGCACTTGAAGGCTCCTTCTGTGAGAGGCCCCAGATGGTTTCTTTCTTTTTTTTTTTCTTTTAAAAAATTTATTCAATTTTTTGACAGAGAGATGCACAGCAAGAGAGGGAACACAGATAGGGGGAGTAGGAGAGGGAGAAGCAGGCTTCCTGCCAAGCAGGGAGCAGGAGGTGGGGCTTGATCCCAAGACTCTGGGATCATGACCTGAGCTGAAGGCAGACGCTCAACAACTGAGCCACCCAGGTGCCTGACTTCTTTATCTAAGTAGCAACACCTCCCATCCCTGTTCCTTAGTTGTTAGCTCATCACCATTATTGCTAACATTTATCATAATCTAAAGTCACTGTCTTTATTAGCTCTTTCCTTATTTTCTAACCTTCCCACTCACAGAAGGACAAGAGACATTTCCGTCTAGATCTGCACTGTCCCATGTAGCAGCCACGAGACCCACACATGGCTGTTGACAACTTGATATGTAGCTGAATGGAGATGGGCTTCAAGTATAAGATACACACCAGATTTTGAAGACTCAGTATGAAAATGTCATATTGATGCATTCATACCGATTGCATGTTGCAAGGATAATATTTTGGGTATATTAAGTTAAATAAAATATATTCTAAAATTAATCACATTTTTTGATATTTTTAGTTTTTTAGTGTGGTTACTAACATTTCTAAATTATATGCATGGCTCACATTATATTCCTATTGGCCAGTACTAATCTACATCACCATTACTCTATTCAGTGTACATCAAATATTTCTTTACAGAGTGATTGTTTATTTTCTTCCACTTTCTCTTTGAAATTTATCAAAGACGAGTGGCTTCTGGGATTGTCAAGTGTTCTTCATTTTCTTGTTCTATTTGTTGTTCTACATTAGGAGAAAGACAAAGCAAAACTCAGTACCAGCAACATCAACAGAAGAAGCCCCCCCAAGCCATCCAGCCCCTAGCAGCAAGCTGAGCACAGATAGCGAGGGAATAAGTAAACCAGGAAGGTGGCAGGATGGAGTCAGCAAGTTTCAGCAGTCAGAGGTCTTCCTCCAGGCTGGGGCAGTGACATAAGCAATTCTCCCCGTCTCCCAGAACCCCCTTGACACAGGTAATAAATCAAGTAAACAAGACAAAAGGTCGCTGGAACCCATCTCCATCAATCTGGGTGTGACTCTCCCATAACATGGGTGTGACCCTCCCATAACCTGTGAGCCCTGCTGGTGAGGAAGTCTTCTCGTTCACCAGCTCCCACCTTTCTGCTTGTGTGGTGGGAGGAATTGCAGACTTTGGAGAGTCAAAGTGGGGTAGGGAAAGGACAGAACCCAGGGGTTTGGAAAAACCTTAATGATTTTTTTTTTCCCCCCAGCTCTCCTTTTAGGGACTTCTGGAGACAGGGATTAAAACTTCAAGTTAGGGAAGAGTAAAAACTCCTAGCTAACTCATTAGCTGGGTTTATCTGATTAATCCTGGGGAGTTTGTGTCACAATTTAATCTGACAAAATTTACTAGAGTAGAGAGAGTTAAAATAAGATTGGAAGCCAGAAGCTCTACCCCTATTCCTTGGATAATGGGACGAAATGAAATAGGGCTAGAAGCTGCTTTGTTCTGAGACTATAAATGCCCCCAGGGCAGGTGGAGTTGGCCCAAGACTTGCTCCCTGCACAGACCTGAGTCTTCTATTTTAGCCTGGCTTTCTTCTGGCTCCACTTACTCATTCATTCATTCCACAAATACTGGGGACCTACTCTGTGTTAGGCCTTTGCTAGCACTATGCATTGAGTACAACATTGGGCAAGATACAGAAGATCTCCAACTTCTTGAAACTTACATTCTAGTTGAAGAGCAGACAGTTGAAAAGTAAACAAAGCAGAACTGGAATTACTGGATTAGATGGCATTTACCTGAAGAAAATGAAAACACGATTCAAAAAGATACATGCACCCCTGTGTTTATTGTAGCATTTTTACAAGAGCCAAAATATGGAAGCAGCCCCAGTGTCCCTGGATGGATGTATGGATTAAGAAGATGTGATATATATACACAGTGGAGTATCACTCAGTCATAACAATGAATGAGACCTTGCCATTGATAACACCCTAAATGGATATAGAGGGTATAATGCTAAGTGAAATAATTCAGTCAGAGAAAGACAAACACCATATGATTTCACTCATGTGGACTTTAAGAAACAAAGGAAAAAAGAGAAACAACCCAAAAAAGAGACTCTTAGCTGTAGAGGAGAAACTGATGATTACCATGGGGGGAGGTGGGTGAGGAGATGGGTGAGACAGGTGAGAGGAATTAAGAGGACACTTACCATGACGAGCACTGAGAAATGGATGGGATTGTTCAATCACTATATGGTGGACCTGAAACTAACACAACACTGTATGTTAATTATACTTGAATAATAACAAAAGTAAACAAAGCAAATGTAAACTGAGAAGTTCTGTGAAGCAGTCAGTGAATGCCAGTGACCAAGAAAGTCCTCTTTGAGGAAGTGACCTTTAATCCCAGATTTGGGGAGAAGGACTACTCACTGCCTCTTTCACATCTTGTGTTGAGATTTTATGTGTGCATTTATTTATGTATCAAACATTTATTGAATGCCTTTTTTTTTTAAAGATTTTATTTATTTGACAGACAGAGATCACAAGTAGACAGAGAGGCAGGCAGAGAAAGAGGAGGAAGCAGGCTCCCTGAGGAGCAGAGAACCCGATGCAGGGCTCGATCCCAGAACCCTGGGATCATGACCTGAGCCGAAGGCAGAGGCTTTAATCCCCTGAGCCACCCCGGCGTCCCTATTGAATACCTTTAATGGTCAGGCTTAGTGTTGGGTAGTATCCTCCAACCCACGAAAGAAAAAAAAAAAAAAAGAGTAAGTCAGGAACTCTGCCCCAGAGGAGTCCATAGTCAAATGAAGGAGACTGATAAGTCAACAAGAAAGCCGTGACACCATAATGTGATAGAGTGGAGCTAGAGATCTCTAAGGGTATTCCTGTATCTAAACATTTTATTGTCTAGTAAGTTCTTACTGTATGTTTAGTACTTTGGGGATGTTCATTCTTTCCGAGAATCTTATAATCTAACCATAGGTGGATGGCATGCGTATTTGGAAAGTCTCCAATCTCAGAAACCAGGCTGTAGCAAATTATTTGTATGTTTTGGGTTCAGCCCCTGTCTACTCGGAGAGACCATTAAGTTGTAGAAATCCATGAGGCCTAACACCTCTCCCTCACCCAGTCGGTGGAAGGTGTGTGTGCACTGCCTTTTTTTTTTTCAGGGTCCCGTGAGAGGGTCTGAAAGTAGGATTTGGGCACCATCCCTCCATGAAGGCTTTGAGAAGATGCTTCCCGAGGCTCAGCTACCGTTCGGCATCTGTACCGACTGAGGTCTACTCTGAGTTGTAGGGAAACCGAGAGACATCACACTGAAAAATGAATACACTGATCTTCCAGAAGCAAAGACCAGAGTGAGGTTGCTCTCTCTATGGACTTCTAAAGCTGTGACTATCCTCTGAGAGATGACAGATACTGCCTTAAAATCTTTAAGCGGGGAAGAAAGTGCTTCCTTTGAATAATGGTGGGTGGATCCCCACTTTTTCCTTTCATGCCTTCTCTGCAACAATCTGCAGTCCCCACACTCCGTCCCTCTGATTTCTTGCGGAAATGGCTTCACTAAATGCCCCAGTGGCCTCCATTTTGCCAAATCCATATCCACATGCATCTGAGGGTCGACATCTCTTGAATTTCTGCCTTCCCTTGGCTTTTTGGATACCTTTCTTCCTTGGTTCTCCTCCTGCATTTTCTAGCTGCTGGTCTTTTAATCTTCACATCTTTTGGCTGGACTTTGAAATGGATGTTCCTTGAGAGTCCTTGGCTTCTTCCATTTCTTACTCTATTCACAAGTCTTAGGCATCAATAACTAAGATCATAGCTTCGGCTACCATATAGACAAGGACTGGGCTCTTAAAACCATATCAGGCTCTTCTCTCTCGTTCGACCTTTAGCTATATGTCTTAAACTGTCTGCTAGAATTCCACTGGATGAACTCAACCCCTAACCCAGTTCTTTTATTATCCCTGTCTTGGGGCCTGGCATTACCAAGAACCTATGGGCTATTTAGATTTAAGCCCTCTGACATAGTATTCATTCAGTGGAGATACAGAGATCCCTTACCAGATCTTAAGCCCTGGGCCATGTGCTAGAGGAACGATATAGACAAGGCACTGGGCACTTAAAGACAGGTAAACAATCAGAAAATATAGTGCAGGACATCATCAGAGGGTGAGTACAAGAGTGGAAGAGCATACAAGATGCAGGATGTAGAGAAAGCACAGTAGAGGGACTGACTGTGAGCCAGAATCTGAGGAAAGTCTTCCTTGATGTGACTGGACATGGCCTTCCTGGTGGCTTCAGAACTTACCCTTCTATTGAAGTTTTTGGTCCGTTATGGGCACCAACCAGCAAATTCACAAATAAACTTGTTTAAATTTACAACTGAATTTGTTTATCCATCTGTGTGTCAAAATCCAAGAGTGAGTGTACAAAGCTTTAACAGATGCATTATCTATGCTTTTTGAGTCCAAAAGTTTGAGTTTAGCTTAGTTCTGGTTTTACCTGGTAGACAAAGGAACTATTTATTTACTAACATCTATGTTATAGATGTGCTATGAAGATTAAGGATATAAAAAATATATTTCAGGGATGCCTGGGTGGCTCAGTTGGTTAAGCATCTGCCCTTGGCTTGGGTCATGGTCCCCGGGTCCTGGTATGGGCTCCTTTCTCAGTGGGGGGTCTGCTTCTCCCTTTGCCTGCAGCTCCCCTTGCTTGTGCTCACTCTCTCACAAATAAATCAATAAAATCTTTAAAAATACATATATATTACAACATATATGTTATATATTAGAATATATTATCATATATTACATATTATATATCAAAACATACCTATTTACAAAGATAATTAGAGGAAGCATATACAGCCTTTTGCTCTAATAAGAATGCCACGATGGCTGTATTTGCCAGGTTTAGGTACCATCCCTTTTGAAAGACAAATGGGAATGGAATCCCCATCACAGGCGAGAAAGGTATGGTATTATATTTGGCATTGAGAATAGCCTGTAAAAGGCACGAGTACTTGAAGCCATATCTCCTGAGAAAACATAAGCAGAGCGATACCGGTGGGGTGTAGAGTGCAAGGCCAGGGGAAGTGAACCTGGAGTGGGAGGTGGGACCCCATCATAAGGGGTCTGTATGATGACAAGAGCCCTAAGCGCTACGCTGAACGAAGTACACACTTGACCTACAAGATCCCTCCTAGTGCTTTCCTGCGCCCTGTGTTATTACTCACGTGCTACAGCAAGTAACTGAGAGGCTCGGTATCTGGTACGGTTGAGCCGAAATTCACTCCCAGGATCCCTGACTCGGCAGCCCGCGTCATACACAGGTCCTTTGCCATGTGCCCCGCTGCATGTGCACCGTGCTAAAACATCCTTACCTCGCAGATCTCTTACTGTAGTGCTTGGTGGGGAAGCCTGGATGTGGTGGGTTGGGTGGGGAGGGGAAACGTGGGGCACCTGTTTGCTGGGGCAGGAAGTAGGAGGAAGCCATCTTAGCCACAGCTGGTGGTGGGCTGGGTCTTGCCTGTTAGAGGAAACTACTACCTCTGGGTGGTGCGCCGCTCTGAGGCGAGGTCAGAGGAGTTTTTATCTCTGTAATAATCCTTTCCCCTGGCTCCCCAGAGCCTCCTAACCCATTTCCCTTCTTCTCTCTGCAAATCATCTCTAATACCATCCAAACTAGACCGACCTCCCTTCCCTCCTTAATGAGATTCTCCTGCACTCCTCATTGCCTTTAGGATAAAGCCCAATTGTTCAGGCTCCTTTGCTGGCAAGCAAAATGCTTTCTGGGAGGGTCCTGCCCACCCCCTTTGGCTCTGTCTCCCACCTATAACTAGGCTCCCAAGCTGCATGGTCTACGGTCCCATGCCTCTTGTCTTTCCAGGTCCTGAAATTCCTGCCTGAAATTCTTGCCCTAATCTGCCTGGGACTGTCTCAGAAAACTGGATTCCCCCCCGCCAAGGTACACGAAAACTCCTCTTCCCCCCATATCACCACTACAACCATATTGTTCGAAAATCTACCTGCTCTTCAGAATGGCACATGTACCAACTCCTCCAGGAAGCCTTGCCTGATTCCTTCAGGCTAGGCTAAAGGCCTCTCTTTCATTTTCCCAGCAACCTTTATATACACTTTGCTATCTATGCACATGTTACTTCTACCCTTTAATTGGGAGTTAGGGTCAATCCTAGCCTGGCTTCTTCCTACTTGACCTACTTGACTTCAGGACAGAGCCCTTACTACTTGACCTTAGGCAAGTTACTTAACCTCTGATACCTCAGTTTACTCATCTATAAAAGGGAGTGAAAAAAATCTCTACCTCTTAAATGGGCTATGAAGATTAAAGGTATTAAAATGTTAAGAATATATTATAACATAAATATATTACATATTAGAATATATTGTTTTATAATTCTATATCAAAACATATGTTAAAATACAGGTTAAAATGTCATCTACAATGCCTTGCATACTGTAAACACTAAATAAATGTCACTGTTATTATTCTGCCTATTACTATTGCTCATCCATACTACACTCTTAATGCCTTGAGGGCAGTGATTTATTCAATATTTAGTATACTAATTGGCATTTGGAGGTCATTTAATAGATATTTGGTTCTCTATCTTTCCTCTTCTTTCATTGTTGGCTTTGCCACTTCAGATCCTCTATCTGAATTCTATTCTCCTTTTAAAAATTAAGATGAGAAGAAAGGGGGGTGCCTGGGTGGTTCAGTGGGTTAAGCCTCTGCCTTCGGCTCAGGTCATGATCCCAGGGTCCTGGGATTGAGCCCCACATCCGGGCTCTCTGCTCAGCGGGGAGCCTGCTTCCCCCTCTCTCTGTGCCTGCCTCTCTGCCTACTTGTGATCTCTCTCTCTGTCAAATAAATAAAAAAAATCTTAAAAAAAAATTAAGATGAAAAGAAAGGGAAAAAAAAACATTTGCATTTACATCTAGAGATTTCTCAGCCCTGGGCCATTATCCAGGCCTCAAGGGACTGCAGGAAGATGTTATTTTTTTAGATATGAGAGCATTAGCACCTGCCCTAGTCTTTCCCACTTGTCCATCTCCCTTGCCCCTTGCAGAGGTGGCTTCCTGCTCTTCCTGCCTCTTCTGCCCACTTCCTGGGATCTTCAAAGATTTTCAAAGAATATGGTCATAGTAGTGGTAGTCTGGGGAGAAGAGGAGGGTATACATAGCTTGGGGTGGGGAAACTGACTTTTTTTTTTTTTTTTTTGGAAACTGACTTTTTGAGACAGTCCCAGGAGAGATTAAGAAAGATGAGGTTGCATATTTCCTGTAAGGGCCTGGAGGCTTAGAAAGCTTTATCTGAGTGGAGTCATCCACCTGATCCGGTTAAGGCAGAGGGAGGGTCACTCCTGTTTTTGTTGAGCAGTTGAAGTCGGAGAATAGGTAGTTCATTCATCAGATAAGGGCTCAGGGTGGGTGAGGAGCTGGACTAGATAAGCTATTTACTGTGACTCTATCTTCCAAATTAACTGTGGCCACTAAAGAATTGTTTAAATCCTGATTTGTGATTTTATTTATGTAAAAGAGCATGCAAGATATAAAACAATGAAATCACTTTGAACCGTCTTCATTAAAGCCTATAATCACACACACAAAAAAGTGCAGTTAAAAGCATTTCAATGTTTATAATATTTTACCATAAAAAAGATTTAGTTCAAGACTTTTGCTCACTTTTGCAGTGAGTTACCTGTTTTTTTTTCTTGCTGATTTCCAAAATTTCTTTAATAATTCTGGCTATGATTATAATTATATTTTCTCACCCAGAAGCTTGTTTTTTTTTCTTTTTATTGTGTCCTTTGATGAGCAGAATATTTAAATTTTCAGGAGGTCTATGTTATCATCTTTCTACTTTATGGATCATCTTTTTTGTGTTCTCTTTAAAAAGTCTTTGCTATTCCAAGGTCATGGCAATATTCTATCGTCTTCTTCTGTAAGCTTCATTATAAAAGAGAATGTCCAGAAGGGCTAATATACCATGAACAAATGCTCAGCATCATTACTCATCAGGAAAAATAAATGGGAACTGTAAGGAGGTACCTCTCTACTGGAAAAGCTACAATAAATAAATCCAACAAAAACGTACAAAACCGAATGTTAGAGAGGATGTGGGGTGTGTGGAACTCTTATACCTTGCTTGTGGATGTGTACATTAACACAGTAAATTCACACAATCACATGGGAAAACTTTTGGGTAATATCTACTAATACTAACAAATGCCTACCCTGTGACTTAACACACAACAGAAAGGTGTAGAATGAGGACCAAAACACAAAAGTACTCACTGCATTTTTAGTCATCATAGCTCAAAATTGGAAATAATCCCCATGTCTTTCAATATTAGAATGGATAAATACATGTAGCATATATATTCTTTTTTTTTTTTTTTTAAGATTTTACTTATTATTTGAGAGAGAGTGAATGAGCACGAGGGTCAGAGGGAGAGGGAGAAGCAGACTCACTTCTGAGTGGGGAGCCTGACCCAGGGCTCAATGATCCCAGGATCCTGAGATCATGACCTGATCCAAAGGCAGACTCTTAACCAACTGAGCTACCCAGTAGCTACCCTGTAGCATATATATTAAATGGAATACTATACACTAATGAAAAAAGACAAGACTATTACTGCATGCAAAAACATATCTGAATCACACCCACATAATGAGCAAAAATAGTCAGAAAGGCGAACAAACTGTATGACTGTATATAAATGAAGTTCAAGAACAAGGTCCGTGATGAAAGAGGTTGGGATACTGGTTATCTGGTGGGGGTGGGGTTGACTATAAAGGGGCAGAAGGAAACTACTGGGGTGCAGATAACATTGATATAGCTTGATCTGGGTAGTAGCTTTATGGTTGGATATATTTGTAAAGATTGATCTAGTGTCACTCAAAGATTTAGAAGTTACTTCAATAAAAAGTTAAGGGGAAAAATGTTAGTTAATAGAATATTTGGGTTGTAATTTTTATCATTCATTGACAGTAGAAGTTGAAAAAGTATTATTTTACTTACATTTGTGTGCTTGAAGAATGCAGCTTATTCAGTCATCCCAATGTTCACCCACTTGATTTATTTTGACATTGTCTGCAGGAATATCAGGGGACTTCTGGATCCCTTCTTGTTGGAGGTGTGTATGACAATGACAATAGTATTGTTCTTGATTATAAAGCCTATCCTATGTAGAATATTTGAGGTTTTTTTTTTTTTTCAGGAATGTTGATTTGATTTACATCCATTTTACATTTTTCTGCAGAAAATATTCCAAATATTTGGATCTTATATTATACCTTTCAAAGAGCTTTTCCGTGTATTGTGGATCTGTTCTTGAGGGCTTAATATTCTAGTAGGAGAAGCTGATCTTAAGCAGGTGTGGGTACGGAATGCTAAGAAGGGGCCATAGAGTCTGATCTAAGTGGTCTAACCTAGCTTAGGGAATGTCAAAGAGTTCTCTGGAGCATCTGACATCTGACTTAAGATGAGTTTAAGGTTGCCAGATAAAGTGGGACCATGGTGGCCCTTTGGACAGGGGGTTATACATTCCAAAGCTGCAAGAATAGAGAGCTGCATGTTGCTTTGGAAGGAGAAAACAATCCAGTGGGTCAGGCAAGAGTTTTGAGGAGACATCTAGGAGTGTTAGATGCGCAAGGCTCTGTTTGTCTTATTAAGGATGCTGGACTTTATCCTAGGGTAAGATGAAGCCATTAATATTTTATTAAGCAAATACATTGATCATTATTTATATTTTAAGGAAACTGAACTGGAATAGGGACAACTGTCTCCTTTTGGTAGGACCCATGGATAAGAAGTGGAGCCGGAGCTAGAATGCAGCTCTCCAGGGGGCTGGTCCCTTACTGTTCCTGGATTTTTTCTCCTTTGGTGCCCATGGTTTTTGGTCATGTCACTTGGAAGAATGAAGAGGTAGACTAGACAGACTGGTGGGCAGCAAAGCAAGTTTTATCGAACAATAGCGAAGTGATAGTACAAGCTCCCCAGGAGGAAGGGGACTCAGGAGGGTGACCACTGGAGTTTCCAAGTCTAGAGGTTTTTAATGGGGTTATGAGTGGGCTGTTTTTATCTGGTTAACACTCTCTGGAACTGTCATCCAATCAGCTTTTTGTCATCTATCGGTCCGTGGGAAAGGGTGGAGGTCTCCTTCCAGGGTAGTATAAAATCTTTTTAAAAATTTTTATTTATTTATTTCACAGAGAAAGAGAGATCACAAGTAGGCAGAGAGGCAGAAGGAAGCAGGTTCCCTGCTGAGCAGAGAGCCCGATGCAGGGCTCCATCCCAGGACCCTGAGATCATGACTGAGCAGAAGGCAGAGGCTTAACCCACTGAGCCACTCAGGCTCCCCAGGGTGGTATAAAATCTTTTCCTATTTAGAGTGGGGGCCCCTTGTCTCTGACTGCTTGCCTTCCAACTAGCTTTCATCATTACTACCCTAAGTTCGCTAGTCTTTCTCAGTCTCAGACTAGAGTGAAAAAGGGAACTTGGTGTGGGATGCAAAGCTTAAGAGCATTGCCAGCCACCTTTCCCTTACTTCCTGATTCCTGGTTTCTGTATCGTAGATGGAGAGGAGGGCTGGCTTCTTGTGTGGATTCATGGTAGACACCTTAACTGAGGAATCCATGCTGCAAGGTTTGCCTCCACAGCAAGAATTTTTGGTCCTTTTTGTTGATTTTATCAAGAAATACTTTTTTTTTTTTTTTTTTTTTTAAGAAAAAAAGCAAGGATTCCTCAAATAATGGGTTCCCAAAAGACCCACTTGAAATTCTGTGAAAGGGTAAATGTCACCTTGGAGAGCTGTGAAAACCCAATCAGTCTATTTCTAGAACATAGTGTTCAGGTTAATGAATTGGAAAGCAGAGGTATTTTCCAGGACAGACAATTGGTTTTTGAAAGGGAGAAGACAGACAAGGAGAAGGAGGAGGAGGAGGTGAGCAAGAGGGAGGAGGGGGAGAAGGAGAGGGAGAGGGAGGGGGAGAAGGAGCAGAGGGAGGAGGAGAGGGAGGAGGAGAACCAGAGTAAGAAGGAGAGGGAGGGGGAAGAGAAGGAGAAGGTGAGGAAGAAGAAGGAAGAGAAGGGGGAGGAAGAGTTACAAAAATGTCACTTCTTGAAAGTGCACTCTATGCTCCTTGCTCCTACTTCTTCAGATGCACTAACTCCTGAAACCAGGGGACTATGCCTGTGTCCCCACTATCCTACTGAAACTCCTCCGGCTCATCTCTTCAAGGACTCCCTTTCTGCAAACCCAGCAGCTTCTTTCTGGTGCTCATGGAAAACCAACTGAGCTCACTAACCTAAGAGCTCAAGGTCATGAAGTCCTATTAACTCTGTAGCCAAGATCTGTCTTCCCGCTACATCACCCTTGACTTGTTTTCAACTAAGGACTTCTCTGTTCCGGTGTATCCTTCTTCACAGTTAGCAATGATCATTTTTAAAGCACACATTTGATAAGCTCTCTCCCTTCTTTGAAGTCTATGAGGTCCCTGAAGGCTCCTCATCACCTCTAGAATAAAGTGTCACAGTGTTGTTCACAGGGCCATCCACAGTCGAGTCCCAGCTTACTTGTCAAGGGTCTGGGCCACATTTCTCCTCCACAAGGACATTCCCATGGTGCCTACCTCTGCTTTGGCCCTTGCTGTTCTCCCGTTCCTCATGGCTTCACCTTCTCTTCACACCTAACAAACTCTCCTCCACTCTTCAAGGCTGTCTGCTCCCAGGGGCGTCTCCTGATGCCTGCTGTCTTCAGTGCCCCAACAGAACAAATCATTCTTTTTGCTCCGTCTGTGCCTTGGACCTACCTCGATTATCGCAGTCACAGCAGGTTTCTAACTCTTTCCCTCACTCTTTGTGTCCTCTTCTCCCAGGGCCTTTCCTGACGCTTCACTGTAATCTGCAGAGTCCCCGGTGTAGTAAGCACTCAACGTGTGTGTTTTAATGCTTCGTCCTTGTTTTGTTTCTGAGCTGTTTTCAGTAAACTGATTAAAGGTGCACACAAAGCCCAACTCATATTTTTCCCAGCTGAGCAAGTGCAAATGGACACAGCAGGCCCTGAGAAATAGTAACGAGAGTGAAAGATCAAGGGCTGGGAGAACAAAGAACACATTGAGGTTTTTTCAGGGGCGACTGGAATGGCACCACCCCCAAGTGCTAGCTCAGAAAATAACAGTAATGCCTTACAGCCAGTCCCTTCTTACACTTTTCAAAGTGTAGGCCAGCTGGTGTTAACAACATCACGGTGAGTGAGCCAAATGGTGTTATGTGTGCGCTGGTGGGCATGTTTTGGGTGAAGAGGGGGAGGTAGTTTCTCTGTTTGGGAAGTGGGAAGGATGGCTGGAATTGGACAACTGATCCTCTAATGCAGGGTTTACCAACTTTTTCTGCAGATGGTTAAGTATTTCAGGCCTTGTTCATATGCCTAAGCAGCTATAGAAGATCTATGAATGAATGAGCATGACTGTGTTGCAGAAAACCATATGGAGATTGAAATGTGAATTTCATATACTTCTCACACGCTGTAAAATATTATTCTTCTTTGGATATTTTTGCCCAGCCATTCGTTTAAAAATGTAAAAAATATGCTTAGCTCTCTGGCCATACAGAAGTAGGTATCAGGCAGGGTTTGGTCCAGCTGCATAGTTTGCTACCCCTGTCCTAGTGCTGAGTCCATCACTCTACTGCCCTGAGTAGCTTTGCTGGAAGTTAAGCCATGTGGAGAGTGCTGATCCTATGATATCATCATGGCAGCCTGATTTCCTAAGGTCTTGCTGAGTGCCAGGCTCAGTATATGTATTCTCTCATTTATTTCTTACCTCAGCCCTGTATGGAAGGAGCTAAGCGCATTTCTGTTTTTATTGTACGGATGATCAAACTGGTCACCCAACTTGTAATTGTGAGAGCCAGCCTTTTGAAGGCTATTTTGAAGGTTCTGAGGTACATGTACTTACCACTTCCCCATATGGCTTCCTACGGCAAAGTGTCATTGCTGTAGAAATCGTATGTGATGGGATTTGTTTTTCAAGAACACAGACATTTTTATCTGAAAGCTGTAAATTTTTCAAAAGAAAAACTGGAGACCAAGAAGACTGAAGGACAGATGTACTCATATTCTGCTGTGGGAAAACTGGCTCAGAATCCTCTAAGACTTAATAACTTTTAAGAGCTTGTCATCCAATTCTTCCCCCCAGGAGTTTTGGAGGAATGCAGAGTTAATCTCACTCTCTAGAAGGACCCTCCCCTCACTGCATTCCACTACCTCAAACTGCTTCCTACCAGCAAAATGCGCACACGCGCCCCTTGGGTGGGCATGTGAAACTACTGTCCAGCAATCTATTTGGTATTAGTATCTAAAGAACATTTGTTCTTTGTCAGCCTATTTTCGCTTCCAGAAAAGGCCCTATTGGGTAAATGCAAATGTGAGCCATACCTTACCTCCTGTAGGCATCCCCCACCACGCTTCTGTGGATATTTTTTCTTCCCCTCTGCTTCCATAGTTTATCCTTCTTGGACAATCACCCACTCTGGACCCAACACTGAGGGCTGCTCAAGGTTGTCAGACCACTGTACAGTATAATGGCAGTGGGGTGGGTGGTGGCTTGGAGTCGCATGAGCTCGGATACCTTCTCGACTTTGGAGACATTCACTCCAAACTTTTCTTCCTCCTTGGCCTCCTGAACTAGTTCCTCTACAAGAACTGGTGTGTGACTGTCACCCCTTCCAGTAGGAGCTGTAGGCTCTGGAGCAACAAACCCAGATTGTTAGTCCAGGATAGAATTAAGTTGGGGATGGGTGTGGGAGCTGGAGTTTGGGTGAAGATAAGAGAAACACAAAAGGGAACGTAGAAGATCTGACAATGAGTAGACTAGGTTTGGGCTGGAGGAGGTGGGGTCCTCCTGCCTGAGCTGACTTGAACCTTGCCTCCTCTTCCTGGTTTTCTCCCAGCTCATCTCTTTCCAGCCTTAGAAGTCCTTGGAAAAGTGCCAGGTCTTGAACAGAGCAGTTTCAATTCTTCATTAGAAATCCCCTTCTTGGCTCCTTGGCCTCACTCCCCTCCTATTCCTGACTTCCTCCCTTTCCCATTTTGCTAATGAATCTTTTTGGAGCAAGGTCCGTTCAGGCTAGGGTTTGGGCTCAGCTGTGGAGCTACTGGTGGCCTCTAGGTCTATCACTGATCATGGGTCCTGCAGGATCTACATGCTTGAGCTACCTCTCCTGGATGGCTTTCAGTTCAATCTCTGCCCTCGGATGAGGGTAATGGACTCTCGTGGACACTGTGCTGAGCCACAGAGGGGGAGGGTAGAGCCATGGAGTCAGAAGACCTGAAGGCCATTGTACTCAGCTTTTGCCTGGGCTTCTGGATGAGAAGGAGTTGGGGCAAGGTGATCTACATTTGAAAATCAAGTTTAAAAAATTATTCCTCTCATCCAACGTTACAAGAGTCATATTTACTCATGGTAAAAAACAACCATAACAACAACAACAACACAAAATTTGGGGCAGCACAGAAACATACGGAGGGTGGGGGTAGCTAAGATCACCCTTAACTCCACAACCTGAAAAAAACCTCTAGCATTTTGATGTATTTCTGATGCAGGATAGTTGGAAGGCAGGCAGGCAGGGACAGTGGGTCCCCACCCTAAGAGGAAACCGCCCTTAGAATGACCTTACACCCCCTGGAAGGATCCCTCCATCATTTCCCACGTGCTAGAGAGAGAGAGAGAGAGATGACAAAAACCCGACTGGATGGCAGGCACAGGCAGGTTTAATCAGGTTCAACAGCTCCTGCCAACACACCCCTAAAATCCCCAGACTTGGAAAATCTGGTGGCAGCCTTCTCAGGTCCCCTCCCTCTTCGGGAGCTTTGTACTATCACTTCACTATTGTTCAGGAAAGCTTGCTCGGCTGCCCACCGCTCTGTCTGGCCTACCTCTTCATTCTTTGAAGCCCATGACCAAGAACCGCCGACGCCTAAGGAAAAGAAATTCTGTAACATTTCCTTCTACTCTTGGTCAATGCTTATTTTTGTCTCTATCTCTGCCTAAAATATATATGATATTTGCCATTTGATGGCCTGACTTCTTCCCCCATTGCCATTTTTTTTTTTTTTAAGATTTTATTTATTTGTCTGAGAGAGAACACACACAAGCAGGGGACACGGCAGGCAGAGCAGGTGGAGGGAAAAGCAGGCTCCAGGCTGAGCAAGGAGCCCGATGCGGGACTCGATCCCAGGATCCTGGGATTATGGCCTGAGCTGAAGGCAGACGCTTAACCAACTGAGCCACCAGGTGTCCTTCCCCATTGCCATTCTTTTTTGAGTATTTCCCTGATAAAAATTTATCCAAAGCAAGGATCTAATGAATAAACATGTACGTCCCAAGACTAAGACTGGGTTCTTGTCCAGGAATTAGTTTTAAAGTTGTATTGATGACATCAACATCCCTACTCATTACTACACATACTCGCACATGCACACACTTCTCCCCTCTGAAAGTTTATCAGGAAGACAATTGGATTAAACATCCCTCGCTTTGAGGGCCAGGCTCTTCAGATGGGATTTGTGGACTTGGGTGGGGAGGATGGCTGGGGGTACAGGGGCCTGTGAGCACAAGGGGATAGTTTACAGCTGCTCATTCCCCCTGTTGAAGCCTCCATTCCTCGACCAGAGAACTTCCTTTGGGAGAGAGTGTGAACCACTTACCTGGCAGCTGGGACCAGGGCTCAAAACTATGTGGGTGTATGTTTTGCTCTAACAAAACAATTCAACATGAACGCCAAAATGAAACTGGATTAGACAAGAAGGTTTATCTGTTCTCCTGGGAGTGCTGACATTATTCTCCCACACTGTGGCTGACTTTAACTGGGCGCACATTCCAGAAGAAATGCACCCTTTCTATGAAGACCATGGCCAGTATAGCCCAAAAGGCCACTGGCGCAGCCTATGTGCCCCCCAATATGGGCACAGTTGCTGGTAACACTTTGGGTTCTTGTGGGTCAGGGCAGGACAGGAGAATGGGGTGTCGGTGGGAAGGACAGCTAACAGCAGCTGTGAACCCACCTCAAAGACACCTGACATAAGCTTCACAGGAGAGTTTCCAAGGCATGGCTCTGAGAGCCACGTTTCTCAGCATTGACAGTCAGCAGCTGGACTCTGCAGTGACTAACACCACTGGAGTAAGAGAAGAGTGAAAATGAGAGTCAAAAAAGGAAGGGAAGCAGGGCCTGGTTGCCCAAGAGGCCGATTATCAATGCTTGGCCATCCAGAAGACAAGGAAACCACAAATGCAAAAGAAAATAGAACTTAACATTTAATATTTCATAAAGACCATTCATGTAGGGGCACCTGGGTGGCTCAGTGGGTTAAGCCTCTGCCTTGGGCTCAGGTCATGATCTCAGGGTCCTGACTCTCTGCTCAGCGGGGAGCCTGTTCCCCTTCTCACTCTGCCTGCCTCTCTGCCTACTTGTGATCTTTCTCTCTGTGTCAAATAAATAAAACAAATAAATAAAATTTTTTTTTAAAAAGAGCATTCATGTATTACCTGGGAGATGAGGTGAGGTAGAGAGGGAAAGGTAATTAGGGTTTCAGTGAATTTTAGTTAATAGGGCCTCAATAGGTTCTGAATGGGCAGGAAGAAGACTTGAGAAAGGAGGAGAAAGTGGGGGAAGAAAGGAGAAGACAAGGGTGGCATCCATGTACAAATACGTATTATCTATCAGGTCGTGGGCTCTTTGCTACTGGGGACATAGAACTGACACTTTTGGAGTGCCTGGGTGGCTCAATCGGTTAAGGTATCTGTCACTTGATTTCAGTTCAGGTCATGATCTCAGGGTCATGAGGTCAAGCCCCATGTCGGGCTCTCTGCTCAGCAGGAAGCCTGCTTGGGATTCTCTCTCTCCATTTGATCCTGCCCCGCTCTCTCTCAAATAAATAAATAAATCTTAAAAAAAAAAATGAAAGAATTGACACATTCAAGCCCTGCCTTCAAGGGACAGTGTGCCACAGATTTGTTTCCTAACCCCCCGCTGTAGTAATTGCTTTTAAAGACATTGGTTGTTTGGATTACCCAGATGGTCCTAAGCTGGAGTCCTGTGGAGTTGGAGGTTGTACACAGATTTCTGTGCTCCAGATACCATACTGGCCACATCCGCCAGGCTGGCTTCCTAACTACTATCTCTTTGTGGCTACTGGCTCTCTAGAAGGACACCCAGTCTCCATCTTTAGATGGAATGTGTTCGAGAAGTTTGGGGAAGGGCTGCAACTCTACAAGACAAATCAAACGAATGTCCTATATTCATTCAAATAGGGCCTGGAACGTTCGTCCTTTGTTAATTCACTTATTTGTTCACTCGTGTTTTAAACCTAGCGGTTAGACCTTATTCCTAAAGGTATGGTTAAAAAAGGATATATGTAGCCATTTTTTTTCCTTAGTACTTGAGACCAGAGGGAAAACTGTTATGACGGCTTCTCCCTGTGACATAACTATCTTGGAAACCATTTTAGACCAGATTAAGTAGGGAAATCAAACCATTCTTGAATCACTTGAAACTGGGGACTTGCATTGTCTTAAGGTAAAAACCCTTGGGTTGAGAGCTGGGGACAAATATGGGAAATCTGCTTGGAGTTTCTTTTTCTTGCTTCAGTTGGTCTCCAACGGCTCATTCCCCAGGCAGAATCACTGAAGGTATTTGTGCCACTACTGAATCAATGTTCTCTGGGTCGTCTTTACCATCAAAGACTCTTGGGAGACCATGCTGTCCTGCAAGACCTAGATTACAGGCATGAAGACCACGCATCTTCTGCCTTCGGGTCGCTTACAGCCTAGGAGAGGAGGCAGAAGGCAAATGGCTGACTGGAATCTGAAGTAGAATAAAGTGAGTCTCAAAGTGTGGAAGAGGCAGTGGGCGGTAGACACTCAGAAGGGAGGGCAATTTTAAAACAGGGTAGGATTCCAAAAACTTCATGGAAGGGGTATTCAGTTCAGGTGGGCCCTTTAAGGATAAGTTAAGACTTTTCAGGGAGGAAAGATGGAGGGATATTTTCCAGGGTAAGAGGGAATTATAAGGGAATTACAGGGAAATCTGAAAACACCGATGCATTGCAGGAAAAGCAACTATTCCGGTTGGCTTAAAGGGAGGGGGCATACACAGAATGACGAAGTGAAAGTCACAGGAAGGGTGCCTGAGAGACCCTCAGGAAGACACTCAGCAGCCCTCCCATGGATGTTCAGGTGGGAGGAAGTGTGGCACCATCCAAAGAGCATGTTCTTCCAAGTCAGCATCCCAGAGTCTGCCTCTCAGTGCTGTCTCCTTATTGCTGACTGACCTTGAATAAATTATTTAACATCTTCGATCCTTATTTTCATGATATGTAAATTGGAGATAAATATTCTTAGTTCTCTGACTGTGCGAAGTTTAAATGATGTGATAATGCAGAAAGTCCCCAATGAGTACACATTATAGACCCCCCCATAAACTGTAGCCCCTTCTCTTACCCCCTGAAGTGGAATAAATCAGGGAAGGTCATTGTGCATATGAAGGTTTTCTATTCTGTCATTCATTTGACAAATAGTTATTGGCCACCTACTGTGTGTTAGGTCCTGTGCTAGGAAACACACAATGTCCAAGATGCAAGCTTTAAAAGAGAATAATATACTTGGGGCAGGAGGGGGGAAATGCTATGCAAAGAGGTCAAAGGTTAGGCACAGTCTGAGATAACAAGTCTAGAGCTATCTTGAGGCTGTCTACAACTGATGAATGAATGGGCATCCCGACAATGAGTCGCACATGACTTGCTGGGGGACATAGAGCAGGGTGAGGTCATTGAGGGCTGGTGGGGGATGGGAGGTTGCTGTAAAGGTGTCAAGAACAGGAGAAGTGTGAGCCAGACGTGAAACATGGCTAACATTTGGCATAGCAGAGAGGGAAGGAAAAGTTGTGCGAAGCAGTAAACAAACAAACAAACAAAAAACAGCCATGGAGCAAGCTGAGCTTAGGACACTGTCTAGTTTGATTGTAGAGGAGGGGTCCTGGGAAGTAAGGTTGAGGGGCAGGTTGAGGCCAGATTCTGGAAAGCACTGGGAAGCAAGCTAGGGACTTCAGCTTCCATTATAGGCATTGTCTTTTTCAGTGGGTGCTCTATGCCATACTGCTCTGTCCCCCACCCCCAACACTGATTTGTGCCACTTATTCTCTAGTAAATAAATAAATAAATAGATTTATATATATATATATAATATACTTTATTTATTTACTTGAGAGAAACAGAGAGAACACAAACTGGACTTTATTTATTTACTTGAGAGAAACAGAGAGAACACAAACTGGGAAGAGGGGCAGAGGGAGAAGCAGCCTCTCCACTGAACAGGTGGGGAGGTCCCAGGACCTCGGGACCATGATCTTGAGCTGAAGGTAGATGTTTGACTGAGTCACCCAGGTGGCCCTCTAGTATTTATATATGACCTTGTGTTATTTTCTTTGTTGGCTCTATGTGTTACCTTACACCCTAAGCAAGATCATAAATTCCATAGGATAGGTGACATAAAGATTTCCTTAACTTGATATGACTCAGTGTGTAGCATAGTGTCCTGAAACTAAGAGGTAAATAGGCTTGGGGACCCCCATGGAGAAGCTGGGATCGTACTCTTGTGACCGATTATAATAAGTCCAAGCCATGGCAAAGACACCATAATCAGCACATTTGGTCTCTCCAATGTGGATTTTAATGCTTTTGGTATTACCTTGATGGTTTGAAACTCTAGTATGAACAGTATCTCTATAGACCATATTTGATGCCCTGCCCGTCCATTAACATAGACTCCTCAAATGGAAGAGGAGGGGACATTTTTCTGTGAAAGGGTCTTAGAGCTTCCAGATTCTTTCAGGTTTTGCCTTGCCCAGCTCCTCGACTTCCCTGAAAAAGCAACAAAAGTTTCATCACTTAATAAGAGAACTGCTGTGTGCCCCTAATTCCCTTACCCTTTTGAGACTCCATCCTTTGATATCACCGCTGCTCTTTCTCAGCTTAATCCTGAGGAGGAAATCAACCAGGAGCCTTAGGAATCAGGTGACTGAGGGCAGAAAGCAGGTATGATGCAGAGTAAACATGGCCTGTCTGGATGTTTGCTTTGGTTTAAACAGTTACTGGGGGTAATATACTAACCTTTTGTTTTCCAGGCGCTTTACTTACCCGGTAAATAGCCGTTTTTGAGTAGCAATTTCTCATGTGACCAGTCAAAAAGATTCTTAAAATAGACCTTTCTTCTCTGCGGATCAACTAGGATGGAAACGGTGACAGCCAAGACATTTGTCCCACTCATAGGCCAGGACGATGGCCAATCAGGAGAGCGTGGGTTTCTTGTCTAACCAGGGTCCAGCTGTTTGTTCATTTCACTGTCTCTTGAAACCATAACCTTTGGTGGACCAAATGGTAGAGGCCTCACGTGAGTGTTTGCTGCCCCAGATGCTGCTAGAGACCCACACAATGGGGCAAGTGCATGCATGGTCTCCCTCATCTGGAGTCGATTACTTTTGTTCTACAGACACTTTTTTTTTTTTTTTTTAAGATTTTATTTATGTATTTGACAGATCACAAGCAGGCAGAGAGGCAGGCAGAGAGAGAGGGGGAAGCAGGCTCCCTGCTGAGCAGAGAGCCCGATGCGGGACTTGATCCCAGGACTCTGGCATCACGACCCGAGCTGAAAGCAGAGGCTTTAACCCATTGAGCCACCCAGGCGCCCCTACAGACACTTTTAAACCTGGTTTTCCATGAAGTGAGAACAGATAAATGGGTGGGAGTGGATAGGGGACTGGAAAGAAGCCGCATCTAGTGGTTTCTCTAAGGAACATGGGCAGAAATCTCCTCTGCCCTGCAGGAGCCTGCTCACTCTACTACGGGCTAATGTGAGTCTGTAGCTGGTTGGTTGCTTGGGTCACAGCCTAGCCCTGAGGCTGAGCAGACGCTTTTCTCCTCCCCTCATACCTATTTTCACTGCAGTAAGTCTAACTCTTTACAGACAGCCTTCCTAGCATGTACATGTGGGCAACTGATGCCGGTTCTCTCCTCTGGTCGAGGTTTCCTGTGTTCATGCTTCTCTTTCTCTCCTGGTAAGTCCTTCCCTTTTCTCTGTATCTTTTCAAATCCTTATCATTCTTCAAGGTCCAAGGCAAACTCCTTCTCCCTACAGCCTCCCCAGAATGTTTCCTTGTGTTTCCTCACAGTTTTGTCCTGGTTCTTGCCTGCTTATGTTATGTGAGTCAGTCTAAGTTATGCTCGTGGAGTCTGTGAACTCCAGGAGGGCAGATGCCATGCTGGATTCTTTTCATGCTTTGCCCACATTACCTAAGACAGCTCTCATTCCCAAGATCACTTATCTCCCCTTTGTCATTCACTTCTGAAATGTCCATGGTTCCTTGCACAAAGTTGGCAGGCCACACACGCTTGCTGATTGGTTGATTTATCTATAGTCTATATTAAAGAGAAGACAATAAGCATTAAAATGATAAAAAGCTTAGCATGATCCAAAAGCCTTGTTTTGGATCCTTGAAGAGGGAGCATGTCTAAGCACACAATGGCCTTTCTGTGCATTTCTCTTTCACTTAGTTGCTGACAAGGCAGTCTGACTCTAGCCTCCCTTATGCTTAGTTAGAAAACAATTCAAACTAGTAAGCATTAAGTGAGTTTCTGCTAAGTGCACCTCACTCTGCTGGATCCTGGTAATGGGATCTGTGGCCCTGCTCCTGGAAAAGAGGGTTGAGAGGCCTTAATTAGTTAACAGTTACTTTTTTCCTTCTTAGGAAAACATTTTCCTACATTTCCTACATTTTCCTAATGGAAAATGACTGTGAGAGCTAAGAGCAGTAGCCACAGGATGCTCAGGGCAAGGAAAAGTTAGAGAAGGCGTTCTAAGGGGTCAGAGGCTGGAATGAAGAATTTCAACTTCCAAGAGCACAAAGTATTGATGCTCACAGTAAATATTATGATCTAAGGTGACTCAAATGACCAGTCATGAAAGTGTCACAGCAGTCACTAGAGCCAGATGAAACCTCCAATGAAGGAAATCAGTCTGAAACTCTGGGGGGCAACCAAACCTTCATCAGTCAGGGAGCAAAGTCAGCAAAGCTCCCTGAGCAAAGCTAAATATCCTCACATGGCCTGAAGTGCTTGAGGGCATGAACTTGATGGAAAAAAAAAGTGCAAATGAGGAACCATTTATATGCTAGGGAGAGAGACCAGAAAGAGCAGTTCCCATGGCCAGTGAATCACAGCAGCAAAGAGGGAAAGGTCACCAGTGCGGACCAGCTGCAGCTACTTAGCTAGATCACAGTGTGTTGGGGTGGAAGACGGTGGGGGTGAGGGGGGGAGGGTTGTCTTTAACTGAGGCACTTGTGCCATCCTGGGGATAAGGAGATGACAGAAGACCACGAACCACTTCAAACTTCCACTACCGCTAATGACTTACAGAAATGTAATGTTTTTTCGAAGAACCAGATAAATAGTGGAGAGTTACAAAAGCATGTCAGCTCATACCCAATGATCGGAGCATGCAATGTCCAGGATGTCATAACTTGATGACATAATAGTAGAACCCTACCTACTGATGGTCCAGAGAAAATGTTGAGATCACTGTCAATGTCGATAACGTGTCTAATTTGCAAGGAGTTGAAGGGAGCTAAAATGAAGTGTAACCTTGCTCACTCAATGGTGGCTCTCAGGGTAAGATGAGCAGGAGGAGGCAGGAGATGAGGGAGCATTTACTGAGTACCTATTCATACCTTTTGTGAATACTATCTCTTTCAATCCTTTGCAGTAAGTGTCACTCTGATTTTATAGGTGAAGAAACTAAGACTCAAGAAATTTACATAATTCTGACAAGGTCACAATGATAATAATCACTAAAGTTGGGGTTAAAACTTAGGCCTCCTAGCTTCAAAGCCTGGGTTCTATCTTCTCCACTGCAGTGTTTTCCAGCTCTCTCTACTCCCGTTGGGTATGAACTCCCAGCCAGGAAAAGATTTCAGAGAGGGCTTAGTATAATTAGGACATGGGGGAGAAGATCAGGAGATCCTTGCTCACAAACCCTCCTGGTCTTGGGCCAATCCCAAGTTAACAATCACCCAATACTCATTCTAGACCAAACTAACACTTTCTTACTTGAAATTTCTGGGTTTTTTTTCCCCCCCAAAATGGCATTTCTCTGAGAAATACATTGAACTAGGTGAAAAGTGAATGCCATTGCCTTTTTCTGTTTGCTTTTCATATATGAGAACCTTTATGGTGACATCCGAGTCTCACCGGTCTTTGCCCTTAGTGCAAAGAAAGTACATGTTTACTCAACCTTTATACCACATGGCTCTGAGCAGCACATGCTCTGATCTGGACTAAGTCCACCTAGCAGAGGGTGGGTGGCCTTCTACTGACCCTTCCAGGAGACACCTGTCTTCCCCAGGTTCCCCTGGGGCCTGCGCTAGTGGCAACGGTACTGGGATGGGGGACAGAGTGGGCAGCAGCCTACGTCTCTGCAGAAGCCCAGAAACAGTCCCACCAGCTTCTCTAGGATGAACCTCAAATGCCTTTGCTCACTCTAAATCCTCCCTCTTCCTTTCTTCTATTACTTCAAGCATTGGCTGCACGTGCTTGTAATGCATTTTTAAAACTTGAGAGGAAAACAAGCAATGAAGACCTCATACCTCACTTCAAGGCGTGTAAGACCGCTATTTGAAGGCAGGTAAAGGTTCCAGGAGCAACTTGTCTTCTCCTTTACTCTTCTTGTCCTAAGATTGGTGTTCCTTAGGATTTTGTATGGAACACCTTCTCTTCTCTGTGTTCTCATTCTCCCTGGGCAATCTCATTCTTCAGTATGACACGTGTACATGATGACTCTGAAATCTCTTCTCAGCCTCCAGCACTTACCTGTCTGCTAGACACCTCTGCTTGGAAGTCCCTCAGCTCACAGTGGCTAATCCCTAAGTCACTGTTGAATGCTTGGGCTATCTTAAACCCTGAAGGTCAGCAGCTCAGACAAAGGTAGGCCTCTGACTTTTTGAATTTTATAGCCTCCCTTTTGTTGTTATTGCTGTGTGAGGCAGTTTGGAGTGGTGGACAGATGACAAGTCTCAGAACCTAACTGTGTTCAGACTCTGACCTTGCTCTAGTGTCTACCCCTATTCATCTCTCTGAAGGGAATGAGTCAGTCTCTGTGGTAGGCAGTACAGGGTTCCATCCGGGACTCCAGATCTGGTTCTGATGAAAGTAAGCTGGAAGGTTGGGGGCATGTCCATCCCTTTGCCTCACTGGGTCTCATGAGATAGTTGACTTGGATGATTTCTAGAGTCCCTTCTAACTTTACCTTTCTGTGTGAAGCATTCTAGCACCTCTGGGTAGAACCTTTTTTTCAGACTAAGCTGATAGCTTTTTGTTAGGAGGTGATGCTACAAATCTCAGCAACTTGGCAAATTTCATAGTTTTTTTTTTCCTATAGCTTTATCCAGATCGCTCCAAATGAGGTTGAGAATAGTTGTTGCTTTCAACACTGTTCAAAATTCAGACTTCTGTTATAGTAGATGCACACATAGCAGCCTTGAGGAGGAGGGTGAAAATAGCTCCATCCCACGCAGACACTTATTTTTGTCTAACTCCTCCACTTTTCCTTCTTCCTGAAACATGGACCCACAGAAGCTGCTGTTATCTGAGTGCACCTGGCAAGTGTGTGTCTGCACGGGTGACTGTGCAGAAGGGAGCTATAACTCCAGGTTGTAAGTGCTTGATAAAATGCCAGAAGCACAAATGTTGTATCTAAGTGAGTTGTTGTCTTTCCAAGTATTCACCTTGGTAAGGGAATAGTTATTCTACAACTGTTTGGGGACTCCTACTTATTTCTGACAGTACGTTAATTTACATTTTAATCAAAGTGATATAAGCTTTGAGTTGAAACAAGTCAACTAGGCTATAAACACCAACACAGTAGTCCAGTAGCCTGCCGGCCACCTCCCCCATATCTTGCTCCCCCAAAAGGTGACCGCATTTCAGGTCTTTTGGTACCTTCTTATCATATGTGAGTCCATATTTTTAAACAATATGCTCATACCTGATTAATAATTTGACATCATTTTTAGAATTTTAGCACACATGAGGTTTTAGATCTCTTATGCTCGCATTTTTTCCTCCAGTGCTTCCACTTCCTCCAACAGGGAATTAGAACTACAATCCGTGTTTAGATTATTATGATCACTGAAAGATGGCTTGTGCTAAGCCAAGTAGTAGATTATAATTTCCAGCCTCTTGTTTTATCCTAGTAATTCATGATTGCCTGCTTCTTCTTCCCCACCCCCTTCTTCCTCTTTCTTCTTTTGTTTATTATCTCTGTATCTATGGCTAAATTTCCCTAACACCATTCTACATCCTCTCTATACCAATCTCCACAGGGTCAAAACCAGTGTCTGTGGGGGATGGAGATAATTTCTCATTTATCTTGAAGCCGCCTCCATTTCTTTGTTTCCCCCTGCAGACCTTTCTCCAGGAGCCTCAGCCTCCAGCTCCTCTTTGGCTTGTTTTCCTGATCCACTGAAAAAGTGTCCACATGGGACCTCATTTCATAGTCACCTTGGGAATTTGATCCTCTTTCTTGTAGGTTGCACCTCCTATCTCCTGGATCCCATGCCTTCTCCCGTGTCAGTGTATACCTTGTTTTGTTGGGGCACAGTCTCGAACAATTCTCTGACAAGGTGTCTCTGTAGGTAGTATTTTGAAATCTTGCTTGTATAAAAATGTCTGTAGTCGGTGCTCACATTCTTTGGGACATTTAGTTGGGAAGACATAAAAATAACTTTCCTTCAAAAAATGTTTTTTTTTTTTTTTTTTTTTTTCCTATTAGCTTCTAGGGCTGATGTTGAGAAGTCTGCTGCTACTCTCATTCCTCATTTCTTTGTAAGATATTTTTCTTCCAGAAGTTTCTGTTTTTCCATTGTATGTTAAAATTCCATGACTATATATGTTAGTGTAGACCTTTTAAAATTTATTATGTTGGGCACTTGCTGGGCCCCTTTAGTTTAGAACTTTGTGTTCTTCAATTTCTTATATTTTTTAATAATGTTTTCTCTATTATTTTTCTCAGTTGCTACCCCCCGCCCCCTTTCTGGAATATCATTGGTCAGAAAATAACTCCCTGGAACAATTCTCTGATTTTTAATCTACTTAGCCATTCCTTTACACATTTTTATATCTTTTAGGAAGTTTCTTCAACTTTTTTTTTTTTTTTTTTACACTTTGGGAGTTTTCTTCAACTGCTTTTTACATTTTCCACTGGGTTTATTGTAACTTTACAATAACAAAATTTATCTTTACAATAAACTTCTGCAATAAACCATTTCTTCTCTTTTTTTTTTTTTTTAAGAAATACTTTCTTTTTTTTTTTTAAAGATTTTTTTTTAATTTATGTATTTGACAGAAACAGAGGGAGAGATCACAAGTAGGCAGAGAGGCAGGCAGAGGTGGAGGGGGAAACAGGCTCCCCGCTGAGCTGAGAGCCTGGTGCGGGGCTCGATCCCAGGACACTGAGACCATGATCCGAGCGGAAAGCAGTGGCTCAACCCACTGAGCCACCCAGGCGCTCCTAAACCATTTATTCTTATTCTCAGGGCTCCTTTTGTTGTTTCTGTAACTTATTCTTGTTTTATGGATATAACCTGTATCCTACCTCTCTGAAGATACTAATTACATATTCACAGCAGTTTGCTGCTTTCTGAATTGCCTCTGCTTCCTCCAGGTTGTTTTGTTACTGTTTCTTATTATCTCCATCTTTTGTCTGGAAAGGTTTTCTTCAGTACTGATGTTTTTTACTTGTCAGTTCCTATTTAAGGATGAAATTTGTAGTGGATTACACTTTAGGGTCATCTAGTGGCAACTGGGCCTTTTCACACACAGCTGGCTGTATTTGGAAGACAGGAATTACAGTGCAAAGGCCAGGTCCCTAAAACAGGGAGCAGTGAATTAGTATGGTAAAAAGTTCAGCGCTTTCCCCTCCTTCATTTAGGGAGACTGTGTTTCATTCTTGAACTTTAGAAATCATCAAAGGGATTAATCAGTGGTTACCCCTTTGAGATAATTCCAGATGCTTTCCAAAACATGTGAGGTTGGAACTTTAGCTCACTGAGCCCAAAGGACACCCTCTTTGGAGATGGGCACAAACAATCAGCCGGGAAAGATGAAAAGAAAGATGACACGGGTATGATGACTACCCAGGGAACTGAGATTGATGCACTTGTGCAAGCAACAGTGAGGCTCTTGTATCGATATAAAATCCTCGTGTTATATGATCTTTGTTTTTGACTTTCAAGGGAGCAGCTTCTTGCACTATCACTATAGGATTACTGCTGTTGACTAGGAAGTTGTCTGCAACAGGACAGTTATGGGCAAATAGAGAAATTACAGATAACACTGTCTGCAAATAAGTCGAAATGTCTTTTTCCTGCTCTGAAAATAAGGAATTTTCAGATTTTAAGCAAAAAGTGCTAGATCTGTGTTTCTTCAATTCCAGCCATCACCTGCTGTACAAGTGCCTTAAATCCATTCCAGAATCCAGGGGAGTGCTTTTCTCTCTTTCTTCTATTTATTCATTTATCCACCCAACCATGTATCGTTATCCTACCTACTCGTCAAGGCCAAGTCTAAGAAGCTATATTCAACTATGGAGTTCCACTGATTTCTCCTTTCCCTGAATACCTAAGCACAGCTGTCAGCATCACACATTCTAGCATGTAGTAATTCATGACTTAGATTGTCCCCAGCTGTGGTCACAAGCATACATGCTTCCCAAGCACGAGGCAGTTAATGTAAATGCAGTCTTCTCTGTGAGTCTGCTCTACAGAGCTCCAAGGACAGGAGTGAAGGGGAGAATGGGTGCTCTCAGGAACTGGCAGCTGGACCTTTGTCCCAGTCAATTGCTGCCTGTCAGGAATGCAGGTCAAGGGGCGTAGATCTTCCAGTTTTTCAACAAGAGCCAGATATCCAGATTTTTATATGATCTTTAAAAAAAAAACAATGATGGCTCAACTTTACAAAAACACTGCATAGCACACACACCCTGGGTGTTTCACATTGTAGATCTGCAGCCTCTGGTATAAGTATTCTTTTCAAGACATGAAGAGCGTCTTGAGCTCCTTGTTTCTGAATTCCCCACAGCAGCTAGTACGTGAACCAGCATGCAGAGTAGGTGCCTGAGAGGTGCTCGTCCAACTTTCCAGAATACCGCATCCAAGTCAAGCAAAATTATTGCCTCAGCTGACTAAGTGGGTTAAAGCCTTTTTTAAAAGGAATATTCATTGAGGCTTGACACTACCAAGGGGCTGGAGGCACTGTCCACACCACCTATTTTTTTTTTTTTTAAGATTTTATTTATTTATTTGACAGAGAGAGAGCACAAGTAGGCAGAGAGGCAGGCAGAGAGAGAGAGAGAGGAGAAAGCAGGCTCCCTGCTGAGCAGAGAGTCTGATGTGGGGCTCGATCCCAGGACCCTGGGACCATTACCTGAGCCGAAGGCAGAGGCTTTAACCCACTGAGTCTATAACTCAGTGGGTTATAGACTCAGTGGGTTAAAGCCTCACTGTAGCCTATAGGTAATACAAGCAGAATTATTCCCCTAAAACTTACTTATGTATTAAAACCCCCTCACCCTCCCCCAAATCTAGTATGTCTTGATATTTTGCCTGGCAGGTATAAGTGAGATATAGTGTGTTCTCTATCATGCTTACATAAAACCATCCCTCAGCCTTCCATTCCTTTATACTACCACTAATAGTGCAAACTCTCTGCCTCTTTGTTATCTTCTCATCTGCTTCTCACTCATCCTTCCACATATACGACTCCCCAGAAATTGCTGTCTGTAACAAGGCCCCTAGGAACCTCTCTGATGGAGTGTGCGTTGATGCTCTGCCCATCCTCTTATCTGACTTGGATGGGTCTAGAGCATTTGATGTTGTTGATTATTTTCTCCTTCTTGAAACTCATTTGCTCCTTAGTCTTTGGGGCTCCCCTTTTTCTTGAATTTCCTTGGGTCTTCCTAGATAACTCCTCAGCAGCCTCCTTTTCCCGCATAATCCCTCACGTGCCAACTGTCTGCAGGTTTCATTGCAGGCTGTCTCCCCTCTCCTCCACATTCACCCTGGATGACCTTATCCTCTCCCATGACTCTGGCCCCACCCCCTCCACCCATGAGTGCTGATGATACCCAGTTCTACCATCTCCGCTCCAGACCCATCTAATCAGCTGCCCTCTGGCAGTGTCTGTCTCCATTGATACTTGACACTCACACGTCCAAGGCTGAGCTCATCATTCCCACTCCATCTCCCACTGCTCCTCTTCCTGCGTTCCCCTCTGTGAAAGTCATGTCATCCATCTAGTGGACCACACGTAAATTCTGCTACTCTCTCCCAGTATTGGATTATCCAATAAGCATAAAAACATACACAGTTGAAACACCAAGAAAACAAAACTAGGGTGGCAAAAATTTAATATCAAAGAATTTATTTATTTATTTATATTTAATATTTTATTTATTTATTTGACACAGCAAGAGAGAGAGAGAGAGACAGCGAGAGAGGGAACACAAGCAGGGGGAGTGGGAGAGGAAGAAGCAGGCTTCCTGCTGAGCAGAGAGCCTGATGCGGGGCTTGATCCCAGGACCCCGGGATCATGACCTGAGCTGAAGACAGATGCTTAACCGACTGAGCAAAGTATAGCAAAGCAGCCATCCTAGAAAAAACAGAAGCTTTTTAGAATTCCTTACACCTATTTTATGGCTAGATATTACTTTTTTTTTGAATGATGTGCACAGGAGGCAGGCATAACTTTTTCAGGGCTTAGAACCCTTAAGTTCTTGCAAGAGCTCTGGCCATCATTAGCTATTTCCCCTCCATGCCCAGTTGGTTCCTAAGCTCTGTTGATTTTGTCTCAACAATTGAGCTATCTCTCATGTTATTTTGGGGCTTTTGCTGTCTACTAGTTGGATTGTTATAGCAGCCTTTAACTAGCTTTCCCTTCAATATGAATCAAGACCACAGTGAGATACCACCTCACACCAGTCAGAATGGCTAATATTAACAACTCAGGAAACAACAAATGTTGGAGAGGATGTGGAGAAAGGGGAACCCTCTTACACTGCTGGTGGGAATGCAAGATGGTGCAGCCACTCTGGAAAACAGTATGGAGGTTCCTCAAAAAGTTAAAAATAGAACTACCATGTGACCCAGCAATGGTACTACTGGGTATTTACCCCAAAGGTACAAATGTAGTGATCCTAAAGTTTATAGCAGCAATGTCCACAATAGCCAAACTGTGGAAAGAGCCCAGATGTCCACCAACAGATGAATGGATAAAGATGATGTGAGATATATATACCTATAGATATATATATTTCATTCATTTTTGATGGCTAAGTAGTATGTGTACTTATACTAAGTAGTATATATACTACTTAGCCATCAAAAAACAAAATCTTGCCATTTGCAATGACATGGATAGAACTAGAGGGTATTGTGCTAAGTGAAATGAGTCGATCATAGAAAGACAATTATCATATGATTTCATTCATACACAGAATTTAAGAAACAAAACAGAAGGACATAGAGGAAGAGAGGAAAAAATAAAAGAAGATACAATTAGAGAGGGAGACAAACCATAAGAGACTCTTAACCATAGGAAACAAACTGAGGGCTGCTGGAGAGAAAGGGTGGGGGATGGGGTCACTGGGGGATGGGCAATAAGGAGGGCATAGGTGTGACGAGCACTGGGTGTTCTATACAACTGATGAATCACTGAACTCTACCTCTGAAACTTATAATACACTGTATGTTAATTAATTGAATCTAAATGAAAAAAACATTAACTTAAAAAAAAAAACCAACTCGCTCTTCCTTCCCTTGTAGCCTTCCTTGCTAAAATCTTTCTATTGCCACTGAATAACTTCAAGGGAAGTTGCAAGTACTTAGGCTAGCTGGCAAGACCTTGCACACTCTGCTTCTCACTTGGCCTCCTTATCTCCATGTACGGCTTCACTTCCAACCTTCACACCAGACTTCCAGTGCTCCCTCCACTGCCTCCACCACCCCTCCCCATCTGAGGAAAGGGTCTGCATGAGAAGTGAAAGAAAAGGCAGAAGAATCTAAACCTATGGTCTCCAGAGAAGAAATGACCACCCCACCCCCATCTCTTAGAAGCTTTCAAAGGAGGAATAATCAAACCAAGATAGACCCCAGCCAAGACACCATTTCTTTCTGCCCTTAGGATTGCCCTGATGTCTTTGGGTCATAGCTCTTGCTCATAAAATGCAGGTAGAGTCATTCCTGGGCCACACACAGAAGAGGGCCATTGTCTTCCGTCTCTCAATGCTCCTCTCAGTGAGAGCATCCTCACGTCACCAGCCACGAGCCAGCCCTCTCAGCTGACTGACCCCGTGTCTGCTGTAAACAGGGCTGGGGAGAACGCTCTGTGCACCTCCGGTTAGGGCTCAACCTTGGCTGGGGAGGATGGCATTACTCCCTGGAGCCCTGTCCTCTCTTCTCCCCCACACTGTTTGCCCGTTTTCACCAGGGGGCTAAAATGGGGATGGAGGGGAGAGGCAGGAGGACACAGAGGAGTGGGGCGGGTTGTTTTCTTCTCTGTGCTAACAATGCAACATCTGTTCCCCAGCCTGGCAGCTGGACCAAAGTGAAATGATGTGAGCATTCACTGCCCTCCGATCAGGGGGTGGGGAGTGGGAGAAGGAAGGAGGGAGGGTGCGGCGAGCGCTACAGCCTTCCTGAACAATGACAACAGCAACAGTGAAGAGAGTATCTCTAACTCTCCTGGGCAGGCAGCCCACGGAACCCACGGAGCTGAGCAACTGGCTGTTCTTGCTGATCCACATACTGTAACGATGCACTGCACGGAGATCTGGGGGCCTTTTAAAAAGGACCACACAACAAGAAGGGTAGTGTTTACCTGGTAAACACCTATCTTAGGTCATGCACTTTGATGGAAAGCTTCTTTGCTCCCCCAAGCACAAGGCTGGGAGGTGGAATGAGAACAGGAAAGAAAAAGGAGCGTTGGAGGGAGAACAGTCGGGCAAGGAAGGAGCCGCATCCTCCTGGCTTTCCTGCAATCTTACCCCTGGGTCCTCTCACTCCCATGTCCAGGGCTGCTGGCCTCCCCTCAGCCCGTGGGCTGCATCTCTGCTGTCCCTGCTCGCCTTCACGGTTCTCATCTAGTCGAATGCCCGTTTGTGCCCTCTAGATACTGACCATTCCCAGTGTCCGTCTTGAGCACAGACCCACTCCCTGCATCGCGCCTGGCACACCCAACTGCACCCGTGTCATCTCCAACTGGGTATCAAAAGGCATATCCAGAGCCACATCCCCTGAATGAGAAACTGATGTCCTCACCCTCCAGATTTGCGTTGCCGTGGTCTTCCTCACCGCAGTTAATGCCAGCTTCATCCTTCCCTGACTCTTTTCCTGCTCTCACATCCCACAAGAGGGCTATTGGCGAATCCTGCTGACTGCTCCTTCAGTCAGAAAGTTCCCCAGAACCCAGCGGCTTCTCCCCGCCTCAGCGGGGTATCTCCCTGCTGCGCGCCATCATTAGTTCTCGCCTAAATCATTACGACTGTCCCTGACTGCTCTGCTTGTGCCTCTGTGCTCCCCCCAGGCCATCTACTCAGTTCTAAACACAGCTGTCAGAGGGATCCTATAAAACTCATTTAGGTCAGGCTGCCCCTCTGTTCAGAATCCCCAAACGACTCGCCTTCTTTCTCAGAGTAGAAGCCGAAGTTCTTAGGGTAGCCTGTTGAGTGCTCTAAATATGGTCTCCTGTTAGCCCTGTGACTTGTCACCCTGCTAACTCTGCTTCAGCTTTACTGACCTCTGTTTGTTTCTAGAATCTTCCAGTTATACTCCCGGGCCTCTCCCTGAACTGTTTTTCTCTCTGGTTTTTGCTTATCTTACACTCTCATCTTTAGGACTTTATCTCAGCATTTCCTAATCTCCTTTCTTAGCTTATTTTTCTCCATAACACATCTTACCTAACAGGTTTCATCTTACGCTTATTTATTTTGCTTATTGCCTCCTCCCCGCGGTGAAGCAAGCTGCATGAGGGCAGGGTTTTGTCTCTGCTGTACCCCTGGCACCTGCATCAGTGCTTGCACATAGAAGGCACTCAATAAATATTTGATGAATGAATGAATTGGTGAATAAACAAAGAAGCAGATGTACGATTCCGCTCTTGTTTATGGCAGAACGGTTAGAGTGCTGGGTGCTGGGAGCTCATCCCACACCCTCGGAATCAGTGGGAAAAGGTCTGGCACGTATTTATTCTGGGTGTAACATTTCTCCTCCCCTGGCAAATTGGCAGGCCAGCAAGGCAAGGTAGGCTCTCCCCGCCTAGGGACCCATTATAGCTCTTGGGAAAGGGATTCAGGGTGGCCTCCAGTAAAGGACATGAACAAAGGCTTCCATTCAAGTTTATAGAGCTCCCTCCTGCTCCTTTGTACAGACTGGCTGATCTTAAGGACTCGGGGCAAAGGCGGTAGATGACAGATGAAGGTGACATGGACACAGCTGTCTCTCAGACATGGAAGAGGAGAAAGTGAAGGGTTCAAGCCATCAGGTCAGGGCCTACGTCTTATTCCTTGGGAGCGGTTCTCTCTTCTGTCATCTTCCTCGGAGCTACCTGGTCCCCTGGCTTTTGTTTCTGACTCATCAGCTTTCCCCTTTGAGGTTACCAGGGCTTGAAAAAAAGAAATCGTGATATTCCCCTGTATCAGCAAGGGTGCTTTATGTTTGCACAGTCTGCTGAGAGCTTCCATTTCATTCCCTGTGCATGTTTTAACGGCCAAGGATATGCGAGGAACCTGCTGTGTTAGTGATAGTTAAGAGAGCTCTACTGCAGCAGCGTGAGTCTACAATGTGAATGCAGTTAAAGAAACACCAAAAAGCAGGAGGCAGATGTTATTTCTTTTTCACAGCTTAAAAAACAGATTTAGAGATTGAGTTGCACAAGAATACCTGGGCCTCGGAAAAGCCCCGGGGAATGGATTTGACCTCAGGTGCTCTGGTGCCCAATCCAGCGCTCTGACCTTTTATTTAGTTACTTTTTTATTTTTCTTTTTTACAGATTTTATTCATTTATTTGACAGAGAGAGAGATCACAAGCAGGCAGAGAGGCAGGCAGAGGTGGGTGGGGGGAAGCAGGCTCCCCGCTAAGCAGAGAGCCCAATGTGGGGCTCGATCCCAGGACCCTGAGATCATGACCTCAGCCAAAGGCAGAGGCTCAACCCACTGAGCCACCCAGGTGCCCCTCTGACCTTTTATAATGTGTGTTATTCGAAGGTGATTTCCTTAACATTTCATAAGCCCACACAAATTGTCATATTAGCTTGTGGCCTCCATCCACATGGTCCAGAAGCACCGAGCGAAATGGAGGAGTCTTTCTTGAAGTCCACCTGCTAAGGTTGGAGGCAGGACCCTCACGTCTTTCCTAATCCACTGGGGTTCTGTGACTCACAAGTGGATCCCAGCTCTGCTACTTACTAGTGAGTGGCACGGATAAAATGACATAAACTCTCTAAGCCTCGGGTTCTTCATTTGTATTATGGGGATCATAGTTTCTACATCAAAAGGCTGTTGCAGTAATTAGCAAATGCATGTTTGCAAAGCGTTATGTTGGTTTGCTAGGGCTGCCAACACAAAGTGCCACAGACCAGGTGTCTCAAATAACAGAAATTTATTTCTCACAGTTCTTGAGACTGGAAGTCCAGGATCAAGGTGTTGGTATGATTCTTTCCTCCGGAAATCTCTCTTCTTGGCTTATGGATGGCTGCCATCTTGCTTTGTCCTCACAAGGTCTTTCCTCTGGACACACATGCCCTTGGTGTTTTTGTGTGTGTCCTAATCTCTCTTTATAAGGACACCAGTTGGGCTGGATTAGGGCTCACCCTAACGGTCTCTTTTGAACTTAATCATCCCTCTAAAGGCCCTATCTCCAAATGCAGTCACATTCTGAGATCATAGGGGTTAGTTAGTGCTTCAATGTGTAAAGTTTGGGGTGGGGGTGGGGGATGCAATTCAGCCCATAAAAGGTACCTAGGAGGCAGGGTGTTAAATAAACTGATTAAACTAAAGCCTAATATTTTCTTTGGATGCCTGTTCTCAGGTTTTATTGCTTGCTAGGGCCAATGAGTTCTACAAGTTCATTGCTGTATATATATGGTAGCACTTCTTTCTCTTGTTTTATATGTTTCTCTCTCAAGCTTCCAGAATGGTTCCTTGTCCTAGTGCTTTTATACGATTGGGTTTTAGAAGATTTTATTTACTCTCTTCATGTCCTTTGTGAGTTTCAAAGTTTGATGATATCTCTGCTCAACTCTTAAGATTCCAGACGGAGTGGTCCCAGGGCACAGCAGGATGATCCTGAATGGAAGTCAGGAGGCCTTGGTTCAAGCCTCAGTTCAGCCACAATCCAGCTTTGGGCAAATCTCCTCAGCTTTCTGAACCCCTGATTCTTTAGAGGAAGATGGGGAGCATGGGCTCAACACTAAAGATTTATGTTCAGTGGTCACTGGATGGATCATTGTGGTTGAATCCCACCCCTGTCACTTTCTAGTTAGGTGTCCTTGAGCAAGTTAATTAATCTCTCCAAGCCCTCATCTTTATCTGTAAAATGAGAATAGTAGTATGACCTCACTTCATAGGGTGTCTGTGAACTTCACAGGAAATAGTGCAAATAATGACCCCTTAGCACAGTCCCCTTCAGTAAAAAGCTGGGCACATCCTAAGTGTGCAAAACCTCTTCCTGGCTTCATTCTTTCCTCCAGTCCTCTTCCCTGGGTGCTAGCAGCCAGAACCCCACGCCCTCTCTATTCCAGGCACGCCAGGAGTTTGGTTTTGTTTGAAAAAAAGAATAGGATTTTTTGTTTTGTTTTTGTTTCATAATACCGTTCAGCATTTTGTTCGCCCCTTTTGGCCAAAGCAGTATGTTCATCTCTGCTAGGTTATAAACAGAAAAGTTCCTCAGCAAACTGAGTAGGCACAGCAGTGAGACTGCTCAGGGAAGGACTCCATCATGACCAGGATATGAAAGTCGGTGTCTGCAAGGTTCTTTTCACTGGATTTTATTCTTGACCTTTTTCTAGCCTTTTCTTATAGAAAAGTGCCAAGTAATCTCTTTGTTTTTAAATTTTGGTCTAACCTTCACTGCAGTGTTACAAAGTTAAGAGGCTACAATCAGTATTAATTTAATATTGAGAGTCGTAACATTGACCTTCCGGCATTGCTATCATCTTCCTTTCTATCCGTGAACAAGGGGACATAGGAAAGGTACTGCGACCCTTCCTTACTACTCAAGGCGAATATTTAAAACTTCTTGGTCCTGTCTGAAAGGTTGACAGATTTCTTTCTTTTTTTTTTTTTTTTAGTATTTATTTATTTATTTATTTGACAGGACAGAGAGATCAGAAGTAGGCAGAGAGGCAGGCAGAGAGAGAGAGGAGGAAGCAGGCTCCCCGCTGAGCAGAGAGCCCGATGTGGGGCTCGATCCCAGGACCCTGGGATCATGTCCTGAGCCGAAGGCAGAGGCCTTAAACCACTGAGCCACCCAGGCACCCCAACAGATTTCTGATCTCTAAGTCCAAATCACAAATCTTGTATCTTAATAGCTCTTGAGACAACTGCAGGAGGAGACGGTTGAAAGTGGCAGGCTCCTTAAAATCAGTGACTCATTTTCAAACCAAACAAAATAACACTGAAGGTTCAGTTGGGAGAACATTTTGATGTTCCAGATTTATTTTGCTTCCGTTGTTTTAAAAATCGGAAATTTGTTTACCCAAAGAATATGAAAACTCTACTTTGAAGGGATATGTGCACCCTTACGCTTATTGTAGCATTATTTACAATAGCCAGGATATGGAGGCAGCCCAAGGTTCTATCGGATAAAGAAGATATGGTATACACACGTGCGTATGCACACTCGAGCACGTGCGCGCACACACACATGAACATGCACACATAGGAATATTATTTGGCCATAAAAAAAGAATGGAATCTTGCTATTGTAACAACATGGATGGAGCTAGTGCTAGTGTTAAGTGAAATGAGCCAGTCAGAGAAAGACAAATACCATATGACTTCACTCATATGTGGAATTCCAGAGACAAAACAAACAAAAGGGGAAAAAAGAGACAACCCCCAAACATCAGACTCCTAATGAGAGAGAGCAGATGGTTACCAGAGGGGTGGGTGGGAGGATGTGCGGAGTAGGTAAAGGAGATTAAGATTACACTTACCATGCTAAGCACTGAGTAATATACGGACTTGCTGAATCACCGTATTGTACAGCCGAAACGAAATGACACAATTTATTAAAAATATAAATAAATATCAGAGATTTTAATGTTGGTAAAATGGCTTCTCTAAGCACTCTTTAAAAATACTTCTGGCATTTTGTGAAAATCAAGGGTAAGTTTATTGCCTCTGAAGGGATGTCAAAGACTCATCTAAATTTGATTATCAACGACGATCTGTTGCGTATTTGAAGACAGCTGTTATGTCTCATGGAAGCCTGCAGTTTTCTTGGCTAAATATCTTCTCCTCCTTCAGCTATGTTTCATATGACAGGGCTGCCTGGTTCTGGGTGTGCTGTCTAGCTGTCATTAAGTGTGCTCATTAATCTGGAAATGGGCGTCCAGAGTTGATTTTGCCACCTCAGCTGTGGGTTGACCTGAGCAAAACGAAGGGGGGGTTTCTATAGTCCCTCTTGGCAATGTTACCCTTCCATTAATCCTGGTCACACCAACATTAGTTTGTCAACTGCATCACAGGAATGACTCACAGCAGCTTGTGGTTACCTAAAAACTCTAGAATATGTACCATTATTCCTTCTCCTGAACAAGAGTAATTATTTAAGCTTTTCATTTTAGAATAATGGTAGATTCTCAGGAAGTTAACAAAGGTAGTATGGGGAAGTCCTAAGTACGCTTCTTCCAGTTACCCTCAATGGTTATACTTTTCTTAATTGTAATATAATATCAAAACCAGGAAATTGACATTGGTACCATGTGTGGGTGTAGTACGATGCCATTCCATCAATTTTTTTTTTTTTTTTAAGAGGGAGAGGAGGGGCAGACAGAAAGGGGGAGAGAGCAACAATCGCAAGTAGTCTCCACTCCCAGCATGGAGCCCAACTCAGGGCTCGATCTCACAACCATGAGACTATGACCTGAACTGAAACCAGGAGTCCCATGCTTAACTGACTGAGCCACCCAGGCACCCCCTTGTCGAAATTTTTTTTAATTTTCAAAAATCCTCTGAGTTCATTAAATAACAAACCCTATAACTACCTAAGTGTCTTCAGATGGTGTTCTCCTTCACCCTTATTGGTATCATTTGTAATTCAATTCAACCAGAGTTGAATTGAATTTTTGAGACCTTCTCATTTCATCAGAACATTCCTCTCAATGTTTCTTTATTTTTTTAAGACTATTTATTTATTTATTTAAGAGACAGAGAGCAGAGTGAGTGAGAACATGAGTGAGGGCGAGGGGCAAAGGGAGAAGGAGAAGCAGGCTCCCCGCCAAGAAGGGAGCCCAACTTGGGACTTGATCCCAGGAAGCCTGGGATCATGACCTGAGCCAAAGGCAGACACTCAACTGACCAAGCCACCCAGGCACCCCCTCTCAACGTTTCTTAATAATTCTGACAAATAACCACCCAAATGAACACACTTCCCTCAGGGTTCCCCACATCAGTACATGATATGATTACTCACCTGATTACTCAAACTAAAATTCTTGGAGGCATGGTTCCTTCTCCCCTTCACCGACATCTTATTTCCAATGTATTAGTAAATCTTGTCAATTTTACTTTCAAAATTTACCCTGAAGCTATTTCTTATCACTCCCACTATGACCACCTTGATGTAAGCTGCCATCACTCTGCCCTCCAGCCCTGACCTCTCACACCTACTCTTGCTACCCTCAAACCTATTCTCTCCAGAGAGCATAGAGAGATCCCCTAGAGACGTAATACAAGCCATTAGCACCCTTCTGCTTAGTACCTCCAGTGGCTTTCCATATAATAAGAACTAAATTCTTATTTATATAGAACTTACTATAAGCCAAGGAATCTAAGTGCTTCACATACATCAACTCATCTAACTCTTATAATGACTACCTGAGGCAGGTTCTAGTAGGATTTGCATCTTATAGATGAGGAATTTCCATCAGAGTGAGGATAAGTGACTTTCCCAAGGTCATATAGCTGGTGAATGGAAGTACCAGGAGGAAACCTCAAGCAGGCCAGCTCCAGAGTGCACACTACCCTGTTCTGCCTTGTGCCTTTTGAAGGAAATCATTAGGCACAGCCCGCTCTTAACGGTGACCATTATGTTCCACTTCCTCTAGGGAGAATCATTCACAGAAATGACTTAGAATTCTTCTGCATGGGAGATTTATCTTTCTCTTTCAATCATTTACTTACTATGGACTCAAAGATATGTATTTTACAAGTTGGGTTATACTTCAGTACTACCTTATGTGGTTCTTAAAATTATTCCTGTTTGGGCCATTGGAAGTACTTTCATTCTACTCCCATGTCTCTTTGGCAAACTCCCATTATTGTGGGGTTTCTTTGTTTTTGTTTTTGTTTTTATTTTTGAGCACTTCCTTACTTTCTGGCACTGAAAGATTGTTTCAAGCTTATCTTGTGTATTTCCTGCCCCAGTTGTAGAATCAGTCATTTGTCCAAAGAACTTACTCTAGTTTTTAATAACACTTATCACTACTTGACATTTTATTATATATTTATGTGTATATTTGCTTTTTGTTCCTCCCTCCCCGTCTCTACTGTACGTTTCACACGGACAGGAGCTTGCTTTATTCAATGTGGTATTCTAGCCATGGAACATGCTTAGCATATGACATGTGCTCAATTTTGTTGAATCAGTTTCTGGACCATGGGACCAGTGATCTTTTTGCGACTCTGACCTTTAATTTGCACCCCCCCACACACACCCCAGGAGCTGGGAATATGAAACATTTACTTATTTGGATGTTCATGGTTATTTTTCCTAAAATTTTTCTCATCTTTTTGATCCTGGTGACTCCTTACTTGTTGATCAAAAGTAAGTCTAGATAAACACTTCTTTTATTGCCTTCTCAATTTTGTGTGCAAGAAAAGAATTTAGAGAAGTTCTGTTTTCAGAAAAAAAAAATGAGACTTGTGATTTTTCATCATGTCCATCTTTTCCTTTTCTTTTTTTATCAGACAAACTGGACTTCATTTTTTATGTTATTTTTAAAATTTAAATTTAATTAACTAAAATATAATGTATTATTGGTTTCAGAGGTAGTAGTCAGTGATTCATCAGCCTTATGTAATGCCCAGTGTTCATTACATCACATGTCCTCCTTAATGTCCACACCCCGGCTTCCCCCAGCAACCCTCAGTTTGTTTCCTGTGATTAAGAGTCTCTTATGGTTTGTCTCCCTCTCTGATTTCATCTTGTTTTATTTTTTCTCTCCTCCTCTATGATCCTGTTTGTTCCTTGAATTCCTTGTCCATATTTTCTATTTGTGTTAAGGTAGCACCATCCTTACCTAACCTTACCTATTTGTGAACAATAAAAAGATGAGAGATTCTTAGCTGCCTTTAAATATAGTTTCCTCTCACTTGGGAAGAATATTACCATTAAGGAATTTTCATATTCCGAGAAACTGGGTCTAAAAATTGCATTTGTGGGGTGCCTGGGTGGCTCAGTGGGTTGGGCCTCTGCCTTTGGCTCAGGTCATGATCTCAGGGTCCTGGGATCAAGCCCTGCATTGGGCCCTCTGCTCAGCAGAGAGCCTGATTCCCCTTGCCCTATGCCTGCCTCTATGTCTACTTGTGATTTCTCTCTCTCTCTGTCAAATAAATATATTTTAAAAATCTTTTAAAAAATAAATAAACATTGCATTTTTACTGTCTGTGAACAATGGGTAAATTGGTCCTGGGCCTCACTGGGTCCATTTCTCTCAATGTATTGTTCTAATAATCAGCGCCACAGCTCAGAGTAGTTTCTGGAATGCCTCTGCTGGGATGAATATATTTTCATGTTCTTAATTTTTAAAAAAACACACTTGTTTAGGGCTTTATAAATTTCATTCTTAGAGGGAAAGAAACTAAATCAGTTTGCTTTTTATTTGTATTTATTGTTAGACTGACTCATTGATTCTTTTGGTAGACAAGTAGCCTCCCTAGAAAGTTCCACATGCCTGGTCTAAGAAATAAGACCACAAAAGGTATTTTAATGTAGTAGCTTAGAGCTCAGGTTCCAGGTCAGACAATTCTGAGCTTACTCTGACTCTTGGCTATGTATCAGTGTTCTGCATGGGGTAACAAGTCTTGGCTTCATCATCTGTAGAAGGGGATCATAAAAGCATCTATTCTCTTGTATTTTGCAGAGAATAAAAAAGAGTATGTACATAAAAGGGTTAGCACCGTGCCTGAATCATAATCTTTAACAAATAATAGTTCTTGCCATGTTTCACAGATTCTGAGCCACATCCCGAAATTGAGTCTTACAATGATAATTTATGGACTTTTTAAAAATTAAGGACATGTGAGCTTAAAATCAATGCTATATTGGATTTGGTGAAATAGGTGTTAATGCTTGCTAGAGTATACCCTAGTCAGTCACTTTAGCAAACACAAATTTACACATAACAGTTTATGAGTTAATCCCTAATGTTTTGTTTGAATAACCTGAATATGTCCAGAAGATATTTATTTGTATTAGCAACTATGTCAATGTGCCTATGAAGTAATAATGAATGTTTTCTTTAAAAAGTGTTCAATATGTCACCTCTTTATTAATTCCTTCCAAAAATGCAAGTTGATAACATTTTTCACACCTGTAAAAATGATCTCTTTCTTAGGCAGTCAGTGGCAGTCAAATATTATCTGAATCTACTGAAGATGGCATAATGGTCTTCGGCTGCAGCAAGAGAGATTGTGGAGATGAAGCAGAACTGGGTGGAAGTGTAGACAAAGTTATTCGCGGGGGTTCTCCTTGTCCCCTGCTCTGAGCTGACCTGACCCTAATGAAGAGTCCTTGGAGACTCCTTGCAGTGTCTGTTGGAGGAATACTGCTAAGGATTTATCCATCTCACTGCTCAGGGTCCCTCTTCTCGCTTAATTATTTAGCAGGTTTTCACTGAGGATCCTTCTAAGTTCTGGGTTCTATTGTAGAATGTACAAACCAGGTCCTTGTGCTCACAGACCTTAAATAATGAAAGAAATACACAATAAGCAAATTATCAAACAGATGAAAAATTTTCATGTGGTGAGTAGTGTTTTTTTGTTTGTTTGTTTTTGTTTTTGTTTTTTTCAAAGGGTGAAGCAATACTACCTTGGAGATAGGGGGCAGAGAGACAGCTTTCAACTGGGCAGTCAGAAGCAGCTTCTGTCTGGAATGATACGCTGAGCTGAGGCCTGGATGACAAGAATGAGTTGAACATGCGACAATTTGAGCAAAGGGCATTCTGGGAAACACACATTGCACAAAGGTCTTGAGTCAGGAATGACCCTGGTGTGTTCAAGGAGCAAAGTGGAAACCAGTGTGCTAGTTGCTGAGACTGAAAGTCTGGGAAGCACTTGTGCATCAGGGTTTCTAGGTGGAGAGAGAAGCTGCTAGAGCTTAGAAACACACTTGGGCTGCTCAGACGTATTCATCTTATGGACCCCGTGACCTGGATATCTACACTCATTTAAATCCCTTTCTTATCCACTGCTCAAAAGCTTAGGGCCAGATCTGTGACCTTTGGTAAGTGTCTAGGAGCCCGTGCTTTGTATTAACGACGTTCCCAGTGCCATCTTGCACCCAACCCCGTGTGTCCTTTTTCTTTCTCTTTAACACTTCTTTATTGTACCTAGTTCTGGTTTATGTTGTCTTTCAGGTAAGTCACTTCAAATCCACTTGTGCGTGAAGGTGGGTGCGCAGTACATACATTCATAAACACGAGTCGGGGGACGGAATTAGTGATGTCTCCCTCATGGCGTCTTCAGAGCAGCATAGATTTTTCTTATCCAGCTGAACTCAGAGGATGCCTCCTGTCTTTGACTTCTGGCATCTTGGGTTTTCACATGTGGGTGTGTGTTTGCAATATTTATGTTCTGTAAAGTCATGAACACTGACCTGAGGAATACGAAACCGTTGCTCTAGGGGAGATACAAGGTGAGGTTATAGGAACCTCTGGTCACAACTTCTTTTTATCAACCAATCAATACATACTTCTGTTTTATATGAGTTTCCATTTAAAAATGCCTCATTTGGTATATATTATTATTATTATTATTATTTTAAAAATTTTATTTACTTATTTGACAGAGAGAGAGAGAGCACAAGTAGGTAGAGAGGCAGGCGGGGGGTGGGGGTGGGAAGCAGGCCCCCTGCTGAGCAGAGAACCTGATGTGTGTCTTGATCCCAGAACCCTGAGATCATGACCTGAGTCGAAGGCAGATGCTTAACCCACTGAGCCACCCAGGTGCCCCTTATTCGGTATATATTATTGATTTGTTAACGTGGAGTTCATGGCTAACAGCCCTAGAAGTCTTGCTGAGTAAAGCTTATCTAGCATATGTATTTTCTTTGTGCGGCATAGCATAGCCTTCCTGTGCTGAAGAATACAGACAGCACTTCAGCATTATGCTTGGAGACCCTTTAAACAATGAAATCATTGACAAAAAGCACAAAAATGTGAAAATGTGGCAGTAAGTAGACTGCAGAAAGGACACTTGCTTGCGGTGTAGGAGTTGAAACACGAAGGCAGAGTATTGGCTCGTTCAACCTCAGCTGGCAACATGTATGTCCAGAGACTCCCGTTTTCCTCCATTCTGCATGAGTTTGTGAATGTGTGGAACAGTGTTGCTGCTGGTATTGATTTTTGGATTACAAATACATTTTAGCAAGTAGGCAATTCTGCAAATACAGAACCCATGAATAATGATTGACTGTATATTAAAAAAAACAAACAAACAAAAAAAAAAAACTTGCTACTTTCAATGTAGACCAGGGTAATCCCAGTATTGTGATGCATGTTAGTAAGTCTAAGAGCTCTTTATTCAAATCCTGGTATGGAGATTATTTTCACTGCTTGGAATAAGGAGTCTATGCTACTGGGAACATTTGGCAGTTGACTTAGAAAACCTGTTTCTCAATGGTTTTTCCTAAGGAAGTTAAGGAACCAGAAGGTATGATCCAAGTGGTCTGTTGGGTAAAAAATTCCTTGAAGTATTGTGGTCAAGAGGAGAGTAAAAAATTCCAGCCTCTTACATAAAGAGGCTCTCACTCTCCTGAGATCTGGACCTCCTAGGCAGCTGGCCTCAAGATGGTTGACCAGAGGGAGCAGAGGGGCAGGAAGCAAGAACGAGGCTTTTCGCATTGTTTCCACGTCTTGATCTTCCCGTGGCCCACGTTTGTGGTTTCTGCCACCTTCCTAGGTCTTGGTCTCAGTTCTTCAATCATTCTTGCTCCCCTCCCTCAGCCCCACTGACAGCTAAGTTCTACCTGTTATTTCCCTTGAAACTGGGTCCTGTTTTCCATGAACACAAACACCGCCTTACTCCATGCTTCATTACTGTTCTCCAAGCCCGTTGGCATCTGTGCTTAAAGCTGTTCTCCACCTCTAGCCTCAACTCCTTCTAAGCCAAATTCTTCCCAGAAGAACCCCTTACTCAAAAACCTTCTGTGACTCTAAATCAACTGATTTAAACTGATATAAACTTCTTGACTTCCATCTCATTTTTTAAAGATTTATTTATTTATTTGAGAGAGAGAATGAAGGAGAGCACACAAGCATGGGGAGAGGGAGAGGGAGAGAATCTCAAGCAGGCTCTGATTCCCACTGAACACAGAGCCTGATTCGGGGCTCCATCTCATCTGACCCGAAATCAAGAGCTGGCTGCTTGACCAACTGCACCCAGGAGTCCTGAGCTCAAACTCATCTACCCCCATTCATATTTTCCCCAAAATTATTCCAGATGCTTTTTCTAGTCTTGCCTGTCACAGCTCCTTTACATGTGTTCATGGACACCAAGCAGACTGTCTTGCTATTTTCAAAACATAACTAAAATTTCCAACCCCCAAAACATTATTTGTCTTGTACTTTTTACCAGATATACTTCCTTTTTATATCTACTATTTAAAATTATGCACAGGATTAATGACATGTTTTTCTAATTTTCCCCAAATGGATACAGTTTTATGCTCCCAAACTTCTGCAGCATTTTACTTTTGTCCCTAGTAAAATGAATGTTTACATGTTTGTTTCATACCAATTATTTTTCTCTAAATTTTTCTTACTGTTTTATAAGGACATAAAACTACCTGTTCCCTATAATCCTTAAAGGAGACCTTGCACAGAATAGGTTCTCGATAAATACTTATGGAACCTGAAGACTTTTCTTAACTATTTATGGTTATAAGGTAACCGCCTCTCTAAGAAGGAAAGGAGAAAGAGAGGAAGGAATGCCACTCTTGTTTGTACCTGGGCCACCTGGAAAAGTACAAGATGGGTTGAGATAAAATTGGGGAATTACTCCAAATCCCAGATATCTAAGAAGCTGCAGACCAGTCTTTTTTTTTTTTAAAGATTTTATTTATTTATTTGGCAGACAGAGATCACAAGTAGGCAGAGAGGCAGGCAGAGAGAGGGGGAAGCAGGCTCCCTGCTGAGCAGAGATCCCCAGTGTGGGGCTCGATCCCAGTATCCTGAGATCATGACCCAAGCCGAAGGCAGAGGCTTAACCCACTGAGCCACACAGGTGCCCCAGCCACAGACCAGTTTTAAGTCTGTCAAGTATCAAAAAAACCCTGGAAGTCTCAGGAATCTCCTTCAAAAGTTACACAGAACAGCTGTGAGTATTTCTGAGTGTTTTGACCAAGATAGGCCCTTAGCTCAGTGCTGAGACTAGGTGTGGCAAAGCTACCTCAGGCTGGCCACGGGCTCCGGGCATCTCTAGTCCTTGGCTGAACAAGACTTTGAGGTTTCAGGAGGACACACAGGCCAGGGACCTTGCCATAGGGTGGCAACCAACCTGCTCTTCCCTGTCCAAACCGTCATCTAAAAAAAAAAAGAAGAAGAAGTGAGTACTTAGAGTGGCTATGTGATTGGTGTGAGGCACCGGAGATTCACCTGTGGGTTCTTTCAAGGGTAGTGAATGAAGACTTTTAAGGCCAGAGATGGTTCCATAGGCAGTAAAAGAGCATACCCGTTTTATTTCAAAATAACTGTCTTTCTCTAAGTCAACCTAAGCCACAGTTGTCTCCAGTCACTTACTCCATACATATTTACTGAGTGCCTCTTGGGTTCCAGGCACTTTCCCAGGAACTGGGACATACCATTGCACATTACAGTGTTACCCTTCTGTGACAATCAGGCCCATCTGCCTGTGGTGATCACAGGCTGTCATCATTGCCTACTGCCCTGAACTTGGTGATTCCTTTTTGAATATAAGACAGTCCTACTCAATGAATAGCCCAGGACTTCGTGATGGAAAGGCTGGCTGAAAGCAGGGAAAGAACTTGGATATCAGCTCTTGACTGGTACAATACTCTACCTTCTAAATATTTGATCAAGGAGCTGCACACCCAAGTGGCTAACTCCACAATGGTAGCCCACGGCGAGCCTTCTTTGCAGACTTTCTATAAGCCTATGTGTATATATTTTTTTCTTTTGAGAGAGAGGGAGAGAGAATGTGCTTGTGAGCAGGGGCAGCGAGGCAAAGGGAAAGGGAGAGAGAATTTTAAGCAGACTCCACACCCAGCTCAGAGCCCAAGGCAGGGTTTGATCTCGTGACCCTGAAATCAAGCGTTGGATGCTTAACTGACTGAGCCACCCAGGCGCCCCATACACGCACATTTTTCAAGTTATCACCTCTTTCCCCGACACCCTCCCCTCAAAAAAAATTTTTTTTAAAGTAAAGTGTATATTTCTTCCTCACTCTTTTGTTTTTTATGCTTCTCCTCACATCTGGCTTCTCCACAACTGGCAGCAGAAACGCTGACCTGTCATGAGAAAAGCGTTCTGGGGGACACGTGGCCCAGGCAGCAGCAGCAACAGCAGCAGGAAGTACAGGAAATCTCATGAGACAGTCTGTTCTTGAACGCTTGCCAGCCTTCGTCTGCTGTCTCATGAGGGAAAGAGAAGCATCCAAGTTCCAGGAGACGTCACTGGAACAGAGTCCCAATTCTCAGCTGTTTGCGGTTCACCCGTAATGGACAAAAGGACCACAGGACACAACTGTGAGGCTCCAGCGACAGCCGGTGGCCGTGGTGCTGTGTGTTGAGATACTTTTTACTCTAATGGCTCCACGCACCCAGAGAGCCCAAGAGTTAATACTGGCGGCGAAAGGCATCCGGCCAGGCTTTCTCTGCTCGTGCTGCAATGTGCTGGCTCATGCTAAGATGTAGCTGTAGAAGCCTGGGGAGGTCACATGAGAGGGGAGGCCTAGTGGTCTGTTTTCCTGAGGCAACAAGGGAGCTTCTAGTTCTAAGGGGAAAAGGGAAAAGTCTGGGTCCTAGACCGGAGCTGACTTCTCTGGAAGGTTCAGGGTGGGGCTCCATGGCAGCTCGTGTGCGCTTTGATAGTCGAGTGAACTAACATGCACGATGTGAGCTCTGGGATGAAGACATTGGCTCCAAGTGAGCAGCCTTCCAAAAGTTTCATCACTTAGAGAGAGAGGAAGGGAGGAAGGAAGAAGGAAGGAAGAGATGGAGGAGTGATGGATGGAGGGAGGTGGAGGGAGCGGGGGGGGGAGGGAAGAAAGAGAGAAAGAAAAAAAGAGAAAGAAACTTTTTCTGTCCCATCTTCGGCAAGTGTTGTTTCCTGATGCAGTGAGCCCCGTTCTTAGAAGTGGCTGGGCTTCGCTGCCAGGGTTTGCTGAAAGCACCATGTCAAAGCCAACACAGAAAGACTGGCCCCAGGCCCAATGTTCTGACCTACCTAAATCGACCCAGGCACATGTCCAATGACAGCACCCTTCCTTGTTTTCCGCCGCCTCTGGTCCTCTGGTCCACACCTTGAGAGCTGAGAATTCTGGGATGCTCTGGTTCTGTCTGACGTAACATCAAAAACACTGGGCCAGGCACATGCCCTCCCTTAGAAAAGGCATCTAATGAACCCCGTGGATGACTTCTTCAAGCTAGACTGGCGGCTCGGTCTAATTTGGAGGAACAATGAGAAACAGACTAAAATAAGGCCAGACACCAGATACGCGCCCCGGACCGCCATCACTCTTCGGAGCCTGGGATTCCAAAAAAGCCTCTGCCACTTCTCTTGCCTGATGGGGACCTCCTCCCTAGCTGAGAACGTGAAGAGTGGTGCTGGGTATTTCCGGAAGTTTGGTGGGTGACAGCTTGGAATGGGACGTGCCATCAGAAGACTGGGACTGGGGCTCCAACATCATGGTCCGTTGAGGTTCACCATCTGACTTGCCTCCTGGTGTGCTAATAAGGTCCTCCGGAGGCAGGTAGCAAGGTTGAGAGCATTTCTGGGCCTGCTGACGATTTGCCTGGAAGGTATTGAATAATTGAATCATAAAATGCGATTGCAGATATGTATGCCCCAAACAATTCCGTCTTTCTAAAGGAAGCTCAGGGATTACTTTGAGTGGATGTTCTCCTCCTTCTCTGTACAGCCTACAGCTACCTTGGGGATTTGAACCACCCGCCCCACTCTTTCTCAACCTACGATCCGATTCTAAGGGTGAGAATTTCTGGAAGAGATGCCTAATGCAGATAAGAACTTTAAAGATGTATTTAAAAAACAAACAAACAAACAAACAAACAAAAAACCGTTTCCGAAGCCTGGGAGTGCCTTGGTAAGAGGACTGCTCAGATTCTGCTGGGCAGGGGTGGGAGATGCAGGGTTTTGTCACTACTGCTCCTGTGCAAATGTGATATCTGTACTCTCTCCACTGCCATCACCACCGAAAACAGCGACAACAACAAAAACACCCCAGACACCTTGCCACGCAGATCGCTTTCAGGCTGAACAGACAGATGTCTTCTAATTAGCATCTGTTAACCCTAGGGCTATTATTAAAAGTTGCTTTTTTTTGTTTTGTTTTATGGCAAAAGTGTCTTATAAGTAATATCATAATCATAAAGATGTCCAAATAAAGTAAACATTTCAAGTCCCTGCCCATGGCCAGTATATTTCTGAGTAACAACCAGAGTAGCAGTATTTCCCCCTCAGTAATGTTGGCATCGTACGGTTCTTCCACCTGCCTTGTTTTATCTGATCCTTTGGCATGGGTGAGGTAAACCGGCCTGATTTTACTGTCCTCACTTTACAGCGTGGAGGGGTGGCAGACATCGAGGCGCGTCTCCCTGACCTCCGCTGAGGAAGGGACCAGGTGAGGGATGTGTGGTAGGTCAGTCGGCAGCCTCGTATCAGCTCCTGGAGATTACCTCAGGGCCAAGAGCTGTCTCCCCCGAATCATGCCCTTCTCAAGGGAAACTGAGTCCCGAGGAGGGATAGGAAGGCCCAGCATTTCCGCCCACCGCAGGATCACCGTGATGTGCAACACTCACTCCAGAGCGCCTCCCCAGATGAGCCCAGGCTCCGTCACATCTGCATCACTGTGGAAACAATGCCTGAGCGTGTGACACCAAATCATCATGAGTCCATAACTGTTCACCTTGAGCTGGTCCCTGACACATGCACCAAGTAATAAGCTCAGGTGGGGCCAGTAATGATTCTTTAGAGAATCAAACGGGTCCATCCGGGATTGAGCAAAGTGGGAATAGCGGGCACAGACCGGCTGCAGAGCAGAGAGCTCGGACCCCTGTGGCACCTCCCACACTTGGGTCAGGGGCCCTCCCTCAGCTCACATTCCTGGTCATGTGGGTGGTTCTCCACAACACGCCGAAGGAGGGCCAAGAAGTACAGGCATGCTTTAACGAGGGACTGGCATGGCGTTTGTGGGCACGTACGTGTTGGTGACAGCTGCACTACGGTCTCATGCAGGCCCGGCACTGAAGAAGAAGGGCCGAGAGAAAATTCTGCTGATGAGCAGAGCTTGGAGCCGTGCACAAGGCCATCCACAAGGTCTGAGAAGAGAAGGGGTCTGAGGTTAGGATACATATGGGCTCACCTACTGGGGTCTAATTTTCACAGGAGTGATCTCTGATGTTTACCTAGCCTGAGGAGTGAGGGAGATTTTATTCTCCTTCCCTTGGGGGAAGCTCCTTTTTTTTTTTTTTTTTTTTTTTTTAAAGATTTTATTTATTTATTTGAGAGAAGAATGAGCAGCAGAGGGGAAGGGAGAAGCAGTGTCCTCGCTGAGCAGGGAACCTGATGCCGGGCTCGATCCCAGGATGCCGGGATCATGATCTGAGCCAAAGGCAGACACTTAACCAGCTGAGCCACCCAGGCGTCCTTTTACCTCAGGACTGACCTGGCTTCTCTCTGGGGTCCCTCCCTCAGCTCAGAGGGTTCCTCATTCGTTTAGGAGGCCACTGTATCCTTTGGGGAAGTTAACGGTTCAGGATGCCAGAAAGTACATGGCACGCATAGAGAACATATCAAAACCTAATAGCTTTTGAAACTTTATCCCCAGCTTGGGGTTATGGCCCCTCCTGGCACAGACTTCTGAGAAACCTGAACAAGGCCATGTGATTTTTCTGTACCGGACTTAGCTAATAATAATACAGATCTAAAGTAAATATACATCAGCATATGTGGAAAGTACACTGAAATTCACTCTATAGCAACATAGTCTAGTTTGGGGCAGGGGAGAGAAGGAGAGTCCTCGATTCCCGACTTAATTGGTGGCTAAGTTAAGCATTCCAGTTCACAGAATTTACTGATGCTGCAGTTTATCCGCAGTCAGGTAGGGGAGAATGAAAAACTATGCTGATACCTTTCAAGAAACTTAAACAACAAGGGTCATTTCTTTATCATGGAAAGAAAGACTGGCCTAAAGAAACCTTGCCACTTTTGCTCCTGATTCTGTAGCTACCTCAAAATCCTCAAGGCCTCAGGAAAACTGAGTCAAAAATGGCTGAGAGACCCAGAGGGTAATGCTCTTGTTGCCAAAAATCCTTACAAAATTTAACTGGTACATCCGCAGGCAAGAATAATGATGACAATCATAGCAATCCCATTTAAAATAATCAAGTAAAACTGTTTTACATGGTTTTAAACCTTTCCTTTTGATAAGAAATACTTGGGGAGTATTAAAAAAATACGTAAACACGTGGGCTCTGTTTTCTGAGACTGAGGTCAGTAGTTCTGGGGAGAGAGCTAGCATCTGCCTTTTTAAAAGAACTCCCAGGAGGTCTCATGCATAGCCTTGGTAGGGAACCACTGAACTAGACCATGACTTAGTACCCGGTAATTGCTATCCCCACAGAAGAACATGCACTTGGCAGGAGGGAGCCTAAAGAAGCCTAAAGCCATCATCAAAAAGAGCTCTACAGAAATCAGGTAAACCAAAGCCTATTTTTAGTGATAACCCACGAGTCTCTATATTCAACAAAGATCCTGTGAGCCTTTCAAAACACCATATTGTATAAAAAAAAATCTACATTTCAGGTATTCATACCAAATTAGTCATTAGTAATTAGACTATAAAATGCAAGGTTGTTATTTTACAATGTTTCTGATTCGAGTTCCGTAAATGGAAGGGAAAGCATATTCCCTATTGGGTGTGCTAATTATTATTAAAAAAAAAATCTCCTGTGCTGTTGCAACTGTCCCAGAGGATTCCTAAGACAGCCCAGGCTGCCTATGGACAGAGTGCAATAGTGGCAGCTCAGTATGGGGAGAAGCATTAGCCCGGAAGCCAGGCGATTTGGACCTTTGCCCTGTTTCTGACACCGAGTTAGTGAGCTAGTTAACGGAGATCCTTTTGCATCTATAAAATGGAGATAATAATGATTATTTAAATAGCTGGAAATGTAGTTGTGAGGCTAACTCAGATAAAAGCACTTTATAAAGAGTTGAGCATTTATATATTGTATCATTGTTACTCACTATGAGTTTTGTTATTCCATTATCATCCATTCACGTGCAACTGGACCCAGTTGAGTCTTAGTCTTGTGCAAAAGACCAATTTGGGAAATTACTCTTTTTTATTATAATCTCCATTCCTAAAGTCTTTATTTTTATTTTGATTATCATCCTACCTCGGTAGCAAATACAAAAACAAAGAACCAAAAGGAATGTCAACTAGGTGACCCCAGGAAAATGGCCCTGAAAGACAAAATTATTGTAAAGGGTCCTTCTCACCGACATGATCCAACAGTACTTTTTTGGACTCCCTTCAAGGCCCAAGGCAAAGCCAGTGACTTTGGGACACACGATCTCAACAGCAGAACTGTCCTCAGAGAGCTGTTGTTAGCAGGTGACGAGATAGTGAATATGACTCTGTGAACTGTGACGCACCAGGCACGTGTGGTGATGATGATGTGAGTGGTCGCCATAGAGACAACAGTGTTAATGACCGTGATACAGACCAACCAATGAGCCTTGAATACGTAGGTAAGAATATGAACCACTGGTCCCCACTTGAGTAGGAGATGCTCTGAAGGAGACAGGGCAGTGTCTGGAAAAGGAGTGTAAGTTATGAAGTGTGAAACCAAGGACTGATTCGTGAGGGAGCCTTAGGGTTCTAGGCCTCTACCCTAACCATTTCAAATCTGGGAAATGCCAAACAACCTGCAGGTAATCTTCATTGGCTTTTCTTCCTCACATGCCCCTTTATAGATAGTTCACTTGAAGCTTTGTCATGCATGTCTCTTGTTCATCTCAGTCCCTTTTCCCACACAACCTCAGTGGGTTCCACTCTCTGGACTGTAGGATCGGTGTCAACGCTGGTCAAGAGTTGGAGTGCAGAATGGAAGGAGCATGGCGGTGAGGAAGGCCTACCTACTTGCACCCAGGGATACTCATAAATTACGTGTTCTTACAGTCCCCTGACTGCTTACCTTCTAATGGCTCAGCTCTCTCAAGACGGCTACATAGAGGTCTCTCCTTTGATGGGGAAGGCAGGCATAGGAAAGCATTAGCAAACTACCCCAGGTTCTCAGAGCAGGTAGTTATAATTTCATTTTGGTTCGAAGATAAAAAAGACGTCATAGAGGAAGAGCAGTGAGGGCACGCCGAAAAAATTCAATAAAAAACCAAACAACTGTGAGAGATGCATGAACCTTCCAAAGATGTTCACTTCCCCCCTGCCCCAGATTGAAGAAGAAAAGTATCATTATCCTGTCACAATATTTGTTCCCCATCTTTTGGGTCTTTCATTCTGGCATTTGAGAACTTCTTCCTCTAACAGGACTTTTTTGAACCGAGAGCCATTGGCCCATTCCTAATTGATACATCTTGGATCAAAACAACCATGTAGAGGACAAACTCTCAGTTCTTCTGGATTGGGGTGGGACGTCAGAGGTCAAAGACCATCGATCCCTCTCCCCAGCCATGAGCTGTCTCACTGGGTTAGCACAGAGCAGCGAATGACCATGAAGTCCTGTCTGCTGAGACATGTCAGCCTTGTGGCACTGGGCCAGGGACATAACTGTGCCGGGCCTGCTGGTGACGTCCCCTCTCTGTTAAGGACATGAGATGATTATATAGATGCTTACAACTTACAGTGGGGAATAACACCCCATCTACCTTCGTCACAGTCCTTGAAACTCAGTCCTCTAATGACAGGCTTTATCAAAGCATTTTTTGTTTTTTAATCTCCAGAAATTTTCCCCAACTCTATTGAGTTTCGTCTCTCTGGCTCCATCTTGCCCTGTGGGTTCTAGCACTAGTGTCTGGGACTTCTCTTAGAGCAAACTTTCTCATGAGAGTTTTGGGGTGAAGGAGTAGACATTCTTCATATTGACTCTTTTTATAGGAAGATTAGGCAAGAGTCCAAGAATGTAAATAGACAAGCCCAAGAGAATGTTTTGTGTGTGAGCAGATCCCGGAGTGTTTCCGGCTGCACTGGGCGCAGGGATGGAGCTCAACCAGAAACCCGGTGAAGGCTTACTCTCTTCATATCTCCCCAGGCTCACTGCGGAATGAAGCGATGGCTCCAAAGAGTCTCTCCCACAGGGTCCGGAAGGCCTCTTGCGGCAGACTGCTCTGGCTCTGTGGCTCCAGGCCTTCCTAGGAGGCCATGATGGGGAGTGGCACCAGAAATAAGGCAAGGACAAGCTTTCCTTTTCTTACCGGCACTTGTGAAGGCAAACTGAGAAGTGAGGTGAGGGGAAAGGGCTCGTGGGCGGGGTCAGGAAAGTTGAGGGAAAGAGAGAGAATGTAAAAGGTATGTAGAGGTCTTTGGGCCCGTTCACGAGAATGCTGCCAGGTGCAGAGAGGGTGTCTGCATGACCCTGCAAGGGGCTGAGGTGGCCCATGTGTTTATTCTGCATCAGAATTTCTAAATCCACACAGTAAGACTTTTCCTGTGCATATTTTTAAAGGCATTTTATTTATTTATTTGAGTGACAGAGTGAGAAGCACAAGCAGGGAAAGGGGCAAAGGGAGAGGAGAAGCAGACCCCCCGCTGAGCAGGGAGAGCCCGATGCGGGGCTCGATCCCAGGACCCTGGGATCACGACTGGAGCTGAAGGCGAACGCTTAACTGATTGAGCCACCCAGGCACCTCTGTGTGTATATTTTTTAATGTATGTGTGTTTTTAAGTTAAAAGTGTGCGTGTACTTTTTTTAAATTAAGTTTTAAATTAGCCAGCAAAGTAATATGCACCTTTGCCAGTCAGAAGATACCTCCTGAGTGTCCTAGGGGACTACATTTAGCAGGTTTTAGCAATACTGCAATAAAGGTGAATAACTGAAAATGAGTGCTATGACCTATAGAAAGTTGGGTTCTCTTGTGAGTTTCTGGAACATTCCACAATAAAAAACCACCGGGAGCCTAGCTTCCTAAAAGCCAGTAGATAAAGGAGTTGGGCTGTTTCCCTTTGGAGAGACTAAGGGGTGACCAGATTTCATGAAGAAATATAAAACAAAATATAAAAAACGTTGCCTTCCATTTGCTTAGGACAAATTAAAGGTACATAAGCTGAAAACAGCAGCAGAGAGAATTTCATTTAAAAACAACAACAGCAACAACAACAAAAACACAACAACTCACTGATGCAAAAAAAAAAAAAAAAAAAAAAAAAATTGTGTCCTCTTGCCCTGGTAGCTGGATCTAGCCTCTGTGGGTCAACTAGTGTTGAACAGGAGAAGCATCTGAGCACAAAGGCATGGTAGATAGTTAGGCAGTTAGGTAAATAGGCTGAATGGTAGTTAGGTAAATAGACTGAATGCCATGAGAACCAGCCAATGTTCTGCTTCCATGAAGCTACCCTTCATAGTGGTCTGAGCACAGTGTTCTGGACACATCAAGCACGGTCCTGTTTTCCGAGCAGGCTATCCAGAGGCCCACACTCTCCTCTCCCCACCATTGGCCAACAATGCCACCTTGGCCCCTGTGCCTGTGTGACTTACACCAAGTCCTCCCAGCCCTTCCTGCGGGGGGATCACGGCTTTAGCCGGTAGTATGCCCCATCGATGCCACCCGGTTCCTCCAAACGAGGCCCTTCCTGGTGAGCTGGGTGCAACGGCACCAGGCTGGTGGAGCCCAAGTAAAGAAGCTGTGTGAGCTGCAGCCCGGGGAGAAGTGTTGTGTGGTGGGGACCCTCTTCAAGGCCATGCCGCCCCAGGCACCCATCCTCTGGGAGACCAGCAAAGAGCACAGCCTGCTCCTCCAGCTCCCTCGGAGCAAATATAGCCACCCAGAGGATGAGCTGGTCTTGGAAGATGCATTGCAGTGCATCAGACTGGAAGCCACCTGGATGGGTGCGAGCCGGTCCCAGGGACAGTCCTGGCCGTGCTTGGCTTTGTGAGAGACAGGGGGACGTTTCTGGTGGAAGACCTCCCGCTTTGCAGAGCTCGCTCTTCAGAAGACTGCATCCCATCCTAACACAGGTTTGTGCTGCTGGTGTCGGGCTCGGGCCTAAGGGGAATTGGAGGCGAGAGCGTGGTGACAGGGCAGCTGGGGGACGAGGGCAACAGTGCAGTGCTGCCCTCATGTCCTGGGTCATCTTTGTTGGCGCCCTCCTGAGCCACAACCCCCCAGAGCAGAGATTCCACTAATAAGGTATGTACTTAACCAAGCAAACCCAGGCAGCCAGCGTGGAGGTGGTCAAAATGCTGCAGCTGAGCACCTTGGTACCCACAGACCTGATGCCAGGCAAATCTGACCCAACCAAATACACGCTTCCCCAGCAACCCCTGCACACCCAGCATGTTCCCACTGGCCATTCCCTACTCTGCCCTCCGGCTGGTCCCCAATCCTTACCAAGCCTATGGAGTTAGATTGGAGTCAGACTCCTAATGATATCAGGACAGAACGGGAATGACATTTGCCAGTGCAGCAGCACGTAGGATCACTGGGAGATCCTAGAGTGGACCCTGTCTAGGGGTCACATCAGTCCCACAGCTGCTGACACGAGGTTGTTACCCCTTCTACAAAACCGACCCTTTCAGCTTTCTGGAGTGCCCTCATGGCTCCTTTTGTGGGAACAAGCCCCCCACCCCAACCCGCCCCACCTGCTTCCCTGGCCCTCTTTGGCTGTAAAAATCTTTGGAGGCCCAGAGGACTAGAGGGTGCTGTTGGTGGCCGACCCAGACTTCAGCCCCAGCCCGGCGCAGACCACCTGCTTCGTAATTCTGCAGAGCCTGACCTGCCAGCCCATCAGCGTCTCAGGCTTCCCGGCAGAGAGGAAGGACCTGGGGGGGCCAGGGTTTGGGCCCCTGACTCACAGAGACCCCAGGCCATCTGTTCCCTGCAATGTTGGCTCTGCAGCAGCATTTGCTTTACAATAAAAAAAGGGGTGGGTGGGTGCGAGGCAGGCGTGGCGCCAGTCCGGGTGGCAGCTGAGGCGGAGGCTGAGGAGGAGGCAGAAGGCCAACAGCCAGGTCAGACAGCCCTTGGACCCACGCCCCAGTGGAATGCAGATGCCGCAGGGCACCCCGCCGCCACCGCACACGCCCCGCAGGAGCTGCTGGCTGGGGACAAGGTGCAGGGGGAGCTCATTCCCCAGAAGAAGGGCCTGGCCTGTTCCTGAAGCAGGTGGAATATGAAGCTTCCAGGCAGCCCTTCAAGGCCTCCGGGTACAGACCATACAAGGACTTCGCGGTTTTCCGAGACGCTGCTGCAGAGGCTCCCCTACTGCAGGGTGCCGGCCCTTCCATCCAGTCTGCGGTGAGCGCGGACTCGTGCGGAACATCTACAACAGCTTCCACAGGCTTCGTGATCTGGTGGAGCAGGTTGCTCCGAGCGCCCTCGACAGTCGCTGACCTTCTCCTGTTCGGGAAGGAGCTGATCGCTTTGGGGTCCGACAGGACCCCGCTCCCCTCCTGGGCCACTCTGAACAACAGCGCACAGGGTCCCTTCAGGCAGCGCTGAGAGGCCTGTCACAGAACCTGTGCTGCTTGCCCCAGGGCTGCCCAGCAGATCAAACAGGAAGAGAGTGAGAGGGTGAAAAATGGAAGCTCTTGGATTTGCTCCTGTCCTCTGAAGACCAGCGCGCCCGACACAGGACAGCCTGCTGCAGACGCCGGTGGTGAGCTGTGAGCTGAGCAGAGCCGGGAGAGTGGTCCAGAGGATGCGCGCAGGGCCTTGTCTCCCTGTGCTGCCTGCACCGGGAGACCAGCTGGTCCATGCCTCCCTGCCCCTCACTCCCACAGTCTCCTGCCTTTGTCACCTCTCAGATCCAAGGGCACAAGGAGATGAACAAGATGGGGAAGGACTTGAAGCCCAAGCTTAGCCGCCTCTTCATTGGACCTAACTCCTGCTTCTCCCTCTCCCACTCTCCGGGCTGTGTTCCCTCTCTTGCTGTGTCCCTCTGTCAAATAAATAAATAAAATCTTTTTAAAAAAAAGCACAACAAACCAAAAGCAGCTTCCCAAAGTGTCCTCCTACACAGAACCCCTGGCTCCATACAAGTTCCATTTGACTCAAGGCATCTGAGATCTTCCTCAAAGTCATGGACACCAAGAAGACACTTCCTGCCCAGAGACAGCAGAAGCCCTTAACACCCTCCACATATGTGAAGAATGTCAGGAGCCCATCATGCCTCGTCGGCTGGGACTTGGGAAAAGTGGGTCTGTCCCCAAATCTGCTGTTCACTGGCTGTGAAACCTGGAAAATAGTGTAACATCTCTGGGCCCCATTTCATCACCTGCGTCATGAGGGACTTCGACGGGGTAATCTCTTAGCTCCTTCCCAACCCTGCTTGTGTCATTTTATCGGAACCTGCACTTTCTCTGGGGTGAGGTGACTGTGGGCCCCCACGGTGACATCCACAGGAGTCAGTCCCGTTTCACTGGCTCCTCCCCCGCTTCCCATCTGCGAGATCTCTTCTCCCCAACTTATTTCTGAAAGTCCGCAGGGATCTTGCACGTGCTCACGTCTGCCATGTGCTTCCTCTTCTGCCACATATTCTCCCAGATGTTCACTGCTTGAGAAGCCACTTGGGGACCCTTCGACCCCACAGCTGTCAGCATCCTCCCGACAGTGCTGATGTCCATGTCAGAGCTGCACTCTGTTCCCAAAACTGCATAGACCAATGAATTGCTACCGTCTCCAAAGACGTCAGTATTTCAGCCTACAGTGCCATAGAATGAGCACAGAAGCAGACACAATGGTCCCCCTTCCCACTTCCGGTTACCTTTTCTTTCTCCGACATCAGAATTATGCTTTGTACATCTCTTCCAGCTTTGAGGACTGCTGTGCTAGCTTCAGCTTGCAGCTTCTCTTCCCCTGGGGTCAAGGGACAGAGCTGCTGCTGTCCAAGATGCCCACTCCCACTCCTGCCACCTAAATCCCTTCAAATGGGACTCTTGTTCACCTTTCTGTCACACACACCCAGAATCCGAATCCCTGACATGGGGACTCTTGAGGTTGAAATGGGGGACCCTGATATACTATTTAAAGAAAAAAAAAAGAAACAGAAATCTTGAAGCTATTCATCTTGAAGACTATTCATGGAAGCAGGGAAATTAAACACAGCATCCTTGAATATACACAGTCCACACCTAAGCTTGGGCTATTGTTTCCTTCATAATGACAACGTGCCTCTGGGAGTTGGAGAGCGGGCCCTCACTACTGCTCGGTACAATCATGTACTGCTGGGTCAGGTACCGGGAGGAAATGAGAACAAAGCTATATTGTCAGGAAGCCTGAAGGCTGACCCAAACAAAGCAGAGCTCCAGAAAACTATTGTGGAAAATATTTCCTCCATAGCTGCCTGTGGTTGTTCAACCCAATCCTTAGACTGGACTGGAAGAGGAAAACTACTTATCCTTCAGCAGAGAAGCCTACACTTTGCTATTCCTTTAAAGAGAAAAACATAAAGAGAAAAAAAGGATGGTGGTACGAGACACAACTCATGTGAAACCGACTCTTCTGCCTCCACTCTCTGCTCCCTCCTAGAGGTCGCTTTCCAGGAGAAAACGTCCATTTGGTTTAAACACACACCTTCCTTTTAAGGAGCTCCTACCTGCTCACCTGCTCATGTGATTACCTGGGGAGCCACTGAGGGTAGGAAATCCCAGAGGCAGAAAGGGGGCCCAAGATCGTGAACTGAGAATCTTTAGTAGTGAATGGTTGGGCTGGAAAAATTGGAAGTCAAAGTGGAATCTAAAATGGGTTCTGACATTAATGAGATCACTTAGTCATTCTGCTTCTCTTGATCATCGCATGGGTATCTCAAAGTAGATTTTTGCAAATGACACTACAGACAAAGGGCTGATATCCAAGATCTATGAAGAACTTTTCAAACTCAACACCCTAAAAACAAATAATCAAGTCAAAAAATGGACAGAAGACATGAAGACATTTATCCAAAGAAGACATACAAATGGCTAACAGACACATAAAACATGTTCATCATCATTAGCCATCAGGGAAATTCAAGTCACAACCACATTGAGATAACACCTTAGACCAGTTAGAATGGCAAAAATTGACAAGGCAGGAAACCAACAAATGCTGGAGAGGATGTGGAGAAAGGGGAACCCTCTTACACTGTTGGTGGGAATGCAAGCTGGTGCAGCCACTTTGGAAAAGTGTGGAAGTTCCTCAAAAAATTAAAAATAGAGTTGCTCCCTGATCCAGCAATTGCACTACTGGGTATTTACCCCAAAGAGACAAATGTAGTGAAAAGAAGGGGAATATGCACTCCAATGTTCATAGCAGCAATGTCCACAATAGACAAACTGTGGAAGGAACTGAGATGCCCTTCAACAGATGAATGGATAAAGAAGATGTGGTCCATACATAGAATGGAATATTACTCAGCCATCAGAAAGGATGAGTACCCATCTTTTTGTATTAGCATAGATGGGACTGAGTCAAATAAATCAAGCAGAAAAAGCAATTATCATATGGTTTCACTTATTTGTGGAACGAAAGGAATAGCATGGAGGACATTAGAAGTGAGGGGAAAATGAAGGGGGGAAATCGGAGGGGGAGATGAACTACGAGAGACTATGGAGTCTGAGAAACAAACAGGATTTCAGAAGGGAGTGGGGGGAGCCTGGTGTTGAATATTAAGGAGGGCACATATACCACGGAGCACTGGGTGTTACACACAAACAATGAATCATGGAACACTACATCAAAAACTAATGTACTGTATGGTGACTAACATAAGATAATAAAAAAACAAAATAAAATAATGCCCTACTAGAGGACATGCAGTTGTGTGTTTAAGCCACAGTTTGAATAAGATCAAATTTCTCTAGAATCTACCAGAGACTTCCTGGTTGGATTTTTTTTGTGATATTAGTAAATCAAATCTTTTTCTGAGAGTGGGAGAAGCTGTAGAGAAACCTGCAAAGGTAAAAAGTGAAGGTGAATCTAAACATGGAATGAAATAAAGGGGAGAGTATTTCTACTAATGAGCTGCTTAGTTCATACATTTTCCCATCCATTTATTCAACACATATTCATGGAACCCCTACTATGTGCCAAACACTGTAGCATTAGGGAGGTATCAGGAAACAATATAGAAAAGGTTGCTGCTGTTTTGGAGCCTGTAGCCTGGTAAGGGAGACAGACTAATAGGACAAAAATAAATTATGTAACTGTAATTGTGGTAAGAGTTAGGAAGGAGAACAGGGTGCTATGAAAGCAAATAGCACGGGTGGTGATGGGTCAGAAAAATTTCCATGAGGAAAGCTGAGCCCTGAAGGATTAGCCAGATGAAGGGGAGGGGGGGTTGGGGAAATGATCTAAGCAGGAAATAATAGCACAAGTGAAGGGAGAGGCAGGTGAAAAATGAGTCTCAAAAAACCCACAAAAAAACAAAAAACAAAACAAAACAACAACAAAAAAACCCTGAAGCCATCCATAAAGAGCAAACAAGCAAACCTCAACAAAGAAAGGGTAAAACAAAATGGAGCCAAACCACAGTGGGGCAAAAACCTGCTCCCAAAAGGTGCCAACTGTGGCAAGGGAGTTGGGCAGGGCCCCTTCTACCCATCCTGGCCTCTGTCCCCCTTACACTGATAGCAAAAGGCCTTGTGTAGAAGCCCATGGTCAAATCCTTCACTACCACATCCCCAAGACATTATCCTTAGCCAGATGGAGCCATAAATTCTTTATAAAATTAATATGGTTCTCCAATGACAGAACAGGATACAACGAAAATTACTGAGCACCTCTGGTATGGCAGGCAATGTCTAGGGTCTTGGTGTGCATTATCTCATCTAACATTCAAATGACCCCGCGTGGCAGAGGTGTGCACATTTTACACTCCACGGAGGACCTCCATCCCATAGAAGCTCGGGGACTAGCTCAGAAAGTTGAAGATGGAGACGAACCGGCTCTAGCTGGTCTGACTCTTGTGTTTGAGCATGCTTCCACTCTGCTCTGTGACCTTAGGAGAACCCATGGAGGTCATCTGGTCCCAGACTGTTATTTTGTAGAGGGGACTTGGAGCTCACAAAGGTTAAGAGACTCGGTAAGGCTTTGGGATTACTGGCAAAAGCAGGACTAAACCTCTGGCTCCCGCCGCTAATCTGTATATCTTCCCCGTTTCTTACTGGTTTATAAACAAAGCAAAAACACACTCTAGTGAATAATGAGGATGCCAAAACGATACAAAACTCATCATCATTTTTCTTGACTTACATACCCGTTTCTTCCCTGAAAACTTCAGGGTTGAAATATGTAGTGGGAACTTCCTCCTGGAGGTGGGGGAAGGGAGACTACTGAACGGTACATTTTGCAATGAAGCAATGATACTTTGTTTTTGAATTTGGCTGTGTGGATTTTCAACTCTGTTAAAACAGGACATGCTTGTATTAAACAGCTGATTTGGGTTTTTTCTATTCTTCTATATTCATCTAATAAAATGGAAATTCTTAAATTAAGTATGTTTAACTGATTAGCTGCTCTAATAAAATCTCATATCCAGAATACTATCTCATTATAATAATCCCATACACAGAGTCAGTGAAAGAGTACTGTGGCAGGGAAGGCGGAAAATGATAGCCACTCCTCCACCAGAGAGTTCCTCACGGGCTATGACTGAGTATCTTCTAATTAGTACTGACTTCACTCTCGGGGCCTTGGATTCTGCATTGGGCACTGAAAGGATTCTACTTGATAGACTGTATGTACGTTTCCTTTTAGATTTGAACTTCAGTGCGACAGTGGGTGTTGGAGGTGTATTCACAACTGGCCCATCCTCTCCCTCTCCTCTGCGGTCCCCAACCATCATTTTCACCTGCCTGTCCCTTAACTTTGATTTCCTGCCTTTGACTCCTGAGTTTTAAAAATATCCAGGGGGCAGAAATTCTGATGTTTTCAATTCCTGGGCCTGAGCGCCCCCTAGACACACAGAGGTAAACTGTCAGCTCTGGAAGAAAGCAGGGCTCCGGGAAGTTGGCCTCTTGCTGAGGTCAACACCAAATCCCTGTGCTTCCCTGAAATCCTTCCTGATTTGGGCAGGGAGGGAGGCAGGAAGACAAGAGGGAGCCGGTGGCCAGCGCGGTCATCAATCAGATGCTGCAGGGCAGGGGCTCTGCGGTCCTGTGGCCCTGGGGGACGCATTCAGAATGGAAGGGGGTCCTCACCGAGGCTACCCCTGTGGAAATAAGTCAGTGGCCACACGGTGAGCGAGTCAGTGCTAAGGAGCAGGCACTGGAAAAAATGGGCTGTTCACCTAAATACCTTCACAGAGAATGACCCAGATGTTTTGTAAATCATCCTCTTTTTGGTGTTGCTTACCTTCTCTTCTGTGTCTATAAATATTGTGCATGTGTTTCAACAGATTTTATCCTTTCGTATACACCGTTTTTGCTGTCTTTCCCATTTCCGACACTGTTTTGTATCCATACCTCCTATGCTTCTGGCCCACGTGTATGTATGTGTATCTGTGGTGTGCCTGTTTCTGTGGGTGTGTCTTTGTGTTTGTGTGCGTGACGCATGTGGTGCGTCTGTTTGTGTCTCCCTGCCTGTGTATGTGGTGTGCCTCTAGGGGTGTGCGTCTGTGTGTGTGTGTGTGTGTGTGTGTTCACCCCTGTGTGGTGGCCTCAGCCCGGTCGATCGAGATCCTGGGTCCCTCTCTCAGGCGTTAGCGACTGTGCCAGATGACCGAGTTCCTGGGTGCCCCCAAGGGCTGGGCTGGGTGCATAGGGAGAGTGGGGACAGCGCTTCCCGGGGTGGGTGTTGGCAAGCCTGCACCGTCACTGTGCCCGGCCCTGTGGCCAACAGCGTCTGCGGAGGGTGAGTGTCTGTGGTTATCAGCAGAGACAGGACACTCAGGAAGCCACTATCACAGGCACCAGCGTGCTTGAATCCGAGGGGCCGTATTTTTTCTCTAAGATCCTATTTTCATTCTCTGTTTAAAAAAAAAAAAAAAAAAAAGGGAAAACGAAAAAGAAAACGTCTCTTGGGTGAATCAGTTCGTCCTTCTCATTAGCCCTGTCCATATCCACATCCCGTGGCCCTCTGCCAGAAGCAGGAAGGGACGAGGTATGCGCTGTCCATCAAACAGCCTTTCCCCGGTATCCTGGCCCCAGGCCCCTGCTGGACTTGTCCGCACAGGTCTGCCTCACCCCACCCAAGTGGGTACACCTCCCCCATGTCCCTCATCGTGGGGCTCCTGCCCTGCTGACCTCCTGCCCAGAAGGTGAGGATGCTCCAGCCACTGCATTCTGGGTTTAATTTTCTGTTTAAACCCACAATGAACGAACTGTGCAGCTGTGCCCAGGCACTGGGTTAGGCACACAAGATGGCATGATGAGTAGTCTAACATGTTGGGTAAGAGCATAAGCTCTGGAATAAAATAGGACCTGCTCACCTCCAACCTTCAGGCCTCACCCTGTGACCCAGGGTCAGCAACTCCCTTAAGGTTCTGCTGCCTCGCTGGTGAAACAGGTGCTTGCCCCTGTTGGTTGACTCACAGGCTGGTCTCGCACAAAGCACACAGCGGAGGACCCAGAACGTGACCGTCCGTGCACATTAGTGGCTGTGCCCCTTGGCTCGCTCACCTTCATCCCAGCCTCCCAGGCGAGGAGGTCCCAAAGCGGACCACCAGGTGTTCCAGGTGTCTTTGCATTTGGATTTCCAGAAGCAGACCATCTTGTGCCCAGTAGATGAACTCAGGATGAGAAGCGAAAGCAGAACCTGCTCCGTCGCAGTCATTTTTGTGGGCAAGCACGGTTGTGGAAACGGGAAGTTTCTGTGCAGTGGTGCTCTACAGTCCATTTTTAGCTTCTTGGGTACAGAGAGGCAGCTCCTGGATTCCGGCAGAGCTCCAGAGGTTTCCAGAGGTGCCCACTCTCCCGCTGGGTCATTTCTATATTGTCTGGGGAGCCGTTTCTGGAGCCTGATTCTAGAACCTGCCCATTCAGCTCTTCTGCTCACTTTGTAAACATCTTCTTCCTTGATTAAACACCTGCCTGCTTAATGTAAATACAGCAGTTTCTGTTTCCTACACAGAATCGCAATGCAATTCTTAGTGCTTGAAGATAAAATTAAAGTCAGAGGAGCCAACGCATATAGGTTCTATCCTACGTTCAGGTTTTATGGATGTTACGGAATTCCATCCTTCCAGCAAAACTGCACAGTCCGTAAGAGCCTCATCAAGGTGGAAGCTGAGATGGTTCTGGCACCAGAGGCCAGGTGCCTACTCACCGTACTCACGACACCCTACCGCTCCTTTCCTGGAGGAGCTCACGGTGTAGTGAGGAGGGCTACTGTGCAGCATGAAAACTGCTGAGAAGAGCTGCAGGCCCAGGGCTCTCTGGGAGCCCTGAAGAGAAAGTGTCTAACTCTGCCCTCTGGCCTTGGAACCCCAAGATGGCGTCTGCTTTCCATCTTGGCAAGAGGTCATGACTTCTCATTCTTTGACAGGTTGGGGGACCCTGTCTCAAAGATCCACTGACCTATTTCTCAAGTAACCACAATTTAGGGGCCCCCAATCTGTATGTTTGAAAAGGCAACTGTCTGTCCTTGTGTCCAGCTGAGTCACGGCAGGTCTGAAGCCTTCAGATTCCTTTGTGGGACCCATTCCTGCTGGCAGCCCGAGAAGCTCCCCGAGTGGAAGACTGCGGCAGCCTGGACCAGATGTGTGCCCTCAGCTCCTGCATGGCTCTCTCCCTGTCTCTCCTGAGACTTCCATGCAGCCCCTGCTTGCTGAGAGGGTCTCGAGGTCAGAAAACTTGGCTTCGTCAAGATGGCTAGATGGCAGGGTACAGACCTGCAGAGGCTTGGCGAATGAGTGAGTGAGTGAATGAATGAAGGAAGGAACCTGTGCCAGTCCACAGCCCCTGCTTATCTGAAGCATGAGTGAGGGGCTGGCTCTGTGCTCTCTGCTGGATGCTGGAAAAGGAAGCCCAAGCCACACCTGCGGCTTCAGCCCTGGAAGAAGTGGAAGCAGGGTTGGGGGAGGGGGAGACGATGGGCACAGAAGTAGGGCCTCTGACTTCTTGGCTTTCAGCTTCTCATTTCCAGGGTTTACTACCACTCCTCAGTTTCCAGATTATGGGCCTTGTAAAATTTTTTACATTGGGCAATTAGGACCCTAATTCTGGAGCCCATTTTCTAATTCCTAGACCCTGGGTAATTAGCACCTCTCCTTCCTCGTTTAGTCTAGCAGCCCATGACCACACTTTCAGCAGAGCCCTAGACCAGGGTACAGGGAATCACGGGAGATTCTGGTCCCAGGACAACTTGTAGATGATGTCAGAGAGACCAAGACCACCACAGATGAGTTCCTCAAATCTCCTAGATCACACAGGACCTGAAATACCATGTATTTCATAGGGAGCGCAAAAAGGGGGCTTGGGAATTGTGCAGCTTCTAGAAGATGAGATAAAAGGAAGGAAATTACAGTGAAGGTGAGGAAGTGCTCTTAAAATAACACCACGAATTACATGTATACAGTACTTGATAATTTTAAAAGCTTTCTCGTATGCAGTATGTCATTTCTTACAATTCTCAAGTAGCAGCCTTGTAAAGGAGCCAGAGCAGACATTATTATAGCAGTTTAAGCAAATAAACCTGAAGCTTGGGGTTGAGGTCTTCTGATCCCAAATCCAGCTCCCTGGTGAAAATCAGGACCAATATGGTATAAAGATACACCATTACTTTTGAAAATCTGTCATCCAAGTTACTTGATTCTGGTCCCTACTTGTGTATGCAGGAGTTCAGTCTCTAGAAAACTCCTTCTCGATTAGTTCTGGGAATCCCTAAGGCTACTCACGTGAGTTCAGGAATAAGGCTGCTCACAGGTGTTTCGGTCCTGGTGATTTCCCGGTTCTGCTGAACCTTACAGAGGCCACACTAGCCTGGGCCCTGGCCCTGGACTCACCAACACCGCCACTGCCTTTCTGGATCTGTACTGGCCTGGCAGTTTCTGTTGGTACCCATTTCAATTCCACAGGCTGGCAAGGATATTTGGTGGGGAGTAGGGGACAGTGGCTCCCTCTTTGTGGAATTCCACTTGGTCAGAGACTCCTACGGCAGGGTCACTCCGACTGCAGTGTGATGCAGGAATTAACTGAATTGCTCTGTCAGTTTTCATGCATCTTGGGTGGCCTTGGGAGAGGTGCACTGAACAGCCAAGAAGCTCTCCTCTGTTCCATTTAGTAGCTGCACTACTGGACTTTATTACTAGCCTGGCTCTCGGTTGCTCAGAACTCAAGGACCACGCGGAAGGACGTGCATTTTTGGATAAACTCTTCCTTGTTCAAAACTTGGCGGGGGAGGGGATCATGAAGATTGGATTGTCCATTGTTTGTCAATATCTAAGTGCTCTTATTTGGACAGAGGGGAACCCTTGTCTTGACCCTCTGATATGTCAGACTCTGTCCTAGCAAGTCCTAGTGATCCAGTGACAAACAAGGCAGACACAGTTCTTGCCCGCTTAGAGCTTGCATTCTGGGAGGTCAGGGTCATAGTGTCAGCATCCTCCTTTATCTAGATGAGTTCTTTCCTGGGAGGCTTATCTGCATTTTTCACTCCCTTCCTATGTTCCCATCTTGCAAATAAAAATTTTTGATTAAATTTTTTCCTGAGATGACTATAGATTCATGTGCAGTTATAAGAAATAATACAGAGAGATCCTGTGTCCTACTTCCCCAGTTCGCTCCATGTTGCAAAACTGTAGCACAATATCACAGCCAGGATATGGACACGGGCATCGCCAAGATGCAGAACATCGCCATGTCCGTCACTACAAGATGAACCTTCTGTAGTTGCCTCTGTGTCCTTTCACACCCACTCCCATCTCTGATCCTTGGCAACCATGAAGCTCTTCTCCATTTTTATAATTTTGTCATTTCAAGTATGTTATATAAGTTGAGGGGCTCCTGGGTAACTCAGTCAGTTAAGTGTCTGCCTTTGGCTCAGGTTATCCCTGATCCCAGGGTCCCAAGATCAAGTCTTGCATCCACTAGGCAGGGAGTCTTCTTCTCCCTCTCCCTCTGCTGCTCCCCCTACTTGTGCCCTCTCTCTCTCTTTCTCTCAAATAATAAAAAAAAATTATATAAGTCTAATCATAGTGTGTGACTTTTTGCAATGACTTTTTTTACTCAGTGTAATTCCCTGATTATCTGCACATTCATGGAAGTTGTTTTGTTTATTAACATTTTTTTCCTTTTCATGGCTGAGTAGTGTTCCATGGTATGGATGTGCCCCAGTTTAACCATGCAACTGCACAGGATATCTGGGTTGTTTCTAGTTTTTGACTGTTATGACTAAAACTACTGTTTTCCGGGGTTTGGTATGAATATAAGTTTTTATTTCTTTGGGACAAATGCTTAGAGCTCCAATTGCTAGGTTGTATTGTAATCGCATGTGTAGTATTATAAGAGATTGCTAAATCATTTTCTGGGGTTCCTATCCCATTGTACATGGCCACCAGCAATGCAGGAGTGATCTAGTTTCTCTATCCTCTTACTGGCCAGTAGACTTTTGACTGACTCCCCCACCAAATTGCCAGACATGTCCTGACAGGTCAAAAGTTTGCCAGGGGGTATCATGTGGGGTTTTCATTTTGTTTTGTTTTTCCAGCAGGATTTTTAGTCTTTGTGTAAATTTGATTTCTACCCAGTCTTTTCCACTATTTCTCTGGACATGTCCAGACATCCCTGAAGCCACAGCAGTCGTCAGCTGAAACCTTTGACTCAAGCTACAAGTTCATCTGCATGGAATGAGATGTTTGGGGGTTTTATCTCCATACTTCTTCGAAAAAATGGCCCCTCTGTATATTGCACACTATCAAGTAGTCCCCAGAGACCATTTTGTACCCATCCACTTGACATGAGAGAGGCTCTCTGTAGGTTGTACGGACACCATCCCATTCTTTCTCTTGGTGTCTACTATGTGTCGGGCACTGTTCTAGTTTATCTGCAGATAAAATACTGAACAATCAGGCAAGGCCCCTTGTCTTGTGAATCTTGTATTAGAAGAAGGGAAAACAGACAATAAAAACACAAGATGATTTCAGATGGCAAAGACTCTACACGGAGTGATGTGACAGAAGGGGCATACATAAGCTGCTCTCCAAGGAGCTGAGCTTTCTCAACATCAGAATTCCTACAGGCTTCTTTTTTTTCAAAGCTGATTATTTCCATTTCTTTAACCATTTTTTTTTTTTTTTTACAAAATTCTCACCATGTTTTCTTTAAAAAAAAAAAAAAGATTTATTTATTTATTTATCTGACAGTTAAAGCAAGCACATGGGGCAGAGGGGAGGGGCAGGGGCAAAGGGAGAGAGAGGACCCTAAGCAGACTCCCTGCTGAGTGTGGAACCTGACACAGGGCTTGATCCCATGACCCTAAACCCATGACTTTGAGACCATGACCCAAGCTGAAATCAAGAGTGGAACACCCAAACTACTGAGCCATCCAGACACCCCTCTCAATGTTTTCTGATCCCAAAATACCATGGTTGATCTTTGCAATTCCTTTTATTTGTTAAAGTTTCTTTCCTAATTTGGTTCTTTGAATAAAAAAAAATTACTCCAAATATGGAATTATACTATAGAAACAGCGAAAAGACTTTCTTCTTAATTTGAACAATGTATTTCTATGAAAATAGCCAAAGATGGCAGCCCTTTGGAAGGCTCTGTTCTTGTCCATTCCTTGTTGTTCTATGAGTTAATATTCCCAGTAAAAATGAAAACTGTAAAGTCAAACCTCTCATATCTCTTACGAATTCCAATAATTTTTGAAAACAAGGTGTCTACATAGATATGTCTCCACCTTGCTTGCCTCAGCCTGCCAGATATTTCTTCCACTTGAGTCTACCATTTAATATATAGATCAGTCATCCTTCCCGGCTTCAGGTCATTTGTGAGTATGATAATGTGCACTTTCAAACCAAATTCCATATTCAGATATTGAAGAGGACATAACGCTGAGGCATGCCTGATGTTCAGACTAACATAGTTCACTTAGCCTCCTGGGCTTATTTGCTCAGTGAGTTAGGAAGTCACCTTGGGTTTCCCCAGCTTGCCCATGAGAGAATAAGGAGAGTTTTGGTAGACTGTTTTGCTCAGATCAAGCTATTTACATGACCTGTTTGGTAATCTCATAAAAAACAAAAAGGCAAAGAAGAGTTGTATGAGACTTGTTCTTATGATCCCATATTGGCTTCCAGATCTTTAGTTCTGTTTGTAATACTACACCATCTGCCTCAAACAGTCAGCTCAGTCTTTTTTTGTTCTCCCTGCTCTGAACACAACTAAAACAAAAATCTTTGCCATTCTTGGGCTTTTTGCATGTCTCTGCTTTTTCTGACATTGGTTTTTAGGGAACTTTTGCTTCATCTTTTGCACTCATCCTTTTAAAGTCCGAGGGCCCTGAATGGCCAAATTGATAATTTCTGCGTATTATTTTCAGCATGTTTAGGCACTCATGCACAGTGGATGGGATGACTTATGACTATATGAATAAGAATATTTTTTGTAATTAAGCCCCTTTAGGTGTCCTGTCTTTTGGAATCATTGACCACAGGATTATTATCTCTTTTCTGTTTATTTTATAAAATTCAGTTTCCTGAAGTCATATATATATATATATATGTATATAAATATACATATATATATGATTCTTTCTAGAATTCTCTTTCTTAACTATTTCATCTTTAAAATAGCATAGTTGGGGTACTTGGGGGGCTCAATCTATTAAGCATCCGTCTTCAGCTAAGGTCTTGATCCCAAGGTCCTGGGATTGAGCTCCATATCAGGCTCCTTGTTCAGCAGGGAGCCTCCTTTTCCCTCTCCCTCTATTTGCTGCTCCTCTTGCTTGTACTCTTTCTTTCCATCAAATAAATAAATATAATCTTAAAGAAATAAAACGACATTGTTATCTTTCACTGATCTTAGGAGGCCAGGTGTGATATTGGCAAAGTCAGACTTTCAATATGTGGTTTTTCACAAATGGGGCATGAGTTTGTATTTTATATCCTTCAAAGAATATAAGCTTCTTGGTGCCAAGAACCATTCTTCTATGTCTTTTCTAGGAGAAGCTCAAAAACCTCAGTGTGTTAGAGCTGAAAGCAGGCTCAGTATATCTTTAGTCCAATTTTTTTTTTTTTCTACAGATGAAGAAAGTGAGTTCCAGGAAACTATTGGTTTAACTATTGGCTATTACTCAAGATTAATAGCTAATTGGAGACCACTAGATAGGAGAATCCACAGTACCTGCCTCTTCTTCCTATACTCTTACCAGTGTCTGCTCTGAGGATAAATTTATTAAGAAGGGAGGAACACTGCTGTATTCAGAGTGGTTTCATAGGAAGCAGCTCTCTGAATCGTACAGAGATGACCAAACCTTTTATCCTAACCTTCCACTGGTGGTGTGTCCTCATAGCTTACCTTTCAAAGGAGTAAGTACTTTGAGACATAAGAAAAATATATTTCCTTGGATTTATGTATATTCTCCTTTTTTTTAAAGAATCATATCTTTTTCATGAAACAGAAATATTCAGATTACCGAGTTAAGGATATTTAAATGGGGACACAGAACTAAGAAGTAGAAACCCAATTTCTAACTACCATAAGAGGTAAGGCGGTGGCTGAGATAAATATAAAACTTGACCAGAATTTTCTGGACATGTGAAGGGTGAAAGAAACAAAAAGAAACAAAAAGGAAGAAGGAAAAAGAAAGAAATAGAATCATCCTTGTCATCTAAGAGAAGGTACTAAGGGATACAAGTTTCTCAATATCAACTTCACGGTGAATAAAGAAGAGAAATTTAATAATTTTTGATAGATGCAAAAGAAAAAAACATGCTGAAGCATTAATATAATAAAAAGAAAGTTCATTGGGATATTAAGAATATTTAGAAGTGGACATAGAACTCATGCCTCATAGACTGTCTTAACCAAACCTTTAATAAATTTGATAAGGAGGCTAGGCTTTTGATAGCAGTTGATGTTTGAAGTTAGGCTTTTAGAAAGTTGCTCTATTCTGTTAATTAACATAATACCCATTTTAGAAACCAGAGGAATGGGTGGGAAGGTCACTGTTTGTTATGGTAATAGAGGAAACTACCAATATTCTCACATAGAAGGAGGCCACATTTCTTCCAAATACAGATGACCCACTAGAATTTGTGCTTAACAAAAATCCTAAAATTCCACCAGCATATTTCATGTCAGGTCATCATAGCTAGAATGAAACCTACTTAGGTGGGTGGAATATTTAGTTCCAAGTAACATGGCTCCCTCATTGGCCACTGGAATGAGTTAGCCACAGATAAACTCTTAGGAAGCTCTATGATTCATTCACCATAGAACGTTAGTGAATATCAACCAGTTAAGTCTTGGAATCTGTCCCATCCAAGGATTATTACTGATGTTTTGTTGTAGTTAATATTTAGCTCCCCTTCCTGGTTAGTGCAAAAAAACCATGCTATCTGCGTTTGCACTTGGGCTGTGCTCTTGAAACGGTGGCCTGATATTTCTAGAAACTCTTCCTGCCTTACTTATTTTGGCAGTGGAGTTAGAACACAGAATTTGAAGTCTTATCCAGGGATCTACAACGAATGCTTCTTTGGCTTAGTTCACAACCAGCAAATAGGAGGGATTCGTTCTTCATATTAACTAGACTCATGAAAGATTTTCAAAAAATGTTTTGACTGATTGCCCGATTGCATTAGTTGGGGGTTCCTCCCAACTAATGGTCCTGGGGGATCTTTTTACAATATAAGTCACATTGGGTCACTCTGCCCTCAAAATCTCCGGTTTTCCCATTACTCTTAGGTGAAATATAAAGTCCTCAACGTGGCCCCTTCGGCTTGTGTGATGTGCCACTACCTTCTTCTCTGGCCACCCCCTTTGCTCACCATAGTCTTGGTGTACTAGACACTCTGATCTTCTCTCCCTCCAGAAGACTTGACCTCAGCTGCTCCTGCTGACCAGAATGCTCAACTCCCATCTAATTCTTCCTTGTCCTCTAGGTCTCAAGTTAAGTATCGCTCTCTAATCTCCTCCCATTCCAAATTAGACTCCTAGTTATACTCTCTCATAGTGTCTGCACTTTTCGTTTGTAGCATTTACCACCATTTTTAATTATGTCATTTATTTGAGTAATTACAGGTTACCAGCAGATGGCAACTTCCAGGTCAGATGCCCATTTGTTTTGGTCAGTGCTGAATGCCCAGGTGACAGGAATTTAGTTAATGTTTACAGAATGAATGGAGATTTATAATGTCATGCTATTAGTTCCCATGATTATGATTGCTCCACTGAGCACTGTGTTTAAGACACACACACACACACACACACACATGCGTGCGTGTGCGCGTGTGTATATGTTCTGTACTTATATATACATACAGCTTTCATTTTATGGAGTAGGTTCTTAATCATCACCCTAAGATGAAAGTAATAGGAAACTCTCTTTCCTTTCCAGCATCCCCTTTACTATGATGTGCAAGCCAGCTGTAGGCAAATACCTTCTTCCTTGGGTAGTGACTGAAGGGCGAATGGGATCCAAGTATGAGAGTCAAGGCAGCAGGTTCAAGCTTGCTTAGCCTGTCATTTCCCTTCTCTGGGGTCCTCAGTTTCCTCACTGTGAAGTGAAGGGCTCAGATGAGATAATAATTAGCATCCTTTCTATTTTAATGCAATATGATTCTAAAAGAGAAGAGAGGGAGGAAGGAAGGTTAACTTTTAATGTCAGAGGCTGAAGTTAGTTGAATTAGTTTGGCTGCAGGTGACAGAAAACCATAAAAAATGGTGACTTCCATGAATTTCAAGATTATCTTTCTCTCATGTGAAAACCTAGAGATTGGCCATCTAGAGCCAGAATGGGGTACCAGGCTCCTTCTGTCTCTTTGTTCCGCCCAGCATGGCTTCCATTGTCAAGGTCATTTCATGACCCAAGATGGTGATTGACCATATGCTTATGCTCCATTGGTGGAACTCAGTCTTACAGACACACCCACCTGCCAGGTGTGTCTGTAAGCTATCAAATATAGCTTTTATTCTAGGTAGCTGTGGGGCTCCTACTGCTAAGAAGAGATTACATAAGAGATAACATATAACGACCTCTGCTAGAAGAGGCTTCCTGAAAAGGGTTAATTAGGGAAATGTCCAAATATTGCAGAGCAGAAAATCAGTACTTAAAATGGAATTGAGATCATTAAGAGTCTGCCTGTTTTAGAGCTTGGGCAAAATGCAAGGTAAACAGAGCTATCTTCATTTCAGGGGAAGACAGAGGCTTTGGCCTGGCACAGAGGGGAATGGCACAGTCAGTACAGGAAAAGAAAACAGACTCTACAGGACCTTCTGTAGACTTAGGAGGCGGGACAAGAAAGACTATATGCTAAGATAGCATATAGTCTTTTAGCAGAGAAGACCCAGAATCAAAATATCTCACAGGACACCTAGGTGGCTCAGTCAGTTAAGAGTCTGCCTTTGGCTCGGGTCATGATCCTGGGGTCCTGGGGTCAGGTCCCATATTGGGATCCTTTTTCGGGGAGCTTGCTGCTCCCTCTGCCTGCTGCTTCCCCTGCTTGTGCTCTCTCTCTCTCTCTCTCTAACAAATAAATAAATAAGTAATCTTTTAAAAAATCTCTCAACAAGGTTGAGGGGAAAATTAAAGTGGCCAAAGCTGCACTCCAACTCTATACCTATACTTTGCTTTCTTTCCTGTAGGTTATACTCAAACTCCTCACATTATCACTCCTGTGTGTGATACTGCTGGTGCCTCACAGAAGAGAAGTGAAATGGAAGAAGCCAGAAGAATGAGGCCTTTAGTTTCATGGCTGTAGCCCAAAGACAGCACCTCTGCCTCCCTTTCCTGCTCTGCTTAAGCTGTGGGGAAGGGCAGGGAAGCTGGTGCCCAGGGAAGGCTAGAAGAAGACAAGTGAAGCTTGCAGCAGGGAGAAGAGGGTCTGAAGCTTACACTTTGCTCACCTATAACACTTTGTACCTGGCTACCCTTCTCACATACCTCTGTAGTAGGAGTGAGGACATTGAAAGACCAACATCCCAGGCAGAAGAAAGAGACTAAAACCACTTGAGACATATCTATTCATCCAGCCCCCATTCTCTCCTGACCATGGCCATAACCTCACAGATCTCTCTGAGTCCCTTGTCAAGTGAGAGAATGAAAAGCGGAGAAAGAGAAAAGAGGGGAAGAGGGAAGAAGGTGAACTTCTGTATTCGATGTGCGCGCTGCTGTAACAGTTAACAGGATAAAGGTTTCTATCTCATCTAACAGTCTAATGAGTGGGAGGGAGGGTAAGGGGAGGACCCAGCGAGCTGCAGGCACTGCGGGCTTCAGCAGTAGCTGCCAGCACTGTCCTGGGTGTCAACACTTAGCTGGCAGATAGGGAAAGAGCATGGGAGACAGCCAAGTGGGAGACATTTATTGGCCCACCTGGAGGTGAGATGTGTACGTCACTTCTACTCATATTCTCCATCGCCACATCTCACTGGAGCGGGACCCGAGGATGAGGACTGTTTTCCCAGGAAGTGGAGAGAATGGGTTTGTGCTCAGCCAGTGGCCTCAGCCATAGCAGACCTGAGAAGGGACCAGTAGAATGCTTTAGGGCAGACTGTGTTCATGCAGGAGTGAGGGTGCAAAGCCCAGGTCGCCTCAAGAAGGATTTTGGACCACAGACTAGACAAGAAAATGGAGGGTAAGAATGTCTAGTTTTCCCACTGGGACAGGACTTTGGCTCTATCTTGTTTCCCTTCAGTCAATGTGAGGACCCCTGTGTTCAAATCAGAACCAATTGTCTTAGAGAGTTACTGTGCTATGCTGGGTGCCCAGAATCTCAGGTTTGCTAGAAACCCCAATGATTATCAGTCACATCCAAAAGACACTCAAAACCCTCTACACAGTTGCTGCCGAGGGATTACTACTTGAATACCTGCTATGCTGGAGAACTCATTATCTTATAAGGCAGTCTAAGCCATTAATTTCATTGAGTCCAAGCCCTCTGCCAGGACTGGGAATACGAGATGGCAAAAACATACACCAAGTACTTAAGAATTTCATACTTCAGAACAAATTTCCCTGCTGTTTTTGTTTGTTTGTTAAATAAGGCCACATACTGTGCTTCTGCGGATGATGCTTGTTCCCACTTTCCATTTCACAGGTCACCCAGTTGCTGAGTGAGTTGCAAACACCATATCATTGTCCCCGCTTGGACCCCAAACAACCTCATCCTAATACGTCACAGGAAAGTCCATTCTAACTCCCCCGGGGTAGTTAGAAACTGCCAAGTCGGCATTTTCCAGTCCCCTTTCTCCCTAGCGGACTCTTGTGGAGTCAGTCATTTGTCTAATTGCAAAATTACTTTTTCTCAGTCTTTCTGTTTTAGGTTTCTAAATTCTTGCGCCTGGGTCCATTTCAAAACCTGTAATTGGATCCTCTGGGGCCTAACCTGCTGTGGAGTGTCTCAGTGTCCTTGTCTATATTCATCTTGGAACAAACCCATCTTGGAACTCACTTTCCATTGCAAAACTGATCTGTGCTTCTTATTTCGAAACCGCTGCCTCTGAGAAATGGTCACCCATCTCAAGGCCACCTCCTACTTTGTGTTGCCAATTCAAAACACAATTTGTATCTAGAAACCAAGGTGCTTTCAAAATTGTTTTGGAACATAACTCCGGAAGTTCCGTGTAAACCCTCAGGATCATCTTCCCTGACTCCTTCCCCTCCCCCCAGCTCCCCTCCCTCGGTCCCTCCCTGTGGAGTTTGAGGTCTGTCCGCAGATTATCTTCCCCATCTGCTCTTAGCCTCACCAGCATTAATGTGTCAAAACCCACTGTAAAATTGACATGTGGGCATCGACATGGAACCCTAAATATTCCTATTTCATCCTTTAGGCAAAGCCCACTGTATGTAGAATCTCCATACAGCTCCTTCTACTGGCCTGCCCCATCCTAACTGGCCCTGGACTGTTCCAATAATGTGCGGGGAAACCAAGCCACGGAGGCTCAGTGGGTACCTGATGTACAGTATCCCGTGAAGTCCTCTCCACCCTCCCGGGAGAAGGGCTCTCGTCTCCCTGTGCCGCAGGTAAGGAAATGAGGCAGGAGCAGGTGGAGAAGCGAAGGCTTCCTCCGTGCCGGCCGGTAGAATCAAGTTTGCATGTGTCTCATTCCAAAGCCAAAGCTCTTTCTGCTGCTCCAACTAGTTAACTTCCTTATGGGAAAGTTGGAACTAGTCAGGCATGTAACCTTGGACAAGCCAATTCACACCCTGTGCACCTCAGGTCCCTTCCCAAATGAAGAAGTAGGTTAGATGAATGCCAAAGTCCCTCTATCTCTAACATTCTCACTGTTCCCACGCTCTCGGGCTTGCTCATTCTGAAGGAAGAACTTCCACCAATCTGAAGTAACAGCAATCGGGGTAACAGCAATAATAACTATTTACGGGTGACTACCATATATGAAGTGAGAGATAGCTTTCCTTATTTGAATCCTTTTAACAAATCTATGAGTTCTTTTATCCCTGCCTCTTAGATAGGAAGACCGGGGGCCGTAGAAGTTATAAACATACCCAAGGTCACACAGCCAATAAGAAGCAAACCCAAGGGGGTCTGATTTCCAAGTGCATGCTCATGGGACCACCACGGCATGTTTGCGGGGGAGGGGGAGGGACAGAGAGGAAGGAGGAGGAGGGAAAGTGCTGTGAGGAATGGTCTCTTAGGGCAAGAGAAATATGTCCTCCTGCCAGAATGATCCAGAGACAAGTCAGTTGGGATTGAAAGGGTGCTTGGAAGGAACAGGTAATTAAAGCTCCCCCTAGTCTCCCCAACTTTGCTTACCACTCTTAGCCGACATGCTCCTTACTTCCAGGCAGAGTGCTGCCCTGGTAGGAACTTAGCTTAGGAGAGCCTGGCTTGGGGCCCAGTCTTGCTCACGGAGGCCAGTTAGACCCTTAAAGACTAAGCTTTTTATTATCTCATTGGGTTTTTTTTTTTTTTTTAATCTCATTTTATTACTGGGTCCTCTCTGAACTTTAGCCAAAATTGCCAGACTCCTAGCCCAAGCCCTACCATGCATTCCCAGTACTTTCTGGAACTTCCTGAGTCTAGTGCACAGATGGTATGCCTTGCAGGAGAAGACAATCATCGCCAGCCAAAATGGAAAAGGACAATCAGTCGAAAAGAAAGATGGGTTTCTGAAGAGTAAGGAAGGCTCCATTATGGGGTACTCAAAGCTGCTCAGGCGACTGAAAAGGAGTGGCCAGTTCTGAGGGAGGGCCTGGGCACCTATGAAGGCTGACATCTACAGGGTCTCATGGTTCCATAGTCTCGGGGGAAGAAGGGCAAGTCAGGTTTGCCAAAGCAGATGCTTGGGCTGTTGGGGTGCAGATAAGGGCTTTGGGGCCATATAAATCTGGATTCAGATACCCGGCTAATTCCCCTTTGAGGCCTCGACTTAGAGCCCCGGGCAGCAAAATGAAGATGGCTGTAAACTTTAGAAACAATGTGTGTGGAGCTTTAAGCACACCAGAGACAGGAGGCAGGTTCTGTTACCATTATTATTCAGGAAATAGCGTGAGAAAGGCTTTTTTCCGGCCATGAGCATTCAAGCAATCCTCATCCGTTTTCACGCTGTTTCGCTTGTCCAAAAATTGGGGCGTGACCATTTGGTGAGTAAAAGCTGACAATACTCAGTGGGGCACTAACGTTCCAAATGAAGTGCGCCTGGAATCGAGACTGTGGGGACACGCCCCTCAGAGTTCCAAGGATGGGATCACCCGGCTTTTTACATGGAGAATTTTCAAGACTTGCCTTTTCACCACTTCAAAATACAGATGCAATTATTGCTTGCAGATGACTGTTATTGAAGAAAATAAAGGAATAATAGCCCCAAACCAGTAAAGGGAAAGGACAAATCAGTCATAGGAAAAAAAAAAGATCACCGGCGAGGCAGGGCAGACCTGTGAAAGGGTGTCAGTGACTCACAGGAGGAGAGATGGACCTTCCAGTCATTCAGGGGGCCAGGTGTCCTGGTTAATAGCTTTGTCCCCAAATTGTTTTCAACGCACCCCCCCTTCCCTCTCAGCGATGTCCCAGGGTGGATAATAAATTCTTTGGTCCCCTAGTCACCTGGACTGTCACACACACTAATGTGGTGGGAGAGGGAAACTAGATACAGGTTTGGGCTACAGACCCCTAGAGTATCCCAGGCAGAGACATTCAGAGAAGGAACTTCCAGAATTTCGCTCTCTGAGCCAGGGGTACTCTCCTTCGTACTTTTACTTAAGCCCCTCTGAGTACCACTTAGACCCACTTGCTGGCTGTGAAACAGAAGTAGAGACTGGAGAAAATACGGATGTGAGCTCCAGGCAGGGAGCGTAGAATAAACTGGAGAAATAGTAAGATTATCAGTCTGTTGTGTTCTGCCATGGCATCAAATGGGGGTGCTGGGAATAACCTGAATGACGGTATTTGTGTGCTACAGTCCCTTTGTCTTTCCGGAAGGCAGAAGTATTGCTTAGAGAGTAAACTCCATTAGTCAGTGGCCTGGCTTGGTGTGAGTCAGTGCCCGTTTACACGCCCTCCAGCTCCAGAGTTCCTGGAAAGTGCCCTGAAGGAGGTCAGTAGTTCTGACCCTCGCAGACTGGACCCTCTGAGGTTTTGGCATTTGTCCGAGCCCCACTAGAAGTGAGGATGTCGGGGCACCTGGGTGGCTCAGTTGTTAAGCCTGTGCCTTCCACTCGGGTCATGATCCCAGGGTTCTGGGATCGAGTCCTGCATCGGGGTGCCTGCCTGTCTGGGAAGCTTGCTTCTTCCTCTCCCACTCCTCCTGCTTGTGTTCCCTCTCTTGTGTGTGTGTCTCTCTCTCTGTCAAATAAATAAATACAATCTTAAAAGAAAAAAAAAAAGAAGTGAGGATGTGTAAACATGTGCCTGGTGGACGGTGTGGGTGTGCCTCCCTGACGGAGGAAATGCACCGAGGCAACTCCCCAGCTCTGGCCCCACCCAGCGGGGCCCCTGTGTTCTATTTTAAAGCTCCAGGGTAGCCTGATCTGAGGTCTATCTGGTCTGCCATCCCCTCCTTGTTTACTAGAACATTGGGTCATGGCAGCGCAGCTGGAACACAGATTCCGGACGAATCAGCAAGACAGAGGCGGGCCCTACAAGGCATAGTGTCATTGCCCTGTTTTTCCTTCCCCTCCCACTGAGTTTTCTTGGAAATTCCGAGGCTCACTGTGTATCTCCAGAGATGCATTCCAAATTCTCAGCTGCTTGCAACTTAGCCAGTCTTCGTGCCTCTCCTTCTGAAATCTTGGTGCCTTGCAAGGTTAGACATGAATAAGCATGCACAAAAGGGTGTCCGAGGCTCCGTGTATTTGCTGCTGACTGCTGTCAGCAGACGTTCAACCATAATTTCCCCTCTTAAACAGCAAAGAGGAGGGGCGCCTGGGTGGCTCGGTGGGTTAAGTGTCTGCTTTTGGGTTGGGTCATGATCTCAGGGTTCTGAGCTCCATTGTTGGGCTCCCTGCTTAGCGGAGGATCCGCGTCTCCCGTTATTGCTCCCCCCACCACTGATGCTTTCTCTCCCTCTCAATAAATAAATAAAATCTTAAAAAACAAACAAACAAACAAACAAAAAAACCAAACCCACAAAGGGGAAAATAACTTCTGTGTGAGATGTCTCTGTGACTTGGTGTATTTGCCTCTAACCTGTGTGTCGGTCCCAGCTGAGGGCTCCGGGGGGTGGCTTTGCTGCCCTTTACCTTCCTGGGAGCAGCTACGCTGAGCACCAGGGGATCAACCGCGGTCCGACTTCCTGTTTCCTTACAGCCTTCCTGCTACATTATTTCTTCCCATCAGCCTTTTCTCCCGTCATCATGATCACGCCATCCCTTCCTGGACAAGAGGAAATAATGGGGAGCAACAGAGAAAGAGCCTAACACACATCAATTATGTAAAAATCATATCTGTTTCACGAAGAGTAAGAAAGGTGCCTGTGCCTTTTCTTAGAATCGTTCTTGATTTTAACTATATTAATTTTTTAGCATTGAGCCTTGGTTCGTAGAGTGTGGTCTCTGACCTCCAGCATCGGCTTTACCTGGGAACTTCTTGGACATGCATATTCTCTGTCCCTAGCCCAGATCTGCTGAATCAGAAACTCTTGGGGTAAGGCACGGCCATCCGTTTCAACAAGCATTCTAAGTGATTCTAAGAGTGCAAAAGTTGGTGCACCTGGAGTTGAGAATTATCCATGGGATGGCGGAAGGTGAGTTTTGAGGTTTCTCTTTGCTCTCCAGATGTCAAGATCAACGTAAGAAGGACAGAGCCTATACCATGCTTCTTAGGCATGGCTTATCCACCTTGCTTTTCAAGCTGGAGTAGGTGTGGGAGTAAATACAAGGAGAAGAAGGACCGGACAGTCATGGTGGCCCTGGCTGATACCCTCAGTGAGCTGGCTTCATGGGCCATGTCTCTGGTCAGGGACCTGGGGTTTCCTGGTCCCCTTCTTGTGTCCGGCACCCCTCTAAGGGCATGAGGACACCTGATATATGTTATGTGATGCTGTAGATTTTCAGCATGCAGCTTCTCGTCTGCTCTTGGGCAACTAAGCCAACCATCAGTTATAGATAGAAATTGGGGAGTTTATTCTCTTCATGTTTTGCTTAGAGTAAATCAAGCAAATAACTGGAAACATGCTCTTCATCTTCACCGTGCTTTCCTTACTACCCAAAGAGCCACCGGGATTATTAAGAAGGTTGGGATCTATGTGTCTAGGGTGGCTGTCCACTTCAGCAGGTCCTAGCTACATGTGGCTCTTGGGCAACTGAAATGGGGGTGGTCTGGACCCAAGATGTGCCATTAGTATAAATATACACCTTGTTGCCAAGGCTTAGCCCCAAAAAAGTGAAAATTATTTCATGAATAATTTTTTTTTATTTGACAGACAGAGATCACAAGTAGGCAGAGAGAGAGAGGAGGAAGCAGGCTCCCTGCTGAGCAGAGAGCCCGATGTGGGGCTTGATCCCAGGACCCCGGGATCATGACCTGAGCTGAAGGCAGAGGCTTTAACCCACTGAGCCACCCAGGTGCCCCACATGAATAATTTTTATATTGATTTCATGTTGAAATCATAGCATTTTAGCTATGGCTAAATGCTTCCATAAAATATATTCATAACATTAATTTTACCCATTTCTTTTTACTTCTTAAAATGTGGCTACTTGAAAAACTGAAATTACAAATGTGGCTCACATCTGTGGCTTCCGTTATATTTTCATTGAACAGTGCTGGTCTGGTTAGTCTGGGACTCTGGTAAAACCCAGGGTTTTGAGTGACACTAGTGGATATGCAGAAGCAAATACAGAGGAGCAGGTATAAACTGGAGCGTGTCCAGCATGTCCACGTGAAGCAATATAACTGAAGCCTGGCAGCTAATAAGATCCTGAGCCTTGCAACTAGACAGCCTAGAGTTGAATGTGAACTCTGCCGCTTGTTTGGTCAAAGAACTTAACCTCTCCGCACTTCCGTTTTCTTACCTATAGAAAGAATGTTCCTGGTTCCTAACTCAAAGGGCTTTTGTGAGAATTAGTTAAGAACAGTGAATGGTAAAAGGCTTATTATTATTTCTGGCTATTAGTAAGTATTCAGTAAATACTAACTCCCCTTCTGTGAGTTAGTATTACTTTAACAGTAGATGGTGTTACTGATTCTGGAATCTTCATTTCGGTGGTCCTTAACATTGGGATGGATTCTCCTCTACTGGGAATGGTTTGTAGGTCATCCTACCCCAAAGCATGGAGTATATTACCTTTTCCGGGCTTCTTCACCTGGAAATCCACAATGAGCTGTAGACCCCTGCCTACATAGCCCATGCTGTTACTCAAGGTCCTCACAGTCAAAAACTGAATTACATAGAAGACAATCTCTGAACAAAGACCCCCAGTTTCTTATGCTTACAAAACTCATGTGTTTGCACGGCACAGATTGAATGGACTCGGAAAGGTAGTGTCTCTACTGAATGAGGGGGACGGAGTCTCCTGACCAGCAAATGCTCCAGATGAGCAGGAAACTGGAAGGGAACGCTGAGATCCTGGCCTCAAGATTACGGACCAGCCCCTGAAAGAAGAGTCTTGGCCCTTGTGTTCGAAAGATAGAACAGAACATCTAGTTTAGATTTTTCCAAAGAGTAATCAGTTCTCTTGCAAGGTTATGTGGAGATACGGCTGGAAGAAAAGGCTGATAAGTCAGTAAAAAGAGGGTGGAGCAGACAAACAAGCATACTGGGAACGGTGGTGCCTGGCTTCATTTTGAAAGACCCAAGGAGTGTGCATGAGAGCTGCGTATCTCCAGGTGCAAAGTCTCTGAGCTCCTGGAACGCTAACACCACGATAAAACCTGTAACGCTTTATTCGCCGCACATACACAAAAATGCCCTAAGTTTCTGTCCATGGTTTCTGCTCAAAACAAATACAAGAATGAAGAAGGAGAGGTTATGCAAGGCGTTCCCATCCAGGACTGAATATTCTGGATCCCTGTTCTGGGCAGCGTTCTTTGAAAAACGGGGAAGCAGGGTGTAGAGATGACATACTTGACTGGGGAAGGGATTAAAGAGTCTTTGGTCTCTTTCTGAGTCGTACTGCTTAATTTGTCATCATCACTGTCCTTGTCGTCATCATCAGAACAGTGCTTCCTGCATGCCAGAAACTTTGCTAAGTGCTTTTTAAAGTTGATCTCATCTAATTTTCCGGATAGATCTATGAGGGAAGTATTCTTGTTAGGCCATTTTTAAGGATGAGGAAACTGAAGCTTACAGACATTAAGACATTAAGACATTACAGACACTTGCTCAAAGTTGCACATACCTCTATCTCTGGGCTTACCAGGACGGCCTTGCTGAATAAACAGAGACACCAATCGAGATGACGTTATTAGAGATCCCAAAGGGAATCCCTAGATCAGAAGGTCTCCACTCAAACGGACCCTAAAGTCCCTTTTTATAGGAAATTTTATTTTAATATTTATTTATTTATTTAATTTTGTAATGCTGCATTTGCTCTCCTGAAATGAAATTTACAAATCATATAACCCACCCTAACACACAATATTTGGAAATCAGTGTTTTGGCAGAAAGAGACATGACATGAAGGTTTATTATAATAAAGTACGATATATTGCCATATGTAAAGGAGAATGAGACCCTCAGGTGCTTGCATCTATATAATGAATCACGAGGAAAACCTCTACAACAAATGGTAATTACTCGACTACCACAAGTAGTGCTGACATCAGTGATATGATTGTCAGACAAGGTGAGCAACTCCTCATAAAGTTCTAAACAGAATAAAGTACAATTCTACCTTGACTTATATGTTGATTACATTCTGGGAAAATTCAGTGCATGTTAACTAAAAACATGGAAAGAATACTTTGTGTTTATATGTATGGTAGAGTTAAGTTCCAGATCATAAAATTGTTTCAACTATGTCAATATCCAGTAAGACATTCAAAAGATAGTGCAGTTTTTCCTTGGGAGGTGGGAGCAGAATCATCCTAGGCTTTGTAGGACATTACAAAAACATCCAACCCATATCTCTGCCAAGAAAATACCAGTAACACCTCCACCCCAATTATTGGGCTATTGGAGTAACTTGCAAATTTCCAAAACAACTTAGGACAATAGTTTCTCAACCTTGGCTGAACATTAACATTTCCTGAGGAGCTTTGTTCAAATACTGACACCTGGGCAGCATCTGCACCATCACTAACATAATTGGTCAGGGCCCCTGTCTGGTCATCGGGTTTTTAAAAAACTGCTCAATTGATTGTATTCTGTAGCCAACATGAGAATCATGCCTTAAGGATGGTTCTGCCCCTTTGAGTGTCATTGCCATTAGCTGAGTCATATCACCAGACCAAGGAATTTACAGGCTTTCTTTCTTTCTGCCCCTTGGAGCTATTGGCTTTTCAGCTAGAGCCCAAGGGCCTCTTAACTTAGGGAACAACATCTGTAATTACAATGAAGGGGGAAATAAAACAAACAAGGAAAACTCCCCCAAAATAAAGTGTGATGGGGGTTATGTGCCTCTAAGATCTGAAAAGTCGAAAATCTACTTTCAGGAAATCCTGGGAATTGAATAAATGATTAAAGTTTATTTCCAAATGTAGAATAAGTGAAGAACATAATTTAACTAAATAAAAAACAAATTAATCAGTGACTGATTGTTTAGGAAATAAATTTGTGCTATAGTGGGACTAAGCTTCTTCTAGAACCCCTGGTCATCCACCTTTCTTTTGGCTTGACTTGGGCCTTTACCTTCATAGGAAAAATAAGCTTATAGTCACTCCTCCTGGTCTGTTGGAGCTGTCTGCTGAACCCTTCAATCAGGAATGGTAGATACATTTTATCTCCAGCACTAACTCTGAATGATTGGATGTGTGCTCCTTGAGAGGCATTTGAAACCCAGTCCACCCTAACTGAAGAGTGCTACAGTGGGTGGATTAGTGATACCCGTCTTGGGCACTTGAAGAGGGGAGGAATGGAAATGCCGCCTTCCTCCCAAAGACCCTAAGGCTATCATGGGGGAGGAGGCACATTTCTTAAAAGTAACAAGTGAGCTGCTCAGACCCGGTCAACTTTTGGAAGCTGATTGGATTTTATCGTCATCATCATCACCATTAACGTCATCATGTAGTGAGTTTCTGTTGAGACATACACAACACAATTACTACCTCATTAATCCTCATTAAACAACTCTACAAGGTAGGCACTTGCATCAGTCTGGAATCCTACAGCTGGTAGAAGGAAGTAGTCTTCAAATCTGGGGTTGTCTGAGGGACGCTTAAGTCTCACAGAATAATAAACAATATGGGGTGAAGTATGGCTTTAGATCACCCTGGGAAGTTCTACAATTCTTTGTCTCACATCCAAATATTCAGGATCCCTGACAAGATTCAACAAATTTCAAATGGCAGTACACATTCTTATTTCTCAGCATTTCCCCATCATTTCCTGGTATTGGATCCTGCCCATGCATTTAAATGGCAAATTTGAAAAATACAGTAGAGATGTTTTGGTTAATGAAATTTTCCCTGTTTTGTGTTTTTCTTTGTTGAAAACTTTTCTAAAATGTTCATTTTCCTGCAATAGTTCAGTATAACAGAGTTCAATGCATTGACATAATTTAGCTAGAAAGAGGGTACTGGCACATAATAGACATGTTTTTTAAAGACTTATTTATTTGTTTATTTGAGAGAGAGCACAAACAGGGGGAGGGGCAGAAGGAGAGGGAGAGAGAGAATCTTAAGCAGACTTCCTGCTGAGCTGCAGAACCCAACAGGGGGCTCGATCTCACCAACCCCTGAGATTGTGACCTGACCCAAAGCCAAGAGTGAGATGCTTAACTGACTGAGCCAGCCAGGTGCCCATCATAATAGACATTTAATAATATTTAGAATGAATTAATCAGTACAATTAACATATTTGTCAAAGAGCAATTTTTAAAATTTTTGTTGAAATCCAATTCATCAATTTTTCCTTTTCTGGTTTATCTTTTTTGTGTTGAATCTGAGAAATCTTGGGCTACCCTAAGGTCACGAAGATTTTCTCCCATGTTTTCCTTTAGAAGTTTTATAATATTAGCCTTTACATTTAGGTCTATGATCCATTTAATTGACAATGGTTTTGACCATTAAGTTTCTTATAGGCCCTAGGGTTGGCTTTCTCAACACTTCTGCTCAGAACTGAAGATGCAGGTAAAGCCATTTAAAAGTATGGATATTACATTTTCTGTCTGCAAACATGGTCTAGAAGGTGTTCTCCTAGACAAAATCTCTCACAGCAATGCTGTATTTATTATTGCACTCTTTGTCAAGAAACTGAAAACTCTGGCCTGGCTAGTGGTGTTAGCTGGTATCTTTCTGTTTCAGAATAACCATGTCCAAACCTGGTAAAGGAGATGTAGCTCAGTACTCTCCATTCTCCATCTACTTGCCCAGATAACAACCCTAAACACCAATCTCTAAAGTAAACCCCTTCATTGTCTGCAGAATAATATTCAACTGGGGCTCAAGGGACACCACCAATAGGAAGCTTAGACCTGTGGGTGGGAAGGGGAGAGGGCTTAAGAGCCCACTTACTCTGGTTAACCTGTAGCTATTTCAACTTCATGCTGTGCATATCCCCTGAGCAAGATCTCTCTGTTTAGGAATTTTGGAGGGGGGGGGGGAGTTGGAGGGGAGAGATGTAATGGGAAGGACCTCTTCCTCTGAATTTATGCAGCATTCTAAGATTTCATTTCATAGCCAGAACGGCAGCCAAGGATTCTGTCTATGTTAATTAATGTAATGATATATAATATGTAATATATAATTACATAATTATATCATTATAAAACACCATATTATGTAATTATGTAATTACATACTATATTATGTAGTAGATATTATATATTAAGTAATATACACTTATTTAAAATACAATATATCTATACTATATCCTAATTATATTTCTATATTATTTTATATATTTGTATATAATTATATACTATACTTATGTGATATATATAATATATTATAATATATATATAATTATATCTCTGAAGAACTTCTGGGATATCTTTTGGGAAGGACTATATCTTTTGGGAAGGGCTGAAAAAAAGGAAATGGACTTTGTTAAATTTTTTTAGATAGATAGAAAAATATTTTGCCTATCACAGTTGGGCTTGCGTCTTTTCCTATTTAACAGATTCATGCATAGAATCACTCTCCTGGCAGGAAGATCGTGACCCGGACCTTTCCAACTCTACTTACCTACTGATCAAGACTCAATCCAAGTCTTCTGCTATGAAACCAACTACTTAGGCCTGCTCAGTAGTTTTTCTTTTCCCTAGTCTTAAAAAGAGAACGGTATATTCAACATGGCCAGGAGCTAGTAGAGATGCTGGGGTACACAGAAAAATGAGACACAACCCACACAATCAGGGAGGTTATTGCCCTCTCCCCTAGGGTCCAGACCCACTCGTAGCTTATTATAACACTGTGCTCTGATAAGACATGTACATCAAGAGCTGTGGGAGCACAAAGGTTGGGCATCTAAAGCAGACCAGGCGAGGCCAGAATACAGTAGAGAGTCCAGGAAGATCTTCTGGAGGAGACGACGTTTTTGTTGAATTTCAAATTAAGTTGGTATAGAGTATCAGTGGGATGGTTGCAGCCAAAACTGTCAAAAGCACAGAGATTTGATAACAGGGGAAATCCCTCCAGGTAGTAGCCCAGAGACAGCCCCTCTCAGTTTCAGGTGCCCCTTCCAATAGGTTTCTTTTAAGTTTGTTTTGAAAGAAGCCCAGAGCCCTCCGAAGGCAGGATTGTAGCCCCTCTTCTCAATTGTCCCAGGCAAGTCATTTCCTTGTTCCCTGACCCAGGTCTACAAAATTCCGCCATTAGGTGACATGTTTTCTTTAGGAAGCAATACAGAAATCTTCTACTGTTCCTTAAGCGTGGGCCTGGCAGATCTCACTCCCGACCCTTAGCAGTTTATCGCGGGACCTGACATAATGTCCTCTCCCAGAGGGTTCCTCACAGTTCTGTTCTCCATGCCTTGCTAGCTTTCTAGTGATATGTTAGAAAGTCTTAGTGATTGACTCTCCCAGGGGCCTTCTTAAGCCAGCTCCAAGAACATAGAATATAAGAGAGAAATGTGCGAGGTGGGATATGAGCGGGAAGCCAGATGATGAAGGTCTCTGAAAACCAAAACCAGCGGAGGGAGCCAGAGGAAGAGTAAGCTGTTGACATATAAACTGAGCCACACAGATGAAGACTCGATTATTATTCCTCATCGCTTTTAGGTACAAGCCAGTTTCTCCCCCTGAATTACATATACATTTTCTTTTTTCTTTTTTTAAAGATTTTATTTATTTATTTGACAGACAGAGATCACAAGTAGGCAGAGAGGCAGGCTGAGAGAAAGGGGGAAGCAGGCTCCCTGCTGGGCAGAGAGCCCGATGCGGGGCTTGATCCCAGGACCCTGAGATCATGACCTGAGCCAAAGGCAGAGGTTTTAACCCACTGAGCCACCCAGGCGCCTCAAATTACATATATATTTTCTAAGGGCAAAAATCCTGCCTATTTCCTTGGTGTCCACTATGATTCTACACCCATGTTAGAGCACATAAAAAGTTGTAAAAAAAAAAAAAATGTTGATTGGTGGGTTCAAATGCACTACCAAGAGAAGCCGTATAGATTTTTAGAAAAAGGTATTTTGTATTGCATAAAGTCAGATTCTTAAACGGCAGGAAGTGTCTGTAGGTCTCTCTGGGTCTGAGACCCCTTCAGTTCCTGCCGCCTGTTCATTTTCCACTCTCTCCCACTAGGAGGCAGCATTATTCCCTTTGCCCTCTGGGACAGCAACCTCAGTCCCATGATACATAACACCTTTGTACGTATATGTTCCACCAATCTGAACAGCATTGACCTTGACTGACTGAGAAAATGTTGCCTTGTGCCTTGGCCAATTGGCACCAAAGCTGAAGACAGAGGGTTCTGGAAAATACAACTCTCTGACCTCCAACTATCCCCAGAGGACCTGCCCCAGTAAAAAAAACAACTTTCCACAAAGTATCAACATGGTAGATGGATTCTGCAAGCAACAATTAGCAAGTTCAAAGATTGCAGAATATCTTATATTGGGTAAGGAGGGTTTATGTGGAGTTGGGCTGTTTTTTCCCATTGAGTTTTATGCAACCCTGGGTCCCTAGAGAGCTTCCCCAGAAAATCAGTTCAGGGTGTGCTAGCCTCTAGTGTTAGAGCTTTCTGTTTCTTTCACAGGGGCTGCAATATCGTGACACTTGGGCTTATGCCAGCAGCTTGAAGCTTATAACAAACTAAACATGTAACACCCCGGTGAGCAGCCAAAGTCAGCTCCAAATTTGTTTTTCCCAAAGTCCATGTTTCAAGGATTGCCTCTGCCAGGAATGACAGTAAAGCTTAAGGAAAGCTATTTATTTTAATCGCTATTGTCAATATGCCATTTGTATGTTGTCTGGGCATCTCTGGCTGTCCGGGAAAAGATTTGTCAATTGATTATGTAGAATTCCTCAAAGCTGATTACATCAGAGGAGTTCAGGTTGTTTCTGAGTCACAGATGGGACAGCCAAGATCAAGCACATGGTCATCCTTCTTCAGCCCCTGTTAAAGTCAAGTCTTGGGCTGGCTTCCTACTTAAGCCTCTTTAAGAAAGATTTGCTTTGATAGGTGCCTTGGGCAAAGATCGAGATTATTGGCCACTATGTGTGTGGGGGAGGTAGAGAGCACGCAAACTCTTAGGAGGAAATCCAGCTTTTCTTTCCTTTGAGTTCTGTTGAAGTCCCTCCGGGGTTTTCAAAGGCAATGTCAGCACTGTTCTTTCAATAAGGATGTGTTGAGCCTGCTCTCTTTTAAGGGCCAAAGACATGAAGGGGTAAGACGTGAACTTCAGTCTTGACCATCACATCTGCTGCACACGGGCTTCCACTGTGCTAAGGGACATAGGCAAAGAGAAGCCCTTTCCGTGTGATGCACTCATGAGAATAAATAATAAAAACCCAGGATATACTACTTTAAAAAAGGAAATAAACACAAAACAGAAACATAGACTCTGATTTGGGCACTGCTATAAGAGTCACGCATGTATGTAATAAAAGGAACACTTATAATAATGTAGAAAATGGCCTCCATATAATATTGGCATTTTAAAAATTACTATGAGATATGTGGAATTTAAAAAACAAAACAAATGAACAAGGGGACAAAGGAGAGAGAAAGAGAGACAGATAAGCCAAGAAATAGACCCTTCATTATTGAGAACAAAGTGGTGGTTGGGGGAGGGAGGAGGGGGAGGGGGACAACAGGGGATGGGGTCAAGGGGGGCGGTTGTCCTGGTGACCTGGTGATGTGAGGAAGTGGCGAATCACTATATCATGTACGTGAAATTGATAAAACACCGTATTTTAAATTTTTTAAAATTAAAATTACCATGAACATGCAGAAGAAGGAGTTAGAGAGAACAGTTTTAACTCTCTTCCCACTGAGAATTTGCAATACTAATGACAGAGGAAGCCTGGGGAATCACCAACCAGGAAGACAAGGTCCTTGCTTCAGGCAAATCTTAGTCATTTACTCAACAAATATTTATTGGGTACCTACCCTGTGTTGTTAAGTTCTTGAAATACACCAATTAATAAAAGGGAGGAAGAGGCCTGTCTTTTTATTCTAGCAAAGAAAGCAGGCAATAACCAAGAGAAGCGCTTCTTTTTAAGTAATAGGCAGAAGTCTAATTGCTTTTTGTTGATGGGACTTCTAGAAGTCAAAGGACATTATATTTCTTGACCTTGAAGTCTCACTAAAACAATAGTATCAAACAGTACCTTCGAATAATGATTGCTCCAAATATATCCCGAAGAGAAATTTAAAGTCAGTGTGGGACAACGGTGTGTGTTGGTAAACACTTAACAAGCAGGTCTCAGAGATAAATAATAAAAAAATGAAGCCCTTCCTTGTGGCACTTGCCATTTTTTTGGTGGGGTAAATACTCACTGTGGCCCTATTACATTACCACCAAATGGAGCTGGGAAGAAAGGTGCACAATGACTCTCAGGCCAGTGCAAAATGATACCAGCACACCACCGGTGGAAAGCCCATGGAATAATGAAACATTCCACATGGAAAGGACCCAGGCAGTCCCTGGACAAACACTTCTATTCACCATGTATTGCAATCAGTTGGAGACAAGTGTCACAAGTAAGTCGTTACAAATACTATGTTTCCTTAAATCATCTCACTGGGGCACCTGGGCGGCTCAGTGGGTTAAGCTGCTACCTTTGGCTCAGGTCATGATCTCAGGGTCCTGGGATCGAGTCCCTCATCGGGCTCTCTGCTCAGCGGGGAGCCTGCTTCCCTCTCTCTCTCTCTGCCTACCTCTCTGTCTACTTGTGATCTCTCTCTGTCAAATAAATAAATAAAATCTTTAAAAAAAAAAAAGTTTAAATCGCCTCACGGATTCAACAAAAAATTTTGGTGAGAAAAGAAACATTGAACATTCGGAAAAATGATTTAATTTTCTAGCTAAATCAAGATATATCTTCTATATCTTCCTTCACTTCAGTATCTAAATATTCCTCTTATTTTTGGCCACAGGCAGCCATGCGAAGCATTGTACTGACTATCTGCTATTTGGGGAGACTTATTGCTTTTGCAGATTTAATGTTGACCTTGAGCTTGAAGTTTATTAAAGAATACCTGGCTTTTGTCTGCATTTCCTATTTGATTCAACAGGTATTTTGCTTTTTTCTTAATTAAATTACATATTGAGGGTTGTTAAGCAGTTTCGCTTTAAAATCAGCAGGGAGATTTTGTAGGGCCCATGTTTGGAGTCTGAGATGTATCCATGTTTGGAGTGCTTCAGATGTATCTCTCACAACAAATAACTCCTCCTAGGCTTTTGCTGCCTTTTTTTTTAAAGTGTAATACATTTGTATTCTGGGCTGTTTGGTTCAAATATATTAGAGCAAATCTTTAATTTTCTAAGATACACTTATTTAGATCATCACTCAGAGACCACATTCATGCACAATTATTCTGGTTACTAAATAGGTATGTGCTTTGTTATAGAGTTTTGCTGCCTCTGATTCCATTGTGTGTGACTCAATAACAAAACAAAATTCCACTCTGGTCTGAAGGGCACTTTGTTGCTTTACCAAAAAAATACAGAGGGGTACTCACTGATGAAGTCCCAGAACCTAAGTCAGGTGCCTGAGGAATGCTACACCTATGGAGGGGAGCGGATGAAGGGGGTGGTGCAAGGCGCCAGCTCTTGCTTTGTCCTCAGCCAGCCTCCTGCTCCCTCATCACTCACCCCTCTCCTGACAAACTTTGGTTCACTTCTGCTAGGTGTGTCTGCCTGACTTTTGTGCATGGGACATGATGCTGAGAAGTGGGGTGATATTCTGGTAAAGTTTTAAACGAATTTAGGGAACCATATTAAGTAGAATTCAACCAAGTGCCACATAGAGTCTATCCATGGAAATGTGGGGGTGGGAGAAGTGAAAATATGAAGACATAATACAATAAAAACATAACCTTTGGCTCTCAGAATCAAAACAATATCCAGTAGGTGAGATGTCCCCCTTTATAAGAGATGCGATGTTGCTTTCTAGATGGAAGGAGGGGCCATAAGCCAAACAATGTGGGCAGCATCTAGGAGCTAAGAAAAGACAAGGAAGTGGGGAAGGGACACAGTCCTGGTGACCTTGATTTTAGCCTAGTGAGACCCAAATTGGGCTTCAAGCCTATGGAACTGTAACATCATAAAATTTATGTTGTTTGAGGCCAATGGGATTGAGGTAATTGGTGATAGCAGCAGTAGGAAGTGAATGCACCTGCTGTCCCCTACAGCTTCTCATCTCTCTACAGCGATGGTGTAGGTTACCATGAGACCAGCTTGGCTCATGGAGTGTGGATGGATGTGATGTGTACACAATCCAGGCTTAGGTTCTAACCCCTTATGCAATGTGCCATTATCTCTCTCTCTGCTAGTTGGACAGCTGCATGTGCAAGATCAGGGAGGATTCCAATGAGGCCCTAGTAGACAGCAGAGCTGCTGCTTGAAAGAGCCTTGAACCTGGAGTTGCCATCTGGAGAAGTGTTGCCCGAGGGTGTCGCCCCAACCAAATGCCTGGGGATTAATCCCCTGAGTTTCCAGAGTCCATTCTTCCTCCAGCAGAGCTTCTCCTATCCTAATTAGAACTCCAAAGCAGAGCTTCTGGAACAATTTTATTTTAAGAGTTTGTTATTTAGGTTTAAAAGAAAAAGATCAGACTACTTTGAACTGCCCATTCTTAATGGGCAAAGTCAGAACTTTGTTGGACTTCTTGGTCTTATTTTGTGATTTAGTGTTTTGAAAATCTCAAGTTGCACATGGAAAGGACTGTAATGAAATTTCTATTCTTAGAATTTATGAAGCTCTTAAACCAGTTTCCCTTTCCTGGCCACTGGGGCACTCCCAGCTTCATAGTGAAACCAGACAGCTCATGGGTTCTTACAGGGTCTACTGGCCCTTGCCTAAATATGTTCTCTATTCCCATCATTGTCTACTTTTGTTCTGAAATTCCTTTTTCTTGGAATATTTACCCAACCATTTCCTTCAAGATCAGCTCAATTCTGTTTCTTGCAAGAGGTCTTTCTAAATTCTTCAAGGAATAGTTCATCTTCTTTCTCTACGCTTCCTTGTGTTCTTTGCTCCTGCTTACTTACATTTGTATCTGTCCCCTCCCCACCAGGACCCATACATGCACCCAATAAAATGTAGCTTCTAGAAGGGAGGTACTCTGCCTTACTATTGTCTTCACCTTAACATAGTGCTCTGAATACAATAAAAGTTCAATGCATTTGTAAATTTTAGTAAAACTACGTCTGGCTGGTGGGAGAGTTTGTTTAACCAGACGGGATCACGTGAAACTGCCTTACTCTGCCATGTATGTGGAGCAAGGGTCCCCACCATATACCTTGTTCATACATTCGAGAAAAAATTCAGAATGCCCACTGTAAACCAGGAGCTGTGCAGAATGTTGGAGCATTGCGCATTCTGTTTAACTATCACACGTCACCAACTAGGGCAGATGCAAGCTACGTACAGAGTGTACCTACTATGTGCCAGCCTTTGTGCAAATGACTCGTGTCAGTCTAAATCTCTGGTCAAGGCTTCACTTTCCAAGACTTCTTCCTTTTCCAGAAATTGTAGCCTCCCAAGATCTGGGCAGCTAACTTTTTTGTTATTGTTTGTTTGCATGTCAGAATATTTTATTTTTTTATTTTTTATTTATTTATTTATTTATTTATTTTTTAAAGATTTTATTTATTTATTTAACAGAGAGAGAGAGAGAGAGAGATCACACTTAAGCAGAGAGAGAGGGGAAGCAGGCTCCCTGCTGAGCAGAGAGCCTGATGAGCCCGCTCTCCTGAGATCATGACCTGAGCCAAAGGCAGAGGCCTAACCCACTGAGCCACCCAGGCGCCCCAGAATTTTTTATTTTTACCAACTGGCTCTTATGTCTCTATGGCTCAGATCTTTGTGTTCCTGTACTATTATTTATGATGTAATTTGGAATCTATTTTATAGAATTAAACTCCATTCAATTTTGACATTGTGCAAGAGATCTACCACACCCATTTTCTTTCCATTAAAATGCAAGAGGGGGTGTGTAGAAACAATTTATCAAGGGGCCTCCGGGCAAATCGCATTTCACCGTTTCCTTTGAGCTCACTGAAAAGGATTGTGGTGGGGGTGGGACAGAAAAGGGGAGGCTTGTTCTTTCCTGAGTGATCATTCGACCAATCCATAGGGATCTCTACCATCCTACACCCATTAGGGAAGGGTCTTTGCAGGGAAGGGTCATTGTAGGGAAGGGTCATTGTAGAGGCAGTGCTGGCTGTGTCAGGCTGTGATAAATGGGCCAGACTAGAAGGTGGAAGTTGGACAGCATCGGGGAAAACACGATAAATAGTAATCAACTGGACATGAGGCTTTGAGAACAGGACTTGCATCTGTCTTATGTACCCCAGGACCAGCACAATGACCTGGTTTAGTAACCACTCTCCAGTGTTCCATGGATGTTGAATGAATGAATGAACAAATGCATGTCCCATTCTTCCTTCCTTCTCCAGGTACTGCTACAAAAGCATTTCATTCATGTCTCCTCTATCAATCAGGAATTTGGTGGGGACCTGCAGTCAATTTCTCCAGAATCATTCTGTTTATTACAAAGGCCCCAAGGGGCTTGCGTTAAAAAAAAAAAAAAAAAAAAAAAAAAAAAACACTCTGGAACCTTTTCAAGTAGGTTAGCTCTCTCTTCTCCCACTGCTCTGCTGGGTTAATTTCCGGCTTCTCCGCCATCCTTCCAACATGTCAACAGCTTGATGACAGCCAGGATCGGCTCTATACAGCTAGTGTTAAATACTCTGTTTTCTGGAGGCAATTTGGCCTCCTCAGAAGGGCAGGTGATAGATCCTTTCCAGAAAAAATAAATAATTAATGAACTCTATTGAGGCATAATTTATATAAAACACCCTTGTTCTTGTAGGTACCCGTTGTGTTTTTTTCTTTAAATGGAGGACTATTCTGTTGTGTGGCTATACCACAGCTTCTTTTATCTGTTCACCTGGTAGGTGGGCATTTGGATAGTCTCCAGTTGATCAAGATAAAGTTGCGTTTGTGTACAAGTCTCTGTGTACACAATTTCTAAAATGACTGTACCCTATTGTATTCCCACCCACCATGTATGACAATTTGAGCTGCTTTATGTTTTCACCAGCAGTTGGTGTTTGTGGTTAAATGTTTACCAAAGATGTTCATGGCTGTGACTACTGGGAAAAAGGGCCTTTGTGGATATGATTAAGGATCTGGAGATGGGAAGATTATCCTGGATTGTCTAAATGGGCCAGGGTAATCACAAGAGTCCTTAAAATCTGTAAGGAAGAGTCACAGAAGGAAATGTGGGGATAGAAACAGAGGTCCATGTGATGGGGTCACAGGCCAAGGAATGAGAGCAGCGTTCCAAGCTGGAAAAGGCGAGGAACTGCTTCTCCTTGAAGCCCACAGAAGGACTGCAGCTCTGCAGACACCTTTGACTTTAACCCTGTGAGCTTCACTTGCATGCCACTGACAGCCACACATTTGAGAAAGGATCTTTCCTAAGGCCTCTTGGGAGCCACAGGACTTGCAGGGACAGGCCTCTGCATGGGGAACACACTCACCAGATTGCATTCTGGCTCTTGCCTGGCTAATGTGATTTTCAGGCTAATTTCTTAACTTCTCACTGCCTCTTTTTTTCTTATTTTTCTGCCTCATTTTAAAATTGCAGTTATAGAAGCAACAGAAGCACGTTGTCTGAGGGCTAACCTGCTAGCGTTCGATTCTGGCTCTCCCATTTACTTATTGAGTGATTCTGGACAAGATGCTTAATTTCTCTGTGTCTAATTACCTCAACTGTAAAATGGAGTTTCCAGGACACTGACCCCTGAGGACTGGGATAAAGATTTAATGAACTAATCCAGGGAAAGCTCATGAATGCTGCCTGGCATACAGTGAGAATTCAATAAATGTCCTCTTTGGTTATGGGACAATCATAAATATGTCTTATTCCTACTTTAGCTTTAGTTAAAAAGGAAAAAGATTACTCCCTTCTTCAAAAATGTATTTCCATTTCTTTGCGCCATAAATAATGTTCTAGTGTGAAAATAAAAGGTTCCACAGATTACCTGATTACTATTTTATTTTCCTGTCCAGATCTGATTGTTTTAGGTCAAATGGGAAAAATAAGTAATGAACTGGCAGGTTTAGAAGGAGACCCAATATCGTTGATTGTTTTGTCTGAAACACATGGTTTATCTCACTTATTTGAGGTTGACCTGAGCCTTTAAACCAGGTCTGTCTGGTTCACACGCACACTCATGTGGCCCTCATCCCTTGCAGCACCAGGCACTGTCAGGAACCCTTTCGACAGTGTGACAACTGTGCCGTGTGCTGCTTGACATCAGGAAAGGGAGGAGAGGGTGACCAAAGGAGCTGGGATGGAATTTTCAAAGCCAAAGATTGCTTTTTTTGCAAATTTGACAACTCTTAGAGGGAAGGCTGTGATTCTGTCCTGTGGACCACAGTGCTCTGCTCCTCTCTTCCAGGACTGTCGTGTCTGGTTTATCCTGCTGTCCCAGTACCCAGCCCAGAGCCTGGCGAATGCTCGGTGCTCCACAAGTGTTGGTTCAACTGCGTTGAATACCAACCATCCTAGCCCTGGAAAGACTTCAGGGAATCTGAGTTGGAACAAAGCTCAGACATAATGGAGCCCCAAATCCTGCTGGATGTGGGAATGGGAATTCCCTTCATTGTAAATCAGAGGGCCTTGGTTTGGAGTGTAGGATCTGGAGACAGTCTTCCTGGTTCCGAATCCTTCCTCCATTATGTCAAATTCTATAAACATGGGCAGATTATTTAACTTCCAAGTTTCTCAGTGCTCTACAGAGATATTTTAAGATTTTAACAAGATAATATGTGTAGATTGCTGAGAACGATGCCCGGTACATAGGAAGTGCCCAGTAAAAGCTGACCATTACTTTCATGATTTTTTTAATGACAGGAATACACTGAGGCAAACTTATCTCCTCATAATTTCCACTCATTGATCTCAGACCTGTTTTTCTGTGAAAACTTTAAGAGAACGGAAGGCAGCAACTACGTGCTTCCAGAGACTTCTCTAAAGTTGCACATCCACACTTCTCTCCAATCATGTTTTCTGATTCTATGGGGGTTTTAGGTCTTTTTCCATTCTCTTGAAGGTTTCTAGTTGCCCAGGGCTGATGCCCCAATTGAACACCATCCTCATTCAGTTTGTTCAGGAGGAGGGCAGTGTGGGCTTATTCGTTTTCCTATCTGAGCAGGTTCTTGGGTCTCTGAAGAGATCGGGGTTAAGAACTGGTTGCCCACCTAGCTGTCACCTCCTGGTCTACCACACACCCATTCACCCTGAGTCTCAGCTCTCCTTACTGAGGCTGGCCATTAGGTCCCGGTGGTGTAACTCTTCCTTCCCCCACCACAGCTCCCATGACACTCCAGGATGGGACAAAACTGGGTTCAGGCCGTCTTGGGTTTCTTCCAGTGCCACAAAAGCTAACTTTAATATCTAGATCTGGGTATGGGCTGTGCACCAGCAGAGCAATCCAGGAAATCCCTCATTCTCTACATGACATTTTTCTGCGCAGCAAACCCAGGGAGACCTGACCTGTGCACTGAGCAAGAGGACTTGGGTAAAATGATCGATGCCCACTCTGAACCACTAGTCTGTGTCTAGACCCTCAGCACTCACAGCTTCTATCCTGAACAGCCTATTCCTTCCATCTTGTCTTTCTGTGGCTGATTCTTATTTGTCTCTTCAACCTCAGATTTCCCTAAATCCTAAAACACCTATACTCAATCATTTGCTTCTTTCCATATATTTTAGTCTCCACTACTTGACTCTCCTTCATACATTCAGCACCGTCAGTGATATTAACATTTACTGCGCGTTTGCTATGTATCAGGCTACGGGCTTTCCACGCAATATGCCATTTAAACCTCACAGTGACCCTATGTGGTAGCTAATGTTATTTCACAAGTGCAGAAAATGGGGCTTGAGAGGTTTAACATCTTGCCCCAAATCAATCAGCAGGTAGTGGTGGAACAGAGGTTGGTACAGAGTATCTCCGACTCCAGCGTAGTGGCTTTGCCAATAGGAACCATCTAGTAATTAATAATCTTTTCCCCGCTGGGTATCTCAGGATTCGATCAGGGAAGGAGAGCTACTCTGCATTCTGGAGGAAGGGGTTGATTATGAACAATTCAATCTCACATAATTATAGGAGGAGAAGAGAAAGCAAAGGTGCAGGTGGGGAGCTGAAGGGTCAGGGAGCGTCAGTAATGCAGCCATGCCTGCCCCACTGCTGAAGTGCAACCCCGAAGGGAAGCTCACGGGAGGTCTGTGGACACTGTGCCTCCACCGCTAAGCATCTGGTGACAGGTCTGGGCTTTGGGGCCGCTGTTGCTCAGCAGGGTCAGGAGTTGGAGGAAGAACAGAATACGGAGCTGGTGACAGCAAAAACAAACTGGAATCTGCCAGCGCCTCTCCCTCTGTCATCACAGTGAATCACGGTGACTCAGAGATCATCGGGCTGCTTCTCTTCAGCCTGCTAAATCTCATGCAAAAAATTTTTTTTGGACAACAGTAGCCTAGAACTATACAGGGAAGGGGGTCTGGTTAATACAGTTTGAGGTTAACCAAGTTGACTCGTGCAAATCACCCCATGTCTCAAACCCTGCAAACTTCTTCCCATGTACCAGCCTCTAAACCAGCAGAGTACGTGATCCACGGGGGGCGCTCAGACATGACTCAGGATTCTGTGAGTACCAATAATGCTTATGCAATCTGATCTTCCATTGTCTCAGTGTAATTCGGACCTGAGTATGTGACCAAAGTTCACATTTTGCTCTCTTTTTCTTATGTCAGAAGGTTAAAAGAGGGCTTACCATTTCATTTTTGGCCATTGATGTAACATGAAAAGATGAACAAACAAGTGAACTAAAAAAAAAAAAAATCCTCATTATAAGCAGGCAAAGTGATAAAGTTTTCAAGCATTTGAGCATAGATGACAACTGGCACAGGGTAGGGGTTCCATTTAAGAAACAAACAAGAGGGGTGCCTGTGTGGCTCAGGGGGTCAAAGCCTCTGACTATGGCTCAGGTCATGATCCCAGGGTCCTGGAATCAAGCCCCGCATCCAGCTCTCTGTTCCGCAGGGAGCCTGCTTCTCTCTCTCTCTCTCTCTCTCTTGGCCTGCCTCTCTGCCTACTTGTGATCTCTGTCAAATAAATAAATAAATAAATAAATAAATAAATAAATAAGGATTCTCTCTCCCTCTGCCAAGAAACAAGAAAAGTAAAGTTCAAAAATAACAAAAGAAAATAAAGTTTTTAAAAAGTCCCTCAGACATTGTATGCCAAAAATTCCAGAAAAGACAGAACAGCCTGAAAGCACGACATAGATTACCTCATTGTTCACCAAGGCTTATCCCGCTAGGAAGGGCTGTCTGTACCTTCTTGCATGGTGAATTCCTGATTACCACTTACTGAGAGGAGTCACCACCCCAGTAAATTCGTATTAGCTGGTCACCATCACAGTCCATTTGTATAGACCAATGAGGGTGCCGCTGGACAAGATCCTTTATCGCTGATCTATAGACAGACAGAACAACCTGGAACCCTTAAGTTCTTGGGTCTTCTGTCTGCCTCACTGTACCCATGGCCTCGCACTGTATCCGTGCCTCAGCTCAACATCTAAAACATCTGTCTGGTTTTACTGTCATCAAGCTCACAAATTCTCTGTAGGAAGAATGCTCCTTTTTCTCCAAATTCTGCAAATTCCCACCTATATTTAGAGGAGAAAAACAACTTTCCATGAGCTCACGTGCACAGAGCAGAAGAGAGGTGGGTGCCCGGGGATAAGCAGGTCATCCCTCTACCCTGGCGCACCATTCATTTGCTCAATAGACAAGCATTTATTGAGCACCTACTATGTACCAAGCACCGTGCTAGGTGATGTGGATACCATGGAGAATAAGATCGACAACTCATATCTTTCCTGGACAATGACATTTTCAAATATGCAGCCATATTTTCTATGGACATTTGTGCCTGTTAAACCTTTGTCTGAGGTTGCGAGTGGGGAAAACAGAGTGATGTTCATTCTTCTCTCTTTGCTCATTTCACGTGCCTTCATCCCCATCCCCCTACAGGCCATATTTGGTGTCAGCAGATTAGTCTGTCAGAAGATTGCAAAACAGTGGTGGCTTGTGCGTCATTGTCTGTTTCCCTACATTTCTTCGTCATTGACCTTCTGAAAGACAAGAGTGGGGACACCATCTCTCCAGTGGGAAAAATTGCATAAACTTCAGTCGTAATACTAGGTGATGGCTTTCTCACATCTTTCACAGGCTCAAGTTGTAAGTATCCTTTGCAAACACCATCCATTTATTAAAAATAAATAAGTTGGGGCACCTGGGTGGCTCAGTGGGTTAAAGCCTCTGCCTTTGGTTCAGGTCATGATCCCAGGGTCCTGGGATTGAGCCCTGCATCGGGCTCTCTGCTCAACGGGGAGCCTGCTTCCCCCTCTCTCTCTGCCTACTTGTGATCTCTGTTTGTTAAATAAATACATAAAATCTTAAAATAAATAAATAAATAAGTAACTTTAGAAATCCAAAAACAATAGAGATGGTGATGTGGATTCCGCTCCCACTCAATCTGAGAGATTCCCACCTTATTCCGTTTTCAGTCTCACAAACTCCAGGGACTTTGCAGCCAAAGTTGCTACATTTGGGTCTTCCCCAGGTTCTAGCAGACAGTCCAGATGAATGTCCAATGAAATATGTTTTCCAGCCTCAGCTGGACCCTCCGTGCAGCCAGGCCATCCCACACCGCGTACAAACTAAGTGCCTTCCCCTAGTCCTGAGGTGGTTATTTTGGACCTTCTCCACTCTTCTCCAAGGGCTGAGCCTTCCGTTTCCCCTTTACTGTCTACTCAGCCGAAGATCTGGAAAGCAGTCTGATGAAAGCCCTTCAGCTTTCTGTCTCTGTGTGTTCCCTTTCCCTCCCTTTCTTATTCTAAGGGAAGAAGCTTCCACACCTCCTGTCCAAGCCTGAAGCTGTGTCCCCCATTTCCCCCGTCCACTCTGATCAGAGACCATGCGTTGTTCAGCATCCTCTCTGCTTGCTTTCTGCTGTTTTTTTTTTTTTTAAAGATTTTATTTATTTATTTGACAGAGATCACAAGTAGGCAGAGAGGCAGGCAGGGAGAGAGAGAAGAGGAAGCAGGCTCCCCGCTGAGCAGAGAGAGCCCGATGCGGGACTCGATCCCAGGACCCCGAGATCATGACCTGAGCCGAAGGCAGCGGCTTAACCCACTGAGCCACCCAGGCACCCTCTGCTGTTTTTTTTAAAGATTTTATTTATATATTTGACAGACAGAGATTACAAGTAGGCAGAGAAGCAGTCAGAGAGAGAGGAGGAAGCAGGTTCCCCGCTGAGCAGAGAGCCCAATGCAGGGCTCGATCCCAGGACCCTAGGATCATGACCTGAGCCGAAGGCAGAGGCTTTAACCCACAGAGCCACCCAGGAGCCCCTTTCCACTAGTTTTTAACCATACTCTAACTTCTCCCATTTATTAAAACAAGTCTCTGTCTATTCTGCATGATCCCCCAGCTCTGCTTTCTCTTTCTCCTGCACTTCTTGAAAATGTGTCTTTGCTGTGTACGCATTCTCAGTTCCTCCTAACTCAGTCCGGTGTACAGCAATCTGGCTTCTTCCATCACTCCACTGAAAGTGTTTGGAGAAGTTCTGTGTTGATCACACAAGGATGTAACTAATCCCCCCTTCTCCCGAGAGCCCACTGCCCCTTCAAACCTGATCTCTGGGGCTAGATTTTCTATACCCTTTAGATGAATCTAGAATCGGTCCATGGTTTTTTCTGACCACTTCTAAATAATAAACTTTCTGGGCACCCTGAGTTTCACAAATAACTTCATTTCCAATAATTAAAATGTTCAGTCCAACTTTTACTTAAAGTTTAATCTTCTCCCCTCTCTGAGCTCCGAGAACATCCAGGTGTGAAGTTCGTTCAGGTAAGGGAGCAGTGGTTGGCTGTTCTTACTCTGCTGACAATTTCTTAGTCCTCCTTCCCCACTCCCAGACTTAAAAGCTGTAGGTTCTGCTCCCTGGCAGATTGAAGTGGACAAAGCAGAGGGAAGGGCCAGGAGAGATCTTGCTTGGCTAACAGTGATGGACTGCCTTTGTTTTTCTCTGGATGCAGCAGGCATCTCAATGTGGCGCTCTCTCCGGGCACCTTGTGGATTCTTTGAAGTCTTCATTGCAGGGTCCTCTCTCTTGTATCTCTTTTGAATGGACAAGTGTGTCCTCTGGCTGGTCATCAGAATTCCCCACCCTTCCTCCTCTCCCCTCTGCGACTACACTGGGTGGGGTTTAAGAAACACAGCAGCCTTCCTCCTATAGCCCACATGTGGTTCAGGGAATCATTCATCGGTTCTTGACCCTGACAAATCTAGGAGCGCAAACTGTCAAGCACACCCACTTCTCCTGTCTCTGTTTACAGACCACGATGCTCTTAGCAACCACGTCCCACTTCAGAGGTCTCAGGCATACAACCAAGTTCTCTGTACCCTACAAGCTGCAGGGGAAGCACCCCAAGCTCTCAGGTGGTTTTACTGACGCTCCTCTCACTTGCTTTGAGTAAAGGGAAAACACTTCTTTTTCTTCCCTCACTCCACTATGCTTGTAGCATACAGATGACTCTTCAACTCCCCCCTAACACCTGCCTCTTTAAGTCTCTTGTATGGGATTGATGAGCTGATTGTCTTAAAAAGGATAACATTTCCAGATCCCTCTTTGCAAGCACAATATAGGTATTGAGAACTTCCCTGTAAAAAGTGAGTGTCCCATCTCCATACTCCCTTGCAAAGATATCTCAGCCTTTATCTTATTCCACCTAGAACTGGTCCTTACTTCCTGAAGTGTTTTGTTTCCTTTAGCTTGAAGGACAGCACGGTGTCCCGTCTTTCCATTTTTCTGGCTGCTCATTGTATCTCCTTTTTTTGCTTTCCTTTGGTGCTCAGGGGCCAACACTGGTCCCTGCTCTGTTGCCCCAGCCTCTTAAAGGCTCCTACACCACCCCTCTCCCTGATCCTCCCCAGTCCAGGTTATCTTAAGTCGATCTGAGTTCCCAAAGACCCACTTCTCTTCATCCCTACTGCTTCTCATCCAGGCCAGCATCATTTTCCTATGGATATGGTCTCACTTCCCACTGCTCTCTCTTCTCCTGGCTTACCCCCTTCCAAGGGATCTCCATGTTATTGGCATAAAGATGACTTTACCATGCAAAGGTGATGGCTTAGCACCCTTCCATGGTTTCCCACGTCCTCTGGATAAAGCTCGGTGCAGTACTGTGTCTCACCTGGCCTTGAATGGCTTCACCTCTATCTCTCTCTCATTACTTCCTGTCTTGGTGCCCCATGCTCCGCATTTCCCTCAGACCTTGCCCCTCACCAGGCTCTAGTCTCTAGGCCTCCACACCACTTTGCTTCCTCTTTAATCTTTGAAAATGCTCACCTCCCTCCCCACCCTGAGAGCCTACACTCTCACCTTCCTTTTCACTCCCTCCAAGTTCTTCATGTGGGTCAGTCCTCCTGGCGTGTGCTCCTACCTCGACCGGACGTCTTCCCACAGAGCGCTGGTCACTTTTGATTGTAACTTTGTGTTGAACTGACTTCTCTGCCGGATGGTGCGCTTTGGGAGAGACTGTTCCCCCACAACTAAATACAGAGCTCTACCCACAGCAGGTAATCCTTACCTTATCCACTCAGTGTAGGAACTAATAATGTACCATCACAGAACATTTGGGAAATGGAGGCAAAAATCACTACAATCCCGTCACTCATTTTCATTTTTGCTTATTTATTTCTGTCCCTCACCCCCCCACAAATTACATATACTTTTTAAAAGTTGCAGTTGTTTGGGCAACTGTGTGGCCGAGTTGGTTAAGCATCCCACTCTTGATTTCAGCTCGGGTCATGACCTCAGGGTTGTGAGATCAAGTCCCACGTTGGGCTGCAATCTCATCATGGAGCCTGCTTAAGATTCTCTTTCTCCCTCTGTCTGCCCTCCTCACTCACACTTCTCTCTCTAAAAAAAGTTGCAATTATTAAAAAATACAATTCAACCGAGTAAAATTTAAAGATCTTATTGGCTTTATTCAACGATTCATGAATCGGGCAGCAACCAATATAGTAGAGAGAAAGGAGCTCAGAAGAGTTATGCAAAGTAAAAGAAAGAATTGTAGAGGCAGAGAGGAAGAGGAACAAGGAAGTTACACAAGGCCAAAAAAAAAAAAAAGCCTGATTGGTTATGGCAAGGTTACTTTCCCTGGAGGGAATAGCAGTGTTTTATCAGGCAGATGGACTAACTAGTGTTGATAAAGAGATTCCCGATTGGCTTGTTTAAGATTCTCATTTCTGAAACAGCTGAAACCATAATTAAGTCTTGGTAACTCGGGGCTTAGGATAAGCAATTCCATTTTGGCCCTGTTGTTGTCTCGTTATCAACACAGTCATGGCACACATATGCTTTAGTATCCTCTTGCTAAAATTAAGCATTTTTTAAAAAGTTTTACATAAAGACACTTAAGCTTTGCAGCTCAACCTTGTTCTACGAGTAGCCCTCACTTCCTGACTTCCAGGACAATGGTAAGCCGGAGAGGAGAAAAAGAATGTGTGATGTACATTATTGCATTTATTCTAGGTCATGCTTGCCGTTTGTTAAACCCTAGGCGAGCAGGCATGGACGTTGTGTATGGCAGGATTGGATTTATGCACAATCTGTAGCAAGCAATTCATCAACAGATCAACGCAAGAATGAGCTCGGCCTGGCAGTTGCCCTCCTTTGAATCTCTTCTTCAGCTCATCTAGAAGCTCAATTTATCCCAGTTAATTTTGTGCTACTTGGATTTCCCCACAAATTTCTATTTAATTTCCTAAAGCTGACTCTGAGTTTATTGGGCCAAGAGTTCAAATTCTCATGGAAATTTGATTTGGCATATAATTGTAATTTTTTTCTTGATTGGCCGTTTGCTTTCAAACATTGTTCGTGTTTATTTAATTTTTAAAAATATACACATTACCTATTTTTGAGAGCTTGATTCTGAGGTATTTTATATTTTTAAAAATTTTTGACTGTAAATGACACCTTTTTCACTATATTTTTTAAATTTGATACTGCTAGGACAAGGTCTTTATGTCTGCATATTCATTTTCTAACTGACCATTATCTGCTGGTCAAACTGACCATAGTTTTATAATATTTTCTTTTTCAGTAGATTCTCCTTGGTTTTCGGTGTAGACAATCGTATCATCTGCAAATACTTTTCATCCTCCTTTCTTCTACCTCCTACCCCCATTTTATCTCATTGGCCACAACCTCCTCACCACTGTTAAAAATGACATCAGGAGAGTCATGTCCTTATGTTCTTTCTAGCCTTTAAATGTAAAAATTCCTATTTTTTTTTTTAGTGTTGCACATGGTATCAGATATGGGGTCTGTGTGAATGCTCTATCACTTACTGAATAATTTTCCATATCTGTTTTACTAGAAATTTTGGGAAGGAATTTTTATGAAATTTTTGAATCAAATTCCTATGGACACCTGTCAAAATGACCAGGTAGCTTCAGCTTTGCTTTGCTTTGTTTGTTACTATCAAATTACATAGTCCTGCCCATAGTTCTAGTCCATAGACCTCCCTTGTGATTTTTATTTCTTAAGTTTCTCATGAATTTTTTTACTTCTAATTTTTTTTAAGGATTTTATTAATTTATTTGACAGAGAGAGATCACAGTAGACAGAGAGGCAGGCAGAGAGAGAGAGAGAGGGAAGCAGGCTCCCTGCTGAGCAGAGAGCCCGATGCGGGACTCGATCCCAGGACCCTGAGATCATGACCCTAGCCGAAGGCAGCGGCTTAACCCACTGAGCCACCCAGGCGCCCACTTCTAAATTTTTTAGCACTGGTATTCACCATAATTTTTCACTCTTGTCCCCACCAAAGATAACATAAAATAAGCAGAAATAAACTTAACTTTCCAGTGGACACCAACGAATCACATGCTCTCCCACTATAAGAGTGAAGCAGTCTCCCAGAGAATAATTTTAAAAATCAGTAACTTGAGTAGGTTATTTTATTCCGTGTGTGGTCAACTTTCTAGATATATTTTATTTCTTTTTGTTATTTAAAGCCATCTTAAAGGTATAAGCTTGCTCTGCTTTCTCTAGCCTTTATTTCTTTTTAAAGTTTTATAATCCCCATTGTAGTTTTATTAAATTTTTAAATTTCCGTTGTAATTTTGTTCAGTATTTATTCACCAAAAACATTTTGAGCACCTGTTTATCATACTACAATAGACTCTGGGAAAACAGGTGACACTAACACAGTCCTCATTCTCTAAAATGTTGTCCAGCATTGGGGGTGGGTGTCCTACAGGGGAAATTCAGGACACAGACAAGAAAATCATAGTGTCAAAAGGGTGTGTGAATTCTTCAATAAAGATATAAAGAAGTGGGGCGCCTGGGTGGCTCAATGGGTTAAGCCACTGCCTTCGGCTCAGGTCATGATCCCAGGGTCCTGGGATTGAGCCCCGAATCAGGCTCTCTGCTCAGCAGGGAGCCTGCTTCCCTTCCTCTCTCTCTGTCTGTCTCTCTGCCTACTTGTGATCTCTGTCTGTCAAATAAATAAATAAAATCTTAAAAAAAAAAAAAAAAATATATATATATATATATATATATATATATATATATATATATATAAAGAAGGGAGCATGAAGGGGCACAGATTCTGGCCTGGGTGTCTGGCAGAGGGGTCAGGGGCCCCTTGCCTGGATGTTACCACTCATTTGAGTAGATGTCACTTGAGATCACTGTTTGCCTGCCAATCCACAAATACCATCCTTTTGCCCCTGTATCACTGAAATAATCCTTCCCTACTATTTTTTATAAACCGACTTAGTTACGTCCTGATGAGGCTGGCCAGAAATCCCAGTTTCTCCAAGGCTGTCCTACTTTGCACCTCTTGTCCCCAGGGAATTGCTAAGTGTTCCCCTCCATTATAAGAGATGCCCCAGCTTGGATAATAAATAACAAATATCCCATTTACCCTCTTCTTCCCAGCTTTAATCATCCAAAATTCATGGAGGAGTTGGGTTTTAAAGGCAGATAATAGTAATTGTTATCATTTCACTATTATTTCTATTTTCTACTACTTCACTATTTTTATAAATTAATATTTCACTATTTTAACTATTATTCTATTATTTTAAATTAAATAAAGTTTCTATTTTATAAATTTAATATGTACAAGTTTTAAAAGGAAAATAGAGTTGCAAGACCAATAATAATAATAATCATAATAATAGTAATGATAAAAATAAATCCCCTGCTTCAGTCTTCTGCCCCTCTGTTTTTTGCCCAAGGGACAATCTCTTCTAACTCTTTGCTATTTCTTATTATATTTACCACCTTTTTTCTAAATAATATGCCATTTCTTGATGTTACCATTTAATATCTTCTATTGAATTCTATTATGGAATGAATCACATCCCGCTATAATGTATATATTGGAGTTCCATACTCCAGTGTGACTGCATTTGGAGATAGGACCTTTACGTAAGTAACTAAGGTTCAGGGAGGTCATGAGGGTGGAGCCTGATCCGATGGGGTAAGTGCCCTTGTATGAGGAAGAAGAGACACAGGGTGTCCCTGAAAGCTCATAGAGAGGAAAAGCCATGTGAGGACACCTTGACAAGGTGGCCATCCTCGAGCCAACCAGGGATGAAACTGGACCACACCTTGATCTGGGATTTCCCAGTCTTCAGAACTGTGAGAAATAAATACCTATTGTTTACGCCACCCACTCTGTGATATTTTGTTATGAAACCCTGAGCAGACTAAGACAACTTCCTACTGTGAAAAAGAGACATTAGTTTCTCCCTACAACCTCCTTCCACACAGACAAATCTCACATACACCTCTTACGCACACACCCCTCAAATACATATGCCCCCCACTCACACCTCACATATACCTCACACACCTCATACACATCACGTTTACCCGTACATCACCCATATTCACATACACCTCACACGTGCACATACTCCTAACACACACATACACACCACACACCTCACATACCTCACACCACACACACACAGACACACACACACACTTTCGTAGCTTCCCATTTTTTATCTCGTGATGCCTTCTGTCCCATTTCCTTTGTCCTTGGCAATTTATGTGCAACGTAGCTCTTAAATCTTTTTCCCTGACATATTAGTAGTGTTTCAGGATGGTGGTCACATGTTTTTAAACCCATCATGCTTCATCAGAGGCTCTTCTCTCTACCATTATATTTGCCCCTGGTCTACTCGCCATTCACCGTTGTGCTAATTTGCTGAGAAATGGCCCTAAAGAAGCACTTGTGCCACTTCCCTCCTTGCACAAAGGGGTTTCCTATGATCACCAGCTGGCTTCCTCAGTCCTGGTGATTTTCAGGCCTTGAACTTTGTCAGTATGTGTGGCCTCTTTACATCCTCCTTCAGGACTCCTTAAGCTCAACTTCCGCAGGTAAAACTTCTTGGTGATACAGATTCATACCTCTTTTGGCATGGTAATACTTCAGAGAGGCATGTAAAAGTGATTTTTTAAAAACTTACACTATAGGGGGGCACAGTTCAAATATAAACATTATTATTGACAGTAACAACGTTAAAAACCACACTTTCAAATGATGTCATCAAGATACTCCTCTCAGCATCTTTAACCATTGGACTTCACACCGCATTTCCAAGTACAACATTCTTGGTCTTGGTTTCCAGGATACAAGGCAGAGAGGACTTGCTTGGTGTGTTACATGAACGGATCCCTAGATTCACCAAGGGTCCTGATTACTAGGTTTCTTCTCAGGTGAAGAAACTAAACATCCTCTAAACTCAGAGTATAATCCTAACCTGAGAGATTGTCAACAAGAGTGGCATTGCAGTGTATCATTTTGAGAACTACATCAGTGTTACATGGATACAAATGCCTAATCTACCAAATTTATTCATTCATTGAGAAAATATTTATTTAATAGCTCTTACACCCCTGAAATTAAAAGTCATGGATAAAAGTAATAGCTAACATTTATAAAGTACTTACCATAGTCTACATTGTTATATAAGTTAACTCATTTAATTCTCATAATGATCATAGGAAAAAATCTAGTGTGATTTCTATTTTAAAGATGAGAAAACTGAGGCACAGAGCCAGTAGGAAACTTGATTAGTCTACACCAGCGGTTCTCAACCAGGGGTGATTTTGACCTCCCCCTACCTCCAGGGAACATTTTGTCTAGAGATGTCTAGAGACATTTTTAATTCTCATAATTGGTGGTGATGGAGAGCTATAAAACCCAGGGATGGTGCTAAACAGCCTACAATACACAGAATGGCCCCCCAACAAAGAATAATCCAGTCCAAAACATCAATGGTGTTGCCATTCGGAAACCTTGACCTATCTACATCGATCAGCATATGGTATTCTCCTGGTAACTGTTTTTCGGCCAGTGATGAACACATGACTTACTCTGGCCAATCAGACTAAAGAAGAGGGCTTTGGAAGATGATACTTTTCTTTTCTTTTTCTTTTTTTAAGATTTTATTTATTTATTTGAGAGAGAGTGTGTGCGAGCACAAGCAGGGGTGAGGGGCAGAGGGGGAAGCAGACTGCCCTGAGCAGGGAGCCCAGTGTGGGGCTCGATCTGGGGACTCCAGGATCATGACCTGAGCTGAAGGCACATGTTTAACTGACTGTTAACTGTTTAACTGACTGAGCCACCCAGGTGCCCTGAGAGGCTACTTTTCATTCACCCTGTCCTGTTGGGTATGAACGAGAAGCACATAGCCTGAGGTCCGGTGGCAGCCATCTTATTCTATTGAGAAGATCCAACCTTCAAATGAAGCCAGTGCCGAGGACAGCAGAATGCAAGGACAGAAATAACCTCTGTCCTCAATGACATTACTGAGTAGTGCTGGACCAAATCTCTCCTGGAACCCAAGGTATCTCTGGACTTTAAGCTATGTGATGCACTACATTTAAGCCTGTCTGAGCCTGTCTGCTAGGCATTTTCTGTCTCAGGCAGCTGTAAGTGTCACAGCCAACTCCCTTTGCTAATTATCTTGCAAAGTTCTGCAAAGTTTCTTTCACATGGTCAGATTCCTCATCAGAAATGTACAGTTCTCCTTTCTGGCTCAACTCTGTCTCAGTCGGAGATCAGGAGATACATTCTTAAGCTCAGTTCTACTGACTGAGCAAACATACACAAAGGAGAGACTTGTGGTGATCAGTCAACTAACAGAATGCGATGCCATGGGCCAATGAAGAAGGAAAGGGAAGCCCAAGAGGGAAAGTGCGACCTAGCTGGAAACATGGAATAAATACTACCTGCATGGAAAAAACAAAGTGAAACAAAACAGAAATGACTTGTTGAAGTCTGTGGCAAAGACTTCAAGGCCTGAAAATGTTTACTGGAATTTAGTAAAGGGAAAGAATGAACTGCGGTGGTTTGGAGGAGATGGGCTTGGGAGTGGAGACCATTCCCAGGAATCCCAGGTTGACTTGGGATGTATGTGTTGACGGGATTGGGAAAAGGTAACCTTTAAATGTTGCACCAGCTCCACATTCAGTCACTGAAAACTAAGGAGGTAGAAACCCTCCCCGTATTGCATCCATACGACATGCTACCGACTCTGATGGTGGCAACTTCCATTTTATATTCTGGAAGCCACAACTCTTGTTGCCCAAGTAGCACAGAGGCACCTACCTCCTATTATATCACTAGGTACATCTGTGAGACAGTGAGGTGAGATGGGATTGTGGCTTGACCTTAGCAGCCTGAGAACACTGTAAACTGAGTAGGTTGGATGGCTTTCTTGAGCATCTATACCACCTTAGCAAGTGTTCTGGAGTTTGTTCAGAGAGACATTATTTTTCTTTTCTTTTCTTTTCTTTTGTTTTAAAGGAAATTTTAGTGTAGTCTCTGAGCTCTGGAAAATGTCATCATTTCAAAATAATCTGCCAAAAATAATAAATTTTTTTATGGTCCCCGGTGCTTGTCACAGTGTTTGTCTTTTTCCACGTGATGTCAATGAATGTCAATTCCTTTCATCCTGAATTGGACTTTAAGTGGTCAGTAAGCACACAGTCCTCCAGTGGGGCTCCCTTCCTCCAGATCTTTCTGATTTGCATGGAAAAGAGAAAAAAAACATATAAGAAAGAGAGAAACCAGGCAAGAAATCCCAATATTCTGTTTCCCAGCACCCCCCAGACAACAGAGCAAGAAAGGTGCAGTCAGAAACGGGATGGGTCCCTGGGTTACAGAGGCTCTGAGAAGTCCAGGAAACACTGCATATGCCCTCCAACATTACCTGAGTTTCAGTTTCCCTCTGGAAAACTGTCCCATAGTCTGTGGACTCCCCTCCTTACTGTAATGTTTAGCAAGACCCCAGAGTTTTCTGGTTTTGCCTTTTCCCTGATCCCCCAAATTAGATTCAATTTGATAATTCTTTGTGTTGATATCCAAGAAGAGTAGACTTTGCTAACATGCATATTCACCATTTCTGCTAAAGGGCAGACACATGATCCAAGCCTCTCCTGCTGAGCCTTGCCTCTGGCCTGTAGCCCATGCATGCTCATTTCGCAATAAATCCCTGTGTTACCACATCAGGCTTTTTCCTTCTGAGAGTGAAGAGACACTGACCCGAAGTCTCCTCTTGCTAGCAGAGAGTTTCACCAGTGGTTGACCCTCAGGAGCGAGGAATTTAGTGTTAACCCAGTGGCTGGAGCAGGAAACACATTGTAGCATTTTTCACACTGTAGATCTGGATCCATTAGAGTGTTGTGAAACAAATTTAATAGAGTACAACCAACATTTAAAAAATGCAACAGGGTAGAACAGAACTGAGGAGAAAGGAAGATAAAATATTACAATGCCCTGCATGTACTAAGGTTAAGTTTTATTTGGTAAAACTGTTCTTTCAGTTACATAAATTAAACAATATGAATGCACACATTACATCATGATGTAAAATGCATTTCTTACTGTGGGGTTGCAATCAAAATAATTTGAATGCTACTAAAGTGTTAAATTGAACTTTGATTCCACTGTCTCCAAAACTCTTAGAGTTGGCAGGTGGCAAATCTATTGTTTATTTAGGGAAGCAGAGAGAAATGCTTTTTAGTTCAACCTAGAGACTCCAAGAACCTACACTTCTCTTAGGAAGTCTTCTGCTATATGCTATACAGGAAAATGCTCTGTAGTTCAATCGCCTTGCTCTCCTTCTGTTCTTTCCACCATCTTAGTGGAATGCTCTGGGGGGGAGCGGGCATCAGAACTGGTAAGAGAAGTCAGAACCTCAGAACAGATTCTACATCCTTCTCAGGACATCTATTCAAAAACACTGTAATATCTGCCTATAAGATTGGTAAACAGTCATATAATAGGGCTAGAGCAGAGCTGCTTGTGCAGAGGGGAACACAAACTTCTTCCATCCGTTACTTGGACACCATTTTTCTTTGTGCTTTAGGTGGTTTCTTATTGTGGTAGAATATACTCATCGCAAAATGACTATTTTAGCCCTTTTTAATTGTATAGATGCATGAAGTACATTCACATTGCTGTGCAACCACCACCACCAACCATCCCCAGAACTTTTTTGTCATTTCAAACAGAAACTCTGTACCCATTAAACAACCTTGTACTTGCCCCTCCCTGCCACCCTTGGCAACCAACATTCTACTTTCTGTCTCTGTGAATTTAACTCCCCTAGGTACATCACATAATTGGAATTATGATATTTGTCCTTTTAGTTTCTGGTTTATTTCATGTAACATGTTTTCAAGGTTTATCCATGCTGTATAATATGTCAGAATTCCCTTCCCTTTTAAAGTTTAATAATACTTCATCATAGGTATGTACACTCAGATGTTATGTTAAAAATACTTATTGATCTCTCCTGGCATTGAGGGCATAATGCTCATTTTGGACCAGCAGCAGAGGGAATAATTTTATGAAGCTGCTACTACTGTCCATAAAAGACCTGGAGTCAGTGGGTCAAAAATCTCATAGCCAGAACTATCTGGTGGCTCATTTCTCTGCTCTGGCATGAATGGCATGCTTTTTTTTTTTTAAAGAATGCCAAACTTCAAAATCTGTTGACACGCTCCCTTTAATCTTTATCCCCAGAAGTTGGACCCAGCTTCCTTTGAAAACAAACTGAAAAAACAAACAAACAACAACAACAACAAAAAAAAACAAAAACAAAAACAAACTGATTCTTCTTTCTCAGGGTTGCATTTTAGTATCATGAGTGGAAACCGAATGTGCCTGTTTTGATCCCCTGTTCCTCTCATTAAAAAGCCCTTATTATTTTTAATGCAACTAACTTCACTGAGATTTCTGGGGCAGACATTTTGCTATGTGCCTCTGCTCTTTTTCCCTCACTTAACCAAGTTCTAAATAACTTAGATGCTTGGGAAGAACATAAACAGGATGATGTTTTTCCAGAATGGAGTTAGAAATGAGACTGAGAATAAAGATGGCTGAGAATTTTCACATTTAGTTACCTAATGTCATTATACTCCATGATTCAGTGACAAATTCAGGTGTAAAAAGTGATTTGGGTAGGAAACATACAGGAGGTAGAACCCCACTTGAGTGTGTCTGTGGGGGTTGAGCAGTGGCTGTGGTCCTCAGTCTTTGTTCAGGAGCCAATCCCGTGCTAGCCACCACTCAGTGATGCTAACAATAGCTAACATTATGAGCTCTTACTATGGGCTGGTCTATTTTCTAAATCTTTACACAACTTCTGTCATTTAATCTTTACAGCAACCCTATGACAGATTCCTTTATGACCCCCATCTCATGGATGAGGACAGGCTACGTACTTTGTATGAAGTCATGTAGCTAATAGATGGTAGAACTGGGATTCCGGCTCAAAGGGTAGCAATCAGAGCCTACGCTCTTCAGCACTCCTCTATACTGGCTTCATTTAATTTTTCAGCTCAGAAGCCTAACTTGTAATCAAGCTCACTCTTGCAGATGGCTGCCTCCAAAAGATCTTACTGGGTCAATCTCTCCAGAGAGTTATTACAGGCATAGCAAGCACACACAAGAAATACTCAGAAGAAACATTGCTGGTTTCTTTCTTTGTCATCTCACCCTGGAGGCAATGTCTAGTAAATGTAGCCTGAAAATAGCTTATTGAGGCATTAAAACCATTAGAATGACTTCTTAAAGTCCACCAATTAAGAATGACTTTTTGAATACCTACCAGATGGCCAGCAACCATGCTGAATAGTATGATGGCTACAAAAAAAAAAAAAAAAAAAAAAAGACATGATCCCTTTGTTAAAACCAGCCCCTATGAATTTATACAAGGTAGTATAAAAGTTTTCCAACACACGGGTATTGCACAGTGGATGGTCCCATTCAGGGAAATTTCTGTATGTTAACTTTTAATAACTGATGTCAGCACATTTCCTCCATAAGTTAGCCTCAGCTTTGTCTCTAGAGGAGGTCAGTGCCTTCCTACTTCTTCCTCTCTGTGTAGTCCTTGTCAGTTTAAGAATTAAAGTATTCCTTTGAAGATCTCTTAATTTATTTGCCTTAAATGGCAGGGCAACCAAGGGCCAGAGGAGGCCTAAAGCACAGTATAGTCACTACCCACAAAGATAAAAACCACCCCACTTAAAATTAATCAGCACCAAAGAGGAAAGCAAGATCAACAGAAACAGTTCCTCCATTTCCAACATGAGAGAAACACCTTCTAGTTCCCTGGTCATGCTTATTTCTGTTCATTTTCTGGTTCCTTTCATGTGACTTCCCCTGTGTCTTATTTGTGTTGTTAGACTCAGAAATGACCACCAGCTAACCCATTTTAACTTTAGTCAAGCCTTGCATGAACCCTGCCTTTCTTGGAGATGCTGGAGTGACTTTGGAAGAAGGGACATAGCACTCATTGCACTAGGAGGAGAACTAGAACCTCCTTCTTTTGCAAAGTTTTAGTGTTGGTTGAAAGATGCTGGAGGAAACTCAGCACCTCCAAATTGTCTGGAAAGCACACATTTTGGGGAGTGGGAAAGATATCTCCTTCCACAAAGGTGTATTTTCTCCAGCATGTCTGTATTTAAGCCTGAATCTCAACTTACATGCTTGGAAATCTGTTTATTCCATGGTCTTGGGCTACATGCCAATCAGGTGATCCTTGAAAACAGCATTTCTTTAGTATGTATTCAGCATCCATCAAAACCTGTGTAAACTAGAGTGCTTTTGAAAAGTACAGATTTGGGAATCCCACTAAATCTTAAGGACTCTGAATCTCAGAGGTGGGGCCCAGGCACTGACTTTCTTTAACACTCCAGGGTGCCTTTCCCTGCCCCTCAATCTGCCAGCCCCAGCAGGGCAGCGGGACTTCAGCCAGCCCAGACTTGGGAACCGTATCAGGCAGCAGAGCACCTCTTTCAGCAGGCAAGAGTGATGGCTAGGGAAGGGCCAGGAGGAAGCAGTGACCAGTGGCCTTTGGCTCTGAAAGAGCTCCGGGGAAATGCCAGAACTGAAAGCGAAGTCAGGATTAAAAAAAAAAAGAAAAACATAAAAACAAAAACAATTTGATTTTAGCTTTTTCCCAGAGATCCACTGGCTTTTAATTCTCAAACTTACTATGAAAACCAGGCTTCTTCTTGCCACATCTCAACACCCTCTTGTGGATGCTGAACACCTACCCCCCCACCCCGCTCCCAGCCCCTCCCATCCAAACTGTACATTACCCAAAGAGATCAAATGGAAAGTTTAGGCCAGGAAGAGAAGGGATGTGGAGTTGCTGGGGAACCACCGGTTGCCATAGGAACTCTGCCTGCTGCAGCGTCTGAATGGTTTTCTGTTTGCCAATGTCCAGTTCTTTGGGGCAGGCCCTGGCATCGGCAGGGCCCAGGCACCGCATCCTGTGTCTCCCGTTTCCGGCATCCGGCCCGGTGGCATCCACCCCAGCAGGTCTCCTGGTAGCAGGCAGGGTGTCCGGGACTGAATGCTTCCTCCTGACCTCTTGTCCCGCTGCTGCCGCCCTCCCCAGTTGGGAAGTGAAGGGAAGCAGAGTGTGTTTCCCAACTCTTTGAAGAGAGAGTCCTTGTTTTCTCTTGCATTTTATTCTTTCTGCCCTTGTCATCCGAACACGAAGCATTGGCCCCGTGCCTGTCTCCCTGCTGGCCGGCTATCCTTGCCATTCTCAGTTCTGAATTTCTATGTATCTCATGGGGCTGTAGGGCTTGTTTGCGCCCAGTTTGGCATACTAGGGGACCCTCTGTCTCCGGTTGGCTGTCTGGAGTTTTGCTTCCAGCAGCTGAGGAGAGAGGCTGGAATGACTGCCATCCAAATGATCCAGGAAGACGATCAAGGGCTTTAGCCTATTTGAAAGGCTTATTGGGATAGGAATGACCGAAGCCTCTGGATGCTTAACTCATGCTGTCTATGGAATAGAAGCCACCATGCTGTGGGTGTCTGTGCTCACATACCAATTTCTCCAGCTGCCAGCTGTTTTCCCATCTCTAGGCCTTTGCATGGGCCTTTCCTTCTGCTGGGCAAGTCCTTGCTGCCAGTTTTTACTTTAGCTAACAAAGCCCTGAGGCATGGGTCCCTGCTGTCCTCCCTAGCAGCCTATCATGCCTTTTTCCTTTATCCGCCTTGCACCAGACACACAGGCCTTGTTGCAGTTAGTAAAACAGGCTTGGCAGTTTTCTGCCTCAGGGCATTTGCACATCCAGCCTCCCTGTCTGCAATGGCCCCTCTTACCTGACTTGCCCATGGTTAATTCATTCGTATATCTTAGGTTTTATGTACCCTCAGCTCTCCCATGAGACCCTTCTGGATTCTTCTAAATAGAAGAATCCTTGTTCTCTATCTCAGCCTCCTTGTGCTTTCTTCCCAGCATGTCACACTTTGTAACATTTATTTACCTTTTAGTGCCTGACTCCTGACTAAAGTGTGAAGGCCAATGAATCAGGGATTTTCAATGTTTCCACCCATTCTGAACTGGGAATGCCTTAACACACTGTTTGTTGTATAGGGTACTCACTTAATGTTTATTGAATAAATGAAAGAGTGGCTCATTTCTGCCTATCCTTCCCAATTCCATCCAGAAGTCAGTTGCCTCTTTGTGTAAATCTTTCCTGACTACACTCCCCCCACCCGCACAAACACAGGGTCACTTCAGGTCTGAATAAGATGTCTGCTTTGGTGCTTTCCTATTCCCTGGGGCCTACTTCCTTAGGCTGTGTTATAGTGCCTACTGGTATATCGCTTTCAGCAGGCAGATGGTGATATAGAAAATGATCTAGGATCTAGAAAAATATAGGATACACAGAGATTGCCTGACTTGTTGGTTAAACCAATGAATGAATGAATGGTTAGGGGTCATTTCAGAGATGCACACAAAAGTCAGTGCGGAGTGACTACCTAACTCAAAAAGAGACAGGGATAAGATTCTGAAGAATAACTTTGTTCTGCTTTGTCCTGGTGTTCACTTTATCTGATGATATTCCAGTAATGTAGTCAAGCAATGATCCAACAAAGCCTTAGAGATAAATTAACCAATGTGTCCCAACTCTTTCACAACTGAAATGATCTTATCATTTCCGGATCCTATGATGCTCATTCCCAAATATTGAAACCCTGGGAAGGGGTTTAAGTTTCAGGCATCTCTCTGGGCCTCAGGGTCCTCATCCATAATGAGAAGGATGGAAAAGATTGTATCTTCCAGCTCTAACATTTTCTGACATTAGGAGACGAAAGGAAAAGTGAATTGGGGAAAATCGGAGAGGGAGATGAAACATGAGAGATTGTGGACTCTGAGAAACAAACTGAGGGTTTTGGGAGGGAGGGGAGTAGGGGGATAGGTGAGCCTGGTGGTGGGTATTAAGGAGGGCACATATTGCATGGAGCACTGGGTGTGGTGCATAAACAATAAATCTTGGAACACTGAAAAACTAAAATAAATTTGTTTTTGAAAAGTAAGAAAAATCAAGGTAACTATCATGGAAACTTCTTTGAAAAATTCCCAGTGTCTCTGAAGCTCACTGTGAGCAGTCTAAGTCCAAAGAGAATTATGGCTGGGAACCTCAACTTTGGGCATCTCAGGTTCACTGCTTAGAGCAGACAAGGGTCACCTTCTTCTCCATATCATTGAGTAGGCTGTGGCTCAAAAGCTTATGGAAAAACACAAGAACATGGAACCAAGTACACAAAGTGAAGAGAGGCTCTCAGGACATGATATGGTCCCTTGGTCCACTGAGGAGGGATGCACTTGGGCCAGCGGTATGTGTGGCTGTCTCAGAGAGCACATGTAAGGAGTATGGCTGGACAGAGTGGGAGGGCTTTGAAGGGTGGAGAAAATGTGGACTAAGATTAAAATGTGTTGAGAAGAAGAAATATTGAGACAAATGAAGGAAGAAGAGAAGAAAAAGAATGGGCAGACAGTGAAATGTAGCACAAAGATCATGAGCCCAGCAGTCAGAAGACTTCATATTTAGCTCAGGTTGACCACTAATTAGATGTAAGAACCTGAACAAATCTCTTGACATCTCTGGGCTTCAATTTTTGAATCTGTAAAAATGGAACTAATAACACCCTTCCCACAACTAAGGACTATCTTTCAAACTAAAATAAACTTATGGACATGAAAGTGTTTGAAAAGGATTCTTTAAAAAAAATGAATGAAAGCAGAAATGATTGGGTCAAAAGGGTTAAGAGCAGTTATGGAATAATACAGCATCAAGTGCTACCACATTAAAGAAATACTACCAGGGATTTATAACTCACAAGGAAATGGATCAAAGGGGCCAGGGAAAGGTCCCTGCCACCTCCGAAGGCTTGGTCATATTTTTCCAATTGTTTAAAAGAGAAAAATTAATACATGTTATCTTTATTTTACCCAAAGGTGACTTACAGGAACTCAAAGGGTTGGGCCAGGACCAGGGGTTGATGGATCAAAACATGCCTTTGATGGAGCTAAGTCCCAGGTAATTACAGCCCTGGAAAGTTTCCCTAAACTAAAGGTCATGGGCTAGACTGTCCCTTAGTCATTCACATACCCCAGCCACAGGAACGGAAAAACCAATCAACCCACCAACAAGACTCGAATCCAGAGCTTGAGAGGATGGGTGGGGAGTGGGGAATGCAACTCAAGTAACGGATTGAATAACAAGATAAGAACAGAACTCACCAGATAAGAGCATAACTTTAAAGACAAATTATGACCAATAAGAACAGACAGTTGCAGTTATGTGAGCTCTTTTTAGTTAAGGCTCAAGTCAGAATCCTTCCAAGGGTGAGCAGGTCAGACTTTTAAAGTTGGCGGAGTCCATCTTCGGAGCCCCTTCTTCTGTGGGGTGCCACCTTTAACCCTGGCCAGGACCCTGCCACTTAGTGTGTCCCACTTTGCTCTCAGCCCCTGTGCTAGGCCAGCCTGACTTTCCTTTCTGCTACAGCATCTCCATCAAGACTCCATATTGTCGGCTAGTCCCCTGAACCTCTACTGTTCAGCCCACCATCTCTGGATGGGGATTTGCTAAGCCATCCAAGCCAGACATTAGCCGAGCCTTGCTTATATGCCAATGGCCCAGGGCCCCAGGCAGCTAGACCTTCAGGGCCAGCTCCTATGCCTCTTTTCTGGGGTCTGATGTACACGACACAGAGAAAATTCCTTTTCGATAGTAAGAAAAGAGACAAGGAATTTAGAATAGGTGGAAAGCCCTTATTTTCTAAGCACTGTGATCTTCTGGAAAGAAAGTAGTCACACAGCTACTGTAATTCGATTGCAGCAGTAACTGTTGGGTCATCATGATTTTTTTTTTCTTTGCACACACTCAGGTCTCTCTAAGAGGAGTAATTTTTGATCTGTAAGGCTGCTCTTAGCCTTTTAATTCTTTGCAGATTGTCCGTTTTCAATCTTCTGTACGACATTAGCCATATACAGGCTCACAATATATTTTGAATAATGTTTGTCAAAATATTCACAACATAGGGGCACCTGAGTGGCTTAAGCATCCAACTTGATTTCAGTTCAGGTCATGATGTGAGATTAAGCCCCTCTTTGGCTCTGTCAGGCTCCACGGTCAGTCAGGAGTCTGCTTTAGATTCTCTTTCTCCCTCTCCCTCTGTTCCTCCCCCATGTAGGCACTCTCTCCCCGCTTCTCAAATACGTAAATAAATCTTTAAAAAAATACTCACAGTGTATGTGCAGGGAATGAAGGTTTAGCCAGGGCTCATCAGTGGTGTTGCCATGGTCAGTTCTGCATTCTAGCGTGGGCCAGAAATTCAAGTCAACCTACTGAAGATTTTATTTTATTGTTTTTTTTAAAGGGGAAATTAGCTTTTGTGCTCCCCGTCCCCAAGATATTATTTATTCATTTATTTATTTGGGAAAGAGAGACACACAGGGGGAGCAGCAGAAGGATGGGGAGAAGCAGGTTCCTTACTGAGCAAGGAGCCCCATGTGGGACTCAATCCTACAACACTGGGAAAATGACCTGAGCCGAAGGTAGACTCTTAACTGACTGAGCTACCCAGGTGTCCCTCCACTGCAGATTTTAAATACTGAGGGAAATGAATTAGGATTCTCAATTTCTTTCACACAAAAGTATCTTTAATTTTGAGATCTTGCTGGTAGTTATGGCATAAGAAAGAGATGATAATAACTCTGTAAGATACATCATTTGAAAGAGTGCCTAGTGCAATCTTCATCTTGTATGTAGAGTATTTTCTGATTAAAGTTAAGGAAAGTAATGCACTGATGAGAGAAATATCCACACTCCATCTTGAGATGACAGGCACAGAGCTCCCAGTTCCTACCCAGGAAAGGGCTCATCCTTTCTGAGAAGTCTTCAATTCAATGCACTATGGCGATTTTAAGAGACCAATAAAATGTTGGAGACTGTTGGATACAAACTACAAAATGTTGTCTTAGCTTTGTATAAATGTGCATGAATCTTTCACATGGAATGCTTCACACAGTTAGTTATCTCATTCTGATAAAGAAATAGAAATGTTCCAGAAAAGAAATCAAGCAAGACCATTGATATTATATCTGTTTATGCATTGAATGAACACATGAGCATGCAGTGCAGGATATAAACACAGACTCTGCCCTGAAGTACATATAATCTAGAAATAGAAGTATGGAACACTTAGAGTAACTAAAAATCCAATAAAGACAGTGAAAATTACCATAGGAAGAATCTAAGGGTACAGTCCTATGGTTATAGCACGAAAGAGAGAAATCACTTCCATCTGGGGTTGGGGGGTGGGGATTTAAAAAAAAAAAAAAAGGTTTCCAGGACGGTGTAATCTTTGAGCCAGTCATAAAGGGTAGATTACTGGCTCTGAGGAGATAAGGAACAGGTGGATGAAAGGGAAGGGTCATGGGAAACTGCCTACAGTTGTTCATTTGCCTGGAGCGTGGGGTCAGGAAGGGGGATAGGAAATGGCAGCCTTACAGAAACACTGAAAACATTGCATTTTGGTGTGGAAAGGTGAGGCCTTAAAGCAGGATATAATAAATCTAAAGAAAATTAAAAGTTTGTAGGAGGGAAAACTAGAATTTGCAGATCTTACAGTGTTAGAATTAAGGACTGCTCTTGAAATACTGAAAACAGTAGCATTCGTTCAAATAAGAGGAAGTACACAGTACATTCTAGTCTCATTAAAACCATTTACTCAATACATTGTGCAAGGAGGTTTAGATTCGAGAGGAATTCAATTAACTTCCAGATAACAAGACCATCGTGGTTGTTGAGAGAACTGAACAGTGTTTGGGGGAGACCTACCCCAATCTTAACGCAGTTAGTGCCCCTCAGAGAGCATGATTCTCCCCTAAAATGTCTCAGCCCTGGAATGTAATTGGTTAAAAGCTTGGGTTTGGGTTTCAGACAGATCTGGGTTCACGTCCTTTTCTGTAGCATGCAAGATCTTGGGCAGATTGCTTTGTCTCTTTAAGTTCCAGATTCTTAAGATGGTAATAGTGATGCCCACTCCACAGGATTTTTATGAGAATAGACATATTATAAGAAAATGCTTGAGAATAAAATGCTTTGCAGGTTACTGGTGTTGTATAGCAGAAGTTGGCTGTTGTAATTGTTGCCTGAGTTAAATGGGCCATGGGCTGAATTTAGGGTGACATTTCTTATGGTCTGAATTTAGAGTTTCAAAGGAATCAAGAAATATGTCTTGACCCCTTCAGAAGGGGTCTCCCAGGTCTATGCAGTGCATGTAGAATGCCCAGCAACACACCCAAGGGCAGTCCCTACACATGGCGTCTAGGGTCCTGGATCATATGTGCATTTGATTTTAGGTATCTCAGGTCTTCAACTATTGAGCTCAAATACCCACACAAGACTAATCCTGTCTTGTGCCCAGGGCTGGGCTGAGACTTTGAGGTTTCTGAGAGCAAGAGCTGAATAAATTAGCCATGAGAGTATCAGAGCAAGGCTAAAATAACACGGCTTGAGTAAAGGACATAGGCAGCCAAGTCTGAAATACCAGGGAGCCATGGCTGGCTGGGGCGAAAAGAGAAAGTTGAAATTGTTTGTAGGGGGAAAACACCAAAGCACACAACTCTTGGGAGTCACGGAAAACAGGAGAGTAATGGCTCAGCAGGAGAGACGGCCAAAACTGGAGGCCACCACGATCGTATCTGGAAAGCTGAATTCTGTAACAAAAAATTTACTCAGAGCTGGGCTGTGAGGAACAGTCCCGAGTATCTCTAGAGAAATGTAGTGGGCAGAGAGCAAAAAAGCTCAGTACGGTGACTCAGGAGGTCTGGAGCCAGCTCTTTCCTCCCCTTGTAAGAGCTCTTTTGTCACGGGTTAGATAATGTCTGAGGAAATCTGTGGTAATGGAGCAATGCAGCTCTCCATGACAATGTGACGCTGGGACCCCTCAGGACTCTTTGAGCCACTGTGAGCTCATTTCTCAGAACAGCATCCACCCTTCCTGATAACTGTCCCTTTCAGGACCTCTGTCACCAGTCCGTGAAGAGCAAGCACTACTGAAGAGGTCTCTGTCCCTTCCCAGGGGCTTCCCTTGAAGAAGCTCCCTTCTCTTATATCACCCAACACCTAACTGGCTCCTTCTCAAGGGCTCCTCCCTAAGCTTCTCCTGAGTTTACATATCTCAACTATTTTTGAAAAGTTGGCATTGGCATTGGCATTGGCATTGACACTCAGGAACAGTCAAGACTTGAAAGAAGTCAAATGGCCTCGGAAAGAACCATGACCTTGGAGAGTGACCAAATAATCACAGCTTTTGATCTTCCTGGGACATTATACCTCAGGTCTCTGGAGCCCTCACCCTGGCCATGGCACTGGTGATGGTGGGAAGGGCCGATGACCAGTCTTCATGGACCTCTTGGCAGCCTGGAAGCGCATGAGGAGAAATACAAGCGTTTCCTTGCTCTCATATTTCCTTGCAGCATCCCTTACTTTTCTTCAGTCCTGCCTCTGGTCCCTGCCCGTCTCCCGACAACCACCCCTCTGCCTTTAGAACTTTCTTCGACATCCCAAGCACTTCTGGAATAAAACAGGATCAGGAAGGAGGTGAGACATCATAGTAAGATCTTCTCAGAGCTGAGATGTCCTAGAAGTTCAGTGAAATATTTGAGGTTTGGGTTTTCCTTTAAATTCGTCTAAACATTGGCACCAAAAATAAAACACAGACTCACCTCTTCTTCTTTAGTCTTCCTCCTGTTGCTTCGTGCCCAACATTCAATAACTGACACTCCGAGCACCTCCTGTGTGCTAGGCACTGCTCTAGGTTCTAGTGAGATAGAGCTAAATCGGTCACACTTCTCACCTCTAAGGAACTTATAGTCAAGCTTCCAATTACATTTTTCATTTATTTACACCTGTCTCAGAGACCTACAGCGTACTAATTCAGTTTTCCCCAAACATGGTATATGGGCCAGCAGAGATGATTTTGCTGGTACACAAAAGGAGGTAGGAAAAGGTGGTGGCTGCAGTCAGAGGGCAGGTTTTGCCAGTAACAGCAAGAAAGGACAGAAGGCAAGCGGGAGGGAGCGGAGTAGCCAGCCGTTCCTAGACAAGGAAAGGGTACTATGGTTTCTTTTCAGGCTGTGGTCCCGTGGTTACCCCTGCACTTCCTGGGTAGCCCATGCCCAAGGCTTCATTGTGCACCATCTGAATTTCAGGAGGGACTAGACCAGTAGGAACCCACAGGGCGCAGAACATCCCACCTGGTGCCCTGGTCTGAGGCCCAGGCTCTGTGAATTCACTAAGGCCGACCTATAGTGTCAGATTACATCCCACAGAGGCAAGGGAGCCCAGAGATGCAGAGCAGGCCAGGCCACTGGAGAGCAGCCTCGAATTCTAGTCTGGAACCCACGTGAGCCAAACAATCTTAAACCCACTTGACCTCTTTGAGCCTTAGCATCTCAGTTGTAAAATAGAGACAGAGTACCTATGCCACTGGGTTATTATGAGAATTCAATAATTTAATTCTACATAGCATGTAGTTGGTGTCAGATAGTGATATACCAAAGATCCAAGAATATGTCTTCTAAGCTGACTCAAGCCTTCAACTAATTTCAAATATCAGAAAATATTTTCATTATCTGAGCCATATAGTTATACACTCATCTGAATAGCTCCTTGTTTTGAATATTATACAGGGATCTTTGGAAGATGAAACAAAATATCTTTATAAGTATTTTTCTAGACCAGAATTCATCAGGGAGTAGATGAAGAACCCATTTTCCATCACTTTCCAAACATTACCAGGGAACTCAATCTGTTCCAAAACTAGATTTTGGAAATTGCTTCAGAAGCCTTATTCAAAGAGAAGTTTGTTGGGCTAAAGTTACTTTCATCATTTTGGTTAGGAATTGACTTGTAGTAACCAATTTTACCAGGTAAAAGTGTTCAATAATTTTTTTTTCAATCTTCCTGACACGCTACTCTAGTGAGTAGGAATTTTAAATTCATGAATCCTGCTAAGGCTAATACTATGACTATAGTTATTATTATAGCTGACATTCGTGGAGAGCTTACTAAGTGCTGGCGGGCCTGTCATAACTGTTAACTCATGCAGTGGTCAGAAACAACTCAGACTGGTGCTATTATTAGCCTTTTTTGACAAACAAGGAACTAAGGCACACAGACATGGAGAAACGGACCCCTGGCCTGGGAGCTGGGACTCATCCAGGCAGTCTGACCCCTGCGTTTAGATGTAGCAAACTCAGGCATAGTGAACTCAGGACTCTGAGCCGAGCATATGTACACTGTACACTGTTTCCTTTTTGTCCCTGAGGTACTAATTTTCATAAGTTGTTCAGACTTACTGCTACATGCAAGACATTAAAAATTAATAGCATTGTTTTGTTTTCATGGTTTCATGGCATTTCTCTATTTTTATACTCTTTTTAAAAAAATTTACGGAAGGGATACTGATTTTGCACTTAAAGTGAAACTAGAAAGCTTTCTTCTGGAGCGAAGTGGTTGGAGTAAGAAAATCAGCTTCAGAGAAAGTGACGAAGTCTTTCGTAGAGTCACTGGGTGTAGGTGGCCATGGTTGGAAAGGGACTTGTGGCCCTGGGGCTCATGGAGTGCCACCAAGCCCAGCCCAGCAGCCCTGTCTGGTCAGTCAGCTGGTGTTTCCCTGGCTAAGTCCAAGTGGCAGAAGACACCAAGCAGCGGCCAGAGTACAGAGGCAAGCTCTAGGTCCCATCGACATGGCCAGAGGGGGCTCCAACCCCTTCAAGGGATTAACAAGCTCATGCTTTACGAACTCACTTTAATGCTTGTATTGAAAATATTTATTTCGATACTGCTCTGAAAGGGCCAACATTGTCTGCACACCGCCTGCCCCGCAGCTGATTTCTAATGCTGCCAAGAACAAGAAAGAGGAGAATACAGCCGAAGAAGCAAACAGACTCGATAAACACTGTATTTTACGATTCTTTCCAAACATTTAAACCCAGCCCTGATCACGGACATTGCCGCTTTTCTGAGTTTTTAAAAAACTGCGTTTTGTAAGAAAATGAGAAAAGGGAGCAACAGGGTGGCCTGGAGAACCAGGGTGTTTACTGCCTTGAGGAACCAGAAGTTCCTGCAGGCCTGGCTGGCCTAAGAAGTAACAGCTCAGCAAAGGGAAGGGGGAAAAAAACTCCCCTCCCACAGCAGCCACAGCCACCCCCTCTGCACAGAGGCAGCAAGGCAAGAGCAAAACATTTTAGGAGATCTGGCCAGAGCTGGTCTGTAAGAATTCCCCTGCAGCCTTAGCCATCTGGCCTCCCCTGCAAACCTGCCTGCGAACTCAGACTCCCTGCAGCGGGGGGCCAGCTCCCCAAGTTGGCCGCACCCACTGGAGGGCGACCACGTGGTTGGGAGGCTAAGGTGTGGAGCAAGAGAAAGGCAGCTCAGCAGGCCGGCCCTTATCCCTGAAGAAAACAAGCAAGGGCAGGGAGGAAGACAGACTGTTCCCTGCAATCCGATCTCCTCCGTGCGAACGGAGCACCGGGGGCCAAGCTGGTTAGCCCCGGGCTGGAAAACCGAGCGTGGGGACTGTTCGGGGCAGATTAGAAACACATTGTTGGAGAGGGGCTGGGGGGGGGGGTGTTCTGCGGGCCCAGAGGGAGCATGGCAGCGAGGCTGGACGCGGGGGCGTGGGGCTGGGCCAGACACCCCGTGGTGGGGGGAATGCCGAGGAAGGGCCATGTATAATGCTCTGTTTGTGAGCTGAGATTCCAGCTCCTGGGGTGGCCCCTGGCAGCTGCCTTGGCCTCCCAGTGAGAAATCTGGAACAACAAAGACGCTGGGACAAAGGGTCTCAGGCCAGAGGGGCTGAGGGGTGTAGAGGGCCAATAGCACTTCAGTTCTGAGGGACACAGATCAGCCCCTCGGAGGCGGGAGACCAGCTGTCCAGCCGGGCTCCCTGGGGATCGAGAACTCCTGTTTCCTGGGCATTTACTGGTGGCTGGGCTCTATAGAGGCAAGGCTCTTACTACATACTCCATCACGTATCAGGGGGTCACAGGATGGCATCCCCACTGACTGGAAACCCAGAAGCAAATGGCCTTTCTTCCCCAAATTAGGAACACCCAGAGTTGCCCAATTTCACAGCAGTGTGGTTTGTTTGAAATGGTAATGAGAGGTCAGCTGGGAATTTTGTCACTAGGAAACCAGTGGAACATGCCCTCCCTTAGCTTCCAGCCCAGGCGAGACTGTGAGGACCCCAGTGCCTTCACATCTCACATCTGAACCACCACCTGTGGCACTAATGGCTCTCAGCCCCTTCAAGTCCCCCATTTGGCCTGGGGGCTCCCCCTACCTGCTGAGTCGCCGCCTCTCGCCCGCGGCCTCTACTCTAGCGCCACCTGGTGGCCGGAGCTGCTAATCCACGGCTGTCTCGGCTGGAATTTCTCAGTCACAGCAGTTAAGTCTGTGTCTCACCTAGCCCAGCTTTGGGAGGTCCACCTGTCCTTTGGCTCTACCAGTTATGGGCACGTTATTATCACTCTTCCCCTGTTTCCACGGGTTTGGCCAATTGGCTGCTTCAGCTCACCAACTGGCCTCCAGTGTTATTTTCACATCTCCCCCACCCCACCCCCACAACACCCAAATCAGGGAGGTCTTGCCCCCTTTGTTACAATTTTGCCAAATAGACCAACTTTTTCACTTGAATCTTTTTCGGTTTTCTAGAGGATCCTTCTCTCCCTCTCCTTATAAGGGTTTGGGACGTGGGGCATGGGACATGTTTCTGAGAGTGTGATTTTACTCTGTGAGCATTTACTCTGTGAGCATGGCACAAAATTCTACCTCATTCGAATTTGTCCCTCCCACCTGTGCTCGATCTCGTCCCCATCTGGGGACTAAGACTGGGGACAGCAAGTCTGTCATATGGGAGTTCCCTGTCCTCCTGGAAACGCTCCCTGGGGATGAACATGAGAGACTTCACCCTGGTTTTGACCAGGAGGCTCAGTCCAGTGTCTGACTCTGATCCACAGAGATGACCAAGCGCAAGAGGAAAAATAAGCCTTCTGGGCAACAAATGTGGAGGCCAAGCTCGAGTGAGAAGGGGTTTGTCCAGCACAGCAGCCTTAGACGCACTCGGAAGGGTAAATGCCCTTTGCAAAACAGGAGGATGGCCAAGGCTGGGACCAGAGTGCCCATGTCAGGTCAAGGCCATAGAGCAAAGCAAGTGCCAGAGAGAGGAGGGGGTTGGGTCTGAGGAGGCCATGTGAGGTCCGGGTATTACGAAGAAGCACAAGGCCTGGTTGTCAGGACTTTTATCAGGGGCCTGCTGTGTGGCACTAGTTTAATCGAGCGAGCTAACAGTCTGCAGAGCTGGCTCAGATTCGTGGGGCCAAAAGCACTCCCCAGATGTCTAGTTACTGTTTCTCCAAGGAGGCCTATCAAGACCTCAGGTAAATAGAACCGCCTGTAAGGCACCCTCAGGACATGAGGCCCAGAGTGGGTATAAGGCACAGCACAGCTGTCTCTGGGGCCTTTGTCACACTGATGCAGTAGGTTGATCCATAGGGCCTTTGTTTATGTAGGGCATTCGTTAAATGTTTATTTGTTTTTAATCATTTATTCATTTTCATCTGACCCATGTTTTATAGTATCTACTAATGTGCTGGGTACAGTGTTGGGTAGCAGAGCAGCAAGACAAGTAAGATAACCTCTTGATTATGGTAACTTGCAGTTGTGGAGTGAGAACCATATACACGGTACAACTATGACGTCATGGTCTCTCACTAGTTTTACAAAAGATCTGTGCGATACCACAGGTGGACATCTGCGTGATCACGTGGCCGAAGTGGCTGACTCTCTGGGACTCCGTCTTCTCTTCTGTGGAGAGGCGTTTGGGGAATATTAAAGCCAATGCCCTCAGTAGGGTGCTTAACATTGTGTCTGCATACAGTAATTGCCTCATAAATGTTGGCTCTATGATGATGATGATGAAGTTGATAGTTCAGAAAGGTAATAGAATTGGTCCAGGGTTTTCCAGGTGGTAATGGAGAAAATGTGGGCTCAAAAACCTGGATCTGGGCGCCTGGGTGGCTCAGTGGGTTAAGCCGCTGCCTTCGGCTCAGGTCATGGTCTCAGGGTCCTGGGATCGAGTCCCACATCGGGCTCTCTGCTCGGCGGGGAGCCTGCTTCCTCCTCTCTCTCTCTCTCTCTGCCTGCCTCTCTGCCTACTTGTGATCTCTCTCTGTCAAATAAATAAAAATAAAAAATAAAATAAAACAAAAAAACCCTGGATCTTCTGATTCAAAATTCAGTCTCCTTCTCCTTACTCATGACTGTCTCTTAAGATACTGTCTTAGAGACACAAGCAACAGCTGTGTGGTTAAGTGCTCTTAATTGCTTTTCTACCATGACGTTGATACGGAGAACCATGATTTAGGAGGTCAAGAGGCAAATTTGGCTCACCAAATACCAGTCACAGTTTTGATTCTTCCTCTGCACCACAATTGCACCCGAATCAGAAGTCACATAAAATGTTTATAGGCATGAAAGGGAGCTGTGACTTCAATAGGCAGAAGGTGGGTTCTTTTTAGTGCAGGCGCTGAGCAGAGTGTCAGTTTGGATAAGAAACACACCAGGTCAGTGGGGGCACAGCCCCCAGAAATTCTTAACCAGTGAGTCCTTGTTGAGGCACAGGAATCTGTTTTGAAGACGTTTATGATAAGCAAGTTTGAGAAGAACTGAACTAGACATGTCCTGAGGACCTCTGTGGTTCCCTGGCCTGGCTTCTCCTGGGCGGTGGCGTCCGTCAAACTCAAGACACGGTTGGGAATGAAAGGTGACGGGACCACGAAGGGTGGAAGTCAACAAGAAGCTATGAGCATTAGAAAAGCGACTTGGATTCTGGGCCCCCAGAAGGGCCTTGCCCATCTGAGCCCTCCAGGGGTGCTGCCCTCCTTGGCCAGCTCATGACTGCTGGCCGAAGACCAGTTCTTGTAATTTAGAAAAAGCAGAGAGAAGGGTGTGGGTGGAGCTGATCTAGGTAAATCTCATCAATAATTCTGCAAGATCAAGTTCCTGAAGCAGCATGAACTTGCACATGGAGAGATAATGTGTCTCCACAGTCTCATTGGCTAATGTCCAAAGTTCTGCTTCAGGCTGTCTTATTTACCTGCTGTTTTTTCAGCCAGACCTTTTGTCTGAGGGTGAGGTAGCAAAAGGAAAACAACATACACATTCCTCGAGCTCAGGCAGGTAAACGGGGAGGTCTAGGCCCAGCCATGTAGTGACCTCACCCAGCCCTCAGTGGCGGGCTCCCAGGAAGCAGCAGCTACGATAGCATCTCCGACTCAGAGAACTTCCCCAGGCTCTATCTCCTGATCTTGGCTCAAAGCCCTTCTCCTCTCAGTGCTGTTTTCCCTGGATCTGTTTCCTGGATTCCCCTTGCCTAGGTCCTCTACTTTGATGATTAGTCTCTGGAATGTTGTCCCTGGATTTAATTCAGTTTCCCCCTGGCCCCCACTCCTCTGTGCACTTGGCCCCTCTGTGAGATTTCTGGAGACCCAGAACCACAGCTCCTAGGGCTCCTGTCTGTCTAGAGTGCTGTGCTGAGACAAGCCAGGATTGGGTGCCACAGCCTGAGTAGGAACTGGGTGTTTCTGCCCAAGGCAACATGGGACCTGGCAGCCAAGAGGGATAAGAACAAAGTAGAAGTTAGTTAGAAATAGGCAAGGGGGGACCTGAGCCTTGGATTTTCAGTTTGCCTTCAAGGGACAGCAAGCTTGAGGATGTTTGTCTACCTTAAAGGGTCGGAAGCAAGAAAGGTCAGCGGTTCTCAGCTCTTGTTGTTTCTTGGGATCACGAGGAGAGCTTTTAAAGAAAAACGTCGAAAAGAAAAAGAAAAACACAGAAAAACAATCTCCAGATCCCATCACAGAGCAATTACAGCAGAATCTCGGGATGGTCCCGACGTGTGTGTGAGTGCACATGCGTGTGTGTATGTGTATATGTGTACGTGTGTGTGCACTTGTGTGTGTGTGTGTGTGTGTGTGTATGATTTTGATGGGTAGCCAGGGTTGAAAGCCATTGAGAGGATGACAGAATCAGACCCTTTGGCCTGGCCTCCAGTATTTCTTCTCTGGGTCTTTTCCAGCGGTGTGGGCCAGATCCTGCCAGAAACAGCTTGATGGGACAGAGAGAGTCAAGTGTTTGGAGTCATACGTGAGTTCAGATCTTGGCCATATCGCCTTCTAGCTGTGATTCTGAAGGTCTTAATGTTTCTGAGGTGTTTCCAGAATTAAGTTAAATAAGATATTAAATTAAGGTCCAACACAGGCAGTTATATAACATATGTTAATTTTCTTCCCTGTCACCAGATCCTTGTAGGCCCTTTCCTGGGTACTGAGATCTAATCCTAGAAGAAATGAAATATGCATCAAACCATTGCCCCACATTCTGTGGGAGATGAGCTCCCCTGTGGTCCTAAAGGCTGCTGTACTGGACCCTTCCAAGGATCGAATGTCCTACGATCTGAATACCTAGGCTATCCCTAAATTGCTTAAATTTCTCCTTGCTTCTTCCTATTCCCACCCATTGTCCCAGTCCACGTGTTTGGGAGTGTGACCTGAACTCACTGTAGTTGGGTTCTCTCTAGTCATTTTTCCCTTTGTGGAGATATACAATGAGTGTCAAGCCTGCGACCAGGGCAGGACCCTCACATTTCAGTCCCAGTTGGGTTTCTCGCCAATGTTGGCACATCATCCAGTTTCACCTGCCTCCCTGGTACCCAGAGGCTTCTGGACTTTGAAGCTCCTCCACCCACCTACCTGTTCCAACATGAGACATGAGTGGCTGGGCTACTCATGTCACTGCTCCGGGAGCACACAGCTGCCCTTCCAGGAACAGCCTGGAATCCAGGTGGGTCATCCCTGTTGCTCCCTGTCTTTACCAGGGATCAGGCCCCTGCTTGGTCTCGTCAGACCTCTGCCCTCTTCCCAGCCCTGGACTTTCCATTACCTGAGTCATCACGTTGTAAATACTTGGTGGCAAAGTGTGGCTGTAGTGGAGTTTGGACATAAAAGGAAAAGCAGTTGCATTAAGGTAGGGCTGTCTACCTGGAAGGACTCTATAAAGTCTCTGTAGGTTCTTGACTTCTTACCACTTAGCATGGGGTGACGAGGTATGTTAAGTACGTTATAGAAGTGCATGAGTCTTTTCCAAAATCCAAATCAACTGAGTCTTCAACAGTGCTTCTAGATTCTATACTACTTGAAGCAATTCAGATATGTGGAATATATAGCATAAAGCCATAGCCTCTTTCTGGATTCACTTCTGTAATTTCCTCACCACGGACATTCATAAAGAACGGTTAGAATGCCCCGAAAGGGCAGCCAGTTCTTGTTGACAGCTTGTGGATAACCTGAATTCCTCCTGCCCTTTTTCCGTACCAACAGACTGAATATGCATCAGCTTAGGAAAGCACTCGGGGTGGGGTGGGGGCTTCTCATGTAAAGATTCCAACAAGCTGTGGTGGCAGGTCTGCTTTTGTGGCAGCTCGGTGGTTTATGCTTACAGTGCCTAGAATCTGAGGCTGCATCTGAGATGACATCACTAAGGTGTAGGCAAAGGGCAGCAATCAGTCCTATCTCATGAGTCAAGTCCAGTCTATCCACAGTGGCTTCTCAGAGCTACACTGTAAGTTGGGAGTAATATAATAAAAAAAGGTTGGGAGTAATGTAATAATTAATTAGTAATATCTGCCTTGGGCAGGACAGCATAGTAGTTAACAGCATAGGTGTTGTTATCAGATAGACAGGAGTTCAAGTTCTGTCTCTGGTGCTTATTAGCAAGGTGACCTTGGGCAAGTTATCTAATCACTTTCAGGCTTTATTTTCATCAGGAAAATGGAGATAGATTATAGCACCTACTTCACAGGATTATTATGAAGGTTAGTTGAGATAATTCATGCCAACAGCTTAGCAATGTATCTGGCCCAGAGTACTCAATAAATATTAGCTGTTATTGTCATACCTACTGTGGGCCCAGGAGTGGACTTGGCCTATCTGCTATCCTAGTTTCAGGCTTATATAAATCCTTGTAGAGATTGTGTTTAAGATACCTTGTAAAGGCACTTTGTAGAGGTCATTGGAACGTCTTTGTTCCTGTGACATTAGTAAAAGGTTTTCAGTTGGTGTTGGTACTGAGTTTTATTCTATAAATATTTTTTTCCTGCATAAATATTAAGTGATATCTCAGGATCATCACAGACTTCACTGTAGGTAACTACAAGTCTTATCCGACATGCCCTAATTGTTTACAGGATGGAACAAAATTTCTTGTTGTCTTCAGTGTGGCTTAAAAAGATTTACTCCTGGAGTGCCTAGGTGGTTCAGTTGGCTAAGTGTCTGCCTTTGGTCATGCTCAGGTCACGCCCAGGTCACGCCCAAGGTCCTGGGATTGAGCCCCGCCTTGGGCTCCTTGCTTAGTGGGGAGTCTGATTCTCCCTCTCCCTCTGCCCTTCCTTCCACCCCTGCTCAAGCTTTCTTTGCTATCTCTCTCAAATAAATGAGTAAATAAATCTTAAAAAAAAAAAAAAATTTACGCCTGCCTAACTTCCAGTCTCGTCTTCTGCTTCTCTCCAGTAAGTTCCCTGAGCTCCAACTGTACTGAACCACTTGTTTCCCAGATTCATTGTATTTTTGCCTACTTTTGTGTCTTTGCACAGGCTCCTCTCACCCAGGATCCCCTTCCCCACATTATCTGTCTACACATTTTTCTCTGGAATAGTTTACATAGGATTGGAATCATTTCTTCCTTGACTACTTGGCAGACATTTCTTCCTTCCTTTCTTTTTTTAAGATTTTATTTATTTATTAGACTATTTATTAGAGAGAGAGCACAAGCAGGGGGAGCAGCAGGCGGAGGGAGAGGGAAAAGCAGGCTCCCTGCTGAGCAGGGAGCTAGACATGGAGCTCGATCCCAAGACCTTGGGATTACAACCTGAGCCGAAGGCAGACTCTTAACCGACTGAGTCACTCAGGCGCCCACTGACAGAGCTTTCTAAGAAAGGAATCTGGAACTCAGGTTTTCTTTGTAGGAAGTTTTTTTTTCTTTTTTTTTTTTTAGAAATTTAATTTCTTTATTGGCTAACAATTGCTCAGGTTTTAGATACATTCTTTTTTTTTTTTTTAGATACATTCTTTTTAAAAAGATTTTATTTTTATTTACTTGAGAGAGAGAGAGCAGGAGGAGGGGCTGAGGGGGAGGGAGTGAGAGAGGATCCTAAGCAGACTCCTCACTGACCACAGAGCCCCACATGGGGCTTGATCCCATGACCCTGAGATCATGACCTGAGCTCAAACCAAGAGTTGATGCCCAACCGACTGAACCACCCAGGTGCCCCAGGTTTTAGACATATTTTTGAACCAATTCTGGCAAATTAAAAGGTTTTTTTTGTGTGTTGTTTTTTAAATAAATCAACTTCATTGTTTAGGTCATGACCAAAAAATATCTGGGGGAAGATTTTTCAAGAAAAATTTAACAATACAAATTTGTGTTTGACTTGGAAAACACTGGGAGAATGAATATTATTTAGGTTTCTAAGTGTAAAATTTTGAGTTACTAGTGTTGACAAGCTCAGAAAAATTCAGGGTTTAAATAAAAATTTTCAGCCTACTAAGATTCTGTAGTGTGGCAGGTTGTTTATCTGTTTTCCTCATCATTAATAGAAATAGAATTTTAACTGGGCAATTGGCCATCTAGCTAAAGACTACTAGACTTGCCCTTAAAAGAATAAACTAAGTATACTGCTTTTCACTTTCATTGGCTGAGCAATAGTGAGAAGTCGTTTGGTTCCTTTGGATCCGGTGAAGGCTGCCACCACTCATTGCAGACGGCAGAGCCATCTCAGTGACCCTACACTACCAACGTCCGGACCAACACATGAAAAAGAAATTAACTTGATCCTGTTTAAGCCATAGTACTCCTTTTTGTTTTATTTTTTAAAGATTCTATTTATTTATTTATTTATTTATTTGAGAGATTGAGAGAGAGCCTGAGAGAGACAGCATGAGCAGGGGAAAGGGCAGAAGGAGAGGGAGAAGAGGGAGAGGCAGACTCTCCACTGAGCAGGGACCCTGACTTGGGGCTTCATCCCAGGACCCTGGGATCATGACAAGAGCTGAGGGCAGATGCTAACTGACTGAGCCACCCAGGCACCCCTGCATTTTTTTGTTTTAGAAAATACTTAGTTCCTCATTTTCTATTTCTGTTCCATATATTGAGACTCTGGTGGCATAGCCATCCCTAAGGGGGAAGTTCAGATAAAAACTAGAACACTGCTTCTCAAACTTTGTGTGTTAAAGGGTCATTAAAAAAAAAAAAATCTTCCAATCCATCATTTTGTAAAATACAATCAAAACATAAATTCCTAAAACATTAAATTAAGAACAAACATAAATAGAGCAGGCACAATATTTTTGAATTCAACAAACATAAAATTTCTCTGTCAAATCTCTATAAAAGTTTCGAACAGCCTCAATTCTTGTACTTAATTGTCCCAGGCAGGTAAACAAACAGATCAAAGTCAAAGACAAGCATTGAGTAGATGACCTACGACTAGGGAATTACTGCCTTTTCAAATTAGACTTTTTTGAGTCCATGGAAAAAAAAATTCTTTGGGGAATCCAGGATTTGTTAGGGATGAATGGGTTTTTTTTTTTTGGATTTCCAAAGTTTCCTTTCCCATGTAGAAAGAAGAGCTTAGAGGTCTGACCTTAGGGTTTTACTTTAACCCATGGTGTTAAGAGAAGCAGGATATGACTGAATTCCCATCCCTAGAAAAGAGAAATGTCTTCTAGTCACTGGAGAGTAGGGCACCAAGGGGGTGCAGGGTTTCAGAATGACAGTCCTTGCTCTATCTTTCAGGATGAATCCCCTTGGGTCCACAGCAACTGTCAAATGTATTTGGGGGAAGCCAAGAACTGCTTCCTTGGGTGTAGCTTGGGGACACTGTATGTCTGTCAGAAATGTTCTCATTCAACATACTTTCATGTCCATAGTGGCAAGAAGCAGGAGCCCTCCATGGTGGAGGGGAGATGTCTAGACAGATCGTTCCAGTATCATAATCCTGGGATTTTTTGTGATGTCAGCAGATCTAGGAGTTCTGATTTTCCCCAGTGGAGGGACATGCATGTGTAGAAAGGCATATTGGATGGGGAAGGGGCTTGCTGTCAGAGGGAGCAGAGGGTCCTTGTGGTCATAGTCAGTGATGAGGTCCCTGGTCATTGGCAGTAGGAGCCACTGGAACACTCTAAAAGGTGGTAACACATCATCTAAGATCCTCAAAACCACAGTGCAGGCAGCGTTGCCTTGTCGATTTCATTCTCAGAATATAAATCCTTGACTTTTATGTGTGGTTGCCACTGAGCAAAGGGACTTCAAAATCTGAAAAATTTGGCAAATATTAGAGTTACGTTCAACCAGGATGGTGAAGCCCTTCTAATGGAAGGTTGGGAGACCGTGAAAACAAAGGCTTTGGGGTCAGTCTGAACTGGGTCTACCCCTGACTCTGCCCTTGCTACTCTGCAACATTGGGGATGCCATTTCTCTCAAAAGTGAAGGAGAGATGGAACATCTCCTGTGCATCACTGGTGTGAGGGTCAGGAAGGATGTATGCACATCACCTTGACCCCAGGTACGTGCTCCGTACCCAGAGAATAAACTTGGGAAATAGAAGCTTTTCTTCTCTTGAGTTAGGATTTGCCAACTAAGAACCTGGCACTCTTCTCTTTCAGTTATATTTTCTTCCAAGAAAAAAACAGAAAGACTCTCAATATAGGTATCCAAGGAAGAAGAATGACTGACACCAAACCCTTCATAGGTCCAAGGCTGCGATTTTCAGCAGAGCTCATATCAGCTTCAGAGGGAGGCTGTGTTCAGTCTCACCATTAATCCGCATTGTCTGACAACGGACTCACACTGCCTGTGAAAACTGACTTTTATTTATTTCTCTTGGTTAGTTTTCAGTAAAGAGCATCCCTTAATTGATGAAGAAGGTGTCTTATGTCACAGTAATCATGAAGGGTTCATTCAGTCATTGACAATACCTTCCTGAGGCCTCAGTGTTCTAGCTCTTTGTCCAAGCTCGTATTTACTCTCTCGAAGTTGACTCTTGCAAGGAACCACTGGCCCACAGCAGCCCTTCTCAAGAGCAAGCCCTTACACCCCAGACTTGACTAATAACTTTAGATCACTGACTCCATGGCAGCAGTGGGTCTGATATGACTGGAAGTAAGATGCTTCTTCATGCCCAGTGTTCCTTATGGCAACCTTGGGGACGCCATTTCTATTGCAAGGAACCCCTGGTAGAGAACTTCCAAGAGTCTACAGGCTCACATAGTTGGTCTAGTGGTGGGTTTCAAGGAAAACTTCATAAGCTTGAGAGCCAGGCATGTCATTCAAGCTACTGTGATCCAGCACGACTTCAGGGACTGCTAGACAATGTCCCAAACTTCACAAAATCACTGAATTAGGGTTCAGTCATTCAGCCACTCCATTTTCTGATAATCTCCTTGTGGGATTTAAACTTCATAGCAAATGATCTGTGGCTATTGCATGGTCGCGCACAAAGATATTCTGCAATGTTACTAGGAGGAAAGAAGAGGGATGATGGCTCACACTGGCAGGAGTGCCCTGGGGAGGCAGAAGACAGCTCCTAGGGCATGGAAAAATCCATGTTCTGCAAAACAAAAGGCTGGGAGAATCTTAACCTACTCAGCAGTCAGCTAAGAATGAATGCAGCAAAACAAATTTGTGTTCAACTTCAAAGTTAACCAAAGGAAAGGAAACAAGCACACACACACACACACACACACACACACACACTATATATATATATATATATATATATATATATATATATATATATATAAAATATATTATATACATATATATAAAATATATTATATATATATATATATATATAAAATAAGCCAATTGGCAAGTTTGACAGACTAGAGGCAGCAGTTTGGAAACAGTATACCAAGACGAAGGGTGGGGCTAAACTCAGGGCTCTTCCTGGGTTCCCTGGGAAGCTACTTTTCTAGCCAGATAGGAGACCAAGAGCTGAGGACAGAAGGTTGGCCGCCTTCTAAATTAGACTGTATAGTCCAAATCACTTTCTAAAACAACCCTGTGTTTCCTTCTAACTTAGTGCGAAATCATGCCCAGGCATGGCAACAAACACCAGGATTTTAGTGCTTGGGCAAACATCAGAGGTCCCTATTCTGACATGCTCTATTTCCAGAATGGGTAAATGATGCTTCATGAAGGGACTTTACCAAAACTGTGCAGCTCCTGAGTGGCAAGTCCAGAGTTGCCCAGACTGCCTGACCCCAGTTTAATGCTTTTTCTAGCACATGGTCTGATCCCTAATGTCTTGTCTCTGGGAAGTTTGGTTTCCTGTGCACTGTGCCTTGTGCACACTTTAGTTACAAATTCTATTTATAGCTAATAGCAGCAGTTTTAGTAGCCCTTCTCATGTTAAGATTTGTCTCAGTAGTTTTTATTTTTCAGGCTGGACACTGACCATAGGAGATTAAAACAAAGTTTCTCTTTCTTTTTTAATAAAATACCATTCCTCATGCAATATTGTTTCCTGAAGCTGCCTCAGTGGGAGGGGTCCCTAAAATTCAGGATATTCATTCAATGTCAACAAGAAAATAGTTTTCTCCTGCTCAAAATCAAGGAGTTCACCATCTAGTCTAGGAGCTAAAACTGGCCCACACAGAAAAGCAGTCATTGTAGGAGGCAGAACAAATCTGTGAGCAAGAAGAGTTAAGTTCTATGATGTTCCTAAAGGGGGAGCCCTGTGAGGGCTGGAGGTGATGAGGGAAGGTTTTGTGAAGAAGATGGGACAGGTGTTAGTCTTTGGATGGAAGGAGATAGGTTTATGAATGGATGCCATGTCAAGGGAAAGAAACGTCAAAAATGAGGGTAGAATTTGCAACAACGTGGATGGAACTAGAGCGTATCATGCTTAGCGAAATAAGTCAAGCAGAGAAAGACAACTATCATATGATCTCCCTGATATGAAGAAGTGGTGATGAAACATGGGGGCTTAAGTGGGTAGGAGAAGAATCAATGAAACAAGATGGGATTGGGAGGGAGACAAACCATAAGTGACTCTTAATCTCACAAAACAAACTGAAGGTTGCTGGGGAGAGGGGGGTTGGGAGAAGGGGGGTGGGGTTATGGACATTGGGGAGGGTATGTGCTTTGGTGAGTGCCCTGAAGTGTGTAAACCTGGCGATTCACAGACCTGTACCCCTGGGGATAAAAATATATGTTTATAAAAAATAAAAAAATTTTAAAAAATGAGGGCAGAAACAAAGGAATGAAAAAACAAAGGATTTTTTTTATGTAGCAAATACTTTATTTTTTAATTTTATATTGTAAATTTTCAAAAATACACAAAAGTTGAGAGCATACTATAATAGACCCCAACATATCCCACTGGCAAGATTCAACAATCATCAAGATTCTCCACAATTCCTTTATCTATTCTTTATTTTCCTTTGATGAAGTATTTTACAGCCAAATTCCAGTCATAGTCTATCCCTATGTCAGTACACATTGTTTTAAAAATAAAGACAGATTCTAATGAGGTACTATATGTTGGCTAATTGAATATAAAAAAAAAATAAAATTTTTGAAAAAGATTCTTATACAACTACAATGCCAAAAACCAAACCTAACCAAGTCAATAATTCCTTAGAATCATCTGCTAATTTCAATTTCTCCAGTTTTCTGAAAAAGTCTTTTTATAGTTTGTTCATATTGGGATCCAAAAAGATCCATACAAACACTGTTCCCTCTCTTAAATTCTCCTCCCCTCTTTTTAACCTATCTCTGGTTGTTGCAAAAGCAATTTTTGAGATATAATTCCTATGCCACAAAATTCACATTCTTAGAGAGGTATACCAATTTATTTTATTCACAAGGCTATGCAACTATCACCACTCTTTAACTCCCAGCACTGAGTTATCTGATGTAATTTCCCTCAGGCCAAAACAAAACAAACCAAAACAAAACCAAAACAAAGACCATGCATACTCATTAACAGTCATTCTCCCCCTCCCCCTGCCTACCATTCACAGAAGCCACTAATCTACTTTCTTAATGGATTTCCCTATTTGGGATATTTCATATCATTGGAATTTTAAAAGCAAATACATTTTGAGAAGCTATCAAGTTAGGTTCCATAAGCAGATATAGGTTAGGTACCAAATATACGACATGGTCCATGTAGAGCGTCTTCATCAGTCACTGGCTGGAGGAAGGCGGGAAAGGGTCTGGAAGGGCAAGGAACAAGACTGGATGACGAAGTCCCAAAAAGAGAGGGTATAAATGAGCCACCATGGGAAATAGGGAGCCACAGAGAGATTTTGATCCAAGAAGTGACATGAATGTAGTTCTAAAGAATGATTGGCATGCAGACAAATTGGAGGACACAGGTTAGAATCAGAGGAACAAATCATTGCATCTGTGTGGTAAGACATAGTATGAAATGTCAAGGGCCTGAAACCAGGGTGTACTAGTACAAAAAGAAAGAAATGATTTATACAAATTTATACAAATCAAAGTCACAGGGGAATGATATATACAGAAGGACAATCTCATAGACTGTCTTACAGAAAAATAAAAAGTATCTTATAGAATATTGCAAAGTTCTCCGAGCTGTACATTTGTCCCTGGAAAGAAATTTCCATGTGATCTAGGACATGATCAGGAGGTTTGGTGAACATGAAGCCAAGGAAGGAAACTAGCTGTATGGTCCAAAGGTAATGAAGCCAAGGTGGCCCATCTACACATAGGAGTGTCTCCCCATCATGCCCCCGGGACTGTTCCGGATACACCCTGTCCATGCTCTACTCCCCAGGTTTTCATAATGGCCATGCACCTTTGTCGACATGCTCTTTAACGACATGGATATCACTTTGGCTACCATCAAGTTGCTCCACTCAGTTTGGCCTGAATAACTTGTCTTTTAATACTGAGTGTTGATTTTATTAGCTAAACCCTCACAGTTTCGGGGGTTCCCCACTTTCAAGCCTACCTAACCAATTTCCTAGCAGCTTACCTGACTTTATTACCTCCAGATTTCTAACAAATTCATTTGCCAAAAAGACCTTTAATAATCTAGAAATACCTCCCACTTGCTGGAGCCCTTCCACGGACTGTGGGTCGCAAAGTCCTCATGATGGGCTTGGGCAATGGGTCAAGCACGTACTGCCTACTCCAGTCCACACAGGAGGGAGCTGAGACTCAGACAGAACTCACTCAAGTCCCTGCAGCTAACCTGTCCTAGTGCCAGGCCCTGGACCATGTTTTCTCTGCCAAACCCCCTCCCCTGTTTTTTTCCATTAAAGACACTGGTCGAATTTCCCAATCAATGCTCAGAGTAGAGTGAAATTCCTAGCAACGGGTTTTCAGGCTGCCACCCCGTGTCTGATTTCCTGCTCCCTACCCCCTTGGATTTTTCATTCCGTTCAGTCATGTGCACCCCGTTCCCATTTCCACTTACCCCCGCACTTCGGCCCCTGCTTTGGCAGTTGCTGGGCAGACAGAAAATGAGTTCAGAGTGTGCTTTCAGGTCCCATTCAAGTGCCCTTCCCCAAGTTACACAGGGTATCAGCTTGGCAGGTCACCTTCTGCTGGCACTGGACTCGGGATCCTGAGATGGCAAGGGACAGGGCAGGGACAACCTGGCTGAGAATTGAATATTTTCAATGCACGTTCAATTCTCATTTCCATTCAGGGCTCCTCATTATGCCACAGATGCAGCGTGGACCTGTTCTTCATTTTGAGTTGGCAGGACCCAAGGCCCTATTAGTGGTAATACGCACCAGCAGGACTCCAGGGAGAGGAAAAAGCTGAAAGGACTGGGTTTTCTGGTCCAATTTTTTAAAGAAAAGAAAAGAATGAAAGACCCATAAAACTCAGAAACACTCTCTTCCCTTGGCTCATTCACATGGAAATGCAAGTCTGATGATCCTGGACAGCGAGGTGAAGGCCTTAGGAGCAGGGGTCACGGTGACCTCCAGCTCTTCCGCTCCAGCCCCATGTGCCAGTGGGACTCCCCTCCTGAGCCACCAATGCCAAATGGAGAGATTTTAATGTCACGTCTTCGGACGCTTGGCAGGAAGAACCACGAATGTTCCAATTACTACACTAATAAGCGCACAAGACCCCAAACATCCCCTTCTGGTGCACGTACTCCCCGTGTCAGGTGCTGGGAAAACCGTGCATCAAGCTCCAGAAACCGCTGTGCTTACTGTATATGTGCTCTGGAGCAGAAAAAGGGGAGCATGAATGGCTGTGGCAGCAGCTGTCCAAGATTCCTCTGCAGGCTGCCTGTGCTGAAGACTTTGGGTATGAGGCCCAAGCCTAGCGGGTGTCCAGGTCCATGCAGAGGCAGGAAGCTGTGGGTCCTGTTCCTTGATCCTTAAAGAAACAGGTACTGAAACAAGATCTGTGTTTTGCAACCCAACCCCTTGTTGACAGATGTAGAGAGGAGGACAGCATGTGTTACAATGGCCCTGTTGTTACTTAAGCTGTCTGCACACCTGCCCTGAGCTCAGCATCGCAGGCAATGCACGTGGACATGCCCACCCTGGTCTCAGCGTTACAACCTTCACCTTCATCCAGCAGATGCTCGGGGCCCCTCACTCGAGGAGGCAGGCAGGTGGCGTTCACCCTCCCATCTTCCGAACGAGGACATGGAGTGTGTCTGTAAATGATTTCCCTATGATTAGCAGATTAAGACTAAAACCAGGACTTCTAGTCAACTCTCATTCATTCCAGGAAATCACTTTCTAGGAAGATTTCAAGCTCACCTGTGTGGTTGGGATCGGGAAGGGCATCCACTCTGGGACTGTGAATAACTCTCAGCTTGAAAGGAGTTGCATGACGTGGATGCTGTAAAGACCCACCACTGACCAGACGTTCTTTAAGAAACCTGAGTGGAGGCTCTCCTCACAAGGAACTGCACAAGAAAGACTATAACCTAAACAGACACACTGCCCTTTGGTCGACAAAGTTGACTTCTCATACATGGTTTCATGTTCTGCTTTCCGGCGGGTCTCCAGGTTTCCCATTCCCCTCGTGACTCACTGGCCCCTCCTTCCATGATTGCTGATCTCTTTCATTTCTTTCCTTGGGTTTATTGCCCCTCTTTCCAATGCTGTTTGCTGTCAGAGGCCAGAGAAAGTCATCTCCATTGGAGAAGAGAAGATACAGAAAGCCCTGAGGGAAACCGCAAATACACTGGTGTCCTACAAGCTCCAGAAATTCTCATGACACTACACATTATATATCTGAGTGTGCTGAGCTGTCACATCACAGGGGTGCTGTGCAGCTGTCCTGGCCAGCCTGTGACCTCTGTCCCTTGAAGTTCCACCTAGGGAATAGAGGGTTTGGAAGACAGACATTTGCAAAGGAGATGTGATATCCCCAAAGTTGCATGGCTCATCAATGGCAAAACAAATGAATTTCTACTTTGTTATTCTCTTTTTTCCTATAATTTGTAAGACTGAAGGATTGAGAGGAAGAGCTGGCTCTTTTTAGGTGGGGAAATAAATCATACTATCGCACATTGCCTTCTCATATAGTTTTGCTGAGGGCTAAAAGGGTCTTGCTAAAAAAGTTCTTGATGGGAAGATCTCAGAGGAAAAAAGTTCAATCTATTCTCTCCTTCTGGACTATCTTTCTATTCATTCTTCTGGATCTTTCTAACAGTTCCTTTAAGGTGTGAGTAGGAAGTGGAATTATAGTGGTCCTATAATCTTCAATGTGCAGACACTATAATTATCTCACCTGGACAGAAGAATGAAAAACATTCGTATTTTCCATCTGGGATGCATAAAATTGAAGCTTTTTTTGCAATCTCTAACTTGGATCCTGGGTTACAAAATATAGTGGCTAAATAAAATGTCCATATGCACACTTCTCCGTAACAAAAAAGTCCTATCAAGCATTGTCTTTGCCCATATCTGAGCTGCTTCAGGGACTTGCCAGCCTATGTTTTCCTTGGCAGTGATTTTATTTTCTTACTTCAAGGCTATAATTCCAATTCTGTTCAAGAATTATTTTTTATTGTGACTTACCTTACAAAGAAAGTCATATAGGGGTATAAGAATAAAAATGCATTTAATCATGCACTTCGCTGAATGTAAATATGAAAAAGAACAAAAATGAATAAAATTTAAAAAAATGAATAAAATCAAGACGGCTCCTATGGATGCTTTTTATGGGAAGAATCATGCATTCATAGTTTATTTTTTAAAGTTTATTGACATTTTTAAAAAGATTTATTTATTTGAGAGAGTGAGGGAGGGAGAGAGAAAGAGTGTGTGCATCCACATGCACATGTGTGAGTTGGGGAAGGGGCAGAAGAAGAGACTTTTTAAGCAGCCTCCCCACTGAGCACGGAGTCTGACTTGAGGCTCAATCTCATGACCCATGAGATCATGACCTGAGCTAAAACCAAGAGCTGGACGCTCAACCGACTGAGCCATCCAGGTGCTCCTAAAATTTATTGACTTTTTAAGATATATCTGGTTACTTTTTTTTCCAAAATAACTTTTTCTCATCATAAAACTCAGTAAGTCTTCATTATAGAATATTTAGAAAATAAATACAGAGAAGCAAAAATGTTTCAATTCTAAAACTCTGTAATGTCACCCCTTCAAGATAACCAATGTTTGTAATTTGCTTTGTTTTCCTTCTAGACACACACACACACCCCACTGGGTGACACTGTACAAAGAGTCTCACTGTTTTCCATTTAATATTCCAACAAATATTTACCTACAGCCTTATTTCAGTGACTGATTGGTATCCCTTTGTATGTATTCTATTAGTTAACCCATTCCGTATTGTTTGGCTATTTTAGAGCTACGTTGAACATTCTTGAAACTAGTTAACCACTCCAGTGATTGAGTTCTCAAATTCTGAAGCAGTCGTTTCCTAGAATGCTTGCTTCTGACACATCGGTGTTCAGTAGTAGAGAAGGTATAAAGACTGTTAAGGATCTTCAAACCATCATCCCGAAATAACTTAGAGGGTGACCAAAATGAGTCAGGCTGCTAGAAGTTAAACTTTAAATAATAAAGGGCACCATCACCTACAAAAAGGGTATCACTTCAGGTACTCATTACTCAGCAGGACAGAGGGAGGAGCCGATGTGGCGTTAGAAGGGTTGGTATGAGGAAGCCAACAGCTTACACAGCACATAACTGGCACCATCATGCTCCTTTAACTCCCTAAGGTGCCCTTCTTGCATTTATTTTTCCAGTCTATGTTGACCTCCACTAGAGAAAAAGAATTATAAAGAAGTTGGGAATTGTATGTGATTTGTCCTGAGTTCCATGACCCACGTCCTCCATCCTACCCCATTCATCAGGGCTGGCCCCGGTGTGACATGAATAAACAGAGGGAGGAATGCTGGTGAAGACCCAGGAGAGATTTGAACCCAGGCCCTGGAAGACTGGCATGGGCTGGTCCGCGCGCGTGTCCACAGAGGCACATTCCCTTTATTGCTAGAGACTAGGGTAGCACTTGCTGGTTTCTGCACCAATCATCAAGTTGTCAAAATTATGAGCATAATAACTTCCTTAAGTGACACACCTTCCAGCCCAATGACTGGAAAGCACCATCCTTTAGCATGTTTTGCAATGGTCATTTACTAGGAATGTAAATCATGGATAGGCGCATCTTAAAAATCTCCCCAAATTTCTTATGCTAAGCATCTGCCCCAAACCAAACCAAACTAAACAAACAGAAAACCAACTCATCAGTTCTATCATCTCGATCTAAATGGATTCATTGTGAAAAGTGGCCTCTTCTACATCTGTGTCTTCAGGCTACTTTGGAGCAATTTTGGCTTTCTGCTACAATGTTTTTCTGTCACAAGGCACTTTGCTAAATGACTCAGTTTTCAATGCCTGCTTTTTGGCTGCTGGTGAGAACTACCAAGAGGCAGGCAGCCCTTCCATCTCTTCTACCTGCATGCCTGGACCCTGACCTCCCTTCACTCGGCCTCTTCTGAAATGGAGTCTGCATTACATTCCCAGTACAGAGCCTGCTCTTGGAAGGGGACCTCCTTCCACAGCACTCTTTCCCACAGTCCCTAATGTCTGTGTTCTGAGATAAAACAAGCCTTGTGCTCCATCCCCTTTGCAAACACCTCCTTATCCCCAGGTAAGGCAAACATCATTGGAATGTTTCAAAGTACTGATAACAAAAAGGCAACGAAATCCAAATCACCTGGTTAAGAGTTCTGAGCACTCACCAGCCCTGGCATTGACAAGCCCTTGAAGGAACTCAACAGCTTCAATGATATAAACATCAGCTTGTCTTTTTGTCTTGAACACCTCAGGTCAGCCCAGAAGATCATAAGCACCGCAAGGGTTGGGAATTTTGCTTGCTTTGTTCTCTAATGCATCCCCTACCACACTGGGAATGCTACCGGAACAGAACCCAAAGGACTGTCAGGGACATAGGTATTTTTTTTTTAAGATTTTATTTATTTATTTGACAGACAGAGATCACAAGTAGGCAGAGAGGCAGGCAGAGAGAGAGAGAGGAGAAAACAGGCTCCCCGCTGAGCAAAGGTTAAAGCATCTGCTTTATATATTTATATATAAAGTTAAAGTTTTCTTACAGTGAACAGTCTATTCTTAAACTTCATTATGAATACAATCATTTAGTATCTGGCTTTTGCATCTCACATATTTTTAAACTCAGCATGTTTGGGAGATTAATACAAGTCTTAGCATATATTCAGCATCTGTTCCTTTTCAATGCTGTGTAGTATTCCATAAATATTCTATAGTTTATTTTTCCATTCTCTTATTGATGGGTATTTGTCTGTTTCTGGTTTGGGGTTGTTATGAATAAAGCTTCCAAAAACATTCTTTTACAAGTCTTTTTGGGCATCTGTGTTTTTGTTTCTCTTGGGTAAATAAACACTCAAGAGTAAAATTGCCAGATCAAGGGTAACTTCACATGATTCTGCCAAACCAGCAATAAATATTTATTGAGCCCTTTGGAATATGTCCAGGTAAATTGTTCTTTCAATCTGAAATATCCTTTCCCTTTCTCCATCAATTATAGTAAAACTCACTTTTTTCCCCCAGGATTTTACCAAATAAAGATTTCCCTGATCACTGTAATATGCATTAACAAGCTTAATGCATATTTATTAAGTTTAACTTATTAACTTACAAGCTCAATGCATATTTATTAAGTTTCTTATATTTCATTAAAATCAGCCCTTGTCCCCAGGAAGCTCACAGTGTGGTGGAAAGAGAAATATGTTGGGGGAAAGGGAAGTGTATGCAGGATGTTCCAGAGTGGCAGAGAGGAAATGTAAGTACTACAGTCCGAGAGACCTTCTGGGGACTGGGAGCTTCAGCTGCATCTAACAGTTGAGGTGGAAAAAGACGAGGACATTTTAGGCAAAGAAAACTGCTGATGCCAAGAGAGGCAAAAGAACATGTTCCCCTGAGGAGGAGAGTCCCAGAAGCTAGAGCAGTGAGTGTGTGGGGGGGTCAGGGGAGGGGCCGAGGGGATGGAGGGCATTGGTGGGTAGCCAAGATCTGGATCATAGCAGGCCTTGCCTGCCTTATAAAGGCATCTGGATGTCGCTTTGAGGAACTAGTGAATGGTCTTAAAGCAGCAGGTGACATCAGAATTAACTCCCCCTCCTGCTTTCCCACAGCAATTGGTTTGACCTTTATCCAACTACTCGGTTCCATTGTTTCTCGCCACTGTGGTTTGCACGTTGCCTCCTCTCCAATCTGCCTGCCAGGTCAACCTTGGGAATGTTTTATAACCCCTGTCAACAGGTGTGTATATAGTAGGCACGAGTGCTTTGTGGGTGTTTAATATTTAGGATGGACCCCTGCATTCCTAGGGACTATTGTCACCTGGGGGCTGCCCAACGGAGAGTTAAGGAGCATGTTAGTTCTCAGTGGGGCGTAGATCCCAATGAAGCAGGTGTGGGAGAAAAGGCCTGAAGTTCAAGATGGAAGAACGTGGAGGGGGAGGGGAAATCACACGGAACTAAGAGCTCAGTCACTCCAGTCATAGTCTTATCTGCCTCCCACCCAGGATCCCGCAGAAGTATTTTGGGGCTGCTCTATATCACAAACCTAGCTGCTTTTCTGAAGCTTTCCAGAATTTCCATCTAGTGAACAGATGGCATTGTTTTCATATGAAGAGAAAAAGAATTTCATGTACTCAAACACTGAAAGCTTGAGAAAACACACAGAGCAGGGCAATAATTGTGATGGGGAGAGAATATGACATGTCAACAGATAGCTAGGCTCGGTACGAAGAAAGAATCTCATCAGATCCTAGGCCCGGAATGTAGCCTCTGCAGGGAAATGGCCAAGTTGAGGGTGTGTGTGCGTTGATGGGCTGTTCAAACAAGTACTGAGCCAGACTGCACTCTCCTTTACAAGCATGACTAACTTGTTCTCTCTCTCTCCCGGTATGAAATTCTTATTAGGTACTTGACCCTGAGAATTCAGGATGAAAAGAATCAGCCCCTGTCCTCAGGGAGCTGTCAGCATGGCGATGGAGACGAACTCATAAAAGATGTACACAGAAAATGAGAACAGCCGGGAGAAGCCCCTTCCCCAGCCTGGAGGGCTCAGGGGAGGCTCCAAGGGAAGGTGGTCTCAGAGCGGTCTTAGGAGGTGCCTGGGAGCTGTCCAGGAGAAATGCTAGAAATGCTAAAGGCTGTTGTAAAGGGCATTCCACCCTGAGGGGACAGTGGGAACAAGGGTACGGAGGTCTCAGGAGTGGGAGGAGCAGAGAGACAGGATATAATCCATTCAATATGGCTGGCTAGGGCAGGGAGCGGCAAAAATATGAGGCAGAGATCTAAGCTGGGGGTTAGAATACATCTGAGCACAAGGAAATATTTGAGCACAACAACATTACACAAGTTCATGCAAATTACTTGCAAAACAAGGTGCACCCTATCAGTACACCTTCTCGTAAGGTTACGCGCACGGGCACATTTGGTAACAGAACCATGTTACCAAGATCAACAGGCTACCCCAGGAAAAATTAGTCATGCATTCATTCAGTATAAACACATATATCCAACATGTGTGCTCAGTGCCCGGCACTGGGAGCCCCGTAATAAATATTATACTCCTAACAAAATGACTAGCACTTGGCACTCTGCCCAAAGTAAGCACTCCAAAGGCAGCTGGTGAATGAGTAAATGAATGATCAGTTTGGGTCCCTGCCCAAGGAGCTCATAGTCTAGTGGGGGAGGCAGAGAGGCAAGTGATGATTATAGTATCAAATGATGACAGTTCAGATAGAGCAGGGAATTTACGCTAAAAAAATGTCTGCAAGAAGCTGGAAAGTCAAAGACGTAAGTGAAGAGGCTTCTGCATGAAGGACAATAGGGACTAGTGGGGACTACAGCCGGTGGAGAGGATGTGCTCATTCTAAAGCGGATAGTTGCTAGCCACCTCTGGGCAAATAAGGATCAATAGATGGTGGCAATTTGGGTTTTTATTAAGTGAAATGTCACTGTCTACATTGGTTGCTCCTATATGCCAAGACTCTAGCATGATCAGCCTGGTACCTACACAGAGGTGATGGCATAGAGAGAGAGAGAGGGAGAGAGAGATTGGTTAGCAAGGCACAGGGCCTGAAAAGCTGCCTTTTTGAATGGACATGGCATAGGACAGAGTGACCTGCAGAATCAGAGCAGGACACCGTCGCCCTCACCGTCAAGAAGGAGGGCAAAGGCCATAGGGCACTGCCGGCAACCATGGCCCCTGCCTCCGGGCCGCCCGTCTGGCTCTTGTGTACCTGGCGAGGGCCTGACCTGAGATCAATCTCTGGCCCGCTGAGGCCAGGACCCAGGCTCCCTTACGGCTCCTCGCCCAGAGAGGACCTGGGTGGCAGTTGCTAATTCCCTGGCCATGGGGATCTGTTTAGGGCTGTTTGTTCTGCAGAAGGAAACAGAAGATTGCAGTGTATCAGAGCCCCGCTCCTCGTCCTGCACGGCCGCCTCCCCCACCACAGAAAAGCTGCTGAACAAACAGAGAAATCAAAGATGATTATACACTGCTGGAAACCCGCGTGCTTCCGCCTGGCTGCGTCCCCTGCCAAACTCTTATGTAAGCCGCAGCTCCACTCGGGCCTGCAACCGAACAGAGCCGCCATTGACAGCCTGTCCCAGACCTGCTCCCTGCCCGCAGCTTTCCTGCGGTCCTGTGTCACCTGCAGCAGCCCCGACCTAGGGAGGGGAGGGCCACCTCGAAGGCCGAGAAGCTGCTTTCACATTTGCTCTGCGATTTCCCCTTTCCCTCCCCAGCCAGTTCAGAAGAATGGGTGGGTCCGCACTAGGCGTTGACTTTGGTCGGACTCCAAGTGACTAAGACGTTTTCTACTGGAAAACTCCATTTGACTATCTGGGGGAGGCGGGTGTTTTTTACCCTCTAAAGTGAATGTTGAGACACCAGAGCTGAATGAGTAACTCCTGGAGCCCGAGGTGTCCCCTGGCCAGAAAGGGCCTGAACATGCTGCTCTCATGACCCATACTCACTTCTCTTTAGGGATTCCGGGCAAGTCCCTCAGCCCTAACCCACCTAAATAGACTTAGAGGGGCTTTTCCTTTGATGTGTCTGGGACTCGCGTAAATAAGCTGAATTCTCAGGGCTCTTTTTGCACCACAGGGTTGGGAGCACTCAATGGTTCCTATGGCAAGTGCCCTAGAGATTTTGAGTGTAAATTCTGACCTTTCGGCATGGCTGTAATTACATCTGAAATGAGGTCCTGCTGTTCAGTGTCCACTATGTTTAAGAGTTGATCCCTGTCTCTCTATTCAACACCGGGCTTCTCTTCTTTTCCCTTCTGTGGTCCCGACCACGCCTCAGTCACGCTCAGATTCTCAAGTTGGAAGGCGCCTGAACTTTGGAGTCAGATAGAACCGTTGGAGATACAGCTTATCATTCGGAGGCTCTGTGACCTTAAATCACAGCCTAAACCTTGATAAGTCCATGAAATCGACTGGTTTCCCTTAGTTTTCCTGTATCACTTGAGAAATGCACAAGTCTTCCTGGGGTGTTAAGGGGGTGATTCTGGGTTTGGGGAATGGCTGACCATGGCCACCTTTTGCTTGTTCTATCATGGAAAGGGCGAGTGAGTGGATCCAACAGGCAGAGCCCTTCATAGGTTGGTGAGAGTGCACCAGGAGTGAGGGGCTGCACTGGAATCTTGGCCTCAGTCCCCTCTCCCTGCTCTCACTTCTTTTCTGCCCTGTTAATCCTGAAGGGCGCCCTTCACAAGCCAAGAGGTCTAACTTCTCCTCCCCGCTAATGATGTAGGTGCCTGATTTTATTGGTAAATAACTCCTTCCAGGAAGATGGGTAGCAAATTCTTGCTATACATTTCTTGCACAGGCATTCTGATAAAAAGAAGGAATTGTCTTCTCTAGATTTCAATCCATGGAGGTCATCAATAGGTCTTGGAATCTTGGTAAGAGAAGGAATTTATGGGGTTACCCCAAAAGCACCATGGACGTGAGAGAGGAAAAACTCAATATCCTCAGTATTGCCTTGTGACCACACTGGGAAAATAATAAATTGCCCTGGCCTTGAACTAACCTGAGGTCTTAATCCTCTTCTTTGGGGAAACTCCACTTTTAACAGGGGGCTCAGGATGACCTTTGGCCGGGAAATGAACCGTGTGTCTGAAATCAGTAAAACATGATTCCTCTCACATGGCCCAACTCTCCCAGTCTGGAGGGATAACATTCCCGGCTCCTGGCCCCCTGTGGCCTCTGTGAGTGAGCTCATCCACCCCTTCCAGTTTTCTGGATAATAATGAAACTCACGTTACTGTGTCTTGTTACGCAGCTCTCTAAAAAACGAGAGAGTAGTGGTGTGGTTGGGATGGGGCCCTGGGAAGAGAGCCTCTTCCAGCATGTTTCTCCCTCTGCCCCGCAGCTGTCTTCCTGCCCAGCAGTACAACCTCAGACAAGAAGCCTCCTTCCTTGGATCCTTCTAATCTCCACCTGGAGAGTGGAGGTAAGAGTATTGTCAAGTTGGATAATCTTGACCAAGGGACCTGGTTTCTTCATAAAACATTCTTAATCTGCTTAGGACAGGGCAGATAACCCAGTGAAACATGGAGGCTACACCAGCCGTACCCTGAAATGGGATGGTTAGCACCAGAAAACCCTTCCATGCAGTTACTAACTAATGGAGTAAAAGGATCTGCTGGCCCACCGGCCCTGATTCATGAGATCAGGACTTTGGAAGCCTCCTCTTCAACCCCAGGCACTATGACTGCAATTCGACAGCTTTTATGGGACAAACGAATGGGGCCGGGTCACGAACATGCAGCTCAATTCCCAATGATACACAGATAGATAAGAAAATTTAAAAAGTATGCGACATCCAATTTTTATCAATCATGCTTTGTCTATAAAATTTTTTTAAAAGAGCATCAGGAATTAGGCCACCTGGGTGTCTCACTGGGTTAAGCCTCTGCATGATTTCAGGGTTCTGAGCCCCCTGGGATTGAGCCCCAAATTGGTCTCTCTGCTTAGCGGGAGCCTGCTTCCCCATCTCTCTCTGCCTACTTGTGATCTCTTTGTCAAATAAATAAAATCTTTAAAAATAAAAAAGCATCAGGAATCATTGACATGCCTATTATAAGATTTAGAAACATACAAACACTCTAGTGAAAGATTTTGGAGTTTCTGCACTAAACTTCAGTCATTAATAATTACTGCTCGGTCTAATCTGGGCCATAATCTTGTGGGTAGTAGATCACTTACTTCTGAAAGTTTCTGAGAGTAAAAAGTCTTCTGGAATACATATGAGGCTTTTCAGGACAAGTTGTTTTTGCTTTCTTAAAAATGAAATTCATTTTTTACAACAGTTTTAGATTTGCAGAAATATTGCACAGACAGTGCAGAATTCCCATCTATGTCTCATCCAGTTTCCCTTTTCATTACATCTTACGTAAGTATGGTATATTTGTTATAATTAACAAAGAATATTGATACACTATTAGTAACTCACATCACTCTAGAAAATGGGGGTTTGTGGACCATTGGCATTAAGATTTCTCAGAGGTATCTTAACTTGGGCTTTCACATGGTGGAGAGAAGTTTTTTGCCAACCTCAGACCTCCCTAATCATGTCTTGGAACATTCGCTGGATGTTCACTGCTTTGCTGCCTTCTTTCTGTAAAGAAAAATTTGTTTTCTAGCCTAAGAACAAAGCAACTCCCATATATCTTGTTCTAAGTTGTTCTCAAAAGTATCTTAAAATGGCAGTAGAGTGAACTGGTGAGTAGAGATTTTGAATCAAACAGACGGGATCCCAGTACTGCCTGATAAGCTGTTACTTTATCAAGCCACATTTTCCCCCACCCATAAGATAGAAACAATAACACTGTTTTCCTCATTGATTTGCCACGAGGATTGAATACAAATATTTCAGAAGCCCTTAGCACAGTGCCAGACATTTAATATCAGTCAAACAATGGCAACGATCATTAAGCTTAAAAGGTGACGCCTTTTTGAAAAGCACCTGTACCCAGTAGACTAGTCATTGAATAATCAAGATGAGTTTGATGAAACATAGCTTTTTTAACAAAGATCAGTTTCAAAGGTCAGTAGGGGGAAGATAAATAGTTATAGAAGCATGAACTTGATTGCCCAATGAATCCTCTTCAAACTGGAAAGAACAAGGTAGCCATGGGGACTGCTGATGTGAAAACATGTAGGGAACCACCCAGGGGCTTTCCCTCTGGAGGATGAAAATATCAGTAAATGTTTGGAGCAGTAAATATATCTCTTGAAGGTATTGTTAAGGGAGAAATGACACCTCAGGGCTAATTAGGAATATTGTGCAGATCTGGCCCCCGTCCGCACCTCAGTTCCTGCTCACCCCTTCCCATCTGAGCCCCTCTTCCAATGTCCCAGCGATGGGGAGCTACAACAGCTGATCGAACATTCAGGCCCTCTTGCCTTCCATGGTTTTCTTGCATGCTCTACGCCCTCTGCCTGGGATGGACCCCACCCTTTACCTGCCTAACGTATTCTTCAGCATTCAGTTTAGGTACCGTCTGTTCTGGAAAGTCTTCTCCAGCCACCGCTGTTCCAATTAGGCATGCTCTCCTAGACTCCCAGGCTTCATTCTCAGAGAGAGGGCACTAAACCCACCTCATGCCCTCTTGGACCTTGCTCTGTTGTAAGCACGATGGGTAGTGCAAGGCTAGCATGGTACCTGGGACCCGATAAATGGTTCAGGAACATTGGGTAGAACCTATTCTCGAACCATCTGCAAGCCAATGGACCTTCGATTCTTCTCTCAAACTGAATTAGAAGCACATGGGTTTGGTAAAAGTCACATTTTTGTATTTGAAGCATAAATGAGAAAACTTTAAAGGTTTCTCTTTAAAGAATATAAACAAAGGCAGTGGAATATTAAACCACAAGATATTTCGTGCATTGGTTTTCAGGACCCAGTGCATGAAACAGTGTTGGGTTGGGTAACATTTTCCGAGGTCAGTGAGGATTCTTCTCAAAAAAAATTGTCACCTGTCTTGTGAGGGTGCCCAGAGCTATAAGCAGGGCTTCCTCTGCTAAGAGGGGCAGGGTATCCTATAGCCTGCTTCCTTATACTGTCCCAGGGCATCCCCTAGGTCTGTCTCTGCCCTTTTCCCTACAAATGGTGGCCATTGTGATTAATTCAGTTGAGGAAACAAAAGTTAAGTAATTTTTCTTTGAGGTTACATAGCTACTGAGTTGATCTGATTCCAGAGCATTTAGTCCTTGTTTTCTTCTTCAGCTAACACCTTCACATCATGGGCTTGGTGCCCAGAAGGATAGAGCCTTCTTGTATGAGGCTGAACTGACACACCCAGATCTATTTTACCTACGCACTTATCCTAGACTGGATCGCATCAATGCCCTTTTATCATTCAGTAAGTATTTTACATCTCCTGACTCTCTTCTCATCTTTTTCTGTGGGAGTCCTCTACTACTGGGTATGAAAACAGCATTCCATGGTAGATAAAGACGCATCTTTATACCTTACACTATTAAAATTTATCCCACAGCAGGATCCATTCTGCACCTGATGATTATGACAGAATTTCCAATGGTAGGAATTGTGCCATGGGTCAAATCATTTGACAATGGACTCCAAAACCTCTTTATTCTTTTTAAAAAAATATTTATCTATTTTAGAGAAAGAGAAGGAGCACGAGTAGAAGGGGCAGAGGAAGAGAGAATCTCAAGCTGACTTTGTGCTAAGTATGGACCCCAACACGGGGCTCAGTGTCCTAGCTCTGAGATCAGGACCTGAGCTGAAATCAGGAGTCAGATGCTTTACTGACTCCTAGCCACCCAGGCACCTCCAAAACCTCTTTCAGTAGGTAAGTTGGATAAGAGCTTTGTGCCAAGATAAGTAGGACTTTGCTGGGGTTTGGACATTTTAAAATATATAAGGTTAGTTTTTATAATACAGATAGCTTCTTGGCATGATGTAGTCTTATACAAAACAATACAGCGCACTCAACTTTTTGGTTAAATTTTCAGCATTTGTGGTTTATAAGTCAAGGCAGCAATACGTACAGTTGCAGTAGACATTCCCATGTGAAGAGCCCTTGGGCCAGCAGGTTAAGTATTTTCCTGCTGGAATAATGGCCACTCTGTCTTCAGGCTGAAGAGCATCTAGGAACAGGGGAGCTGGCACCTATGTGGAGGAATAAGCTCCCTGATTCTGCTTAGCACCTGCACTTAGAGACGACCTTGCTATTTCTGTCTCAGAGTAATCATCTTGACTGACAGCATTCCTTGCCTTCAAAGCGGTGAGCTAGTACAGAGGTACAATATAAGCTGATTCAGAAATGAAAACCCATCAAGTAGTGAGGAAAACAGAGAGAATCAGAAGGCAGATCCATATGTCCCCTTTGGCTTCTGCCAGTTAAGCTCACCCCAAGTTAGCCTCACTGTTCCCTCGCTGGGAGATTATTCTGTGGTTTTGGCACAAGACCACGATCTGGGAGAGAAAGCAAAGTCTATGGATATGGTTGCCTTTTCTCCTCTAAGCCAACTAGTGCCTTGTTTTCCTGTGAGCCTGCCACTGTGGGAAAATTGGACAAGTGTAAAGTTCCCCTCTTTGTCTCCAGCACACTTCATTTACCAGTGAGCCAAGCTGGGAACAGAGCCGCCTCTCACACAGCTCATGAATGACTCCGTTTTCTCAGGGCAGCCTCTGCCTGCCCATTGTCTAACTGTCATGCCCTCTTGTATAGGTGTTCCCTGCAGCCCCGGCTGTTATGTAACGCCTATGCAGGGAACATTGCGTGAGAGCGAGAGATCAGAGAGAGAGACAGAGAGGAAAAACCCAGAGGGTAACCAAGACCAAAATGTCTTCCTGGAGAAGGAAAAACAAAATGCTAGCCATTTGTCAGCTCTTTTCCTCTGGCTTGTTTGCCTGAGTGATAAACTTTGATGCTGGCATACAAAACCCCATGGCTGGCTCAAGTGAACGCTTCTGTTTATAGCCACAAGGCTGGACATACTGTACCCTCCCACCCACGTTGGTACAGCCGCCACATAGGTCCTGCCACAAGACTGACCAGAAATCCTACCCCTTCTCTCTTATGGCCTAGGGGGAAATGATTTCCACTCCTGGGTCACCACATCCTATGCCTCCCTCTCCTGTAACAGCAGTGGCCCAGTGAGCCTCTCAGTCCTGCTTAGAGAACTGCTTATCCCCTTGGAGTTGACTATAGCAATTTCTGGGTGGCCCTGACTTGGTCAGAGTTCAGTGTTGAGAGGCAGCTACCACAGAGAGGCAGATACTGTGGATGCCCAGTATCCACAACTGGGGCCACTTTTCCTCATATGTGCATCACTGGGATGCCATGTTTGGGACTTGAATGTTACCCACCCTTCCTTTGGACACAATACCAGTATTGTGGTGAAATGAATGGAAATGGTGCTTGTCATTCTTTCTCTATCTGCTCCTACATCTTTCCCAAGCTCATCCTGCAGAATAGCAGCCCCACGGCCACAAGAAGAGACCTTATGGCAAATAAAGTAGGATTCCATGGCCAGATGTTTTGGGGGATTCTTGTATACTCAACCCACTCTCAGAAAGTCACAAGCCTGTTAGCATGATAAAGTCCTGAAATGTTCACTCTAAAGAACCCTATACCTCTTTGGCATACTGTTTCCCAAACTTACTTGACCATGAGTCTATAAGCTCTGAGAGACTTGGCCTGTATTGCCCATGGTTGAATTTGTAGTTCACACTCCTGCTGTGGGTGTTCAATAAGTGCATTAAGTTGAATTTAATTGACCGTTCTTTCTAAGTCTTATCCAATAACATCCTACAGAGGTTATGTTCCATGGAACATACTTTGGTGAATGCTGTCTATACCATTCACTTATTCTGTTAATTATAATGAAAAGAGAAGAACAAGAGCCACAGTTGGACCCCAGATGAAGACTTTCTGGTCCTCATGTAAGAACAGGCTGTAGGAGGTACCTCTGTCCACAGCCCCTTGAATGCATCCAGCCTCCACCATGAGCCATTGCACAGGGAGATGGCACATGCCTCTGTTCACCCCGACCTTCTGATTTGTCTCTTTACTCACTCTGTTTTGTTTACTCTGTTTTGTTCACTCACTCTTGTTTTGTTCACTTTTGAACTGTTTGCTTTGGTGACTCCTTTACAGTAGGTTTTCTAACTCTCTTCTTATTATGAAAATCCATTAAAACAAAATCAAAACCTTGTCTCTATCTTGCTGGCTAGGGCTTTCGAGTCTGAAAAGCCTAGTTTTGAATCCAAATTCTGCCATTTTCTGGCTGTAAGACTTTTAGAAATTTCTTGTACCTTTCAGAGCCTCAATGTCCTCTCTTTAAAGTGAGAATAATAGCAGCATCTGGCTCACAGACTTGTGAGTATTAAATGAAAATGTAAAATTTCAGCACAGTATCTGGCTCTTAGCCAGTGCTGGGAACATGGTGAGAGCACAACTGCTCACAACTCCCCATAAGCTCTTAACTGTGTGTGCTGCCTAGGTTTGCACACACACACACACACACCTCCAAGTAAGCCTTTCCTCTCCCTCCACTGGGTCAGCCCCATGAGACCCAGGTGACAGAAACTCTGATCCAGGCATCCTCTGCTTTTGGGGACTTCTCTCTTCCCTCTTGCCTCTTCTCTCTCTTTCTTCTCATCCCATTAGTGCTGAAGTTTTCAGTAGCCCCTTAGATTTACCCCTTCACCACTTTTATGTCTCCTTGGGGCCCCACCAAGAAAAGGTAACCTTTCATTGATAGAGTGTTTATAGTTTGCAAACTTCTTTCTAATACATTATCTCATTTAATCCTCACAACAGTGTTCTGAACGTTATATTTCTGTGGATGAGAAAATAAGTGACTCCGTGACTTGTTTGAGGTTACATAACGATCAAACATTGGAGGCTAGATTTGAACCCAGGTCTGCCATCAGTTGCAATGTTCTGCCTCACCTTCTCACCACAACTGCCACTTGAATAACTGTGGAGTGTAATGGGAGGCAGAAGGCTATCCTCCTGTCCCCTCAGAACCTTGACATGAACATTCTTTTTTTTTACCTCCACTTCCATTCCAAGACGTGGCCTTGAACAACAATAAAAGGACATGGAAAGAGAGGATGAGAGAGGGAAAAAAAGATATAAGGGATTAAAGAAGATAGATCAATGGACCCTCCAACTGTATGTCTCAAATTCTGGTCCTGTTCCCTACCCAAGTGTTCCCAGCCTTCCCTTTTCAGGATAGTGGCACATGGAATGCCTATGCCTTCATCCAGTGACAATGAATAAAGATACTCAATGGAACCCAGAGAAGAAAATTCTGATAAGCATACTTGAGAATCCAGCATAAGGAATGCTACATTGTGAATGAGTAAAATTCCTCAAAACCCCTCTGGGAGAGCTTTTTTAGTCTTTGCTTTCTGAGAAGAATAAGTACACATACAAACATACACACACACACACACACACACACACACACACACACACACACCCCTCTCTGGTACTAAAATAAAGAGATGAACAAATGGTGGCTTTCATTTTTTATTGTTCTTTATATCACATCCTACAACAAATATATGAAACCTTGTGATTATCTAAGGATCTAGAATGCCTTTGTCATTGTAAATGGCGGATCTTTACATGTGAGTTCCTGTGAAGGTACGAAGCTTGACAAGAGCAAGAGGCATTCCAAAGATGCAGTAGTCCTGGGCCAGCACCATGGACAGTCACCCGCACTTCTGATTACTGAGGCCTGATGCCCCCAGGTTAGAACTGGGCAACTGAAAAGCGGGTGGGTCTTCTTTCCCTATGGGAAGAATCATGCACTAGGAAAAGTAATGCTCTCTATTCTTCTATATATCAGCTGGAGAATTTGGACTGTGATGATACAACGGACACGAGAAAGAGATCGTAGTGTCTTGCCATCTGGTCTGGAGGAATCAGAACAGCTTGTCACATGCTTCTCCTCCTTCTGGTCCACTTGAATTCTTTTTTCTTTCCCCAGCCTCCAAAGGGCTCTGAAAAAGCATCTCCTGTGTTATTCTCACACAGAAGGCTCAACACAAAGAGTTTAAAGCCTCCTGACTTACCATTCCACTCTGCCATCCAAGGGCACATCTAGAATCTCAAATTTCCACTTTTTGATTAAAAAAAAAAAAAAAAAAAGACATCAAACCAGAGCTCTATGTCTGAACTTTGGTGATGACATTTATTTCCATAGGTCTTATATTTCTATGTACTTCTATACAACAAACCCCTTCAAAACATTGTGGCTTAGAACAATAACATTTATTTTGCTCATTTATCTGAAATTTGGGCAAGATTTGGGGGGAAATCTTGATCCACCCTGTGTCAGTTAGGGCTGCTTGAAGGATGAAAATTGGATCTTCTAAAGGCTTCCCACTCACATATCTGTTACTTGGGTGAGAAAATGCAACATTGAGGGCTGAAAGAGCTGGGGTTCCTTGGGCGTCTCTCTGCCTCCATCTGATTTCTCCATACGACCTTTCCAGCACACGTTTCAGGGTAGTTAAGTTTCTCACAGGTCTACTCAGAGTTCCCAAATTATGGGTTCCCTTCTACAACCTAACCTCAGAAGTTAGTGTCACTTTCACTATGTTATACTCATCGATCTAGTTACATGACTTACCCAGGATGAGAAGATAGAATTTGATGCTTGAAAGGGGACTGAAATAGCATGTAGGGTGAGAAATATGGCTGGGACCATTGTTTGGAAAGTTCAGTCTTCTACAAGGAGTTAACTGATGGAGTGGACATCAACGTTTCTGAACTGTCAGACACTGAACTAATGATCTTTCTTATTATCTTCTGAGGATTATAAGTTAAAAGAAAATAAAGCCACAAAGCCAAATAGAGACAAAGAAGTGTAAAAATCAACCACTTCCATCTTGTCCTTTTTTTTTTTTTTAAGGATTTTACTTATTTGACAGAGAAAGACACAGCGAGAGAGAGACCACAAGCAGGAGGAGTGGGAGAGAGGGAAGCAGGCTTCCTGCTGAGCAGGGAGTCTGATGTGGGGCTCGATCCCAGGACCCTGGGATCATGACCTGAGCTGAAGGCAGACACGTAATGACTGAGCCCTTCCATCTTGTTCTTATTGCCTCTTCAAACCACTGGTGACAGACACTGAAACAGGCACTGCCATTATTGTCAGTCAAAAAGCCAAGAGATGCTGGGATTTTTACACCAAGTCAGAAAGGTGGACAGTGATCCCCAGAACTGGTGACAGGAAGGACAAGACTAAGTATTGTTTCAGTAAGTGAAATAATCAACAAGGGAAATTTTCCTTTCTGCTGAAGGACGGGTTTGGCTCTGAGGAATTAGGGGAATGATACGAATAGAAGGAATTAGTTAAAATGTGGAATAAATGAAGAGATAAATAAATGTAGGTTCCAATCCCACTAACAAGAAATGTAACACATTATAAATGGAGCTCCATGTTATAAGGTACAACAAAGAAACATATTAAGGATGAAAATAAATCGAAGTATGTCTCTCTAAAAACAGAAAGTGAGCGCTCACTCTCAATATGCCCGTGGGGTTCTGTGAAATATAAATTTTTCAAATAATAAAATAAGTAGAGATTAATAAAGTGGAAAATACAGCAGACATTTAAAATATAGTATCAATGCCTATTAACATTAGGAAAAGTTAAAAGGCAAAATAGAGCTCGAGAAACAGTAGAACAAACCACCTAGTGCAATCCAAGATACTTGGACAATATGCCTTCTGATTTTGATTAATCTTAAAGAATATTACTCAACTGAATTCTTCAAGCTGAAGAACTGAGGACCTATTGGGGTATTTAAGGCCCTGGTAAGTACTGCCACTAACGGGAGTGCCTTGAGGTTTCTCACCCATAAGTGAAGGTGAGATGTAAACCCCCTTCTTTCAGCGTAGTGGATTCTGTTTCATGATCGAACTCTTCCATGGGAGCACGCCGAAGGTCACTTGGAATAATTTCGGGAAGCTCGGGAAGCTAATTCTTAGAGAAGGAGTGCAAATTAAACAGGTGACGAATGAGGCAAGGAAGAGAAGGAATAACAGGAATGCCCAGAGCATACTATATTTGGTAAACCATGAAGTTTAAAAAAAGGAACAGTGGGGGCACCCGGGTGGCTCAGTGGGTTAAAGCCTCTGCTTTCAGCTCAGGTCTGATCTCAGGGTCCTGGGATCGAGCCCCACATTGGACTCTCTGCTCTGCAGAGAGCCTGCTTCCGCCTCTCTCTCCCTGCCTGCCTCTCTTGCCTACTTGTAAACTCTGTCAAATAAATAAATAAAATCTTAAAAAAAAAAAAAAAGGAACAGTGGAAATGATGCTTAAAAGGTAGGCAGGGGTCAGGTTATAAAGAATTTTACAAATGGTGGCAAGGAACTTAGATTGCCTGTGGATGGCAGGGAAGCACAGAGAGTTTGTTTTTGTTTTTGTTTTTTTAAATAAAGATTATAATTTACTTTTTGACAGAGAGAGACTCAGAAAGAGAGATGGAACAGAAGCAGGGGGAGAGGGAGAGGGAGAAGCAGGCTTCTGGCTGAGCAGGGAGCCAGATGAGGGGTTTGATCCCAGGACCCTGGGATCATGTCCTGAGTCAAAGGCAGACACTTAATGCCTGAGCTGCCCAGGCTCCCTGAAAGTTGTCTTTTGTTTGTTTGTTTGTTTGTTTTAAAGATTTTATTTATTTATTTATTTCAGAGAGAGAGAGAGGGCACACATAAGCAGGGGGAGCAGCAGAGGGAGAAGCACGTTCCCACTGAGCAGGAAGCCTAAGGACAAGGGCTCAATCCCAGGACCCCAGGATCATGACATGACCCTGAGGTAGATGCTTAACCAACTAACTGAGTCACCCAGGCACCCCCACAGAGGGCTTTAAACAATGCAATGCTGATGTTAGATCACTGTATGGAGGATGGTCCAGAGCCAGTGGAAGTGAGATCAATTAAGAGGCCAGTGAAGAACTCCAGGGGAATAGTTATAAGAGTCCACATTAACACAGTCAGAGTGAAGATATGCAGGATAAGAAAAATATGAGACATATTTAGGACTCAAACTCATCAACTGGGTGATTTGGAGGTAGAATGGAATGAAGGATAATCACTAAGATTCTAGGATAGGCAACTGGGAGGAAGCGGCACTAATTGAGGTAGTAAACAAAGAGAAGGAACAGTAATTAGAAATGGGAGAAGAGATGTGAGTTCAATCCAGGGCATGCTGACGCTGGATTTCCTTGAGGTAATCCACACCAGTGTTTTATCCAATAGTCCTCTACAGCACAGGAAAGGAACTAGACCCGGCTTGAACTCAAGAATGAAGTTATAACTGGGTAGGCAAACAGAAGATATATAACACATGCTATTATTTTTTCAAAGAAATAAAAGAAATGATTGAGGATTTAGAGATCTAGAAACAGACCAATGAACACAAAGAGAAAGCCCATATATGGACCCCGGATTTATTATGAAGATGACCCTGTGGAGTATTGAGGCAAGTTCGGTCTTTTCAACAAATGTGATAAGACATTTTGCATGTCCATATAAACAACAACAACAAAGATTTAACCCCTGCTTAACACCACCATAAAAATTAAATTCTGGCATAAGTTAGATCTATATATGAAAAGTTAGACAATAAATTTCCTAAAGACCATATAGGAGAATACCATTATGATGCTGGGATAAAGGAAAGATTTCTGGATCAGGACACCAACAACATTAACTATCAAGGAAAGCATTGATAAATAAAAAACTGTATTAAATTGAGAACACTGTTTCACCAAAAGACACCATTAGGAGGGTGAAAAGATAAGCCACACAGTATATTTGCAATACATATAAGAGGCTATCCATTTGTATACAAATTATTTGACACTCTATCACAAATCAGTAAGAAAAAACAATCCAATAGAAAAGTGGGATTTGAACAGTCACGTCATAGAAGAGAATATCCTGATGACAAATAAATATTGAGCGATCACTACACATCCACCAGAATGGCTAAAATTGAAAAGACTGAGGATATCAAACATGGAGAAACAGAAGCCCTTACAATGCAAGTGGGGGCACTCTACGTAGGACACTTGTTTGGCATTATCTACAAAAAGTATCTTATGAGCTAGGATTTCAGCTCCCAAGTTAATTCCCACAGAAGATATGCACCAAAAGACAGAACGAGAATATTTAGCATAGTATTACTTACAACAACTTTAAATTGCAAAGAAACCAGAAGTCCACCAACAATAGAATGGTAAATAACTTGGGTTCCATTTATACAATGAAGTTGCATAAAAATGTGAACATGTATGAACTACAGCCACAACTAATAATATGAATAAACCTAATGAACATAGCATTGAGCAAAAAAAAGTCAGACAAAAAAAAAAAAAAAACACATATTGTACGATTCATCCATACAAAGTAAAAAAAAAAAAAAACCACTGACCTAATGTTTAGATATTAATGCTTAGGTGGGGAAACTAAGAAAAAAGAAAGCAAGTGATTCCATAAAAGTAATGAGGAGGAGGAGGAATTGAGAGGGTCACGAGGGCCACTTTTGGAGTTGTGGCAACATCTATTTCTTGATTTTACATGGATGTTTGCTTTGTAAGAAATCACGGAGCCGAACACCTTTGTTTTGTGCACTCTTTGGCAGGAGAGTTATATTTCCTAATAAAAAAGGTATTCTACACACACATTTAACACAGTGTATGTGTTACGCATCCAACCTTAAGCCTGGCACATAATGGATGTGCAACACCGTGGGACTACTCTTCTTCCCCCATTCTTTCTTTCCTTCTACAGAGAGAAAGGGGAAGAAGAAGAAAATGTGAATTTTCATAAACATCTCACTTTGCAGGTACAAGCACCACCATTTTCTAGCTTGTTACAGCAATCTCATCGCCATGGCAACTGCAGTCAGGTGGAGCCGGGGAAGAGGAGGGATGTGGTTGTGACAATGGAACTTGATCACCTCTTCGCTCAAGGAAATCCTTGCTGATAACTGAACTGCTGGAACCCGAAGCCTAAAGCTCCCATTAATGGATAATATGTCTGTCTGTTTTATATTTCATTTTCTTCCAAAAAAAAAAAAAAAACCAACAAAGCAACCCCTTTTTTTTTTTTTTTAAAAAAAAGCTTACCTTCCCGAAGCTTGCAGTTAATCCTATAATCATTGGGTGAATATTTACCGAGCCAGACACTCTTTTGTGCGTCAGAGAAGTAAGAGGCTAGTGGTGGAGGCGTTGTCTTCCGTGCCATTGCAATGCGTGGGGAGGGCAAGGATGGGGCTGGGCGGCAGGCCCAGCGGGGCTGTGGACCGCAGGGAGCTGCGATTCCCGGCTCCTGCTCCGGCAGACGTGCTTCAGCCTGCACCTGCTGGGCTGGGTGCCCGCGCTCACCCACCCTCTTTCATTTCCCAGCTCCTTACCTGCAGCCACTTGACATGTTTAGAACTGGGGAAAGACTAATGACACTAGGCAAAAACACTCCAACTCTACCGGATGAGAAATCAGAGACATCCAAAAATCAAGGTGGTGCCAGAGACCATTTTAAAATTACCTTCTCCCACGCTGCATGCCCACCCCCACCTACCCCTACAACAGATTCGCCTTAAAAATACCAATCTTGGGAAGAGATGAAAGGATGAGATTTTCAGGTCTGAAAATTAGTAAGTACAAAGGAGCAAACACCGAGATCATGATGGACCTCAAATACTTGCCTGTAGCTGACGTTGGAATTCTTTCTTAGGCCCTCAAAGGCAATTCTGCCTGTAGCAGAGATTTGTTCTGCAAAGGGGATCATACTAGAATTCCTTATGGACTGGGAGGAGGTACGGCACAGGGGAAGGGAGTCAGGAGAGGGCATCTAGACCTCACTTTCTCGGACTGCGGAATTAGGCAAGAGGGATTCTGCTGGTTTGGTAGAGGTGAGAATCTTTGAGAAGATTATGTATTAGTTAACTCAGCAAATAGTTATGAGGGCCTAGAGTCTACCTGTGCTGAGCTAGGTGCAGGAGTTAGGATGGCCAACTAAAGAGACTATTTCCCTCACCCCATGGAAAGTAAGACAGAAGGGCTCAAAAACAGGCTCAAAGTAGATCAAAGATGCTTATTTATGCCTATTGCAGGGTGAACAGCTTCAAAAAGAGGAAAAACAACCAGAGAATTTGTAGGCAGAACAATGATGAATTTCTCCATTTCGAGTCTGCAGAACTCTGGCAAGAGGGGCAAGGTGTGAAGAGGAGGGGAAGGAGGCTACGCTGTATGGCTTGCATCCACCTGTACATGGTCAAGATGGGCCAGGGAAAAGGGGAACCCAGGCATATGACTAGGGAGATTGGTCATCTACGTAGATACATAGATTGTTCCCAGAACCAGGGAGATTAACTCAAGGCCAGAACAAAACCATCTTGCAAAACAGCTCAACAAAACAAAACAAAACAAAAAATCAGAGTAACATCACAGGTCTCTGTCTACCTTCTTCCAGGGACTCCAGAACTGGAAGGAAGAGCAAATAAAACATGACTGACAGACACTAGGTTGACCACCCAGAGGTCAGCCAAGAAGGCCACACACACACTGCCAGCGTGTTCATGGGTCTAGAGTTGAAGGTTTGATGTCCCCATCTGCCTGGGGGCAGGTAAGAGACCCACCAAGAGATGAAGCATGCCTGCTGGTCTAGTCATGCTATAATTTTTGGAACGAACTACTGTGGAGGCAGCAGAGAGAGCTGAAAAGGGAGCACTTTCTAGTGTAGATCCAGCGAAGCATTCCTCTGCATGACCCTTGGCAAGCTTCTTTCCTCAATGATTTCCTCATTTGCAAAACATCAGAAACACTCATTATAGCAATTCCCATTCCATTACCTTCATCATGCTCACTGCCAAAATTAAATAGTGTAACACCAACATAGCCTCTGTAATGTTCCCCTATGACACCATCTCAAATATTTATAAAGTATTTTCCAGCTAAATTAGGGCAGGGAGGATTGGACTCTAACATCCAGGGAGGGAGATGCAGCTGTCTCCTTCCGTGGGATGAAGTCACGGACCCTGCAGAGTTACTGCAGATGGCCCAAGGACACCGTGGGTAGAATCCCAGCCAACTTGGAGAGCTGCACAAAGTGGACCTCTCTAAGCCCTCAGACCCAGGAGGACTGCAATACACAGATGCGTCCTAGTTATAGATTGTCATTTGGTGGGTTGCTCTCCAAATAGGGAAGTCTTCTTTTGACCACCAGACTGTAGGACAATTGAGGACAGGGAACTTTCCATTCTTCTTCTTTCTTTCTCCCTCTGGTGCTCCCCCTGGTGCTCAGTGTTCTTTAAATTCCTGACAGAACAATTTCAACAGACATCTGCCAAATGTTTATTGAATGGATCCTGTGTGACAGGACCATGCTCCAGTAAGCACATGTTGTTTTTAAAGGTCCAAGGAACATCCAGGCAAGTGCTTACACACTGTTGTCAACTGCTTTGCAAAAATAGCCCATCGGATCAATATTTCTCCCTAAAATAGCTACCACCTGGAGGTGAGAGAGGACGTCAGCAGTCCCTGCCTTTACATGGGTCAGCACGGTCCACGGCAGGGTTGGACCAGTCCTTGTCCAGGGGATCCAGGACTTGCTGTTGAGCTGGACAGGCCAGAAGCAAGTTACTGCTACAAATTTTAGGGGCCAGTAGGGTCCTAAATTCCACTCCAAAGAAAAAGAAGGGAATTTAGCTAACGAGCTTTATTAGTTTCTGGTGAGCTGGATTGTTTTCTGAGACTCTTGTAATGGGGTTATGCAGAGACAAGGTGTTAGGGGGATGGGTAGGGAGAGTCCGGCAAGGCCAGCATTTCAGAGTGACCCTGAAACCGCGTCGAATACCTTCTCAGGTGGTTGTAATGGTGAGAACGGCTCTTACAAGTGTCCCTTTGATAAGATAAATGGAACAGAAAGCCTGAGTTCTGTTATCTTATCATGCCTACTCTCAAGACACAAACCTAGAAATGCTGTCTGATGTCTGGTTCTTGCCCCGCACTCAAGAGTCCAGACTGGTAGACATCTGAGTAGACCCAAACAGCTTCAGTGCAGATGGAACCATCTTCTGCAGGCCTTCAGAGACAAGCTGCATGTCCTCTGAACCTTTATCAATGGCCCGAAAGCTGAGGCCAGGGAAGGCTCTTGCTGTGCTGACCCGATTTCCTGGAATTCTGTTCTCTTGCTGGAATGCTGGCAGAGTGGTTCTGTGGATATATCCCCTTGGCCTGCAACAGCTTCCATCTACATCCTGGGGCCAAAGTGGCCATGAAGCTGATGGCAATAGGGACATCCAGTTTTTGCCATGACTTTTCTCCACCCACACTGGTAACCTGCTATAAGAATTCAGACCTGCTCTGAAGCTGACCAAATTGTGGCATTGGCATGGTCCTGAATCTCTACATCCCAGATCCAAGGAGACAGAGCAGTGGAGCAGTGGCCAGAGCTCCCTGGATCAGACTGGCTTTGGAGAGAGCTGAGGCCAAGAGCCCACTGGGGCAGAGTGTGAGGAGTGGCTCAGCCTACCCCCAACCCACTGGGATTTCAGGCACCTTCTTGTTGGCAAAGGGGAGATTAGAACTTGCTCCTCAAAAGTTGCCTCAGAGGCAACTTTTTCTTACTTATTCTTAATCCACAATCCAGTTGTAGCAAAGTGGGGGGGGGGGCACACGTCTTCCAAGCTCTTCCCCAGGGCTACTTAACATGGAAGCAAGACTATCAGTAATACAGCAACTCTATTGACTACCAGCGTGCAGAGCTGCAAAGTCCCAGAGCTGGAAGAGACCTAGAGGCTCTCCATCCTCACCCCTCATGGATGTGAGTTACCACCACAACACCAAGCTAAAGGGCCGATTTACTCTTTTTCTTCTAATACGAGGCAAATTTTCCTTTACTCTGGGCTACGCATTCTCAGTTACCTTCATCACTCCCTACAGGACGTGATACCAGATTCAGGTATGTGGACAACCACTGTCCTGGGCATACCAAGATGAATAAGACAGCGTAGGCAGGAAGGCAAATAAGCCTAGTGTCTTGAACACCAAGAGCTGCAGGAAGTAGAGGGAAGGGAAAGGCCTGCGGCAACAGGAAGTGCTCTCAGAATGCCTGATGCCTGAGCTGGGTGCTTCAGAGGAGGCAGGCAACTTACCACTCGGACAAGTAGGAAGGAAGGGCATTCTAGGCAGAGGAACTGGCACGGATTCACTCATCCCTCCGTTCATTCATTCACTTAGCCGGTATTTACTGAGCATCTGGTCTGTGGTGTGATCCGCCCTAAGCAGGAAAATAATGAAACAAGCCACTCCCGTCACCTCGGTCTATAAGTGGTAACACGACATATTAGGGAAAGGCAAGAACAACAGGTGGGAAAAGTAAGTGCTTGAAGAGCGCACAGGAGGGCGCTTAATCCATGAGCAAAAGCACTGAGCAGGAACTGACCTGGGAAGCTCAGGGAGCATCAAGCCCACTGAAAGCAGAGAAGTACACTGGTACAGAGACAGGGTTAGGATGCAGAAAGTCTTTTTATGTCTTAGGCAATGGGAGAAAGAGCACTGAAGGTTTTAAATAAGTGAGTGGTGTGATCCTGTTTATTTTCAAAAGAAAGCACTCTGGGAGCAGTGTGGAGAACCAGCAGGGAAGGCAAGACAGGAATGCTGGAAAACAGCAGATTTCGCTGGTTTTCGCGTGTCCTGTTTTTCTCCTCTCTCTGCACCCTACCCTGTCAATTACCGTCTATAAACATGGTGCCAGAATGGAATAAACCACGGCACATGTGGTTTAAGCAGCACAAAGTGCTACAAGATGGTTAATTCTTGTAGATACCACTCTTCTGTTACTGCTGCCTGGGATGATGGTTGTTTTCGGTGACATATCACTACGCTGCTTCACACAGAGCTTATGGTCAACATCAATTGTGAGGTCATTTTCTTATGCACTGTGGCTAAACAATGGGTCCCCCATCTGATAGTCATATATTCAGGTCTTGCTACCCAAGTGTAGGAATTCCCATTCATTCCTGTTAAGTGTCATTTTGTTTGCTCTGCCCATTTATCTAATCTTCTGTGGGACCCCCTGGATTCTGTCAGTAGATTTTGATCTTGCCTAGCTTTGCAACATCTGCAAATTAGACGACCCCTGCATTAATGCTTTTATTCAAGTCCTTGATAACATTTTGAATAAACGAAAGGGAGAGAGAGTAGAATATACAACTTACCAACTTAAATACTTTTAAATGCTTTTAGTATTTAAGTATTTAGTGTTTAGTTTTACCATGTCATAAGCCATTATTTTGCCATCATGTTCAAAAATATTTTTTTCCCCTCAAAACACCATTTTGAAATGTAGGCAAACTATGGAACTGTCTAGGGACATTTTATAAATAAAAGAATGTGCTTCATCTGGCAAAACTAATCTTGAACCTTAATCATTACCACTCTTTTCTAAGAATCCACTGATGATCCCTTAACCAGCTGTTCCAATGGTCATCGCTCAGCCCTTATCTTCCTTTACCTTTCAGCTGGACTTGACCCAGCCAATCCCTCCCTCTTCCCTGAAACCTCATCTTCTGGAACCTTGGAACCTGGTTGGAACCTAGAACCTTTTCCTGGTTGTCTTCTGACCTCACTGGCTGCTCCGTTTTAGTCTTCCTGTGCTGCTTCCAAGGATTTTGGCCCAACCAGCTGGAATAATGGGGAGGTAGTAGCTGAAAGGGGACAACCGCAGGAGCACCTGGGCTAGGGGATGGGGGATGAGGAAGAAGTTGGTTGGAGATATGGTTTACATTTGAGATGCTTAGCTGGCATCTAAGGAGAGACATGTGGCAGCATGAATCTGGAGATCAGGGAAGAGGCCACGGCTGGAGAGGTACCTGCCCAAGAATGATGAAACTGTCAAGGGCCTAAAGTAGCTGGAGAAGAGATGGAGTCCAAGGACTGAGCTGGAGTGGATCCTAACGTTGAGAAGTGGAGGAGGGGAGGAGGAAGCAGCAGCACAGGAAGTCTTCTGCTCTCATGCTCGCTCCATCTATTAGCAAAATCCAGCTGTTTCTCTGCAGAATTTGATGACTTCTTAAGCCATGTCTCAACACCTTCGGTTAAGCCATCATCGCCACAGTTTGTTACACGGATCATTTCGAGCACCCGTATCGGGCCTCCCTGCTTCCAGGCCGGTCTCCTTTCCTTTACACCGTGATGCCAACACAGCAGGTGCATTTCCCTGCTGGCCTCTTTGCACTTTCACTTCTCCCTCTAGAGAGTCATGCGTCTTCAGATTTTCCTAAAACATCTTTTTGTGTCAAAGACCTTACCTGACTCCCCTCTTCAAAATCGAAACCTCCTCCCTCCGCTACTGCGTATGTCCTTGGCCTACTTTGTTTTTCTCCATACCACCGATCAGCACCAACATGTGTTTATTTGTGTAAAATTACATATCTACCCCTGATAGAACGACCCACCCCCCCAAAAGGCATGGATTTCTGTTAATTTTGCCCCCTCTTCTTTTCCCAGGGCTTAGCACAGAGCCTGGCACCTGGTAGGTATGTCATAAAATTTGCCGAATTGCCACATAGTTTGAAATTTTGCCTGGCATGGACAACGTTGAGAAAATTCTCTTCTTTTATTTTCAGAATTGGAGTATATTTGTTTGTCTTCTAGACTTTTCTCTGATAGCCGTGATGTCTGATAGACTGCCAGCAGAGCAGCCACATAACAAGAGTGGCGGCGGCAGCGGCTAAGAGTTCTTAAACACTTCATAGGTGCCAGGCTGAGTGCTAAGATAGATTCAGTCTATAGACTAAACCCCGCCACAGTCCTACGAAGTAGCTGTTATTATTTTGCTCAGTTAACAGGTGGGAAAACTAAGACACAGACTGATCAGGTAACTTCCCCAGAGGCACACAGTTAATCTTTTTTTTAAAATTTTTTTAATTTTTTATTGACATATAATGTATTATTAGCCCCAGGGGTACAGGTCTGTGAATCGCCAGGTTTACACACTTCACAGCACTCACCAGAGCACATACCCTCCCCAATGTCCCTAACCCCACCACCCTCTCCTACATTCCTCCCCCGGCAACCTTCCGTTTGTTTTGTGAGATTAAGAGTCTCTTATGGTTTGTCTCCCTCCCGATCCCATCTTGTTTCATTAATTCCTTTCCTACTCCCCAAACCCCCCACGTTGCCTCTCCACTTCCTCCTATCAGGGAGATCATGATAGTTGTCTTTCTCCACACAGCTAATCTTAAGCCGAGATTCAAACCCAGATAGTCTAGCTCCAGAGCCTGCGTTGTTAAACATCACTCCACATCTACAGTAGTCCCTTCTGGAAATTCTTCTCAGAGCTCGGGAATTGCATTCACTTGGGCTAGGATGTTGTCAACTGACCTGAAGGGTGAGTTTCCCTCTTGCACGCTCTTCGCTCATTGGGGATTTCAATGTCTTCTCTTTGGGGCCTTAAAATTATTCACTTGACAAAGAAGTTGGATGCAAAGTGGAAATTGAGGGGATTGGGTTTTTTTGTTTTGTTTTCTGTCATTTGGTAACACCTCGCCATCCATTCCTAGGGACAGACCTAAGGTTCCTTTGTCCACTGGAAGCTTGAAAAAGCTTTGCTAACATTTTTCAGATATCCTGTCTCAACGTTCCTGACATTACTGACAGCTCCCTACCAGTCTTTTATATTTTTGTTGTTTGAGGTCAATAGCCACTCTTTCCACCATTTGTGCATGCTCTTTATATATATATATATATTTATAAATATATATATATATATATATAAGATTTTATTTCTTTATTTGAGAGAGAGAGAGAGCACAAGCAGGGGGAGCAGCAGAGGGAGAAGGAGAAGCAGGCTCCCCTCCGAGCAGGGAGCCCAACATGGGGCTCAACCCCAGGACCCTGGATCATGACCTGAGCCCAACACTGAGCCACCCAGGGGCACCTGCACATGCTCTTTTTTAAGACCCAGCTCAACTCAGAGTGTCCTGGGGAGCCGCTTTTGCCTGTTTATTCACTCGATCACGTTCATTAAGGCAGCCTGTTTAGACCCCTCCCACTCTTCTGCAGCCTCAGGAGCAGCTGAGATCTCATTAGTAGAATTTTTTCTAGAACGCCTCCAGCTGGCATTCCCATTTGGTTGATTCCACCAGTCACGTTTCCAGGCCACGGGCTGGGGTTGTTGCTGGGACCGGCTTTCCAGCGGAGACTCCATTTCCCAACTCACTTAAGATGAACATTGCGGTGGCGGTGGCGGAGTTCTGGCGAAGGGCATGTGGGCAGAAGAGATGTGACCAGACTGCAGGGCTCCCCCCACCCCAGTCAACCCCACATCCCCACCCCCACCAACCCCACATCCCACCCCCCCTTCCATCTGCGGGTTGGCTGTCTCCACCCCAGCTGCTTTTAGATGCTGCAACTTAAAGGGGCAGCGCTTCTGCCAGCCTGGGGGCCTGGGTGAGCCCTTATGGGCACAGGAAATAAACTTCCACCGTGGGAAACCACCGAGGTTTGAAAACCCACATTCTACAAGAGCTGGGAGTATCTTAACCAAAACCTGTCCTACGTCTGCTTTTCCAGGAGCCTCCTGAACTCTCCCATCCACAGCCTTGGAAATGCCCTGAGCTCTCGCAACAGTCCCACTGCCACCCTTGACCCCCGCCACCGGCAGCTCCGTCACAATCACATCCACATCACGTGCTTTCTGCCTACCAGGAGAGGAAACAGAGTGAAAGGTGGAGGCAGCTCTTCAGACCACTGGTTCGGGTGAGGGCCCAGGCAGAGCCTCCTAAGAGAGCAGAGAGTAAGAAGAAAGTAAAAGATCCAGGAAGGAGGCCAGTATCCTCCCTGTCGTGGAGGCAGGAACAGGCCCCGGGCCGTGTCAGGAACTTTCCTTGGGCGCAGAGGTGCAGGCCAAGAAGGAGGCCTTGTCCATCTTGCATGCAAGGCAGCAAGGAGCTGCGGGCAGCCTGGGCCTCTGGGTGGCTTCATGTGGCCTTTATGCAGCCTCTAGCCGCAGTGACAGCCGAGGATAGTGGGGGTTTGAGAGCCGAGGCTGGCGGTGGGGAGAAGGCCAGACCGGGCTCAGCTCCCCAGCCAGAGAAACAGGCTCCTAGAAGGCCCAGTCCCAGCTCCTTGGCACCTCCCGGCAGAAGGCGCTCTGTGCAGGCACCGTGGGCCCCAGACCCTGAGGATGCGGCAGGGGTGGGCGGATTGGCTTCAGATTTTTTTCCTCCTGCATAAAATAAGAATATGTCAATGATTTTGGCCCTGTTTGGAAGTAATACTAAATATCAAACATACCTGATATTAACAACGGTCATAGACACAGAGCATTTACGAAGTGCAATTATTAACCACTGTTTAAAGCGCGTTGCACAAGTGAACTCAGAGCCCAAACAAACCTGAGCAGGGGGTACTGTTATAATCCCATTTTCTAGATGAGGGAACTGAGGTCTGGAGGAGTAAACTATTTTTGCCTGGTGTTGCACAGGGAGTCCTTGGAAGTGCAGGGGACTGAAACCCAGCAGTCCAGCGTGAGCCCGTACTCCTAACCACTGTGTCAGGCCTCCAGGAAACACTGCCCATGGCTGTACACCGCCAAGAAGCCGCGCAGAGGAAACTGTCTGTACTGAGCCTGACAGCCAGGTGGCACGGACGATACCTTATTCTCCATCGTCCCGCCTTGTTTCCATGCTGAAGGCCTCGGAGAGGGTACAGGGCACCAGTCCGGGTTTCAGAGAAGGAGGCGGCTTTTGTGTAGTGGCAGAACACTGAAGGAGGAATCGGGAGACCCGTGCCTGTCGTTTAGCTTTGTGATCTTAGGCCGATCCCTTAAGTAATCTGAGTTTTAATTTCTGCATTTATAAAAGGAATATACACCCCTTGGAGGGCTATGATGAGGCCTGACCGTGAGAAAGACCGTTACTGTTCATAGTAGTTAGTGGTGCCCACATCCGCGAGTAGACTGTGACTCGGAGCCAGGATTCGACTCTGGGTGGCTGGGGTACTGCCCGAAGTCACTGCACTTGGACTCCCATCTGCTCCATCCTCAAGAACAGAATTCTTACCTTCCCTGAGCAGCCTTCCCTCCCCTTTCCTAACCTCCTTGACCGTCCTTTCTCTGGCCCTGGAAGGGTAAGGTCATAGCAGGCAACCAGGAGGATACAGCTTACGTGAGGGCAGGGCTGGCCCTCGCCTGCTCACCTGCAAGGTGCAGAGCCAGCCTGGAAGTCCATTGCTTGGAAGGTAGTTGGGAGCACGGGTGGGCTGCCTCCGATTCACAGCCTGGGGTTAGCGAGTCGTGATGGCTGTGGGGCTGAGCTCTGCCTAAAAGCTGGTCTTTTCCCCACCCCCTCTGAGCACTCAGCACATCGAAACCCTGGTTTTGTTTGTCATTGTTGCTACGACTGCTGCTTGCTACAGGTGAAGGGACTGGACCATGAGTTTCTGGCCAAGGCAAAGATGGGAATCTGGCTGGTCTTCGGTTCCTCACTGGGGGCTTTCATGCTGGAGGTTCACATGTCATTTGGGGTCAGATCCTATGGGTGATTTTGGTCTCCACTCCTGCCACCATCTCTCCAGCGGCTGTTACGGCTCCCCAGGTCCCTACTCCCTAAGGTTCCCCAGGTCCCTACAATTCACGCTTGTCAGGCCCAGGCCCTAAGCCCTCCCTGAGCCAAGAAGTCCCATTAGAGTTATCTGTACTGCAGGGGGGCTGTGTGTGCAGCCAGAGCTCAGGGCTGAGAGGAGGTGGTGGTGTGGGTTGGACAGATGTCTGAGGTGCGGCCCTGCCAGCCTGTGCTCATTTAAGCAAACATCTAGGAGTAGATGTTCGTCCCAGAAAGCTAGAAGCGTCTGCTCTAGCTGGCTCTGGAGTTTCTCTTCTTCCTTGCACAAGTCTGTTCCCAAGTCAGAGGTGGTTCCTACTGCTTCAGCAGGGCTCGGGGTATCAAGTACAAGATCCAGATTCGGAATCTGGGCCCTGAAGAGCCAGGAGGCTTCTCTGTGGGTCTCTGGGCTCTGGGCAGGATGGAGAGGAGATGTGTTTTTCTCACTTGGGCCCCAAGACAGGGCTGGTCCTTCCAGATCCTTCAGTGACCAAAGACATTGATCAATGTGATTGGTTCAGCATTTCATCTTCTGTGGTGCTGGGAAGGAAACCAGGGGACAGGAGGAGAGGATACAGCATTTAAGCAGTTTAGGTCAAATATGAGGAGCCAGCTAATTTTTTTCTTCTTCTGAAAATTCCTCCAGCCTATGTCAAGTAGAACGTGGACTCCCTGTCTTTCATGCATCGGAGCATCCCACAGACATTGTCTCTGTGTGTGTGAAGGCCCACAGGAGCCTGGGGAACCACATCTATACCCTGGGGCAGATGCTGGGGGAGGAAAAGAATCCATCACTGGGGCTCCTGTCCTGGGTGTGTGGGGAAGGGGTGGGGTGGGCCATTGCACCGCACACATCGCTGCCTTCCAGCAGTGGTGGATGGGAACAGCACAGGCCCAGGTGTGAAGGGGGCACACACACTTCCTCTAATAGGCATCTCCTGGGTACCTGGAATGAGCCATGCTCTGTGCTGGAAGTCATAACTAAATAAGACCCAGCTTGCCGTTTCTCCAGGGGAGAAAGCAACATGAAGCAGGCAGGCCTGCAACTCTAACTAACTGGTCTGCTGCCCAACAGTCAGAAGTACCCTGTGCATGGACCTGTTGTTCCTATAAGGTTACTCTGAGCAGGTGACCTTCTGGCACAGTCTCTACCCCCACTTTTGGAGAAGTGCCCCAGGGTCTGCACGGCCACCCATATCAGCCCCCCAAATGCAGCAGCTGCTCCATCAATAGAGCTACCTCGGCACCAGCCGGGGCCTACACAGGCCTGGGGGTCCCTTCACTAACTCAACAAATGTCCACTGAGTGCTTAGCAAGTGGCAAGCATTGTTGCAGCTGTCACAGATGGACGCCAAGACACCCCTCCCCCCCCACTGGAGGACAGACCCCTCCATCTCAGGCTTTAAAATGAAGAACCAGATTGGAGAGGTGGATGCCAAGGAAGGAGAGCATGTTTCGGATGAGCTAGGAGGGAAGTGTGGCTTATTTACACAAAGCCATTGGTCAACATGTGGGGTTCACCACTGTCTTCCATGGAATTCACCTGGCACCATCCTGATCTCATTACCTCTGCCCTTCCGGGTTCCTATCCTATGAAAGGGCATCGGAAGATGCTGCTGTCAGAAATGGCCCGTCAGGACGCACGCCAGGTTCCAGGACGCGTCCCCTGCTGCCCCTCCCAGGATCTCCGCCACAGCCTCTTCCTGCTGCCCCGGGTTCAGCCCTCACTCTGGGAAACTGCCAGTGATGCCCCAGCAAATATCCTCTCCCTGGGCTGGGACTCGCTCAGCCGGGGCCACGAGGGTGTTGTTTTTCTCCTGTGCTTGCCCTCCTGATTACCTGGCTGACTCACAGGAGGCAGCAGGCCGGCCCGGGGCAGAGGAGGAGGGGTGGGGCTCGGAGCCAGCCCTGGGGCTCAAAGCCAGGGCTGACCTGGGTGGTCAGATCTCATGAGAGGCCACAGGAAGGAACTGTTTCCCACATGGACCTAACTGGTCTGTTTTTCAGAACTCAGCAATGTGGCTTGATAAAGAACACAGTGAGGCCCTCCAGAGGAAGAACAGAAAGGTAGGGAGATACATATTTTTTTGCCCAGAGTGCCATCAGGTAGTAGAGAGCTCACTCTCCTAGGAGAACGCGAGGCATACTCTGTCCTCTTGGTGCCACTTTCCCGATCAACATGGTTGAGTATCCCAGACACGCCACGGGACGGGTGGAGTGAGGCTAGGTCGCTCACTAGCAGCTCTCCCTCCTGTCCGTGACCTCCACACCCAATCTCAAGGCCAGGTCGGACTCCCTGATGGGATCTTTCCTTGTCTTAGGCAGACTTAGAAGGAAGCATGGTAAGTGTGGGCAGTTGTCCAGAGGGGAGCCAAGATGGCAGTGAACAAGGTTTTGACGCCCACGGTGGGCAGCTCTGTTCTCCATCTCACCTGTTGTCTCCTCCAAACATCCTAACCCTCATTAAGCCAAGACCCGAAGTTTTCACTTAAGGGGAGAAGCTGGTTATAGCCCAAAGTCTGGCAGCATTTACCTTAGGGGGTAGAGGAGGAGACGGTGGGGAGGTTCACGTGAGGACAGGAGTCCTCAGGCTCCAGGCCAGAAGGCGCCCCTCTGAGGTGCTGGGAAGACATGGATTCCACCTCTCAGGCCGTTCCCTCTCTGATTTAGGATGTGACTTTGCTGGCCTGGTCAGGCAACACTGCTTCAAGCACAGGGACGGGTTTAGGGGTGCTGTGCCCACTCTGACAGCATTTCTGCCTCTTGTGTTGTGCTGGATGCCCCTTTCTTGGTGTGAACTGGGTCTAGGAGAGGAGACAAGGCCTTGCTGTCCATGTACTCCTCCCTTCCTTGTTGTTCCACACACTCTAGAAAGTTCTATCGGGGATAGATTAAACATATCAACAAGCTTGACGGCTGATGGCGATTGGCCTGCCCCACCCATAGGCCCCTTTTATCCTGCTCAGAAAGTTTCAGCACTGACTTTCCTTAAGAAGAAGGCTCTGAGAACATGGTGGTGACCTTTCACTTGATCACCTGTGCCATCCTTCAGGGCCCAGATCGGATTGGGTTCCACGACAAAGTCATCCCGTCAACTACAACTTGCCACCCTCGTCCTCTGTCACCTTGTGGATTCACAATAGTTAATAACCACACCTCTCCTGTGTCTTCCTTCGCTACTTCCTGTGTGCCCCCTCTTGTCACACCCACACAAGCCCTTACCATAGGGGCCAGGGGGCAGGTACCATGGTGGCCCCATCCCTCAGAATCTCTCCCAATGGGGTCGAGAAGATATACATAGACGTAAACAACCATCTCACATGGCTCCACGACAGAGATTCAGAGAAAATGCTATGGGCCTCACAGACAGCTCTTGAAGAGTGACTTTTTGAAGCGTAGAGGATTTGGATGGCATGGGTCAGGCTAGGAAAAGACTTTTTGGTATAAGACCAGAATGGACAAAGGCATGAAGTTAGGAAGTGGTGACTGGATATGTGGGGAACCACCAGGATGGGTCCCAACCAGGCCCTTCAAGATGGCCCAGTCAGAGCCCAGGCTCCACTCCTCCAGGCTTTACCCACTTTGGCAGCTTTCTGCCCAAGGCTATGGGTGGACAGTGACTCAGAGAGGCCGCAGGAAGAAGGCGGCGGCAGTCCCTCATCCAAGGGGCAATGCTGCCACCTGCTGGCCAGTTCTAGAAACATCTTCCCTTTTCTGCCTGCCTGATGCAAGCAGAGGGGAGAGGCCAAGTGGCCCTGCCCTCCCTCTTGTTCTGCCTTTGAATATCCTACTCTGAAAACTACAGTACCCCCAGTCTTGCGCCCCTCCCGCCACTTCTCAGTTAAGCCCATCTTCCCCCAGGCAGCCACTAGTCAAAGGCAGAGCCTCTTAATCTGACACCTTGTCCCAAATTCCATTCAGTTTCGCACACACTTGATAGGAGCCAGGTGTGGGCTACCACACAGGGGAAACTCATGCAGAGCCTCCTGCAGAGCTGGTGACTCATGAATACAGATAAAATTCCTCTCCCAGGCCAGGTCTCAGCTGAGTCCTCAAGGGTAAGCGGGAGTCTGGCGGAAAAATGGAAAAGGGGATTCCGGGCAAAAACACCAGCAAGGTAGGCTAGTCTGGCTCTTTGGCTATAGAAACATAATTATTTTATTTTTAGTACACTTCTTTGATGTCCCCAAATAATGGAGATGCAAACATTTCCCAGGTTTAGAGATGAAGAGAAAGGGAAACAAGTTTTCTCAGTTGCTAAAATTGGATTCTGGGTTGTAGATGTCTCCAGGTCTGTTGCGACAGTACAGGGGGCTGGTCTAGGTTTGAGGGACGCAACCATGCGACCCGGGGAGGCAGGAGGCAGAGCAGCCTTCTCCCCACTAAAGAGTTCCCCTGGCCGGTGCGGGGAGATGGCTCTAAGTCACCATCCCCCACCTGGTCCTGCAGCACCCCCACAGAAGCACCCAGGCCCGGAGGGAAGGGGCTGCATCCATGCTGTACTGCCTTTCTAGCCTCGCAGAGTTTCCAGGTTCTGAGAATGGCAGAGGAACCTGCCTGAGCCGGCAGACGTCTCCATGGTAACTGCTGTTGCTAACCGCCGACCACAGGAGAAACACAAATTCAAACCACAGTGAGAAAATACAGGAACTCACTGTTCTTGCACACCTGGGGGTCCAGCAGATGAGTACTGGTCCTAGGTACAAAGAAGGTCAGGGTGTGACATCAGCATAAAATGGAGAAGGTGTCCCTATTCTAAAGTGGGTTAATAAACCTTCCGGGTGGTGGGTGGGAGGCCAACGGTCCAGGACATTCTGCAGCTCTGGTGGTTCTAGGATCCCAGCCACATGTTCCCCCTGCCCCCAGATGGCACTAGGCCCTTACTTTGTGTCCCAGAAGGCTGTGGTCCTCTGGCTCCCGAAAGCCACCTGGTAAAGCTCATTCTGGGGCCAAATACAATGGAGGCCAAATTAGATCATGTTCTGCTCCTGCTCATAATCCTTCAGCAAAAGAAGTATGTATCTTCGGAAATATACACCTCTCAGTGGTCCCCCATTCCCCCAGGATGGAGCCCAAACTCATGTGTCCCACAGACCCTGCTTCTCCCTTGGGCCTCCATTTAGCCTTTTTCTGAATCCGCACTTCTCGGTGTGGCCCATCCTGGCCCTGAGCACACTCTCGGACTACCCGCCCACTTCTCTATTGTCTCGCCACACTTTGGACTCCATAAGAACAGAAACTGTATGGATCACAAGCACTTCTCTGAAATCAGCAAAGCACCCTGACTTTAAAGAGGGTATTCAGCAAAGTTTCTTAGACGAAATGCTCTCAACATGAGACCTAAAGGATTGGAGTGTAATTTCAAGAAGAGAAAGTATGGCAGCGTATGCAAAGGCCCTGGGGTTGGAAAGAATGTGGCAGGTCTAAGAAGCATGCTAAGGACATTGTGACTGAGATGTAGAAAAGGAGTGAGCAGGTGGCATAGAATTGGGTCTGTTAGGTTGTAAGTGTTGTGGGAAGTCACTGAAATGTGTTAGGCTGGACAGAACTATTATCCTATATCCACCACATCCTCTTGCCTTTTTACTCTCACTGAACACACGCTCTCTTCTGAGAATCGTTCCCTCAGCCTTCTTCAGTGGTGCTTATTTTTCTCAGCCACATTCCTCCTACCACTGGGTGGGGCAGGTGTCCTCCTCGTTCCTTCTTGCTGTTTCTAGCCATTCGGCCTTAAAACTTCCCAGCTTTGAAGATCAACTTGTCAGTCTGCAGCGTCCCCCCCTATACTGGTCCAGTCTCCCACAAACCCACAAACCCCAGATGACAACCCTTCCTTCCTCCTATGGCTCTTAGCACCTGGCTCGCTGTCACTCCCACCAACACCATCTGTCATCACTCTTGAGACCACCACTCCATGTAGCTGGCTTCTCAGTTCCCTGGGCACCTCTCCCCCAGCAATTTTGTCCCCATCCTATCTCAAATATTCAAGTGCCTGACGTCGATAGTAACTCTACCCTTTCCAGAATCTGGATTCGGTGTCTTTCCCTCTCTGACCAGCACCACCCAACGTCCCAGCTCAGGGCTCCTGAGATCCCATCACTAGCAATCCTTCTCGAAGTGAATGGCTGCCTCTTCCACTCTTAACTCATACCCCACTCCCCTCGGTTTCTCTCTCCCTACCTCCTTGGCTCCGATTCCATGGCTTATCCTTTAATCACTTCTTTTTTCATATGCTCTCATCTCCAGTATGCATCTCTTGCTTCACTGTGATGTTTGGTAAAGCTTTAACCTGGTAAACTCCCCATCCGAGCCCACTCCATGCCTGGGCCCACACAGCAGACCCTGGCAGCAGGAAAGAACTCGCTCTTCCTGACTGGTCATGACTGATAACCTCGTGTGGGTGCATAATAGCGGCCTGGCAATCATAGACCCATAGGTTCTCCTGCTCTCCTGGATGAATCCTTCTTTCCCTGAAGGCCCCCACACCTCCTGTCCCACCTGCCTTCTTCGCCAAGACCTTGCTTCCTAATGCATCTAGAAAAAGCAGGCTGAGAAAGAGCACTTCCTCAAGCTCCCACCTCTGCATCTCCCCACGCACCTGTCTGTGTCCCTGTCCTCTAACTTTCCCCCACTCCTAGAGATGAGCTGCCTGGGCAGAGGCCAACCCCCGCTCATGCACTGGATCTCATCCCCTCTCACTCTCTCAAGGACATCACACCAGCAGGTCCCTCCATTCCTGCCTCATCAATGTTTCCTTCTCTACTGGGCCATTTCAAACCCTACTGTTCCCATCCTCAGCTCTTTCTTAGGGTGAAACCCCTTGAATGAACTGTCTATGCTCATTGGCTACCATTCCCCTCCCCTGAAATCTTCTCTAATCAACTGATGAGGCCCCTGTGGCTAAATCAAATGGCAAACTCATAGTCCTCATTTAAGGTGAGCTCTTGGTAGCATTTGACATAAAGGATCACTTCCTTCTCCTTGAACCATTTCTTCTCTTGATCTCCAGAACATCGCATCCTTCTGGTTTCTCTTCAAGTCTCTGTGTTCTCTACTTTTCATCTTGTTTGCTGGGTCTGCTCATCTCCTCACTTCTAAGACTCTGTCCTTGGAACTCGACCCTTCACTGTGTAATATATTCTCTGGGAAACTCATATAATCATGTGACATTAAATGCAATCCATACATTAATAATTCTTTAAATTCTATGTTCTACCAAGATCTCTGCCTTGAAACCAGATGCCTATATCCAACCCAGTACTGATATCCATTATCTCTTACCTGTCAATTATCAATTATCTCTGGGCGTTGCCCAACCCTAAACTGTTGGTCTTTTCTCCTGAAATTTATTCCCCAGTGACTTCCCCATCTCAGTTAAGGGCAACATCACTCTTCTAGTTGGTTGGGCCCCAAATCTTAGGGTCCTCCTTGACCCTATTCTTTCTCTTGCTTCCACATCCCATTTATAACCACATCATGTTAGTTCTAATTTCAAAATCGATTGGGAAGTTGACCATTTCTCACCATTCATAGCCATCTCAGCCCCACCCACCAGGTTACTGCAAAGCCTCCTAACTGGTCTTCTTGAGTCTGCTGCTGTTCCTATCAGCTTTCTTAAAGCAGCAGTCAGACTGCTCTGGTTAACACACTGCTCAACAAAAGCCAAACTGCTTAAAATGACATGCAAGACCTTACACAATCTGGCCACGGCCTCATCTTCTTCTCTCCCCCTGGCTCACTCTCTCACCCACCCGAGCCTCACCCCCCTCCACATGCTAAGTATGTCCCCACCTCAGGGGCTTTGCATGGCTCTTCTCTTCCCTGCCTTCTCCCAGACATCTGTACATCTTGCTGTCTTGCCCCCTTCTGGATCTTGCACAAAAGTGATCCCTTAATGAGATCTAGCTCCGCCATGCGATTCAAATTGCAGTCCCTACCCCCTTACTTCCAAGCCCCTTGCCACTGTTCAAAATTCGAACTTACCAACTTACCATAGCACTTACCAACATCTAACAGACCCTATAATTTGCCTATTTATTAAGTTTATTTCGCGGGTTGGGGGCTTAAGATGAAAAAGAAAAGTTTATTTCTCTCCCATGCTACACGTTCTCTGTGGGTATACACAGAGGCTCTGCTCACCATAGCCACTCCGGGATCCGGGTTACTGGATGGTGGGGCTAACACCATCTTGGATGTTGCTGGTTGCCAAGTGAGAGGGAAGAGGGAGCTTAGAGTCTCAGTGAGAAAAACGCATGTCCTGTCTGAATGACACCCTCATTGGCCGTAAGTAATCACATGGTCCTGACTAACCACAAGGGGCCAAGAATAAAACCCTACCATACTCTGTGAAGGGGGACACTGGAAATACTTGATGGACAACATCACATGATTACAAAATAGGTGATATTTACTAAATGAACAAATGAATCACTTTGAGGGAGTTAGAAACGTTTGCCTTTAATGAAGCCTTATCTCTTGGAAATTGAGGAAGGGGAAGGAATATGAATCAGGCATCAGTGACTAATGAGATGCATAGAGTGTGAGGAAGTCAGGTTTGACTCCCAGATTTTCAGTCTGGGTGAGTGGAGGAAGGGTAACAGTGGTTAAAAAACAAAAGGTAGAGAGGGTGCACATGCAGATGTATTCCCATGTGTTCTAGGTACGGTGTGGATGAGACATCTGCATTCTGACCTCAGTTGTTTGCTAGGTAAGATGTGATATTTTGGCATCAGGCCCTTTGCTTGGGACACTGTTTCTCCTTTGTGGTCAGACACTGGGGACCTGCCCAGGATTCCTTCCCTGCTCTGAAGACACTAGCAGCCTGTTATAGGGGCAGAGACCTGCAAAGGGACCGTAAACAAATCTGGAGATTGAGGGCGGATTTTAGTGGGGGAAGGCTATGCATGGGTCATCTCACAATATCCCATCAGTGAATTATTCTTATAGGATTTACCATTAAAGATACTGTCCAGGACCATGCCCCTCCCAGAGCTTCCTGTACCTGGCATCCAAGTGAGGGAGGGGTAGACAGACCTGGCTTCTGGACATGGAACTCTATTCGTGTGCTCATTCTTAACTACAAATTCAGTTTCTTTAGTAGACGCAGGGTTATTTACATTATCTCTTTCTTCTTGACTAAACTTTGGTAGTAAGTTTCCTTCAAGGAATTTTTCTATTCTAACCCACCGAATTTATTGGGATAAAGCTGTTTGTAACATTTCCTCATTATCCTTTTAATATCTATAGAAATGCTATAGCTCCCTTTCCTGATATTAGTATTTTTTTTCTATCCACCTCTTTTTTTCTTTTTTTACCTGATCAGTTGGACTAGAGGATTGATTATCAATTTTATTGATCTTCTCAAAGAGCTAGCTTTTGGCTTCACTAGTTTTTTTCCTATTGTATTTATTTTCTCTCTTTTTATTTCTGCTCTGATGGTTATCATTCCCTTTATTCTACTTACTTTGGATTTCCTTTGATCTTCTCCCAGTTTCTTGAGGGGGAAACTGAGGTCCTCATTTGAGACCTTTCTTCTTCTTTTTTGGTATAGACCTTTCATGTTAATATGAGTTTTTCACGACTTTGTCTCTAAACTCTAAAGCCAAAAACAGGCATTGGCACATAGTAGGTATGAAATATTTGTCAAATGAATGAATGAATGCCTCCTGTCTACCCAAAACCCTCTGAAGGGTTCCCATTTTATTCCAAAGGAAGCCAGGTGCTTCCACCATCCTCAAGGCCTTACAACCCACCCCTTCCTACTCCTCTGGCCATTCCTTCTGTCCCATCCCCAGCTACGCTGACTTCTTTGCTGCCCCTCAGACAAGCCTGGCGGTATCTGAGACCAGTACCTGGTCTTTGCACGTACTGTTCCTCTGCCTGGACTCCTGCTCACCCCAGCCCTGTTTCTCCGGGTAAAGAGTGATCTATGTCTTTATGCACAGAGCTTCTGCCACCCCTCATCCGCCTTTCCCTTCTGGCTTCTCCTGGATGAAGAACCATGGTTGAAGACCTGAATCAGGACCCTCTGGTTCCGATCCGCACGGTGGCCCTGTCTGACATCATCATGCCTCTGCTGTAAAACCCCCACTCGCCCCAGCAATCTTGGGGTGCCCTGTCAAAAATCAGGTCTGTTTCTGCACAGCCAAGAACTGGGGTCTGGGGAGGTATCTTCACCTTGTGGGGCACAGCCCCAGACAGATTGTTGATACTTGTTATTCTGAATCTGAGACTCTAACTTTATTCATGTTACATAAGGACATCACTGGCCTCACTGTTTTCAAACGCAATGACATAAAACTGTGCAAAGGGTGTCTTTATGTTTTTATAACCGCTTACAATTTTGTTGGTGTGTCTATCTCCATCTTCTGCCCACACACTCTAGTTCGATTTGCCAGAGGTTTTTACGGTCTTTCCCGGCTGGGGGATGGGGCAGGACCACTCTTCAGTTTACCCTGGCCGGGAGAATCCACGAGGTCAGAGGAATACTGCATTCCAAGGACCCTAAAGGGAATTTCTTTCCAGAATCGCGGCTTCACACCCAGGGCCAGAGCATTAAGAAGAGAGGTTCTGTCCGGCTATGCTCAGTGCAGCAGCTGAAAAGCAGAGGGGAGGCATGTTTTCATGGAAACCTCAAACGCCTCTCCTGTGAATTACCTCTGTGTTCAGGCAGCCGAGCTAGACAGCTGCGAGGAAAAGCATGTGTGTTTTGTGGGGGCCTTGGAAAGAAAAGGCCCCTTGTACCGTGGCCAGCGACTGGAGGTGGTGTGGCCTAGGAGAACAGGGGAGTTGGGAGTTCAGAGCTCCGAGAGGCAGAAGCCCAAATCCCACCGGCATTGTGCAAGCGAGCCAGAGGCGGAGCCAGAGAGCCGGGGGAGGCCCGTCTCTGCGCAGAGGCGTGGAGGAGGGCTGCGCCCCCAGCACCCCCGCACCCCCCCACCCGAAAAGGCCATGAAGAATATGGTGTGAAATTCCTAACGGCAATGAGGCCCCTTCCATCCTCCTCTTTTCTTGGCAAACTCAAACTCATCCTTTAAGGCCCAACTCAAAAGGCATTTTTTTCAGGGAAAGACTTCCCCAAGGCCCGGGCAAAGGCACTCTGCCTCCTTGCAAACCTGAAGCAAACCCAAAGCAGCGTCGCAGGCTGGGGAAAGGAGAGGGAGACAGTCGGGGGCTCTGAGCCCTCCAGCACGCAGCCGGGAAACCCTGAAGGCGGGACCTAACCTTGTCCTGGTTCCCCTGCCTACCCCTCACCCCCCCCACCCTCAACACACACACTCCGCCCATTGCCTGGCCCAGAGCTGTGCTTGTTGGTGTAGCTGGGACTCCTGCCTCAGGATCCTGCCCGGGCTTGTTGCAAGGCAGACTCTAGGATCCCCCCAGACCTGAACCATCTCTGAGAAGAGTGTGGCCCTGAAATCATCCTATTTCTCCAGGTCCCCCCCATTATCCTTATGCACAGCAAGACTGGCACAAAGTACAGTGTTTTTCAAATATTTTTGATCAAGAACCAAACCAAACTAGAGTAAGAAGCACAGCCTTTGTTGCAACCCTGCACATACATATGTATATAAAACTAAAATTAAAAAAAAAAAAATAACTTGCAACAACTTTTCCTTACTATGTGGGAGATATTCTGATATGTTCTACTCTAGTCCATTCTGTGCTACATCATTCTATTCAAACAAGAAGGTTGGTTGTGACTCACTGTCCTATTCACAGGTTTTTGTCCGGCAGTTTGAAAAACAGACATCGATGCTCCAACAACGTTTGATGAATGAGTAAATGACAGATGGAACAACTGAGTGAATGCTTGTCTCTCAGCAACTGTAAAAACAGAGTGGCTGCGATCGATCATTTCTAAGAGCTTTTCATTCAGAATTCTGAGACCTGATGCCTTCTCGTCCATTTCCAACAGCTTCATCGTGCCCCAGGCCTAGGGATCCTTAGTCAAAATGATTCCCGCTGATATGATGGCAGAGCGTTCTATTTAGGTATGTTAATTAGCTAAAGACAGGCAGTGTCTTCCCTGCTAGCCTTCCCAGACTTGCTGTCTCCAAGCCTGGAAGGACCAGCAAAGGCAGGAGGCAAACCTAAAGCAAAGAGATTCCTAAGTTTTGTCTGCAGTGTTCTTTCTTTCTTTGTCTTCCACATGGTCACAAGGTTGAGGGTGGGGGTGGGAGTCTCTGTGACCTGGAAGGGTGTGTTATCCCTAGGGCAAAGACAATGTGTTACTATGTCAAGAGAGAGAGTAAGTGTTTGGATGTTTGGCCTGTGGTACCCAGAGGGCTCCAGAACCCTTGGAGATTCCCATCCTGCTGCTAAAGTTTCGTCCTCTTAGAGCGTGGGTCTTGGGCTTTCCTGCTCATCAGGGAAGGTCACCACAGCACAAGGTGGGCCTCGAGGAGCTAAGAAGGGGCTGATCTTCTTGGAGAGTCACCCAAGAGGTTCCGCTTCTTATAGCTCATCCATAGGGTAAGACCTCGGGAGAGCTGGAAAAGAGAGTTCTGGTGGAGACCAGAGGGGGTTTCTCCACGGCTTTCCACTGTTTGGACTATAGTGGAGGCTAGTTCCCACCTCCCCAGATTATGTTACGATTATCTGATATGGGCTGAGTGCTTGTGTGCCGCAAGGCATGGTCACCTCATTTAATCCCCATAACTCTGTAAGGTCGATACCGGTTACTAACCTTAAGTTACAGATCAAGAGACAGGACGAAGAAAGGGTGAGTAACTTCCCTGTAGTCACGCAGCAAGTGTCAGAAGCAGGATGAACCAACCCACGCAGCCTGACTCTAAAACCTTCATCCTCGGTCACTACGCTCTGCAGCCTTCTCCAGGGGCAAGTGGTTTTGTCAGCCAAGGGTGATGGTGTCCCTTGATTCTCTTCTGAGGGAGGTGCTGGGCTGGTATTTGGAGTCATCACCATGTCTTGTTATCCTGTCTGGAGCACGAAACTCCCACCCCGTCACTGATTATACGTGTTGTGTGTAACACAGTGAAGAGCCCAGGCTTATGACGTCACTATTCTGAGGCTATCATAGTCCTCCAAAACACCTGCTTGACTAGCTTCTCAGTGGGGATGCTTGGGATAAGGAGACTGGTCTCAGCCAGAAAAATGGTGGCTTTCTGGTGGCCGGTAATTAAGGAAAATCAATCCAGAGGAACGGGGATGGGAGAAAGACACCATCAAACTCCCACCAGTTCTAGGATAAAATTAATAATACAATTTGTTGCAAAACTACCATATGGCTGACACTGGACTAAATTCTTTAAAAATATTGTTTCAGGGTGTTTTCACAACAAGCCTGTCAATGACAGGCTTATTCTCATTCCACTGACAGAAAGACTGAGACTCAGAGAAGTTAAGAAATTGACCAAGGTCATCCAACAAATAGAACTGGGATTTAAAATAAGATGCGTCTAACCTAAGGTCATGTACCAAGTTCCTATCCCACCTATAGTTCTGCTTCTCACTTCTATACCCTTACTCAACAAAGTTTGATGGCTAAGAGAAAAACAACAATATTTAAAGTCTCCTTTGTGGGGGTGCCTGGGTGACTCAGTCGTTTGGACATTTGACGGTTGGTTTTGGCTCAGGTTATGATCTCATGGGTCTTGGGATGGGGCTCTGTGCTCAGCACAGAGTCTGCCTGACATTCTCTCCCTCCTTCCTCTGCTCCTGCCCACCCACTTGTGCTCTCGTGCTCTCTCTCAAAGAAGTAAATGAACAAATAAATCTTTAAATAAATAAATCAAGTCTCCATTGGGCTTGGGACACATAAATGGCTCCAACTAGGCTCCATTAAGGAACATCAAGGATGATGCAGGGCTGCTGCAAGAAAGCGGGCTGGTGACAGCTGGCGGCAGAGCATGGGGAGGCCTGGAGGGGAGTGGGGTCCAAGCTCCAGGGTCTCATGTATGGAACTTGGGAAGTATCTCAGGTCCTCTCAGGATCCCTATCTGACCCAATGTCCAGACAAAGCCATCATTCACCAACTCAGCAAGGTGCTAGGCATCCCCCAAGATGGAGGGTCAGACCTGTTTTCTATCCATATCACTCAGTTCCCGCCAGCCAGCCAAGTAGTTCACAGGCACTGCTGAGCCCCTACGTGGTACCTAGTGGAGGCCAAGTGCCTTCTCCTCTCCTCACTGCCTCGCACTCCTCTCTCCACCACTGCTTTATTCCCTCCCCAGACAAGCGGGCAGGAGGACACTTATTTTTACTACTGCCGGTCAGGGCAGCTCTAGGAAAATGCCAGATTTTGAAGGCCAACTTGGAAATAATATCAAATAAGGAAAAACAACATCCCTTGTTTCTGCACCTAAGGGATTGAGCAGAATGGTATAAATTCTGAAAGTTCTTTGAAAGGTATGTGTTGGGGGGAAGATGTGGTCCTACAGGAAAGTCCTTTAACTCCAATATCTGGCGGTTCTTCCAGCAACTGCTGGGAAAACCAGATGAGACAATGAATGTGCTCGTACTGTCAGAAGTGGGAGGCATCCCAGAAATGAGAGGGGTCTGAGCAGCAGGTTGGCCAGAATGCAGTTCCAAGATTGGATCAGCCCGCTGGGTGCCACTTATCAGGATGGTGGCATCTCCTACACGGAAAAGGTGCACAACACCTCAAAGTGGGATTTAAGAGATGGTTAAGGGGACTTCTCAGGGTGGGTGACTCAGGGAGGCATTATTTCTCTGTATAGGTAGCACGCAGGCCACTCCTTACCGCATTCAGTGCTAGGTGGCCTAGCCGGTAGCAGGGAGACGGTAACACCCGTGTGCCTTGAAAACCAAGGAAGAGACAAAGTGGGCAAGTTCATGTGGAAGTGCCATGCCGTATGGTAATTCATTAATTGTTACAGATTCTAGAAATGAAGCATGACGAGAAACAGGCTGTCCAGGCTGGACACTAAGCAGTAGGCATTCGCTGGCATCATTTTCCAATGGGCAACTTTTCTGTGGGAAGGGGTCTTCTGAGAGAGTGCCTGCCATGGCCATGCATACCCAGGTCACACAGCCTTGTGGGGGGTGGGGAGGAACTAAGAGTTTTCAAGAGGAAATGAGGGTGCCTCCAGGCCAAGGGCAAACCCGCAGGCTCTGAAGGGACAGCATGTGGGCCACTTGTGCTGTGTGGTGACGAATGTGACCCTCCCAGCTCAGACCCATATCACAGCTCGTCTATGTAGATAACGTACTAAGCTGTCTGTGCCTCGGTATCCCCCGTCTGGAAGTGGGAACAACATCGGCAGGAGCCGCTCCATCGGAATGTGGTGAGGTTCCTGCAGATGCCACCAGTGGTGTGTGAGCACGGCGTTAGCACAAGGAAACTCTCAGTCTGTGTCCACAGCAGTGACGCCGGGAGCGGGGAGGGACACACACAGGCTGAGCCCAGCCCCAGCTCTCACCTCCCCAGGCCCTCCCTGAGGAATTTAGCTGCTTCCCTGCCAAAGGGCGTCTGAAGCCCAAGCCTGCACAATATGGCCACTTGGGACATTTTGAGCAACAGTGTTGGGATGTGGGTTGGTGGCAACACCATCTGATAAGTTGCTATGGGAGATATTTTATTTTAAGGGCCTGCTTTCCCCTCCTCCACCACCCCCACTGACACTAATGGTTCTCAACCTTTTTTGGATCATGGCCCTTTTGAGAATGTGAAATGGCTAAAGGATCTTCTTGCCCAAAGAGTCCATGTATCTGTGGCATCCACACTTCACTGCAGGGGCTCTATGTGATCCTGTAGGACCCCCATGGTGGGGATGCCACTGTTTGGTGCCATCACATGGGGATTCTCATTTTACAGATGAGGAAGCTAAGGCACAGAGTGGTTAGGTAACTCACTCAAAGTCACACAGCCAGTGAGTGGTAAGATTCAAGGCCACTCCCAGAACCCTGCTGTCAACTAGTGTAATTTCTGGCCACCTAATGACATCACAGGTACCACACTCCTATCTCCGATTTTAATGTCCTGATCTTTCACCTTAATAAAGACACACTAGACTTGAGTGGGCAGAAGTTCCGGACACAGTTAAGTCTCATATCCTGGGCCAATCTTTTTCTTCAAAATGAACCTGCCTGAGAACCAACACTGAGAGATGAAGAGAGGTCCCAGACGGGCCTAGCATCTGTACGAATAAGGAGATAAAACAATATCCGTGTATCCCACCCCCCGGGAAATTGCTATGGGCATCTCTGAGCCAATGAGTACTTCAGAAAATTATAGGAACATCGCTGTTCAAACCCCAGCGCTACAAAAGGTGGGCACCATAAAGGGGGAGGTAGTCCTGCCCGCCAGGGAGGGACAAAGCATGCTTGCCCAGGAAGTTCACCCGGGACAGTGGCCTATGGCCATACAGGGGCAGGACTGAAGGAGGGGCTGTTCGCTCTCCTGGCAAGAAGCAATGAGAGTGAGCAGGAGGGAAGGGCCACCTGCAGGAGGACGAAGCAACCTTTCTGAGGGAGGAGGGGGCCGGAGGGAGGCTCTGGCAGGAGGGGAGGCGGGAGCAGAGGGAAGGCAGGATCGTTCAGGCAGTGAGAGAGGGCAGCCCCGCTCTATTTCCCAGGCTGCTCTCTGGGATGCAGGCAGGAAGGTCGAGTGTATTACACTGGCCCCACCTCCTCAAGCTCTCTCTGCAGCTGCTGGACTGGACACAAAAGCGTGAGGGACAGAGACACCATCTCTGCTGATTTGTACCAAACTCAGTTTCCAAGGGACCGAGAGGCCACATGTGACAGAAGCCAGGGTGGGGGACGCACGCCACGGTCTGCATTTCCCAGGTAAGCAACTATCTGTGTCAGAGCCAAAGGTAGAGAGGGAGGCCTAAAGGCAGAGGAGAAGGCGGGAGGTGCCTGGCCAGGGATGGACCTAGAACAGTCTATGGAAGGGAGGCAGGGAGGGGGGCAGGGGCTGAGCTGGAACAAGCCCTCAGGCCAGGCTTCTGCAAGGTGTCCCCGCATGAGGTGGGTAAGCTGGAGGCTGCGTTTGGGCCACTCCTGGCTGGCAAGGGTGGTGGAGGTTCCAGGAAAGGGCTGTGCTCTGAGAGCCACTGGGGGTCAGCGTGTCTGGAGAGCAGCCGCTCCAGCCACAGTGTGGCACCCGTGCTCTTCCGGACCAGGAATAATTGTGTAGCCTCGGCCAGAAAATCCCACCCTGAGCCCCTGCCTTCCTCTTGGTCTTGTCGGTGGTCCAGAGAGAACCTCTTGCAGGTCCCAGAGAAAGAAAGCAGAATGCATTCCCCAGGGCTTGGCTTCAGACCGGGGAGGGATTTCCCATCTGAAAAGACAACCTTCTGTCAGGCTTCTGAGAAGCTGTGAGCTGGCAGAGCGCTGAGCGCTGCCCGGAGGAGGCTCACCTGTGGCTCAGAGGAAGGGGAATGAGACACGGGTATAAAGTTGGGTCCGAGTGCGGGAGGGGGCGTGGGGGAAGGGGGAAATGAGTGGTCTGCATGCAGTTCCATCTGAACATGTGCAGCGTGTCGTCCCAGAGAAAGAAAGAAGCCCAAGGAGTCAGTTTCAGTCAAGTCCAGCATCCCTTTGCCGTCCGTGTTCGCAGACCACAGTCCCCGATCAGGCATGCTGGCCTGAGGACACCATGCCTAGCTGGCTAGCGCTGTGTCCTTTCTGTTAATCAGACAGACACGCACGCACGCACGCACGCACGCAGGCACACAGCTGCTCTTCTAAGAACCAGTGTGCCCAAAGTACATTGAGCCCGGTTTCCTGCCCAGGGCTATGCCAGCCACACTCGGACCTGTACTGGGGATGCAGAGGGATGTCAGGGGGAGGGAGTGGTCCCTGGGCTTCCGGCCACAAAGGGACATAAGATGCTGGACCCCAGCCACCATGGCATTATGCCCTCCTTCCAACTTTGGCTTCTGTTCCCAAGTACAAAGTGAAGATTCCTCCGCATTGCTCCCCTCCTATACACACACACACACACACACACACACACTCTCACACACACACACACACACACGCTCACAATAACTGGGTTTATGATCGGGCGAGGCAGTTTGATGAGGTGGGGCTAGGATATGGCCTTATTATGTGCCCCTTGGCCATGAAACTGTCTGGACACCTCCCAGAAATCCTGCTTGTGGCGGGGGGTGGGGGGTGGGGAATTGACAGTATATGGGACAACGCACTAGTCCTTGGAAGTCAGCCGTGTACAAGAGCTTCACACAGACCATACAGTACTACCTTCCACCTTTCCAGTGAAAAAACAAGACTGAGACACTTGCTGAGACACAGGCTTATGATTTTGAGGGTTTGGCACACATCTGTTGAGTGAATGACTACCTCTTGCTGGCAGGTGATACAACGCGTCCTGCCCGAGCGCATCGGGGCCACCAAGGGCAGCGATGGCTCCTCTTATCCTGCCAGAGACAGTGGAAGGTGGGCGGAGGAAGAAAGAAGGAGCTCTTCCTTTTCTGAAAGTAAATGTTCAGTGACTAACACTCCTGACCACCCCAGGCAACAGTCTCCACAGCATGTCTCCTGGCCTCTTTCTCTGCAGAGGGCAGTTTGGGTCAACACGAGCAGGGAGGAGCCCAGTGCTGAGGCCCTACAGCCAAGCCTCCTTGGCCCAGAAAACACAAGGGGCTTTGATGCCTGCAGCAAGCAAGGGCTCTCCCCCCAGGATGCTGTGGCTGCTCTTGGGCATGGCCCAGCCCCAGGGCTGGCCTTAGTCTGGAGGCCACCTCTGGGAGGTAGTACTTCCAGCTCTGGGTTTAACATAACGGCCTCGAGCAAAAGAGAAGCCTCAGGGCTGCTGTCCCTGAGCCGTGTGGCCTTGGGCAGATAGGAAACCTCATTAGACCTCCCTGTCCTGGTCTGTAAAATGGAAAGAATATGAAAACAGTAACAGCATCTCTCTTAATGGTTGCTGGGAAGAAGAAATGAAATCCTGGTTGTGCGTGCTCAGCATTTTACCTGGTTCCTAATGTCTGCCCAGAAAGTGAAACTACTAGCATTACCCCCTCTGAGTTTCCCAGAAGGTTCTCTCCAGACAAAAGCAAACTCAGCCCCCTGGTCTGAAATTGCCCCTCACCCCCAGACCTGTAGGAGCCTGCCTCTCGCTCCAGCGACTCCTGTAAAACAAACGGCTCACACAAACAATCCTTATTCACCAACCTTAGCAGGCTTTCTCCATGTCTTCAAGCTAAAATAAAACCACTTAGAAAATAAAACTCAATGGCTTCCTTGTCTCATGCCTTGCTGTCAAACGCTAAGTCAATGCTTCTCGAATCAGGGTACGCACACAGCCGGGGGGCCTGTGGGGTTTGCCAGAAATGCCTTGGGATAAATATGGCACACGTGGGGAAAAGTGAAACATTTAAACTGAAGGTAACTGAAAACACTGTCTTTGTTAAAAAAAAAAAAAAAAAGAAAGAAAGAAAGAAAGGAAGGAAGGAAGGAAGGAAGGAAGAAAAAGACAGTACTTAGTGGAAAAAAAAAAGAAACATACAATGAATGTGTGTATATGTATATACATACATGTGTGTATGATATACCTAAATTAAAAATACGTACATATAACATTGTATGCCAACTATAATTCAATAATAAAAATGTTTCTCTAAGAATATATAAAAATAAAAGACATATATTAGGCAAACAACAACAAAAAAAATAAACTTCCTTTGTGCAGGTATCCTGAGCCAAGCAAAGATTCCGTCTAGGAGGAGCAGGACCAGACGTGCCAGGACCAGACATGCCTGACGTCATGACACAGGTGGACCCCCAGGAAAGGCGGGGCAAGGTGTCTCCTCTCTGCAGCTTGAGTGAGGAAGCTCATGACCCCCGGATCCTGAGCGTGAGCTTAGACAGAGAAGATGAGGATGGCGGGGAGGCAGGAGACAAAGGGAGCCCTGGGGACCCTGATCACCAGGTCTATCCAAGAAACAGCTCGCAAGAGACTCAAGACAGTCCTGACCTGCCCTGGCATCATCCACCCAGTGAAGAAGAGAAATTCTCCAGCCCCGTTAGTGCCGGGGGCGTCGGGAAGGAACCGACAGTGAAGCCTGGAAAGAAGGCCGGCTGGGGAAGCGGTGAGTCCAAGATCACCCGGAACCAGGACTCCCCTGGACCAGGCACGCCTCCGGGGACCCTCCCTAGCGACCTGTCGCACAAGTTGTTAGGTCGGACGCAACCGTTTAGGGACACACTACCTGCCGGAGATGATGGAGACTCCAGGGCAAACCTGGACGCTGCCTTGGGGGTCCCATCCAGCTTCCCTGAGACGGGAAGAGATTTCTGTGCACAGAGAGGCGTAGACACGTCCCCAGACAGCTCCTCTCCGATGTGTTTCCCCAAGCCGGGGGGCAACTGGGACCTCCCCACGCAGGAGACGCGCACCCCGGCCCGGGGTTCTGTCCCCCCAGCCAGTCTGGCAGCAGCGATGCTGGCCAAAGCGCGGACCGGCAGGAAGGGCCAGAAGCTGGAGGGTGCGCATGAGGCGGGGCAAGGAGAGGCACATCCGTATAAGTGCCTGCGGGGAGGAAGGGCCTTCCAGAAGCCCAGCAATCCTCTGGGTCCCTCGCAGCCGCGGGGCACCAAGCCTTATGCCTGTGAGCTGTGCGGGAAGACCTACTCTCACCGGGGCACGCTCCAGCAGCACCGCCGCCTGCACACGGGCGAGCGGCCCTACCAGTGCCCCTTCTGCGACAAGGCCTACACTTGGTCCTCCGACCACCGCAAGCACATCCGCACCCACACCGGGGAGAAACCCTACCCGTGCCCGGACTGCGGGAAGGCCTTCGTGCGTTCCTCCGACCTGCGCAAACACCAGCGCAACATGCATAGCAACAACAAGCCCTTCCCGTGCGCCGAGTGCGGTCTGACTTTCAACAAGCCACTGTCGCTGCTGCGCCACCAGCGCACGCACCTGGGCGAGAAGCCCTTCCGCTGCCCCGCTTGCGACAGGGAGTTCGCCGTGGCCAGTCGAATGATGGAGCACCAGCGTGTGCATTCAGGCGAGCGGCCCTTCCCCTGCCCCACCTGCGGCAAGTGCTTCACCAAATCCTCCAACCTGATCGAGCACCAGACGCTGCACACTGGCCAGAGGCCCTTCAAGTGCGCTGACTGCGGCGTGGCCTTCGCGCAGCCCTCGCGCCTTGTGCGCCACCAGCGCATCCACACGGGGGAGAGGCCCTTTCCTTGCACCCAGTGTGGCCAGGCCTTTGCCCGCTCTTCAACCCTGAAGCGGCACCAGCAGATCCACTCCGGGGAGAAGGGCTTTCTCTGCGCCGAGTGCGGCAGGGCCTTCCGAATCGCCTCGGAGCTTGCCCAGCATATTCGGGTGCACAACGGGGAGAGGCCTTACCAGTGTGAGGATTGCGGCCAGGCCTTCACCAGGTCCAATCACCTCCAGCGGCACCGAGCCAAGCACAGCACCTGCAAAAAGGAGACCATCCCCTCCTCCTCTGATGAGTGAGGGCTCAAGCTGCTAAGTCTCAGGGAAGGTGAAGACGCTGTCGGACCTCACTGCCTGGAACCCTCCTTCATGGACAAGCCCATTCACATGGTAATGTCACCTAGCCCCACTGGCCAGCCTTTCCTTCCAGTGAGTCCTGGCCATGGGTGGTCCATTTGATAAAAGTGTTTGATCTCTTGTGTAAAAAGTAACAGGAGGGCTGGCACCTATGTGGGGTTTCCTATCTGTCTTTCTTCCAAATCTCAGAGGCCGTACTCCATTGGAAAAAGATAAGAAACTGTAGTGAGAACTGGTCAAGAGTTGAGTTCCGTGGTGGGGGAATCTCAGTGGGTTGGGAATGATATCCTGGGCACTGTGCAAGCCTCGAGGGATACAGTGAAAAAAAAGGTTGTCCTGTCCTGCCCTCAAGGCCATGTGCAAATACTAAGAAGACCTCAGGGGCTGGTCCTCTTGGGGAGAAAGGTACTTCTCAGTTTTTACATGAATAAGGGAATTCCTAGAAGTGGTCTCTGTGAGCACCTCTTTCAAAGCAGCAAAACCTCTCTGAGGTTAGCTCAGACCCAGCCAGACAGCCCATTATTTCACTTTCCTGCCAAAATTACTTTACCCTTGGGAAATGGGTCTCAGCTTTGAGGTGGAGAAGGCCTTTGTCTTAAAGAGAGGGAAGTTTATATCCTATGTTTTGGAATCAAAAACACAAGTTTGTTTTTTTTTTCTGTAAGTCCAGAAAAACCTTAATATCTGAAAAAGAAGTCCCTTCCTCTTTACAGTCAAATACAGTAAGTTGGATCGAACCTAAGTCTCACCCACAAAATTTACATCAGCTTCCTGTCTGGCCACCTTTTCCCTTGTTCCCAACTTGGGAACTTCAACCATATGTAATTTACAGAGAGTAATATGCCCACTTAGAGAGAGATATGTAGCATTTCTCCAAATGGGCATGATCGTAATTCAAGAAACCTCTTAGATTCATTTAAGTTTTCTAGGTCATTAGCTCCGATTTGAAGTAAAGAAAATAGAATAGCCCTTGCCCAAGTGCCAATTGGTTTGCCTTTGTTTCAAAGTCTTAAAACCAAGTTTGGAAACCCTCATGATTCACAATTACTCTCCAATGAGGTTATTTGAAATCTGTGTATTACCAACAGTCATTCTTCAAAATGTATTGACTTTCTATCATTTGAAATCAGTAGTTCTTAGCTCTGGACCCAACTGCAAAGAATTCATGACTTCACAGATTTCCTTTGATGCACAGGGGCAAACATGGAATAAGATATCCCAAAAGAACATATAGTACTCTCCTTTGGTGGATATCTTTAACATATTCCTAAAATTGCCACCAAAGGGTGCTAAATCTGAATTTCTTTTGAATTCTCCCTCAACACATGGGAGACAAAGAGAAGTGATACATGTTGTCATACTTTGTTTGATAAAGGCAAACTTAGTAAAAGAGTTTGACTTCAGGCCTGGAGGTTTTGTGTCTTAACTCCCTTGGACACATCTACATGTCCAACCAACAGAATTAGGTGGTTTAGGGTCTGGCATGAGGGGCAATGCTTGAGGTATTAGTCCATCCCCATCCTTTGCCTTGGCTTCAGCTTCTGTATCTGCATTGGCTAATCAGGAGTGATAATAAGGCAGCAATAAAAGTTGGAGTTATCCCACCAGGAAAGGAAAGTTGGCTAAAGGCATGGGTATTAAATTGGTAAATGTTGTAAAAAATCAACCATAGCATTGTGATTATGAACAGCATAAAGGCTTGTATATTTTTCCTGGTTAACCAATGAAATCTTTGAAGACTGAAGTCATTGTTTCTTTTCTTTGTATTTTTTTTTAAAGATGGTTGTTAGTACAATTTTGATAATTAAAATATTTAATTTGTTTCCATAAATTTTTAAGGCTGTTGTTCCCCAAACCAGTTCATAGAATGGCTGTAGAGAAGGTACGTGAGCTGTTTCTTGACCATACAACCTGCTGAATCCTAGCTTCGAATATTGAAACAAGTCTGCAGGTCATTGTGGATTCTAATCTTTTAAGCTTCCCCTATTTTCTGACGCACAGCCAAGTTGGGACCACTGGTCTATTTAATCATTGGTGATAATTTCCTTTTATCATCTAGCCAGCAGATAGCATGAAAATGAGCAGGCAATCAGGATGAGATCACAACAGAATGAGACTAAAAATAGGTTCAAGCTTCTGGAACACCTCCTGACAAGGATACGATGGACTCAAGCTATCAAGCAGGTTGTGAAGTGGTTGCATAATCTCATTTCTGCAGATGATGTGCAGTATCTCTGTGTAGCTTCCAGATGGGCACACCTATGGGGAAAAAGTGTGTCCTTTTTGTTACTAGGCAGAAAAAAACAGGTTAGCTTGTGCTGGGTATCTTTGGAGCTACATACTGTGTTTCTGGAATATAAAGGATTGTAATATACTGAACAGGCGAAGAGAAGTTCAATAATCCTTCAGTAGTGTCACTTAATCAGGTCACATTTTAAGGAAAATTCTCCCAACCAGTATTTTCTCATACCAGCTGCAAGGGTCATGTTGAATATGTATTGCAGGGGGATGCAATTCCCTTACTGTAGCCACAGGTCATTGGGCTGGACAGTGAAAGGTCACAATTCATGGAGTGGAGAAGCAGATACAAAGGAGAAGACAACCATCTACTAACTGGTGTGGCATAAATTCTGCCCAGTGAAGTCTGCAGTCCAAAGCAGGGGCATTTGAATCCTCTGTTTATAGAAGAATCAGTATTTGAATAAGGTTATTCTGTCTCAGATTGTTATCCCAAATAATAGTGAACTGCTTTTCTAGTTCTCTATAAACCTTCACATCATAGCAGACGATCTTGTTTCCCCATTCTGTAATTAAAAATCAGAGCAGGGCCTTCTTTGCAATAGAATTTAGAGCTTCTCTCTAGACTAGTGCCATTTCCGCAGGTTAGTTTGCCAAAATTAATTTGGATATACCAAATAAAAATGATCATTTATAAGACTCAACTAAATAAACATTCCCTTGATAGTGTCACCAGAGTTCCCAGTCATCACGATCCATATCCTTTAGATAATAGTGATAATAATTATCACCTTATGTAGTATTCAGTGTGCCTGGGTTTTAAGTGTTTCATACATATATTAACTATTGAAATGTTAAAGTAAACCTATGATGATAATTATCTTTAATTTTAAGAAGAGGAGATCAAGAGACAAAGAAGTTATATAGCCCAAGACATTAGGGCTAAGGGGTAGCATAATGATGTTTCAACATTTAGGCATTCAGTGGAGGCAATTAATGGCTCCAGAGACTGCTGTTAACCACAGGGCCAACTGCCTCTCTTTGGCATGGAAGAAGACTCTGCAATTATTGGTGACATGCATTTTCAAAAGTAGGTGACCATAAATTCAAGAGATGATAAAGGTTGAAACACAGCACAGCAGAAATTTGGCTTGACCCAGGAAGGAAGACCTAGTGGATTTGGGATTGGCAGCTGTTAATCATTAACCCCTTAGAGAAGCTGTCGAGAAGCCAGCCAGGAAAAAGGGGTTGGAGGCGATAGTTCCTTGAAGGCCCACCAAGGGTTCATTTCCCTAATGAAACATTCTGTGTCTACGCCATACACAGAAAATTACACCAGCAAAGAATCTTGACACTCAACACTTACACAAAATTTTATCATCCAAATGCATGCACATTAAACAGCTATATTACCTCTGATAGAAACCCAACAGATCACCCAGGAGTTCCAACTAAGCCTTCAAAATTCTTGCAGGGAAGGAAATGATCAATTTAATACTCATATTAGAATACTCAAACAGATGTCTTTGCTAGACTCAAAACTAGACTGCAGACTACAAACTCAATGACCCATGAAAATATCGCCAAAGATGGAATGACAATGTTTCATTGAGCCAGAAAATGGTGTCTTTTTAAAGTTGAGAGCGAAGCTCATTTTTAACTTCAGTTGCCTTCTCTCTATTCCATTCCAGAACAATTAAAATTTTTCCACAATGGCTAGATAATATTTTTCCATGTTTTCTCCTTAATGACTTCCCACAAACTCAGTCAAATTGGCTGAGTCTCACTGTCTCAGGAGTGTCAGGCACTCAGTAGACCGGAACCATGAACAGTGAACCTGAACCTGAACAGTGGATAAATGGGGCTTCTATAAAGCCTAAGCTAATAATTAGGATTTAAAGTAAAGCTGACCCCTTCTGTAAAGCAAAGAGAATATAGAGGAGGTCCAGGACAAGAAGGGAAGCAAGGATCTTCTGTGGTCGTTCAATGAGGTCAAGGACAAGTGGGATTCGTAAGTAAGATGAAGAGATGTCCAAGACTTCAGAGGTGGAGTCAATAAGGTTTGGTTCCAAGGTAATAACAACTACCAAACAGTGAACACTTTTAGGGTTGTGGCACAACCTCTAGCATCCCAGCTAATCCCTACCACAGTCGGTTTAGGGAGACTCTTAAAAAATATTTCCACGTGGAATATGTAACTCTTTTCTTGGAAAGCAAATAAGATTAATAGTTCTTGGCTGTTGTCTATCAGTATTGTTAAGCAAAGATCACTAAGGCCTTTGTCCTCCTTCTAAGAAAAAGGTTGCATATCTGTCACACGGAGAACATGCAGCAAATCCCCCACCTTTCAGTTTAGAAATTATGCTTGCTTACATTTTTACTTTCTGCAGTTATGGTGGTGTAAAAAATATGCCCACATAAGTGTCCATCAAGGGATGAATAGGTAAAGAAGTTCCGGTGTACACATAAACACACACAATGGAATATAACTTAGCCGTGAGAAGAAGGACATCTCCCCCCACACAAAGACATGTTGGGGACATAAAGTATGTCCCAGACTGAGAAAAACAAATGCTGTGTGATGTCACTTATATGTGGAGCATAAAAAAAATCAAACTTATAGAACCAGATACAAGGGTGGTTTCCAGAGGCTGGGAGTGGGAGAACTGTGGAGATGTTGGTTGAGGGGTGTAGACTTTCAGCCATAAGCTGAATGAGGCCTGAAGATCTGATGTAAAACACAGTGACCACAGTTGGTAACATTGTATTGTGTAACTGAAATATGTGAAGAGAGTAGAACTTCAGTGTTTTCACCCCCACCCCAAAAAAGATAAATAAGTGAGGTGACAGATGTGTTAACTAGATGGGGAGAGACCCCTCACAATGTACATGTGTATCAAATCACCACAATGTGTACTTTAAATATCTTACAGTTTTTTTGTGTCAGTCATACCTCAATAAAGCTGAACTTTAAAAAAAAAGAATTTAAAAATTAACTAAAAATTTAAAAATACGTCTACAAATTCTGTGATATGCCTCCCTTCAAGAAGTCAGCCTAATCTCTTTCCTTTTTTGTGTAGGCTACACTCAATGACTTGGTTCTAATAAATACAATAAAGTAGAATTGTCAGTGCACAGCTTCTGAAGCTCGATCACAACCAGCATTGTGGCTTCCACTGTTTGCTTGATATCTCTCTCTCCTTCTCTCTCTCTCACCCCCTTGCCCCTCATTACTTGCTCTGAGGGAAGCCAGCCACCGTGTCGTGAGCAGCCTTATGAAGAGGGCCTTGTGGTGAGGAGATGGTTAACAGCCACATCGGTGAACTTGTAGGGGACCCATTAACCCCAGCCGAGAGTTCAGAATGACTGCACATCTGGCTGACGACTGGATTGAAACCTCACAAGACACCCAAAGCCAGAACTATTTATCTAAGTGGCTCTCAAATCCCTGATCCTTGGAAACTGTGTGAAGTAATAAATGCTTATTATTTTAAACTGGGAAGCTTTGCTTGGTAATTTGTAAATGCAGCAATAGCTAACAAGATGTAATGTGGAGAATATGAGTGAGAATGTAGTCATTAGGTGTCATCATGAGCTCTGATTTCTGCCCTAAGAAAATTGACAGAGGGTTGGAACACATCTCCACTTCCTGTCACCACATTCCCCTCTACCCCTAACCAATAGTTACTGTGAAGGCTGGCAGAGGTTCAGCTGGTATTCAGGAAGTCCTTGCCTTTGCCAAGTGGAGGTCCTAAATCTAGGACCCAGCAAAAGGGAGGATTCAGATCCACTGTGGATAATATCTAGATACCAGGACCACATTTGATAAGGAATAATAACAACGAAACCCTTTAACCCTTTTGATTATCTTTTTTTTTTTTTTTTTTGGCAGGGGTGAGTACTGCAGTTCCTAACTCATGGAGATAAGTGAGCTAATGCATGGTCTTCCCTAGAAAGTGGAGAAATCCCTAATTCTTTAGAATCCAGAACACAGCCCCATGAAAGTAGTGTTATCCCCACTTTTCAGATAAGAAAACAAAGCTGTGGAAAGCATTAGCAACATATACAAACAATATCACATAGCTAGGAAGCATGGAACCAGAGCCCCAGCTCAGATATGCACAGCTGAACTGCATCCACCTTGCAGTGGGGGCGGGAGTGTGGACCTAAGACCCAGCCCCAGCTCCTCCCTTGGCTCACTGGGCAGTCGGTGTTCCTTCTGCTATGAACACTGTCTCCCTTCCTAAACCCACTACCCTGCCCTCAGCCTCCTGTGAGAACCACAGCCTCCTTTTCCATTTCTCCTTCTCCCCCTCACCTTGGAATTCCTATCTTCAAGGACCAACGGGTTTAATGAGGCAGAGCAGTTGAGTAAGAGGGTAACGTAGACACAAGGGTGAGGAAACTGAGGCCCCTGTTTGGTACTTCTCAATTCATGTTCCTGAAAGGGAAGTGGGGAAACAAATACATAGACACCTAGTTTTTCCATTTTGAGACTGTAAAATGTGTGTGTACAAAAAGAGGGATTTGGGGCATCAGTGTAGGGAACTATCTGGGGAAGGCACCTTCCTGGTTCTTTTGAAGTCACAGGACCCACATCTGGAAACATATATTTAATAATTCTCTGCCAACCTAGGACTTGTATAACTCTAAACAGACAACACAGAGAGGCAGTTAATGTGCATCTTATCTTCCCCCGTGCAATTAGGTCCACAACCATAATGTCTAGATGTCTGCATGTGAGTGTGCATGAGTCACTTGTATTAGTATCCTTTGGCTGTGGAACAAAGTACCACAACTTAAGTAGCTCCCAACAACCGTAACGTATCTCCTTAGTATTCAGGAAGCTGGAAGTCTGAAATTAGTATCACTGGGCTAAAATCAAGGTGTCAGCAGGGCCAGACTCCCCCAGGAGGCTCTAGGAGAGAATCTTGTTTCCTTGTCTTGGGACTGCATCATCCCAATCTCTGTCTCTATAGTCATTTTTGTCTTCTTTTCTGTCTGTGTCAAATCTCTCTTTGCCTTTCTCCTCTAAGGGCACTATGATAGCATTTAGAGTTAACACACATCTTCCAGGAAATCTCCCCATCTCAAAATCCTTTACCACATTTATAGGTTCCAAGGACTAGCATCTTTAAGTACTACCTTTAGGTGACTGCTGTTCAGCTGACTACATTACTGCAAAACAAATAGTATCAGGTCTTTCTTGTGGCCATGAATGTTAAGTGATAATCATTTATTTCACTTCAGGTAGCTGAAAGGACAGTAGAAATATAATTTGTCCTGTCACTTAAGCAAAGAAAGTTCGGAACTCCAGTGGGCCTGAGAGATCACTATTTTACAAGTGAGGAAGCTACAAATTGCACAGCTCCCAGGGGCAGTCCAGAGCTCTATCTATCCTATCAGATCTTCTCTTTTACTTTTATGTGGTTTGATTTCTACCCTTTAAATTAACTAAAGATCATAACTTTAATGGGATCTGTTAATTTCAGAAATTATGGTAGATTTAAATAATCCTTAGAACAGATATTAAGATGGAAATGTTTACATGTTCTTTTTATACTAATAAAATGGCTTTCAGATTGCATTTTCAACTCTCAATCTGTAGCCATTTCTGTGCCCTAAGAGCCATTCATCATGCCTTTTTCCATCTCAATGAAACTCTCTACTTAAGTTTTGGAATTATTCCATCACCATATTAGTTATTCCAGATTGTTTCCTACCATCACCAACTATTAACTGGGAAAAGTAAAAAAAAAACAAAAAACAAAAAAAAAAACAAAAAACAAAAAAAAAAACAAAAAACTGGGCAGAAACAAGTTTACAATTTCAGCATGTAATTTTCCAAATTCTTCTCCTTCCACCAAATTCCAAAAAATCTTAAAACACACTTCCATCGTGCAAAAGAGGTTAATGCCAGTATAATCACAAGTGTAAAAGAAGGCATTCATTACAGGTATATTAAAGATGATGTTTTTGTAATGATATATTAGTTCCAGGAGAATCCATAAAGAACTAAAGACAATGATGAAATTGGAGTGAACGAGATCAAAGTCACTCCCTAAATTTTGTAAAGTAATTCTGAACGGGCTCTTTGAGAATCCAATAAAAGCTATAGATCCTATCAAAATAATGCACATTACCGATGTTTTCCTTTGTGGTTTCAGGGAGCCACTGACTTTGTAAAGCCCATCAATTGGTATGAATGTACATTAGGTTGATTTCATTTCCAAATGTGAGTTCAGTACCCTAACCCAGGAACTTAAGTCAGTTACAATAGGAAAGGACTGTAGCAGACTTACAAACTAAGTCCACCGAAGACACTCTTTTGGATGATTTTTAAAAAGGGGGGGGAAACCAAACAGAAGATTACTAAGACAACTCACACTCCAAAGCGTTGAGTGGATTTCTTAAAATATGGAAACGAATTCACTACTAACATGATATGGGAAGTTAGCCATATTTTCTTTTATAAAAGTAACAACCACTCCTGGAATATATAAAATTTGTATGTGTAGGTTGAAAAGTTACAAGTTCATCCAAATAAGTACTGTTACAGCTTTTAAAAAAAATAATATTCTTTTTAAAAAAATATTTTGTTTTGAGAAATTGTACAGTTAATGACAAAAATAAACAAAATTACCAAGAGGCTACAGTCGCATCCCAAACCACATGCAAACCAGCACAAGGATTACTATAGTAGAAAACTCCAATAAAGACTAGTCCTGAAAGAACCAAGCAAAATACCAAATTATGATAAGGGCCAGGCTTGATAAGGAGTCTTCTAACTATAAAAACTCAATTAATTCCCAGTCATTAATAACAGCATTATCTGCACCTAAAAATACCTACTTTACTCCTGTTAGAAATGATCATAGCCTTTCTAAGGGGAAAAGAAACGGTATCCTTAGATTTATCTAAAGTCATCCACAACAGCGCAGAATCTGGGGAAAAACCTGGACTAAGTTAGTGACTACATTAGAAAGCTTGATCTTAATGGAGATAAAACCAAAAGGTGATGATAGACTTAACAGTTCCAGCCACCGGAATTCCTCCCCTTTATAAAGTGGTTTTTGCCTCTGCAGAGCACTGACTCAGTAAAAGAATGACCACAGTTAGCACAGAAATATGGTTTCTCTCCATATGGATCCGCTGAGGGGGCTGTAGGGATGCCCACCTGGTGAAGGTCCCTCGACACCCATCACAGTAGACTGAGGGCTCTCCAGAATGTGTTTGTTGTGTTTTTAACCTGAACAGCTGGGCAAAGGCCATTCTTGGCACTGGTATGGCTTGACCTGCTGAGGGATCACCTTATGTTTAAAAAGAAGGTTTGGTTTGCAAACCCCTGTACCAAATAGGACAATGTATGGTTTAGAGTCCTCTTTTCCTGTGTTTCAGTCATCTGAACTGTGGTGGTTCTGATGCACAGTATAGCAGGAATTTCTCATGACACCATTTCACACAGCCATATTAGAACGCTGTATTTTGTCCATGACAGCAGTGTCCCTACACATCTGTTGTGAGATTGAAACATTTATTCCTAGAATGAATCAATTTGTGCATGTGTAGGTTGGCAGCCTGCAAGAATTTCTTGATAGAGATGGGGTAGCAGTAGGAATGTCCCTCTACATGATTCTACATGTGCTTCTGAAGTCCCAAAAAGATGTTCCGTGTTTCTTATATTGATAAGAGCAATCTTTTCCAGAGATTAGCCATCTTTTCCAGAGATTACCTCTAGGTCTTCATCAAATGAGTCAGTAAGGGTAATATTTTTATCATCCTCTACAGGATCTCCTGAAGGTCCTCTGAGTGCCCAGAGGATTATGGTTCTAAGTCTCCATGCTTTAAGTCAGAGATGGAACTAGAAGTGACAGAGATTCCTGCAGTGATTTCACTCTGGAAGTAAGTTTCATTAGTTTCCTCATTTCACACTGAGTCCTGCCAGAAGCTCTTGCTTACCTGAGGGACCCACAGAGAGACAGTCAGCCCTGCAGTGTGGCAAAGACTTTACTTGAAATTCCAGGTGGAGGCTAGATTTCTGATGTATCTTCCCCAGGCTCAGGCTGCATTCACCTGAAGATGACTTCTTTGTATCCTGGGCTTCTCCGCACTGCCATGCTACGTCCATACCCATCCTTAAGCTACTTTTTTTTTTTTTTTTTTTTTTTTACTTTTTGTTGAGTTTCTGGTCTTACATTCTTTCTAAACAGACTTGATGTAGCTTCATTTTATTTTTCAAATATTCTAAAGGGAAAAATGATAAGTTTTATTAAGAGTTAGTTAAAATTTACTCTGGAACTACAAAATTATTTTTGCTTTTCTAAACCATTAAATAATTTCTAATTCCATGAAGAATTGGAACAATAATTGTCTGACTTTCAGTTAAGGTGGTACTGTGAGTTTATGATTTAACCACAACTCCCAAAATACATGGCAATGCAATGATAGATGAAATGTAACAAGAGAAAAAAATTTTAAATACAGCTGTACTCAGAAGCAAGATTAAAATCCTCATGGACTATAACTGAATAGAAACAGAAGGTAGTAATCAGAGCTAAAGATGTACACTTGTGGGGTTCAGGGTTAGAGAACTCGTGGCTGGGAATATAATTCTCAAATTATGTGTAAGTGAAATATATAATAGATCTGGTCCTGAAGAAAATGTGATCCCAGCCTGTGAGACGGCTTATGAAATCTTCATTACCTGGAATGGCAGGTAGAAGCAGATACAGCTTCTCGACCAGGATGTAGTCAAGATTGGAGGAAATAAATACTCTAGAAAACAGGGGAATAAAGGATCACAACTAGAAGCTGGTCCTTTGAATGCACTAATCAAAAGAGAAAGCACTAGTAAGACTGATAAATGGAAAAGGAGGGAGAGCACAAAAATATTATGAATTAAAAAGACAAAATTATATTTACAGTAGAAAGCTTAAAAACTAGAAGAAATATTTAAATAAATTAAATAACTTGATGTCCACAAAAAATTAAATGAAATGGAAAACTTTCCATAAGACTACAGGTCATCAAAGTGGCATCAAAAAGATAAAAACTTAAAATTTTAAAAATAAATAATAATAAACTTTAAAAAATAATCTATTGTTTAAAATATTGTTTTCCCTAAACTTAAACAAACAAAACCAACCAAACAAACAAACGTTGGCTTATGTGGTTTTAAACTAAATTCACCAAAACTTCAAAGAACGCAGTTCTTTTCTCTTTTTTTTTACTTTTAAAAAAATTTTTTTCTTTCTTTTCAGTGTAACAGTATTCATTGTTTTTGCACCACACTCAGTGCTCCATGCAATCTGTGCCCTCTCTAATACCCACCACCTGGTTCCCCCAACATCCCACCCACCTGCCCCTTCAAAACCCTCAGATTGTTTTTCAGAGTCCATAATCTCTCATGTTTCACCTCCCCTTCCAATTTCCCTCAACTCCTTTCTCCTCTCCATCTCCCCTTGTCCTCCATGCTATTTGTTATGCTCCACAAATAAGTGAAACCATATGATAATTGACTCTCTCTGCTTGACTTATTTCACCTAGCATAATCTCTTCCAGTCCCGTCCATGTTGCTACAAAAGTTGGATATTCATCCTTTCTGATGGAGGCATAATACTCCATAGTGTATATGGACCACTTCTTCCTTATCCATTTGTCCGTTGAAGGGCATCTTGGTTCTTCCCACAGTTTGGCAACCGTGGCCATTGTTGCTATAAACATTGGGGTACGGATGGCCCTTCTTTTCACTACATCTGTATCTTTGGGGTAAATATCAAGTAGTGCAATTACAGAGTTATAGGGAAGCTTTATTTTTAATTTCTTTATTATTATTATTATTATTATTTATTTTTTATAAACATATAATGTATTTTTATCCCCAGAGGTACAGGTCTGTGAATCGCCAGGTTTACACACTTCACAGCACTTACCACAGCACATACCCTTCCCAATGTCCATAACCCTACCCCGTCTCCCAAACCCCCTCCCCCCACCAACCCTCAGTTTGTTTTGTGAGATTAAGAGTCACTTATGGTTTGTCTCCCTCCCAATCTGATCTTGTTTCATTCATTCTTCTCCTACCCCCTTAAGCCCCCATGTTGCATCTCCACTTCCTCATATCAGGGAGATCATATGATAGTTGTCTTTCTCTGATTGACTTATTTCACTAAGTATGATACCTTCTAGTTCAATCCAGGTCTTCGCAAATGGCAAGATTTCATTTATTTTGATGGCTGCATAGTATTCCATTGTGTATATATGCCACATCTTCTTGATCCATTCATCTGTTGATGGACATCTAGGTTCTTTCCATAGTTTGGCTATTGTGGACATTGCTGCTATAAACATTTGGATGCACGTGCCCCTTCAGATCACTACTTTTGTATCTTTAGGGTAAATACCCAGTAGTGCAATTGCTGGGTCATAGGGTAGTTCTATTTTCAACATTTTGAGGAATCTCCAAGCTGTTTTCTAGAGTGGTTGCACCAGCTTGCATTCCCACCAACAGTGTAGGAGGGTTCCCCTTTCTCCGCATCCTCTCCAGCATCTGTCATTTCCTGACTTGTTAATTTTAGCCATTTTGACTGGTGTGAGGTGATATCTCATTGTGGTTTTGATTTGTATTTCCCTGATGCAGACTGATGTGGAGCACTTTTTCATGTGTCTGTTGGCCATCTGGATGTCTTCTTTGCAGATGTGTCTGTTCATGTCCTCAGCCCATTTCTTGATTGGATTAGTTGTTCTTTGGATGTTGAGTTTGCTAAGTTCTTTATAGATTTTGGACACTAGCCCTTTATCTGATATGTTGTTTGCAAATATCTTCTCCCATTCTGTTAGTTGTCTTTTGGTTTTGTTAACTGTTTCCTTTGCTGTGCAAAAGCTTTTGATCTTGATGAAATCCCAATAGTTCATTTTTGTCCTTGCTTCCCTTGCCTTTGGCAGTGTTCCTAGGAAGAAGTTGCTGCAGCTGAGGTGGAAGAGGTTGCTGCCTGTGTTCTCCTCAATGATTTTGATGGATTCCTTTCTCACATTGAAGTCCTTAATCTATTTTGAGTCTATTTTCATGTGTGGCATAAGGAAATGGTCCAATTTCATTTTTCTGCATGTGGCTGTCCAATTTTCCCAACACCATTCATTTATTGAAGAGCCTGTCTTTTTTCCATTGGACATTCTTTCCTGCTTTGTCAAAGATTAGTTGACCATAGAGTTGAGGGTCTATTTCTAGGCTCTCTATTCTGTTCCATTGATCTATGTGTCTGTTTTTGTGCCAGTACCATGCTGTCTTGATGATGACAGCTTTGTAATAGAGCTTGAAGTCTGGAATTGTGATGCCACCAACTTTGGCTTTCTTTTTCAATATTCCTTTGGCTATTCGAGGTCTTTTCTGGTTCCACATAAATTTTAGGGTTATTTGTTCCATTTCTGGTATTTTGATAGGAAATGCATTAAATATGTAGATTGCTTTAGGTAGCATAGACATTTTCACAATATTTGTTCTTCCAATCCAGGAGCATGGAACATTTTTCCATTTCTTTGTGTCTTCCTCAATTTCTTTAATGAGTATTTTATAGTTTTCTGAGTATACATTCTTAGCCTCTTTGGTTAGGTTTATTCCTAGGTATATTATAGTTTTGGGTGCAATTTTAAATGGGATTGACTCCTTAATTTCTCTTTCTTCTGTCTTGTTGGTGTAGAGAAAGGCAATTGATTTCTGTGCATTGATCTTATATCCTGACACTTTACTGAATTCCTGTATAAGTTCTAGCAGTTTTGGAGTGGAGTCTTTTGGGTTTTCCACATATAGTATCATATCATCTGCGAAGAGTGATAGTTTGACTTCTTCTTTGCCAATTTGGATGCCTTTAATTTCCTTTTGTTGTCTTATTGCTGAGGCTAGGACTTCTAGTACTATGTTGAATAGCAGTGGTGATAATGGACATCCCTGCCGTGTTCCTGACCTTAGTAGAAAAGCTTTCAGTTTTTCTCCACTGAGAATGATATTTGCAGTGGGTTTTTCATAGATGGTTTTGATAATATTGAGGTATGTGCCCTCTATCCTTACACTTTGAAGAGTTTTGATCAGGAAGGGATGCTGTACTTTGTCAAATGTTTTTTCAGCATCTATTGAGAGTATCATATGGTTCTTGTTCTTTCTTTTATTAATGTGTTGTATCACATTGATTGATTTGTGGATGTTGAACCAACCTTGCAGCCCTGGAATAAATCCCACTTGGTCGTGGTGAATAATCCTTTTAATGTACTGTTGAATCCTATTAGCTAGTATTTTGGTGAGAATTTTCGCATCTGTGTTCATCAAGGATATTGGTCTGTAGTTCTCTTTTTTGATGGGATCCTTGTCTGGTTTTGGGATCAAGGTGATGCTGGCCTCATAAAATGAGTTTGGAAGTTTTCCTTCCATTTCTATTTTTTTGAACAGTTTCAAGAGAATAGGAATTAGTTCTTCTTTGAACGTTTGGTAGAATTCCCCTGGGAAGCCATCTGGCCCTGGGCTTTTGTTTGTTTGGAGATTTTTGATGACTGTTTCAATCTCCTTACTGGTTATGGGTCTGTTCAGGTTTTCTATTTCTTCCTGGTTCAGTTGTGGTAGTTTATATGTCTCTAGAAATGCATCCATTTCTTCCAGATTGTCAAATTTGTTGGCGTAGAGTTGCTCATAGTATGTTCTTATAATTGTTTGTATTTCTTTGGTGTTAGTTGTGATCTCTCCTCTTTCATTCATGATTTTATTTATTTGGGTTCTTTCTCTTTTCTTTTTGATAAGTCTAGCCAGGGGGTTATCAATCTTATTAATTCTTTCAAAGAACCAGCTCCTAGTTTCATTGATTTGTTCTACTGTTCTTTTGGTTTCTATTTCATTGATTTCTGCTCTGATCTTTACTATTTCTCTTCTCCTGCTGGGTTTAGGGTTTCTTTCTTGTTCTTTCTCCAGCTCCTTTAGGTGTAGGGTTAGGTTGTGTACTTGAGACCTTTCTTGTTTCTTGAGAAAGGCTTGTACCACTATATATTTTCCTCTCAGGACTGCCTTTGCTGTGTCCCACAGATTTTGAACTGTTGTGTTTTCATTATCATTTGTTTCCATGAATTTTTTCAATTCTTTTTTAATTTCCTGGCTGACCCATTCATTCTTTAGAAGGATGTTGTTTAGTCTCCATGTATTTGGGTTCTTTCCAAATTTCCTCTTGTGATTGAGTTCTAGCTTCAGAGCATTGTGGTCTGAAAATATGCAGGGAATGGTCCCAATCTTTTGTTACTGGTTGAGACCTGATTTAGGACCCAGAATGTAATCTATTCTGGAAAATGTTCCATGTGCGCCAGAGAAGAATGTGTATTCTGTTGCTTTGGGATGAAATATTCTGAATATATCTGTGATGTCCATCTGGTCCAGTGTGTCATTTTAGGCTTTTATTTCCTTGTTGATCTTTTGCTTGGATGACCTGTCCATTTCAGTAAGGGAAGTGTTAAATTCCCCTACTATTATTGTATTATTGTTGATGTGTTTCTTTGATTTTGTTATTAATTGGTTTATATAGTTGGCTGCTCCCACGTTAGGGGCATAGATATTTAAAACTGTTAGGTCTTCTTGTTGGACAGATCCTTTGAGTATGATATAGTGTCCTTCCTCATCTCTTATTATAGTCTTTGGCTTAAAATCTAATTGATCTGATATAAGGATTGCCACCCCTGCTTTCTTCTGATGTCCATTAGCATGGTACATTGTTTTCCACCCCCTCACTTTAAATCTGGAGGTGTCTTCAGGTCTGAAATGAGTTTCTTGTAGGCAACATATAAATGGGTTTTTTTTTTTTTTAAGCCATTCTGATACCCTGTGTCTTTTGATTGGGGCATTTAGCTCATTAACATTCAGTGTAACTATTGAGAGATATGAATTTAGTGCCATTGTATTATCTGTAAGGTGACTGTTACTGTATGTCTCTGTTCCTTTCTGATCTACTACTTTTAGGCTCTCTCTTTGCTTAGAAGACCCCTTTCAATATCTCCTGTAGAGCTGGTTTGGTGTTTGCAAATTCTTTCAGTTTTTCTTTGTCCTGGAAGCTTTTTAATCTCTCCTTCTATTTTCAATGATAGCCTAGCTGGATATAATATTCTTGGCTGCATGTTTTTCTCATTTAGTGCTCTGAATATATCATGCCAGTTCTTTCTGGCCTGCCAGGTCTCTGTGGATAAGTCTGCGGCCAATCTAATATTTTTACCATTGTATGTTACAGACTTCTTGTCCTGGGCTGCTTTCAGGATTTTCTCTTTGTCACTAAGACTTGTAAGTTTTACTATTAGGTGATGGGGTGTGGACCTATTCTTGTTGATTTTGAGGGGGGTTCTCTGTGCCTCCTGCATTTTGATGTTTGTTCCCTTTGCCATATTAGGGAAATTCTCTCCAATAATTCTCTCCAATATACCTTCTGCTCCCCTCTCTCTTTCTTCTTCTTCTGGAATCCCAATTATTCTAATGTTGTTTCATCTTATGGTGTCACTTATATCTCAAATTCTCCCCTCGTGGTCCAGTAGCTATTTGTCCCTCTTTTGCTCAGCTTCTTTATTCTCTGTCATTTGGTCTTCTATATCGCTAATTCTTTCTTCTGCCTCATTTATCCTAGCAGTGAGAGCCTCCATTTTTTATTGCACCTCATTAATAGCTTTTTTTAAAATTTCAACTTGGTTATATTTTAGTTCTTTTATTTCTCCAGAAAGGGCTTTTATATCTCCCAAGAGGGTTTCTCTAATATCTTCCATGCCTTTTTCCAGCCTGGCTAGAACCTTGAGAATCGCCATTCTGAACTCTATATCTGACATATTACCAATGTCTGTATTGATTAGATCCCTAGCCTTTGGTACTGCCTCTTGTTCTTTTTTTTTTGTGGTGAATTTTCCCGCCTTGTCATTTTGTCCAGATAAGAGATATGAAGGAGCAAGCAAAATACTAAAAGGATGGCAAAGACCCCAGGAAAATACGCTTTAACCAAATCAGAAGAGACCCCAAATTGTGAGGCGGAGAAAGGGGATAAAAAGAGGTTCAGAAAAAAAAGAAACAATTAAAAAAAGAAAACGAATAAAGAAAAATATAAAAAAGAAATATATGTATATATATTAGATAAACTAGTTTAAAAACGTTAAAAAAGAAAAGGGCAAAAGTTTAAAAAAATTTAGCAGAAGAAGAAAAAAAATTGAAAAAAAAAAACAAATTAACGGCAAGACTAATGAATCATGGGGAGAAAGCCATGAGTTCAGTGCTTTGCTTTTTCCTCCTCTGGAATTCTGCTGCTCTCCTTGGTATTGAACCTGTACTCCTTGGTAGGTGAACTTGGTCCTGGCTGGATTTCTTGTTGATCTTCTGGGGGAGGGGCTTGTTGTAGTGATTCTCAAGTGTCTTTGCCCCTGGCAGAATTGCACTGTCCTTACCAGGCGCCAGGCTGAGTGATCAGCTTGGGTTTGCTTTCAGGAGCTTTTGTTCCCTGAATGCTTTCCATAGAGTTCCGGAGGACGGGAATGAAAATGGCGGCCTCCCAGTCTCTGGCCCAAAGGAGCCGAGAGCTCAGGGCCCCACTCCTCAGTGTGCCCTCAGAGAATAACACCCAATAACTCCTGTCTCCCTGGCTGCGCTCCGAGCTCACCCAGGCTGCGACCGGTTCAAGGTAACCCCGAGCTGAGAGCTCCCTCTTCGGCTGTCTGTAGCTGGCTTCCCTGTTCTAATACCTGCAAGCTCTGTGACACTCAGACACCCCCGATCTTTCTGTGACTCTGCGGGACCTGGGGCCACGCTGACCCCTCTAGGCTTCACCCCAGTTTAGCCTCTGGAGAGATGTCCCTCAGCGTAACAGACTTTTAAAAGTCCCACTTTTGTGCTCTGTTGCTCCACCGCTTGCCGGGAGCCGGCCCCTCCCCACCACGGTCTATCTTCCCGTCGCTTTGGATTCACTTCTCTGCCAGTCCTGCCTTTCAGAAAGTGGTTGATTTTCTGTTTCTAGAATTGCTGTTCTTCTTCTCTTCAATCTCCTGTTGGATTTGTAGGTGTTTGCAATGTTTAGATAAGCTATCTAGCTGATCTCCTGGTACCTGATGTAGCCTCAGCCTGCTACTTCTCCGCCATCTTGACTCCTCCCCTCCACAGTTCTTTTCTTTTCTTTTTTTTTAAAGATTTTATTTATTTATTTGACAGACAGATCATAAGCAGACAGAGAGAGAGGAGGAAGCAGGCTCCCTGCTGAGCAGAGAGCCCGATGTGGGGCTTGATCCTAGGACCCTGGGATCATGACCTGAGCTGAAGGCAGAGGCTTTAACCCACTGAGCCACTCAGGAGACCCTCCGCAGTTCTTTTCTAATATAAAATATCCTAGAGAAGAATAAAAAGAGAGAAGTCAACCTTTTTAAAAAATATTTTATTTATTTATTTGACAGAGAGAGAGGTCACAAGTAGGCAGAGAAGCAGGCAGAGAGAGAGGAGGAAGCAGGCTCCCTGCTGAGCAGAGAGCCTGATGCAGAACTAGAGATCATGATCTCCAGAACCCTGAGAACATGACCTGAGCCAAAGGCGGTGGCTTAACCCACTGAGCCACCAGGTGCCCTGAGAAGGCAACTTTTATATGAAGACTGGATTAGGACATAAAAAGGAAGAAAATTATGCACAAATCTTACTTACAAATACAAATACAAAAATCCTAAGTAAATGTTAGCATATCAAATCCAGCATGAAAAAAATGAAAATTGAAAGCCAACAAATTAACAATCAAAACAAAACACATCATGACTAGGAACTCGCAAGATTTCATTCTCTTTTATGGTTGAATAATTTCCCATTATATATATATACCACATCTTCTTTACTCATTCATCAGTTGATGGACACTTGGGCTGCTTCTACATCTTTCTTAGCTATTGTAAATAATGCTGCCATAAGCATAAGGGTGCGTGCATCCTTTTGAATTAGTGTTTTTGTATTTTTTGGATAAATACTCAGTACTGCAAATGCTGCATCCTAAGATAGTGATATTTTTAACTTTTTGAGGAACCTCCATATTGTTTTCCACAGTGGCTGCACCAGTTTGCATTCCCAGCAACAGTACATGAGAGTTCCTTTTTCTCCATCCCCTTGCCAACACCTCTTGTTTCCTGTGTTTTGATTTTAGCCATTCTGCCTGGTGTGAGGGAATATCTCATTGTAGTTTTGATGTACATTTCCCAGATGTTGAGTAATGATAAGGAGTGCAATTTTTGTGATGAGCACAGAGTATTATATAGAATTGTTGAATCCCTGAATTGTATGCTTGAAACCAATATAAAACAGTATGTTAACTAACTGGAATGAAGATAAAAAATTTTAAAAATGAAATAAAATAGAAACAAACAAGTGAAAGTATGTCATGACTAAGAAGGGCTTACCCCCAAATAAAAATAAAGATGCTTCAACACTAAGAAATTTTATTGAAGTAATTTATTATATTAATTGATTAAACTAAAAAAGAGTAGAATCATCTGAACAGATATGATGGAAAACATATTCAAAATAATTCACTAAAAATTTATGATAAAAACTCTTAGAAACCAAAATAAAGATAATTCTTTGGAATCCCTTGAAAATAGCTTAAGACTATTAATAATTAATAATTAATACTATTAATTAATTAAGCTATTAATAGCTTAAGGACTGAGTGGGCTCCTATGGTTTCTGAAAATGCTTGCCATTGCAAAGAAGGCCATTAAGAAACAAAAAAAAAATCACCAGAGACACACAGCATACACTTGAAGTGAAATGCTGTCAGCATGAGTCAACAGTGTTCACTGTAGATGCAGCTGAAATTAAAGGTGTCTGCTACAGCTACCTAACAAAAACCTACAATGAACATCACAATGGCAAAACTCTTTAAAGTCAGGAATAAGACAAGTAGGCCTCTTCTTATGCTATTACTATTTAACACTGTATTTGGGACCTATCTGATCCTAAGAATCAAAGATAAAAGAGAAGTACAAAAAATTGAGCACAAATTTTTTTAATTAAATTTTTTTATTTTCAGCATAACACTATTCATTATTTTTTTTACCACACCCAGTGCTCCATGCAATCCATGACCTCTATAATACCCACCACCTGGTACCCCAACCTCCCACCCCCTCACCACTTCAAACCCGTCAGATTGTTTTTCAGAGTCCATAGTCTCTCATGATTCACCTCCCCTTCCAATTTCCCCCAAGTCCCTTCTCCTCTCTAATGCCCCATGTCCTCTATGCTATTTGTTATGCTCCACAAATAAGTGAAACCATATGATAATTGTCTCTCTCTGCTTGACTTATTTCACTCAGCATAATCTCTTCCAGTCCCGTCCATGTTGCTACAAAAGTTGGGTATTCATCCTTCCTGATGGAGGCATAATACTCCATAGTGTATATGGACCACATCTTCCTTATCCATTCATCCGTTGAAGGGCATCTTGGTTCTTTCCACAATTTGGCGACCGTGGCCATTGCTGCTATAAACATTGGGGTACAGATGGTCCTTCTTTTCACTACATCTGTATCTTTGGGGTAAATACCCAGGAATGCAATTGCAGGGTCATAGGGAAGTTCTATTTTTAATTTCTTGAGGAATCTCCACACTGTTCTCTAAAGAGGCTGCACCAACCTGCATTCCCACCAACAGTGTAAGAGAGTTCCCCTTTCTCCACATCCCCTCCAACACATGTTGTTTCCTGTCTTGTTAATTTTGGCCATTCTAGCTGGTGTAAGGTGATATCTCAATGTGGTTTTAATTTTAATCTCCCTGAGGGCTAGTGATGATGAACATTTTTTCATGTGTCTGATAGCCATTCGTAGATGATACATCTGTCTACAAGAAAGTCTTAAAAATTGACAAAACTTTGGAGCTAAACACAATATTAACATACAAAACTCAGTAGATTTTTATACACCAGCAATAATCAATTTAAAATGTAACAAAAATAGATAACAGTCACATTAGCAATAAAGCCTTTATGATGTCTAGGAATAAAATCCATTAAAAGACAAGGAAGACTCATGGAGAAAATTATAAAATGTTATCAAAGAACGTAATGTAGTACCTGATTGAAAAGACAGATAAGATTCACTTTCACAGTTGGCAGAACCCAACATTATAAAGATTGCATTACCTGTAAATTACTCCACAAAGTCAATGGTCTTCCAAACCCCAATATGAATGTTTGTGGATCTTAAAGGTCCACAAACAGTCAAAATAATTTGGGGGGAGGGGATAAAAAGAAACAAGGAGAGTAGTCCAACTAGTAAGGCATATGACACTACAAGTAATTTTGGAGTGATCACATCAGTTTTATATTGCTATAAGGATAGACAAATAGATTAACAAAACTGAACAGAGAACTCATAAAGAGATCCAAGTATAGTAGACTTCTAGTATATAAGCAAACATTGCGAATCAGTCAAGATAGAACAAGTTATTCAATAATGGTGTTGGGAGAACCAGATATACGTATAGAAAAAAACAAAATCAGAGTTCTTCCACAGCACATAAAGGATTAAATACATAAATGTTAAAAGTAAAATGTTAAAACCATAAGTTAAGTAACCATAAGAGAGCTTTACAGCAAAGGACAGAATTTATTTTAACAAGATACTAAAGAGTCATAAAGAAAAATATGGTAGAATTAGACTATATTAAAATTTTAAAGACCTGCAAAACAAAGAGTAGTGTAAGTAAATATAAAAGACAAGTGAGGTTTGGAAGGACATTTATGACACATTACTGTCTAACTCAGCTGAATCAAAGAAAAATAGATAAAGGATTATGAAAAAAACAATTCTTTTCTTTTTAAAGATTTTATTTTATTTATTTGACAGAGAGAGAAATCACAAGTAGGCAGAGAGGCAGGCATAGCAGGAGAAGCAGGCTCCCCGCTGAGCAGAGAGCCCAATGTGGGGCTTGATCCCAGGACCCTGAGATCATGACCTGAGCCGAAGGCAGAGGCTTAATCCACTGAGCCACCCAGCCGCCCCTGAAAAAACAATTCTTAAAGAAGAAACTCAAACTGCCAATAAACATAGGAAAAGATGCTCAATCTCATAACCCATCAAGAAAATCCAAAATAAAATGAAATTCCATGTCCATTAGATTGAAAAATTTAAAAGTTGACAACCTCCTGATGTGATACACTGAGAATACATCTTCACTTATATCATATTCTCACCCAAAATGCATAACTGAATCTAATCATGCACAAACCATTAGGCAAATCCAAATTTAGAAGCAGGACACAAAATAACTGGCCTATACTCTTCAAATATGTCAATGTCATGAAAAAGGAAGAAAACAAGTCTAAGAAACTTCTTCAGATTAAAGGAGACTTAGACAAGAAAACTAAATTCAACATGTGTCCTGGGTCAGAAAAAATTGCTAGAGAGGACTTGATGAGGAAATTGGTGAATTTTAAAACTCTATACCAATGTTAAGTTTCCTAAATTTAATAACTTTACCATGGTTACAAAAGAAAATGCCTTTGTTCTTGCGAGCTACGTAGGGGAATAGTTAGGTCTGACAAGTCATATCTACAGCATTCATATGGCTCAGGAAAAATTTATGTAAATAAAATATAAATAAATATGAAGGAAAGGAGAGGAAGAAAGAAAGAAGAAATGCAGAAAGAGAAAGAAAGTAAATATAACAGAAGTAGTAATAGTTGGTGAATCCATGTGGAACTTACATGGGTAAGTTTGCCCGTGTAAATTGACATTCTAACAATTTTTCTGTTGGCTTCTTGAATTTTTTCCAAAATAAAATGTTAAAACTTATAATATCAAAAATTATAATATCAAAAATCTGGAAATATCTTAATATCCATCAGTAAGAGAAAAGAGAAATTCTGTCTTATTCATATTAAATATCAGATAAAAATAAATGAAATAGAGCTTTAAACATCTACATGGATAAGTTTAGAAAACGTTGGGTGAAAAAAGCCCAGTTTCAGAGCAATAATGAAGACACACTAGTAAACATTATGTAGTGTTGGTAGATATTTAAATCTGTCCTTGAAAAACAAAAACACTGTCCACACAACAAATTCGTGATAATGGTTACCTCTGGGAAAAATAGAGGGCATAAGCGCCAGGGAAGAGATTATATAGAAATTAAACTTGATTTGTAAAGTTTTATTTCTTTACTCACCACTCCCAGAGAGATTAAGAAATCCTAAGACAATATTACTAACTGTTAATATTGGTTATTTCTATGTGACAGATACATGGGTGTTTGGTATATTATTCTTCAAAATTTTCTGTACCTTTTCATTTTTTGAAGAAGCAAAACAAGCCTGAAGTTTTTTTTACTCTCTAATGGATTACAATTCCTATACATGAAGTTCCTGACAAATCAGAATCATTCCTTCAACTCTCCATATGGCATAGCTATGGCCATGCTAAAGCAACTTTAAATCAAAGCCCCTTAAAGAAATACTTATTGATGGAAAACTCGTGTTTCTTATTTTCATAACGTGTGTTCTTATTTCTTAATTTTATGGAAATGTCAGTATAGTAAGGAGCATGTTAAACTACAAGTGGTCTCTTCTTGAATCCAAATATTCTTCAGTGATAAGTCAGGTTAATATCTTGATTTTTGCAAAAATAAAACTGAAATTCTCTCAAAGTTAAGAAAGTAGTGTAACAATGCAAAATTTGCAAAATGCTGAGTAACATGTTAAAGTCCATCACAACTTCTACATAAAATTACCAACTTCTTGCTAATGGCTCCCTTAGTTCAATATTTCCAGTTCTGTCTAGATAATGAAAGAACTTTAATTAATCAGGAACTTATTAATTTAGATTTCTCTAACATTTGGCTTCCTAATGGCATTTTCATTTTGTACCTTGTATACCACTTCACCTTCACTGGAGAGAGAGATGATAAAGTTTAAATTTGTTCTATTTTACTACTTATTGGGATAATTAGTTATATTTTAATGAGAAAAAAAAAAAACTGGGGCACCTGGGATGCTCAGTCAGTTAAGCATCTGCCTTCTGCTTAGGTCATGATCCCAGGGTCCTGGGATTGAGAGCTCCGCATTGCACTCCCTGCTCAGCAGAGAGCCTGCTTCTTCCTCCCCAGCTCCCTCCTGTACTCTCTTTTTCTCTGTCAAGTAAATAAATAAAAATCTTTTTAAAAATAAGAAAAAACTGACACTATTTATTTAACTTAAGGCTACCCCCAAAATTTAATTGTAGGAGCTTTCTGTGGTCCTCATGTCCATTAATAATTAGGAGATAGCTCCCATATTATTGCTGCCAAAAAATCCGTAGGATAAAAGTGTCCAAGGCCTATCCAATAATCCATTTCTTTTAAGCAGTAGTTTTAGCAGTCTCTCAAAGCTGGAGTGAGGGGAAAAAGGCATTAAGAATTTCTGTCTAAAGGAGTTACTTAGGTTCTCCCTTTACCGTATTTTTAATGCATGCAGGATCTGTAGTGTTGTCTCTTTTTTCATTTCCTTTTTTAAAAAAAGATTTATTTATTTATTTTAGAGAAAGAGAGGGACAGCATGAGAGGGAAAGAGAATCTCAAGAAGAATTCCCACTGAGCATGGAGCCTCATGCAGGGCTCAATCTTACCACCATGAGATCACAACCTGAGCCAAAACCAAGAGTTGGACACTAAACCAAACACACCACCCAGACCCTCCTCTTTTTTCGTTTCTTAATTGGACAATTGTTTTCTCTCTTCTTTTCCTTAAAAAGTCTCATTAATGGCTTGTCAGTTTTACTAATCCTTACATTTTTTTTCTTGGTTTTGCTGATCCACTATTGTATATGTGTTTTCTCATTGATTTCTATTCTTATTTTTATTATTTCAATTCTTTTAATTTTCTTGTATGTATTTCCTCTTTGTTTTGTTTTAAAGATTGCATTTATTTATTTATTTGAGAGACAGTGAACAAAAGAGAGACCACAAGCAGAGGAGGGGCAGAGGGAGAGGGAGAAGTAGTCTCCTGGCTGAGTAAGAAGCCTGAAGGCACAGCTCAATCCCAGGACCCTTGGATCTTTACCTGAGCCAAAGACAGATGCTTAACTGACTGAGCCACCTAGATGCCCTATTGTATATATTTTCTATTCCTTTTCTAATTTCTCTAGATGAATAGAACGCTTACTCATTAACACTCAGTCTTTCTTCTTCTGCCATATACATTTAAGGCTATAAATTTCCTTTTAAGAATTTCTTTGGCTAAATTATACAGATTTTAATATATAACATTTTCATATGGTTCAACTCCAAATATATTTTATTCTGTTAAGATTTCTTTTTTGATCATGGGTTATGAGGATATGTGCTATATTTCCAAACATATGATAGTTTTCTGGTTGTCTTTTATTACTGGTTTCTAGCTTAACTGTATTAGGGTCAATAATGTATTCTACCTAGTTTGTATAATTTCATTTATTTGAACTTCGATGAGACTTGCTTTGTTGGTACAGCTTATAGTCAAAATTTTTTAATGTTTTATGTGTGCTTGAAAAGGAAGTATATTCTGAAGTGTTTGGGTAGAGTGTTCTATATTTATTCCTTTGGCCAAGTTTCTTGATTTTTTTAAAGATATTATTTATTTATTTGAGAGGGTGAGACAACATGAGCGGGAGCAGGGGGCAGACAGAGGAAGAGGCAGACACTCTGCTCAACAGGGAGCCCGATGTGGGGCTCCATCCCTGGACTCCAGGCTCATGATCTGAGCAGAAGGCTGACACTTAACCAACTGAGCCAGCAAGGAGCCCCAATTTTCTTGATTATCCTCCTACTTATTATACCCTTATTAAGCTTTTGTTCGCTTTTTCTTTTTTTTTTAAGATTTGATTTATTTATTTGACAGACAGAGATCACAAGTAGGCAGAGAGGCAGGCAGAGAGAGAGGAAGGGACACAGACTCCCTGCTGAGCAGAGAGCCCGATGCGAGGCTTGATCCCAGGATCCTGAGATCATGATCTGAGCCGAAGGCAGAGGCTTAAACCCGCTGAGCCACCCAGTCACCCCTTGTTTGCTTTTTCTATAAATTACTAAAAGCAGTGTATATAAAAAGCTCCCACTATGATTATGGACTTGTTTACTTCTCTCTGGTTTTGACTATTTTTACTTTACTTATTTTGAGAGCATGCTATCTTCTCCAGTTAAAATGTATGTGGGGGGAATAAAAGAAGAAAAATTGGTGTCAGTGGTAACTCTGGCTCTTTTTAATAAATCAGAAATATTGCTGGACAAGTAATTCACATTGTAGGACATTTTCTTTCATGACACCTGTTATCAGTTGTATTTTGTCTCTCCAAAAGAGATAATGTTGAACTCCTACGCCCCACACCACAGAATGTAAACTTACTTGGAGATAGAGTCTTAACTTGGGGTTAGACAAGTTAAGATGAAATAATTCGGATAGGTCCTATTCCAATAGTATTGTTCTCCTTACAAAAAAAGGAAATTTGGACACAGAGTAAACCATGGTTAGGGGGAAGGTAGCCATCTACAAGTCAATTAGAGAGGTCTGGAACAGATTCCCTTTCACAACCTTTAGAAGGACCAACTCTGTAGGTACCCTGATCATGGACTTATAACTCCCAGAACTATGAGTTAATAAATTTCTGTTGTTTAAGTCACACAATTTGCAGTATTTTCTTATGGCAACCCTGGAAAACTAATGGTATATTATAACTTACAAGGCAATTCTGTTATTTAAAATGAAAAATATGATTTATGGGCACCTGGGTGGCTCAATTAAGTGTCTGACTCTTGATTTCAGCTCAGATCCTGATCTCAGGGTCATGGGATGGAGTAATGGGTCAGGGAATCTGCTTGAGGAATCTCTCCTTCTCCCCTCCCCTGCTCGCTCTCTCTCTCTCTCAAATTAATTATTTAATTAAATCTTTAAAAGAAATAAAAGTATGATTTAAGCAGAGGATAGGAACCTTTCTTTCCTTAAAAAGCTAAAATGAAGAACCAGAAGTCAAGGAGAAAAACTGGTCTTCAATTTAATAGACTATCCTTTTATAGCTTAATAGTAAAGTTACATGTTTTTATCTGTAATCAAGAAAGTTTTGTTTTTTTCTTAATAAACTTGGTAGGTCAGTCTTATTGAGTAAAGGAAAACAATTCCCGTGTCCTCAGAATTGCATTTTACCATTTCCTAATTAAGAATGAGAAAGACAATTCCCAAGCTTCCTTCAGGGAAGATCAGTACAACAAATATAATTAACTCTAGCAGTTTTAATAATAAATCACCAAATCTCACAAGCATAATAAATTCAACCAGGGAATTACTGTAATATAAACTCAGTGGAATAATTACAAATGTAACTTCAGAACAGTATGAATTACAAGTACAGTGCAGATATATTAAACTTTTCTGGAAGTCAAATTTGAAAGAAGCTTAATTTTCTTAACAGAGATCTTGGGTCATGCTATGTTTTGAGGCTTTTTATTATTGGAAAGAGAGGAGTGCGATAATACATCATCATGGCTGTCCTAAGATAGTGTCAGCAAGGATAACTATGTCTTCCTGCAAACTCTTCATAGTACCATGCTAGAGAGAAAATATAAAACTGAATAAAGCACAGAATTATTAATATGACTCAAGAGAGAACTCTTTAAAGCCACCTGTAGAATTTTGCCATCACATACACAAATTTTCTTATTAGCAATGTTCTGGTCTTTCTAATTCCCCAAATGCTCTGATATTGTGAGCACTTTGATATTCTTGTACCCTATGTTCAGATCAGTGCCTGAGGTACACATCTGAGGGACAGTCAACTGATGAATAAGATGAGACTAACAGTTTGATGTGATTCCATCATTAGCTGAGCTCATAAACCCAGAGCAAGATTACTGACAGTAAGAAACATAACTATCATTTGTAAATTCTTGATGATGATACCCAATCCTATATGGTAGATATATAGATTATTGACTCCATTAATATAGTATGGTTTAAAGTACTTAAGTTTAAGTATTTTCAAGTCAAAATTTTAATAAAGGGCCACTCAACTGGCTTTTTTGTTTATTTGTCTACAGAGTCTTAGAAATGAAAGAAAGGACTCTTGGAAGTCATCTTTGATCATCAGAAAATGCAGGAAACTCATATAGATGTCACCTAATCTCTTCCTAGACATCTCAAATGGCTTGAGTGCTAGAAATACCACATCTTTGTTAGATATTCTGTGCTACCATCTGATTCTCCTAGTTATTAGAAATGCTTTCTCTAGAGTGAGCCCCAAATTGGTCTATAGTTAATTATACTCTTAAGTATTAATTTTGCCTCAAGGAGATATAAGAAAGAAGTTCATTTTTGAAATGACAGCTCTTCACATATCAAAGAGAACAACCATGTCTCCACTAAGTCTGCTTCTAATTATAAAACAAGCACATTTCTATATTTCAATAGATGCCAGGGATACAGTTAATTTTCAATGATGGGGTTGGAGATAAGTAAGGACTAGAGAGAATGATTTAATTATAGTCATAACCTTGCTACCAATTTGTGTCTAAGCTGTTTCACATACAGGGAATCCAGGGAATACTTCAGCAGCAAGACACATAGAGAATCATTTTGGGGGAAAGAAACTTTCAGAGGACATATAGATGGTTTTTGTTGTTGTTTTGTTTTTGCTTTCCCAGATTTTTTTCCTTTTCTTTTTATTATTATTGTTATTTGTAAGACTTACTGAGAAATAATTGGCATATAACATTGTATAAGTTTAAGGTGTACAATGTGATGATTTGATATAGGCTTATATCACCAAATTATTGCCAAAATAAGGTTAATTAAACCATGCATTGCTTCACAAACTTACCTTTTTTGCTGCATGTGGTATGAACTTTCAAGATCTGTTGTCTTACCAACTTTCAAGTATACAATACAGTATTAATACATTCATCATACTTTATATTAAATCTCCATTAGATGATTTTATAAATTATTCATGTTGTCTGTAGTCTCTTTTCTAATTCTTCTATTTCTGGCCTTTAAAATTATATGCAAAGAAGATCATTACTAAAATATTAGAAATAATATGTAGTGAGATACCTTCATTCAGTCATGAATTCCTTCTCCCTGTGATAAGTGGAATTTATACATTGTCTAACAATTCTGTTCCTCCCAAACTTGGTTCCGTTAAGACTCCCTGGAGAAAAGGATGTATATTAGTTCCATTAATTAATAATTTCTATATAATATGATTTCAGTCTTTTGAATTCTGGTGCCTAGTCCTGAAAGACAAATAGCTTGAGAAAGATAACTGGAATGATAAGTGCAAATATAATAAATAGAAATCCTCTTTACTATCCTAATTTCCATTAATAACAGCCTCTCTTGGTATGCACACAGTATTAATAATTCCTCAAATCTCCAGCTTTAAGGAATGATCATTTTACATCCATATTGTGTAATAAGGCATAAACAGACTACTATTCTACCATGTTTATTTTTGTGGCACAGGCATATATTATCTTAGGCTGCTAAGGACACATAAAGTATGGGGGCAGGGAAGCAGTAGAAGAAAATTAAGGCCACATTTCATATAACCTTATTGGGGTGCCCGGGTGGGGCAGTTAAGCATCCAACTTGGTTTCGACTCAGGTTATGATCTCAAGGTCATGAGATCAAGCCCTGCATTGGGTCCCAGGCTCAGCATGGGGTCTGTCTGAGATTCTCTCTCCTTCTCCCTCTGCCCCTCATGCTTGTGCTTGCTCTCTCTCTCTCTCAAATAAATAAATAGATCTTTAAAAATATAAAACTTAGGGGCGCCTGGGTGGCTCAGTGGGTTAAGCCGCTGCCTTCGGCTCAGGTCATGATCTCAGGGTCCTGGGATCGAGTCCCGCATCGGGCTCTCTGCGCAGCAGGGAGCCTGCTTCCCTCTCTCTCTCTCTCTGCCTGCCTCTCCATCTACTTGTGATTTCTCTCTGTCAAATAAATAAATAAAATCTTTAAAAAAATAATAAAATATATATATATATATAAAACTTATATTTATTCCGATATTTCCCTTGTCTTTTCTATGCTGGCTCAGCTTATCTGCTGATTCTGTTTCTGTTCATTCTTTAAGCCCGTCATGTGTGTACAACCACGAAACATATAGTAGAAACTACTTTTTTTTCCTGTCTTATTTGTGATTATCCTTCATTAACTAACCAGCTTCAGCTCTAGCCAATCTAAACCCACACAACTGGGTTGTGATTAGCATCATAAAAATACTTCCCAGCATAACCAATGTCTTTTGTAGAACATGAAATTGCCAAAGTTTCAATTAAGTGCAAATGGTGATTATACTGCCTGATGTGGTAGGGACATCCCTTCTAATGGATGGTTGTTGCAAAAACAAAATTATTCAGAAAGCAAAGGTAGAGAAAGAACAATAAGGGCCTAGAAAAAAATTCATAAGTTATCAGATGCTTGAAGTTTTATTTTTCAGGACAAAATTCCTTTTAAAAATATACTTATTTATTATAGAGAGAGAGGGAGAGAGTATGAGTGGGGAGAGGGAGAGAGAGACAAGCAGAATCCCTATTGAGCATGGAGAGGAACCCAGAGCTCCATCCCAGGACCCTGACATCATGACCTGAGCTGAAATCAAGAGTCGGTCACCTTAAGTGACTGAGCCACACAGGCGCCCCAGAACTGAATTCCTTTTAAAGTAAATCATTCGTAAGACCTAAAGAGGTATGTTAATGTGACATATCAGCTTGAATTCTAAGAATATATATATATAAATCTCTCCTGAAATAAAGCCACATACTTCAGAACAAAAATATATGTAACATTTAAAAGCACATACACATACTAAACCAATGGACTAAAAAATAAATGGTGAAACCTTGTTGGGTGATGGCCATGCTCTATATCTTGATTGAGATTTGGATTGCATACAAGTATGTGTTTGACAAGTCACTGAATGATACACTTCAATTTATACATCACATATAAATTTTACCTCAAAAAAAAGTCCTAAGCCAATATAACTCTAGTACATGCTGCAGTATCTAGTGTACTGATACCAGTAACTTACTTTAAAATACTTCAAAAAATAATATGGATTATCAGATGAATGGATAGATATGTGAATAAAGCAAGTATTTGTAAAATATTAAAATATATAGTACACATCGGTTTAAGTCCAATAGTATTTTATTAAGCATAGAGTATGCAGTAAGTTGTTAATTAGAAGTTTAGATACTTCACTATTTTGCACAGAAGTGACATTTATTTATAGATGCCATTTTAGTTATCACCAAGTTGTAAATTGTCACCCATTATATTAAAGTCAGAAAAGTAATTTTTAAGTGTCATTTAATCTGAGAAACGTGGAGAAAATATAATTAGTGATTATTCCATCACCTGGAACTGCATGACAATAATGGTCTCAAAATCTTAGTGACTCACAACAAAAGTTTCTCATGTCTATAGTGGGGTCAGGATTGACTCAAGTCTACATTGTCTTCTTTCTGGAACCCAAGATGAAAAAGCAGCCCTCTTCTGAAACAAAGTTTGTCTCATGTCAGCAGGAAAAATAACTGGTGTTGACTATGGAATGGCTCTTAAAGTCTCTGTTTAGAAGTGAGATTATCATTTCCAGTTTTATTTCAATTATCAAAGCAAGTCACATGACCATAACTGCTAGAGAGACATGTCATCCTCCCATAGGCAGGGGCCCATGGAAGAGGCAATGAATATTTTGAGCAACAATACAATCTATTACAAAGTAATATAACCTTAAAATTTCACCAGAAATGTATTGAACTACTATGTGCTAGTATTTCTATAATTAAGGAAACAGGGTTCAACAAATGTTTTGTGAGGAATGAATTTTTCCATGTTCCGTCTTTCCAAATTTATAAAACAACCACAACTTATTCTATAGGATCCAGGAAAAGAATGTAAATAACTAAAACACCAGTTTTAAGACAACAGAGCCCAGAGTGGACTGTAGGGAGAACATGCCTTATTATTATCATCATTTTTATTGCATTTTGATGTGGTTCATTGATTACAGTTGGTGAGCTAACATTGATACATTCTTATTAACTGAGGTCCTTAGTCACATTAGGGTTCATTTTTTTTGTGTCCTACAGTTTTATGGGTTTTAATGAACGTCTAATGTCATGGTGTATCCATCACTATAGTATCATACAGAATAGTTTCACTGCCCTGAAAATCTCCGGCTCAATAATAGACATCTTTCACTCCTCCCCCTGAATCTCTGGCAATCACTAATTTCTTTACTAACTCTATAGTTTTGCCTTTTCTAGATGTCATAAAGTAGAATCATACAGTATATATGCAGCCTTTTCAAATTGACCTTTTCCACTCAGCAATATGTCTTTAAGGTTCCTCCATGTAATTCTATAACTTGATAGCTCACTTATTTTCATCACAGAATAATATTCTATTGTATAGATTATCAGAGTTTGTTAATCATTTCACCTATTGAAGGACATCTTGGTTGATGCTTGTTTGGGGTAATTATAAATAAAGCTGCTATAAACATTTTTGTAGACATGAATTTTCAATTCATTTAGGTAAATACCCATGAGAATGATTGCCGGGTCATATGGTAAGATTATGCTTATGGTTTTTTTTTTTTTTAATCTATTTGACAGGAATCACAAGCAGGCAGAGAGGCAGGCAGAGAGAGAGAGAGAGAGAGAGAGAGGAGGAAGCAGGCTCCCTGCCGAGCAGAGAGCCCGATGCGGGGCTCAATCCCAGGACCCTGGAATCACGACCTGAGTCGAAGGCAGAGGCTTAACCCACCGAGCCACCCAGGCGCCCCTGTTTTTATTTTCTTTGCTCATAAATCTGTAATTTGGCTGGGGTTTAACTGATCTTGGATGTACATGGCTGGGCTAAGCTGGGCTCATCTACATCCAGGTAGGCTTGTATCCAAGGTAGGTTAGGATTGGCCCCTTCCAAACCTATGTTTCATTCTGGGATGAACAGCGATCCAGAACATGTCATTATGGCAACAGCACATGTCATTATGGCAACAGCAGAAGCATAAGAGGCCAACCTAACCCACACAGACTTAAGATCTGTATTCATGTCATGATCATTAACAATCCCTTTGGCTAACAACTACATGACCAAGACCAAAGTCACTATGACAGAGATGAATACTCCACTGGTTTTGCTGGAAGACACTGCAAAGTCACTTTGCAGCAGATTAGAGGAAGAAAGTAAAGAATTGAGAACATTATTCCCATCTATTACACTGGTCCATGCAATAATAAGACAATTTCTTTGAGTGCCAGTTTCTTCATCTACAAAATATGAAGCAATTCAAGTAACCATGCAGAATTACTGAGATGAGGCTATAGATACAAAATATTTCTAAGTTTTATAAAGTTTTACACATGTAAATCATTAGTAGAGAAAAAGTTTTCTTGCTATTATAATGATTGTTTTCAGGGACTAGAAGCACAGAAGTCAATTGGTTTGTTTTGTTAAAAAAAAAAAAACTTTAGACATCTTTCAAAAATAATCATATGGATACATATTTCCATAGTGTATATTATAATTGACTTTTTATAATTACACCAGAGATTTAAAAAAAAATGGAGACTAGGGGCTCCTGGGTGATTCACTTGTTAAGCATCTGCCTTCGGCTCAGGTCATGATCCCAGGGTCCTGGGATCCAGCCCCTGTGTGGGCTTCAGCAGGAAGCCTGCTTCTCCCTCTCCCACTCCCCTGCCTGTATTCCCTCTCCTGCTGTGTTTCTCTCTGTCAAATAAATCAATAAAATATTTTTTTTAAATGGAGATTAACAGAGAAGGGAAATGTTAGCGTTTTGCATTTTAAACACGAGCATATCAAACTAGTATTATCTTCTCCTTACAAAGTGGTATTTATAAACTTTAGCACTTGCTTTATCAATATTTTTCCAATAGAAATAATGATTTCACTGAAAGACCCTCTTAGTCTTTCCCAACCAGGGCATCCATCAAGATTCACTCTATAAATCAGTTTAATTTCTATCCATTCACCTATATACCTTTTAGTCCCAATACAATCTATTACAAAGTAATAGCCAATAATATAGTAATAACAAATTATAATAAGTAATATTATTATTAAAGTAATAACCAATTATATAGTAATAACCAATCTATTCACTTGCCTATCACCTCACTCTCATCTATATGTTCATCCTTCTAGATACCTCCTCACTGGTACATTCATCCATCATCTATCCATACATCCATCCAACATCTACCCAATATCCATTGAGCCACACATAGGAATACTGAGATAAAGATACCGCCCTAACAATCTGGTACAAAAACAAGTTAAAAAAATTGCATTAAAAAATTACACCATGGGGTGCCTGGGGGGGCTCAGTGGGTTAAAGCCTCTGCCTTTGGCTTGGGTCATGATCCCAAGGTCCTGAGATAGAGCCCCACATCAGATTCTCTGCTCAGCAGGGAGCCTGCTTCCTCCTCTCTCTCTCTCTGCCTGCCTCTCTGCCTACTTGTGAACTGTCAAGTGATTTGTCAAATAAATAAATAAAATCTTTGAAAAAAATTATATCACTATGTGAAAAGTACTATCAGAGATAAGAATCGCAGAGCAGTATTGTGATAGAGGGAAGTCCTGTACTTGGAGAAAAGAGACACAGGAATTTTCTAGTGGAGGTGATATATTTGCTGAATTTTGAGGCAAAAGTAGCAGAGAAGGAGCAGTCTGGAGAAACTGTATAGTTAGACCTGGCTAGAATGTAGAATGAATAAATCAGAGATGACTAAAAAGGTGGATACATTTGAGATGGTAGATGGTCTTTCTTCAATTCTGGTTTCAAATCTTATGAAGAAAGCTGCTGGATTTCTGTCCATCTACAGTTTTATCTTTTATTATCTTGGTTAGGGGTATGCTCTCTATTCCATTTTTTCAAAGGTACGTTCTCTGTTCTATTTTCCCCAGTTTTCAACTGAGTATGTAGAGACCTCGCCTCAGTTAAATTTGGACAATTTAAAAGCAGCACCTAACAAATTCAAGATGAGGCAGGTATCACTGGTTGCTTCAAAAAGAGTAAAACACTGGGTAAATTGATATTCATCCAATTCTTCCTCTTCCACAATTTTTTGCATTTAGTAATAATAGTATTTGGCAGTGGGCAGGGACCCTCTAGTTCTGACTATACCTGAGGAACTTACAAGCAACCACACATTTCTAACTGGTCACATTAACATCCAGGCTGTGGTGTATCATTCTGTAGCAACTGCGTACTGCTTCGAAGTTTTTTAGGAGGCTTCCTGAATAAGTCAAGGACAAGATGATGAGGTGGGCAGCTCGAGTGGAATATGGAAAGGAAGAAAGGAAACTCAAGCCCAACAGAGGAGTCTTGGGTCTGCAAAGCTTGTCTCTCTCCGCGCAGGGAGAATTATCTTTCCTCCTGTCCTGGCACTGATTCCACGAATTCAGCTTCCCAAAGAACAACTTATTCTGCATCTTTCATCTGAGCCACCCAAGGAATGAGACTTAGGTGCAGGGCCTGCGAGGCCTCCACCGGCAGCACCTTCCTCACCCACGGTGCAGCTGAAAAGCAGTCTGGACCTGGACAATCGGGGGGGCTCACAACCCCTGTGCTGTGCAGATGCCCCAGCCATTTCTGCCCCGCCCCTCCCCACGGAGCCAATGAACAGTGTTCCTGGCCCTGCCCTCTCCCCCGCACCCGTATCCCCCTTCCTGTCCCAGCACTGAGACCCTCCCCAAGCAGGCAGCAGAGAAAAGTGAGAGGTGGAGGCTTACATACCCTCTTGTTCTAGGACTATTTATGGAGCTCCCTGTTGGAGCCAAACGTGAGTGGGGAGGAGGGCTAGGCATGAGTAGGGGTGGAAAGATGGGGTGAGGAGTAGGGGAACGTACGGTAAAGAAAGCACACGTGCTCATACTTTTCCCAACTTCAGGACTCAAGCCAAGAGAGGATAAGTAAACAAGGGAGCTGGTATTACGTAAGGAAAGTGCTGGAGGCTCTTGAAGTGAAATATTAAGTACAGCATTCCCTGCCTTACCCTTGGTTTTAGGCACCTGCCATCAACAACAGTCCAGAAGCAGATGATCCACTTTCTGACATACCCTCAGAAGGCCATAGTAGCTTAATGCTAAGTCACAGTGCCTACCTGATTCATCTCACTTCATCTCATCATCCCAAGAAGGGGGAGTACAGTACAATCAGATAATTTGAGAGCGAGAACCCCATTCATGTAACTTTAATTACAGTGTGTTGTTACAGTTGCTCTATGTTGTTGAGTTATCGTTAATTTCTAACTGTGCCTAATTTCTAAAATAAACTTTATCATAAGTATGCATGTGTCAGAAAAAAACAGTACATGCAGGGTCCAGTACTATCTATCCATAGTTTCAGGCATCCACTGGGGTCTTGGAACATATCCCCCAGGGATAAGGAGGGACTACTACAAGCTAACTAAACTAATAGGTTAGGGAAGGTTTCTTGTAGGAACTGTCATTTGATGTGAGACCTGAAGAATGAAGGAATTAGCTAGACAAAGGGAGGTGGGAGCCTGAGCAGAGTGGAGAGGGACAGAGTTCCAGTAAGAAAGACAGCAAATGGAAGGCTTCTCTCAGAGAGATCACAGTAAGTTCCAAACTCTCAACACCAGTTTGGGTAGAACATGAAGTAGTCTAGCAAGAAGACACGAAGCTGGACAAGGCACCAGAAGTCAGATTCTGGAAGACTCTGTAAGATAAGTTGGAGGGCTTACACTTTATCCTAACAAAAAGCTATCAAAGATTGTTAAAGTAGGAAAGCGGCATAATCTAAAATTTAACAAAGATCACTCTGATGACGGTGTGGAGAATGTGTTGGAAGGCAAGACTAAAGGAAGAAAAGTCAATTAATTGATTGGTGTTGATCCAGTAATGTGAAATAGGATGGAAGCTGTGGGGATGAAGAGATAAATGGATTTGAGAGATATTTCAGACATAGAATTAACAAAACTTCAATGGTGTAGCAGGTAAGTGAAGAAGGATGGAGAGTTAAGGATGACTGATTTCTGGCATCAGCAACTAAATGGATAGTTGATCATAAAAGTTCTTTCTTTCTACTTTTTTCATTTATTTTCTTCTTTTCTGTTTTCTCTTCTTTTTTTCTTTTCTTTCTCTTCTTTCTTTCTTTCTCTCTCTCTCTCCATGTCTTTACCAATTTTATAGCCATTATCTACTGCCTTTAGTGATTTTCATTTATGTAGAGACTTTATTGCCTTCCTGGATTATAAATTCCTTGAATTTCCTTTTTTCAAATTTTCTTTTGCTTAGACTGCACCTCAAAGGGCACATTTGACTGATCAAATGAATGAGTGACCTCAAGGTTTTTGAGTCTCAAAACTAGAAAAATTAAAGTTGCCAAGGCCCAAGCTGTAGATGAACCTGAAGCTCTGAGCATTGAGAAGCTTGTGGACTAAGAAGAGTATTAAAAAAGCCTAAGCTTCAATAAATGTAATATTTCTATACAGGACCAGATCATGAATATTTTAGGCTTTGTGTGCCTGTCACAACTACTCACCTCTCTAAGGTAACACAAAAATAGGCTTCGATGGTATAGAAATGGATATGGATATCTTTGAATAAAATTTATTTATGGTCAATGGTCCAGATTTGGCTCATGGCTCATAGTTTACTGACCACCTTTCTAGATCATAATTTGTAGAATTGAGATGGGATAAGGAGTTGACCTTAGAGTACAAACAACCTCAGAAAATCACAGAAATGGCCTCAGGTCCCCTCTGGGCACCAATATCTTTGTGCCTGGTACAATGCCAAACATATAGTAAGTGCCTAGTAAATATTGAATCAAGGTCACTTGTGAATACAGTATTAAGGAATCACAGTACCTGATAAGACCTCTCCACCAAAAGTTCTTGGAAAATAACAGGGAATTAGTTAGTAACAAAGTATCATTTTGATGTCTGGCTTTTATTCTTTGCTTTTCTCATTTACTATGTGTCTGATAGTGTGTGTTGGTTTGAATTATGTTTCGTCCAAAATAATATGTTGAAGTCTTAACCCTGAGTAACTTAGAATGTGATCTTGTATTTGGAAATAGACTCACTGAAGCTATAATGATTTAAGTTCAGATGAAGTCGTACTGGAGTGGAGTGGGCTTCTAATCCAATATGACTGGTGTCTATATAAGAAGACAACTATGTGAAGACAAAGAGACAAGGAGAATGCTGCATGAAGACAGATGATTGCATTGATACTTCTACAAGCCAAGGAACACCTGAAGCTGCCAGAAGTTAGGAGAAGGCATGGAACAGATTCTTCCTTGGGAGTCTTTAAGAAAGTATGACCCTGCTAAAACATTGGTTTTGAACTTCTAGCCTCCAGAATTATGAGAAAATAAATTTCTGTTGTTTTCAGCCACCTTGGTTTTGGTACCTTGTTATGCTCTAGGAAATTAATACACCGAGATTTAAGGAATTTTTCATTTGTCCAAGACCACCTAGATGATCTGAAACAGATTCAATATTCAAACCCATGGCTGTCTGACTCCGAAATTCATGCTTCTTTGATTATACTGAGATGAATCAATCTTAATCCTAACTTACAATGATAAAATGATGTAAAACCAAATATTGACTAACACCAGAAAAGTGGTTCTCTCTCTTCTATTCTAACTCTATAATATTCTCTATGGATAATATCTATAATCTATCATCTATATCTCTATCATCTTCTGATTGATTTCTCTATCAATACAATCTTTAAGAATAATGTAACTTTTATAATGTAACCTTTAGAGCCACAAACTATAATTTCCACTTTTCATTCCCTTCTTGCCCTCACCCTATTCATTTTTTTGTTTTTTTTTGAGTAAATCATCTTTTTTAATTTTTAATTTTTATTAACATATAATGTTTTGTTAGCCCCAGGGGTACAGGTCTGTGAATCATCAGGTTAACACACTTCACAGCACTCACCATAGCATATACCTTCCCCAGTGTCCACAACACAACCACCCTCTTCCTACCCGCCCCACCTGGCAACCCTCAGTTTCTTTTGTGAGATCAAGAGTCTCTTATGATTTGTCTCCCTCCCAAGCCCATCCTATTTCATTTTTTTCTTTCCCTGCCCCCCAAGTCCCTACATTGCCTCTCAAATTCCTCTTATCAGGGAGATCATATGATAATTGTCTTTCTTGGATTGTCTTATTTCCCTCAGCATAATACCCTCTAGTTCCATCCACATCATCGCAAATGGCAAGATTCCATTTCTTTTGATGGTTGCATAGTATTCCTATATATATATATATATATATATATATATATATATATATATATCACATCTTCTTGATCCATTAATCTGTTGATGGACATCTAGGTTCTTTCCATAGTTTGGCTATTGTGGACATTGCTGCTATAAACATTAGGATGCATGTGCCTCTTCGGATCACGATGTTTCTATCTTTACGGTAAATACCCAGTAGTGTGATTGCTGGTTTTAGGATATCTCTATTTTCAACTTTTTGAGGAACCTCCATGCTGTTTTCCAGAGTGTCTGCACCAGCTTGCATTCCCACCAACAGCGTAGGAGGGTTCCCCTTTCTCCACATCCTCGCCAGCATCTGTTATCCTGACTTAATTTAGCCATTCTGACTGGTGTGAGGTGGTCTCTCATTGTAGTTTTGATTTGTATTTCCCTGATGCCAAGTGTTGTGGAGCACTTTTTCATGTGTCTGTTGGCCATCTGGATGTATTCTTTGCAGAAATGTCTGTTCATGTGCTCTACCCATTTCTTGATTGGATTATTTGTTTATTGGGTTTTGAGTTTGATAAGTTCTTTATATATTTTGGATAATAGCCCTTTATCTGATATGTCATTTGCGAATATCTTCTCCCATTATGTCAGTTATCTTTTGGTTTTGTTGACTGTTTCCTTTGCTATGCAAAAGCTTTTTATCTTGATAAAGTCCCAATAGTTCATTTTTGCCCTTGCTTCCTTTGCCTTTGGTGATGTTTCTAGGAAGAATTTGCTGTGGGTGAGGTCAAAGAGGTTGCTTTTGTTCTCCTCAATGATTTTGATGGATTCCTGTCTCACATTGAGGTCTTTCATCTACTTTGAGTCTATTTTTGTGTGTGGTGTAAGGAAATGGTCCAGTTTCATTTTTCTGCATGTGTCTGCCCAATTTTCCCAACAATATTTGTAGGAGAAACTGTATTTTCTATTGAACATTCTTTTCTGCTTTGTCAAAGATTAGGTGACCATAGAGTTGTGGGTCATTTCTGGGCTCTCTATTCTGTTCCATTGATCTATGTGTCTGTTTTTGTGCTACTATCATACTGTCTTGATGACAACAGCTTTGTAATGGAGCTTGAAGTCTGGAATTGTAATGCCACCAACTTTGGCTTTCTTTTTTAACATTCCTCTGGCTATTCAGGCTCTTTTATGGTTCCATATAAATTTTAGGATGGTTTGTTCCATCTCTGAAAAAATTGATAATATTTTGATAGGGATTGCATTAAATGTATAGATTGCTTTAGGTAGCATAGACATTTTCACAATATTTGTTCTTCCAATCTATGAGCATGGAATATTTTTCCATTTCTTTGTGTCTTCCTCAATTTCTTTCATGAGAACTTTATAGTATTCAGAGTACAGATTCTTTGTCTCTTTGGTTAGGTTTATTCCTAGGTATCTTGTGGTTTTGGGTGCAATTGTAAATGGGATTAACTCCTTAATTTCTCTTTCTTCTGTCTTGTTGGTGTATAGAAATGCAATTGATTTCTGTGCATTGATTTTATATCCTGACACTTTACTGAATTCCTGTACAAGTACTAGCAGATTTGGAATGGAGTCTTTTGGGTTTTCCACATAAAATAATCATATCATCTTCAAAGAATGATAGTTTGATTTCTTCTTTGCCAATTTGGATGCCTTTAATTTATTTTTGTTTTCTGATTGCTGAGGCTAGGACTTCTAGTACTATGTTGAATAGCAGTGGTGATAATGGACATTCCTGCTGTGTTCCTGACCTTAGTGGAAAAGCTGTTAGTTTTTCTCCATTGAAAATGATATTCACTGTGGGTTTTTCATAGATGGCTTTGATGATATTGAGGTATGTACCCTCTATCCCTATTCTTTGAAAAGTTCTGATCAAGAAAGGATGCTATACTTTGTCAAATGCTTTTTCAGCATCTGACAATCCATCTTTTTTTAATGGATTTTATCACACTGATTGATTTGAGGATGTTGAACCAGACATGCAGCCCTGGAATAAATCCCACTAGGTTATGATGAATAATCCTTTTAATGTACTGTTGGATTCCATTGGATAGTATTTTGGTGAGAATTTTCACATCTGCATTCATCAAGGATATTGGTCTATAATTCTCTTTTTTGATAGGGTCTTTGTCTGGTTTTGGAATCAAGGTGATGCTGGCCTCATAAAATGAGTTTGGAAGTTTTCTTTCCATTTCTATTTTTTGGAACAGTTTCAGGAGAATAGGAATTAATTCTTCTTTAAATGCTTGGTGGAATTCCCCTGGGAAGCCATCTTGCCCTGGGATCTTGTTTGTTGGGAGATTTTTGCTGACTGCTTCAATCTCCTTACAGGTTATGGGTCTGTTCAGGTTTTCCATTTCTTCCTGGCTCAGTGGTGGTAGTTCATATGTTTCTAGGAATGCATCCATTTCTTCCAGATTGTCAAATTTGCTGGTGTATTGTTGCTCATAATATATTCTTATAGTTGTTCGTATTTCTTTGGTGTTGGTTGTGATCTCTCCTCTTTCATTCATGATTTTATTTGGGTTCTTTTTCTTTTCTTTTTGGTAAGTCTGGCCATGGGTTTATCAATCTCATTAATTCTTTCAAAGATCCAGCTCCTAGTTTCATTGATTTGTTCTACTGTTCTTTTGGTTTCTATTTCATTGATTTCTGCTCTGATCTTTACTATTTCTCTTCTCCTGCTGGGTTTAGGCTTTCTTTGCTGTTCTTTCTCCAACTCCTTTAGGTGTAGGGTTAGGGTGTGTATTTGGGACCTTTCTTGTTTCTTGAGAAAGGCTTGTGTGGCTATATACTTTCTTCTCAGGACCACATTTGCTGTGCCCCACAGATTTTGAACAGTTGTGTTTTCATTATCATTTGTTTCCATGAATTTTTTCAATTCTTCCTTAGGTTCCTGGTTGACCCATTCATTCTTTAGTAGGATGGTCTTTAGCCTCCATGTATTTGGGGTTTTCCAAATTTCATCTTGTGATTGAGTTCTAGCTTCAGAGACTTGTGGTCTGAAAATATGCAGGGAATGGTGCCAATCTTTTGTTACTGGTTGAGACCTGATTTGTGACGTAGGATGTGATCTATTCTGGAGAATGTTCCATGTGCACTAGAGAAGAATGTGTATGCTGTTGCTTTGGGATGGAATGTTCTGAATATATCTGTGATCTCCATCTGGTCCAGTGTGACATTTAAGGCCTTTATTTCCTTGTTGATCTTTTGCTTGGATGATCTGTCCATTTCAGTGAGGGGAGTGTTAAAGTCCCCTACTATTATTGTATTATTGTTGATGTGTTTCTTTGATTTTGTTATTAATTGGTTTTGTTATTTGATTTTGTTACTAATTGGTTGGCTGCTCCCATGTTAGGGTCATAGATATTTAAAATTGTTAGGTCTTCTTGTTGGACAGATCCTTTGAGTATGATATAGTGTCCTTCCTCATCTCTTATTATAGTCTTTGGCTTAAAATCTAATTGATCTGATATAAGGATTGCCACCCACCATATTTCTTTTGATGTCCATTAGCATGGTAAATTATTTTCCACCCCCTCACTTTAAATCTTGAGGTGTCTTTGGGTCTAAAATGAGTTTCTTGTAGACAGCATATTGATGGGTTTTGGTTTTTTATCCATTCTGATACCCTGTGTCTTTTGATTGGGGTATTTAGCCCATTTACACTCAGGGTAACTATTGAGAGATATGAATTTAGTTCCATTGTATTATCTGTAAGGTGACTGTTACTGTTTATTGCTTCTGTTCTTTTCTGATCTACTACTTTTAGGCTCTCTCTTATTGAAAGGCTCTCCCCTTTCAATATTTCCTGTAGAGCTGGTTTGGGGTTTACAAATTCTTTTAGTTTTTGTTTGTCCTGGAAGCTTTTTATCTCTCCTTTTATTTTCAATGATAGCCTAGCTGATATAGTATTCTTGGCTGCATATTTTTCTCATTTCGTGCTCTGAATATATCGTGCTAGTTCTTTTTGGGCTGCCAGGTCTCTGTGGATAAGTCTGCTGCCAACCTAATATTTTTACCATTGTATGTTATAGACTTCTTGTCCTGGGCTGCTCTCAAGATTTTCTCTTTGTCACTAAGACTTGTAAGTTTTACTATTAGATGACAGGGTGTGGACCTAATCTTATTGATTTTGAGGGGGTTTCTCTGAGCCTCCTGGATTTTGATGCTTGTTCCCCTTGCCATGTTAGGGCAATTCTCTACAATAATTCGATCCAATATACCTTCTGCCCCCTCTCTTTCTTCTTCTTCTGGAATCCCAATTCTAATGTTGTTTTATCTTATGATATCACTTCTCTCTTGAATTCTCCCCTTGTGGCCCAGTAGTTGTTTGTCTCTCTTTTGCTCAGCTTTTTTATTCCCCATCTTTTGGTCTTCTATATCGCTAATTCTCTCTTCTTCCTCATTTATCCTAGCAGTAAGAGCCTCCATTCTTGGTTGCACCTCATTAATTCTTTTTTTGATTTCAGCTTGGTTATATTTTAGCTCTTTTATTTCTCCAGAAAGGGCTTTTATTTTTCCAGACAGGGTTACTTTAATATCCTCCATGCCTTTTTCAAGCCTAGCTAGCACCTTGAGAATTGTTGAACTCTAGATCTGACATATTACCAATGTCTGTATTGATTAGGTCCCTAGCTGTCGGTACTGCCTCTTGTTCTTTTTTTGTGGTGAGTTTTTCCACCTTGTCATTTTATCCAGATATGAATATATGAATGAGAGAATAAAATACTAAAATGGTTGCAAAGACCCAGAAAAATGTATGCTAACCAAATCAGAGGAGACCCCAGACTGGTGGGAGAAGAAAGGGGGTAAAAAGAATTAAATATATATATATATATATTAGACTGGTGAATAGAACAGGGCCAACCTACTTGAATTTGGGTATATTTTTGTCTCTTAGAAGAAACAATCTCCAAAAATTTTTAAGAAAGAAAAACTTATATATATACACAAAATAAGGGTAAACATGATGAAGGGATGGAATATGACTGTAAAGGTGAAAATTTTAAAAAATTCTAAAAAGGAATTGATAAATTGGTTGGAAAAAGAAAGAAGAAAAAAAGGGGGGGGGATGTGCTTGGGCTGGAGACTAGAACAAAGGCCTGTGCTAGATTTAGGGTATATTTTGATATATTTGAAGAAATTGTATCCCAAAAATTTTTAGAAAAAAAAAGAACCCTATATGTATATAAAAAATAAGGTTGGATACAAATGAAGGATAAAATATGATTATAATAATGAAAGTTTAAAAAGTTTTTTTTAGAAAGGTATTGTTAAACTAGTTTTAAAACATTAAAAGAGGAAAGAGGAAAAGTTAAAAAAAAACTAGAATAAGAAAAAAAATTTTTTTAAGTTTTTTTTAATTTTGCAAGATGAAAGGATCATGGGGAGAAAGCCATGAATTCCATGTATTGCTTTTCCCTATCTCTGGAGTTCTGCTCGTCTCCTTGATCAGTAACCATGGTCTTGGCTGGATGTCCTTGCTGATCTTCTGGGGGAGGGGCCTGTTTTTGTGATTCTCAAATGTCTTTGCCCTAGGTGGAATTGCACTGCCCTTGCCAGGGGCCAGGCTAAGAAATCTGCTGGATTTCACTCTTAGGAGTTTTTGTTCCTGAACGCTTTCTGTAGAGCTCTGGAGGACAGAATTGAAGATGGCGGCCTCCCAGTCTACAGCCTAGAGGAGCCGAGAGCTCAGGCCCCACACCTCAGTGCACCCTCAGAGAAAAGGGGTCAATCCCTCCCATCTTCCTGGTCTCCAGCTGTGCTTCAAGCTCACCCGGTCTGTGACCAAATGTTTTTGTCTCTGACACACAGCCCCTTTTGGGGTCTCCAAACCCAAGGGATTCCTGCCTCCAGAGGAGGAAGGTGAGTCTCCTTGGATCTCCCACTTGTGAGGTCCCTCCTCAAAGAGCAGTGGCCCAACTGTGCTGCAGATCATGGTTTAAGGTAACCCTGAGCTGAGAACTCACCCCTCAGCTCTGTCTCTGTAGTCTGCTTCTCTGCTCTGATAACTGGGAGCTCTGCCACATTCAGACACCCCTGGTCCTTCTGCAACCCTGCAGGTCCTGAGACCAAACTGTCCCCGAGAGGGCTCCACTCCCACTTAACCTCTGGAGCTCCCTCTGTGGAGGAGACTTCTAAAAGTTCAGATTTTGTGTTCCGTTGCTCTGCCACTTGCCAAGAGCCAGACCCTCCCCCACAGTCTATCTTCCCATTGCCTCAGATTCACTTCTCTGTCCTACTTTTCAGAAAGTGGTTGATTTTCTGTTTGTAGAATTACTGCTCTTCTTCTCTTCGATCTCCTGTTGAGTTTGTAGGTGTTTGGAATGGTTTAATAACTATCTAACTGAAATCCTGCGACCTGATGTCATTTCAGTCTACTACTCCTCTATCTTCTTGCCTCTTCTCCTTAGATCTATGTCTTTCATCACTCCCTCCTCCTCTGCTGCTTTCTCTCTGCTTACTAATAGTCTTTCTGGAAAAAAAAAAAAAAAGTCCTTCCTTTATTCTATCTACTCTTCAAGACATCACCAAATGGCTCTCTTTCTATTCTTTATCTCCCAGCCCTTGAAGGGAATGTGTAGTTAACTGCATTTCCTCTTTAACTAACCCACCTCAGTCATATTTTGTTCCCATCTTCAACTGAAAATGCTCTAAGACTACATGAAAACCTCTTAACTATAAAAACCACTACATGCTCTGAGGTCATCAACCTACTCCATTTATCTTCTGCATTTAAAGTTCTTATTATCTCATTCTACCTAAAACTTTTCCCTCTCTTGGTTTCTGGAAGATGGCATCCACCTATGCTCCTCTCAGTTTCCTAGTTTTCTTCTTCCTCTGCCTTCTAACATGGCCCACTGCTTGTCTCTCATTTCATGCTGTCCTGAGAATCCTTCCACTCTGATAGCTTCAACCAACACCTTTATTCAAAGCTATTTATCAGAACTATAGACCTGTCCTCATCTGACCTCCACTCCAATATTTTTAAAGGACTTTTTCTTAATATGAGTTTTGAAAAAGAAAAAGTAGAAATTTGCTATCAGACTCACAGAGTAGAGACAGAGAATTCTGAGCAGGCAGATATAAATCATGTGCAGAAATAAAAGATATGAAAGATTAGTACAGACTGAGAGTGATGTAAGCAGTTTAGTAGAGCTACAGTGTGAAATGAAACTGATGAGCCATAGAGATGGGAGGAGAAATGAAAGTTGAAGCTAGGCAGGGGTTAAATGGTATCAGGTTTTAGCTTGTTTATAGGATGGTGGACCACAGTGGAATTCTAAGCAGAATCCTAGGCCATTATGAGTGTCTCTGAATTTTATAAAGGTCACCATGTCTAGGAAGGTAAAGAAAGGCTGAGACCAGAGGAAGGAGACCAAAGAAGTTGTGTCAATAATCTGGGTGTCAGATGATAATTGAGTAAACTAGGATGATAGAAATGGCTTGGAGAGTAGGGATGATTTGGTGATTAATCAAATAAAAGGGTGAATAAAAACATGAACTCCAGGACGATGAGGTTTCTAGTTTGGGTGACTGGGTAGATGAAAATTTATTAAGCATAATGGATTGTAGGAAATCAAGTATTTATTGGTCAATATTCATCCATCCATTCATTCTTTCATTAATTCACCAAATAGACATTTCCTGAATGATTTTATTTTGGACATAAATTTGAGAAGGCTTAAAATATTCAGGTTTGAGATATCTAGCAAACTGGCAGAGAAAGACACCTAAAACTCAGAAGACATATCTGTCTTGCGTTGTTATTATTAACAACATTGTGACATATGTTCTCATGGGTAATTTTTGCCCAGATCCTCACTTATCTATATTGTGCCTGAGATATTAGTGAAATGAGAATTAGTTGAAATTTCTAACAGTCCAGGACCATGTTACTCATACTGCTTTCTTAAATAATACCTTTCAATTTGTGTTCTCAGATGATCAACATAATTTTTCCAGAAAAGAACTAATGCACAACTGCATAATTGAGCAGTATATAGCTGATTTCTGAAAAACTAACATAGAATCAAAGGTTTAAAAAATCCTCTTCATAAACATTTTTATTACTCCAGAAAGAAATTGCTACCTTCACCATCTTTGGAAATGTTCTTTGACTTTATAACTACATTTTATATATATGATTATTACTCATTCATTGGTGATAGCTTTATGAATAATTACAATTATTTTTGGGAAATTGGCAAAATTTACAAGGAACTTAAATGTATGTGTACCTTTTGATCCAGTAATTCAACTTTTGGAAAATTGGACTGTTCTAAGTAACCCAAGCAATGGAAAAAGCTATATGCATGGTGATGTTTATCACAAAATTTTTAATGTTTTTTTAAATAAAAGGAAGCAATCTTGGCATCCAAGTTCATTTATAAATATTCATTAAATTATGTTTAGGAAAATTATAGAAAGACATGGAAAAGGCAGAACAATTTTAAGTAGATTATAATTACTATTATATATATATATAAAATAATGTGAACAAATTTGCCAAAATACCAACAATAGTTATATTTGAATGAGGAAATTAAGGGTTATTATTTTTATTTTTTAAATTATCTATGTATCAGAGATTGGTCATTTTTGTTTCCCCAGGGACTACTGGTCCTTTTTCTGGTAAAAGTGCCTTGACTTTCCC